>NC_090437.1:1095797985-1096516536 GCF_031143425.1 Pleurodeles waltl
CTATGCCACAACACTCTATCTCATGACACTGTACACCTTGTACAACATTCTATTACACAACACTGTATGATATTGCAACCTATGCTATTCCATTCTTTGCCACTTGATTCTACTCCACTCCACTCCACTCCACTCCACAAATCCTCTACTTCACTCTACAAACCTCTAATCCACTCTACACCCCTATATTCTACCAAACTGTACTCCACTCTAAACTACTCCCTAGTTCAATACTGTACTCAAATCCATGTCACTATACATCACTGTAGTCCTCTGTATGACACTGTACTAGAATGTACTGCACTCTACGCAACTCCATCTACAACACTCCATAAGAATGTATCCCACTCTACTCTATAACACACTTCTTAGCTCTACTCAGCTCTACTCCACTCTATGCCACCCCAGTCATCAGCACCGTATACCACTCACCTCTACAACACTCTGTGCCACTTCACTATACCACACTCTACCACCCTCTACTCTACTCTATCTCACTCCACTCTACATTACTGTACTCCACTCTATACACTCTACTTTATTCCATTCTATTACAATTTCCTACACTCTGCGACATGGCATTCCACTCCACTGTACAACATTCCATTCTAGAACATTTTTCCCCACTCTATGCTCTGCAACTACACTGTAGAACACTCAACAGCATTATATTATGAAAAATGCCACTCCAGTATCTGACACTTTAGCCAACCTATGCTATGCCATTTTACTTGAGTCCACTGTATGACAGTTTACCCCACTCTCCATCAGTGTTTGACACGCCAATGTAGGCCACCCAACTTTTCAACAATCTACTTTGCTCTATAAAACTGTACTCTATAACACTCTATTACGTTCCATGCCACTGTATGACACTGTACTAAACTGTATGTCCATATACTCCACTCTACAACACTCTACTCCACCGTAAGGTACACTATGCTGTTATCTCTATGCCACTTCACCAAACTTTACTCCACTTTATTCCACTTCCAAAAGCAGAACTTGGTAAACAAACTGTGTGATTTTATATGCATTTTTAAAGTGACTGCCTGTTGATTCCTTTGGTACGTAATTACGCACAGAAATACTGCAATTATTAAAAGTTCAAAAATACATATCTTAAAAAGTGCTTAACCAATTTTGATAATCTTGGTCTTAAAATGTATCTAAAAATCTGAAGTATTTTTATAAAATGATCTTGAGTTATTCCTTCGAATATGTGAGATGCACGAATGATACTATAAGTACAACAAATGCTTTGCACTTCTCCAAGATTAGCCTAACTGCTCGACTAAGCTACCTTAAAAATGAGAGCATTAGGTGATCAGATTTTTACCTCTGGAACCCAACGTGTGGTTGCCTGGAACTCCTGCACAGTGTGGCTACTTCTGCACACTACATAGAGAACCAGTCTCCTGCAGGCCTTAATTCTTCGATAAGCACATGATCAAAAATCCTCTCAAAGTGATCAACCCAGGCCTCTGAGGGTACCCAGGACATGAGCACAGGCCTTGAATCACTCTTCAAAAATGGGAATATGTAGTGCTCCAAAAAGTGATATGTCATTTGTTTCAGCAGCCTGGACTGAATTTTTTAACCATGCTTTTCCTCATCTCCTCCTTCCTGGCTAGTATAGACTCATTGTAAAGCTTCCTTGGGTGCTTTATCCGTGTGTGGTCTCTTGTGACCTAATGTAAGGCAGTTCTCAATAATTTGGAAGCCTGAGTACATTCATGATTAAACCATCCCTGTATACCCGGTGGTCCTATTTTTACGGAACGGACAGTGAAGAGTTAATGGCTTCACTTATCTGCTCAAAGGCTGGGACCAAATTGATATTATCCACATCATCAGCTAGACAGATGACAAACTTGTTGGACATTTTGGACACCAGCTTCTGTAGGATGCTCTCTGGGTCAAATCCCATCCATTTACTGTGAATATAATTTTTTCTGCTAGGGGCATTAGATTGGATCTAAAGGCCTCATTAGGAGGCTGGAGGTCTTGAGAACGCTAGCCTAATGGTGGTGGTCAGACCGCTGCACTCCAGGCTATCTGACCGCCACATTACACCCCTGGTAGTCGGACCACCAGGGGACCATCATCCTGCCCAGGAAAATGGTTCCCGATGGGCTGGCAGCGGTCGGAGTCGTGGTCAGCCACGGCGGTGCTGAATTCAGCGCTACTGCGCTCATCACGAGTCCGGATTCTGCCAGCCTTTTCATGGCAGGGACCCCACCATGAAAAGGCTGACAGAAACCCTGTGGTGGGGGCCACAGGGGGGCCCCTGCACTGCCCACGACCATGTCTTGGGCAATGGTGGGGCCCCCTGCCCAGTATCCTCATAATGCGCACTGTCTGCTATGGCAGACAGTGTGCAATCGGAGGGTGCTGGGGGCACCCTCTGTGTGATGACATTGGCCGGCTCCATGAGGAGCCCTGGCCAATGCTGCTGCATGGTTTTCACATGGGCTGACCAGTGGAAACCTCTGGTTTCTGACCTTTCCGCCGGTCAGCCCAGTTAAAACTCTTCAGTAGGGCTGAGGGGGAGACCACCAGCTCTGTGGAGGTGTCCTCGCCACGGGTCTGGCAGTCCGGATTTCAGACTGCCAGACTCATAATGACACCCTTAGTGTGTTTTTCACTACAGTTGGCTTGTAGAAGAATAGATAACACCAATGGGTTGTGATCACTAATTAATGTTTCTTTTACCCTATTGCTCGTGACCATCTGATTAAGGCTCGAGCTGATTAGGATATGATTGATTGTGGAATTATGGCCTCCTTCACAAATGTGTCTGTATGTGTGGTGCTCTTAGTTTCTTCCAACAGCAATAAATTATACTTATTCAGCATGTTATTCACACATTCCCCATACTCAGAGTATCGGAAGAGCAAGGTTCCCTCACCAGCCACATTCATGAAGCCAGAGACCCACTTTCCTGAGAGGCGGCAACTTTGAGCATTAAAATCCCCTGCCCATATAATTGAGCAAACTGTTTTAAATTGCCCAAGAAATGTGCCCACTTTGGTTTCCAAAGCTCCTACAACCTCCCCATGTGTAGAATCAAATACATTATTATAAAACATGAGAATGATCACATCAAACTCCCCCCTTAAAGTGCAACTGCACAAATTGAGAATAGAGAGAGGGCATGACAGATATTTTCACAGTAATAGGGAGTATATATATTTGATAAAAGTTTAATAATTAAAAAAAAACTTCATGTTTTCAATAAAAATATTAACTTTTACTTTAATTACATTGAATTAATTCCTTATTTTAAAATAAATCAAATCATTTTGCTACCTATATTGCTAAATATTAAATCTCTAAAACGATTATTGTCCAAAAATTATCACACAATTTTGTTAAAATATGCTAAGTGAACAGAAATGTATTACTAAACACTAACCACAATCCACCCAATAAAGCATGCAAACCCACCAATAACAAAAATGTTGATTTATTTAAAAAATAATATAAATGAATAAAAACATTAGCAATCTACACACACAAAACCCCAATAATACTGAACAATGTGAAAAAACACATATAAAATTGCAAATAGGCAATATATTGCTTTAAAATATATAAATGTAAATAGTAATGAACAAGTTAAAAATAAAAACTTAATATTATGAGTACAATACCAACCAAATACCTTTATCTTAATGCTAATACAAATAAAACCTGAAACTATAAATATAAGTTTAAAATAATTTAAATTTACAACAATTTTAAAAATGTTTTTTTTAAACATTAGATTTTTCTATGCATTCTCCAGCCAACATCTCGGTAGAACCCAAGAGTGCCAAAATAATTGTTATAAATTAAAATTAAAAACATGCAAAAATGCTTTAAAAAAGTTCACAATAAATTAGCAAACGTATAAAAAGCCACCCATGTTTAGCACTCCTACAAAACCCAGCACACCAAAAATGAAAATATTAAAATATTAAATAACAAAAATATAAAAAAATGATTTAAAAACTATTCAAAACACCGAAAAATCATCTTAAATGCCACAACGTTAACATAATCGATATTTCTAAACCTGATGTTATGCTTTACACAATATTGTGTCAACTATATTAGGGACCATCAGTTTTTTGACACTATTATTCAGTATCTGCATCCACGACATACAGACTTTAAAATTCCGGTAAGCAAATTTTATTAACTTCTACTACATTTATTTTCATCAATTCCTTTTTTCTAGAAAGAATATGATTGCTACATATCATTGCTGGAACATTTAAATATGAAACAATAAATCTGAATATACTCATTATAGCAGGAAGCCTATATTTTATGATAGTTCAATACATGTAGACAAGTTTAATGCTGCAAATTGTACATTCATAAGTTCATTAAGAAGGCAGGGATGTACGATTCTGTGGATTTCTCTCTTTGCTCCTGACCCTGATAAGTGTCCAAGGCCCATGGCACACAGGAATAGGTGGATAATAGGTGCATGTTTTTCTTTATTTATAACTAATTGGGAATTAACATGATATTGGAGGATATATCAGCACACTTACCTTCGACTAATGTTATGATATTCTTGTAGTCTTAATGAGAAATGCTTTTAATGTTTTAAAAAGAGCTGAACTGAAACTAAATACAGCATTAACATCTTGCATCATACCATTAAGGGGGTGGGAGGAATTACAGTTGGTGAGAGGAGACTAAGCAGACAAGAAACATTTATGTCAGTACCTAGGAAGGCAAAAAGAGTAGGGGAATTATGGTATGAGATAGAAAGTTGTGTAAATGAAGCTAAAAGAAGACGCAGGGTGATACAAGAGCAGACTGCGTGATGCACAGATCAAAGTCTCAGTCAAACAAAGGGTAGGGCAAATAAGGGAAGCGGTCGAGAGTTGTGTAAAAGAAACTTAAGGAGGACATAGAGAGATATAAGAGGAGACCGTGTGATGCAAAGATGAAGTTGTATGGTACATCATTTCAAGGTACCAGTACATTTGGAAAACACCTCAATAGAAAGTTTTTAATTTCTTGCAGAAAAAGTGGTCTGACATCTGTTTTCTGCTGGAAGAGAGTAACATGGTGCAGCGTAAGAAAAGCAATAAGGTCGGGCAGAATGAGCTCTCTGGTTTTTAAATTTCAGTCACAGAATTTCTTTGTTTCTTTCATGCTTTTTTCTTCCTGAGATTTAAATGATGGATCCTAGACAACCTGTCTGAGTAAACTGAATGGTTTTGAAGTAATGCAGACTAAATTGCACTTGATATTGGCCTCAATATGATGCCATTGTATATTTGAAAGTACTTGAATAATACAATAATTTTTACGGATGCATGAGACCAGGCAAGCCACTGAATGGATTTATAAACATTCTTTATAGAGAGAATTAAAATAATAAGCAATGTTTTTCATTGGCTATTGAAATTATACTGTATTTCACTGTAAAGATAAATGCAACTTCTATTGTAAATTTAAACTCATTCCTATACGTAACATCCTCCCCAGCCGGGGTAGCTGCCAATGACTACAGCACACATAGAGCTCAAAATTACACATCTTCCTTCTTCTGCATGTAACTGTGAACTCAACATTCTAAACCACGCTTTCATTGCCTTCAGCTCTAACAACTATTTCACACTCCTATGGAGTCCGTTTAAAGCGAAAAGGGTTCCCTCATAAAACTCGCAAGACACTACAATATTTACACACAATAAACTATAACATGAACACATTTTATACTAAACAGTATACAAAAGCATGAAGTGAATTTTGAGTGTACTTTATTGATTGCACTACATTTTCACTGTTAGGATGAAGGTGCCATCCTTTTTTTTACCCTTTTGTTATTTTTTACACAGTGGGCTCCATATCTGATACAGCACCGGTCTCTGCTGAAATGATAGTGCAATTAACGTATAAGGTCATCCATACTGGGGTGCCTACTGCTTTCTCAAAAGACATAGGTATACTGACAGTTTGTGGTTATGAATTTCTACTACAGGATATAATCCTTTTTAACCTTCCAGCTGTGAGAGGACACAATTAAAACACCCTGTGTGAAATTCACATCTTTGGACCTTCATTTACCCCTGCATGGACTTTGGTGAGGTGTTGGAGTACAATGTATGATGTGCTATGTATGGAAGGCCCTTTGCCAAGAAACAGATGAGTTTCAGCTTCAGGTTTGTACATTCCACCGCTGTTTGTACTGTGTGAGTGGAGAAAGCTGGTGTTCTTGACACACTTCCTGAATGGGGCACTGCGGGGTCAGCAGTCTAGTTGTTCTATCGAAGGATTACTTTTGAGCTGATGCCTGTAGCACAGCGGCGCATGCAGCAGGTGTGCTGATGGTGCGCCAAAGGTGTGCCAAAGGCAAGCCCATCTGTTCCTGTCCGTGCTCTAATGTCACCAGGAACCTTGCCCCTTTTACCACAGAAAAAGGTACTTTTCCAGATTCATTTATTCAGCTGTATAAAATAGAGAACGTTTATAAGGTAGGGACCTCGTTTGATGTATGCTATAGACCAGTTTTCTAGCCCACCTTGAAGGTCCTGTGTTTGAAATGTTGTTTTTACTGTCTACAGGTTGAGTTTAAAGACATGCACGATATACGTTGATTGGATAACATTTACCACCAATTAAGAACGTATAGCCCGTGTGACTTACTTAGCTCTGCTCCCTTTGTCTTGCTCACACACCTTTAGAAGTGCAAATTGTTTTTCATGTAATGTCAGGTCACTACCAAAGCATGGTATCGAATTTTGGGACTTGTTATCCTCTGTTGCACCTGAGACTGGTTTTAAAACTGAGACTTGGTTAAACTCTACTGCTGAGCCTACCATTGAGCTTCCGTTACCTGATAACTATTATATGTTGACACTTGATAGGGAGGGCAGGACAGGTAGCGGTGTTGCTATAATTTTTAATGACACAGTGAAAGTCTTGATTATAGATCCTCTACTAGTGGACTTGGTGGAGACGTGTTTTTGAGATGGAACTCTTCCCCCAAGATTGCTGGAGAGGCGCTTTGGTATATCGTCCCCCTGGTCCTAAAAGAGGTTTCAGTCATCAACTTACTGAATTTATTGCTGCACATGTTATAGCTTCTAAACATATCCTCTATTGGGTTTTAATTTTCATGGGGAAGTGCCACTAAATATGGTGACATCTTCTTTGACTTAACTCAGTTGGGGTTGTGTCAGGAAAACTATTGCCAGCGTTGTAAAGTTCTTCCCTCAGCAAAAACTATTCCCTTTTCCCTTGCACCCATGTTGGTTGCAGCGGCGTCCTCACTCTCAGTGGCTCTTGAAGAGGCTGTACTTAGAACTAGCTTTTTCAGGTTTAACTGCCATGTAAATCCTTGTTAGGTCAGCACTCTAGTGAGTCTACCTTAGTCTTGTGCTGAAGCTTCCCCCAGCTGTTTCTCTCTGGGAGCCCTGCATTTTAACGGTCATCCTGAGGAGAATGATCAGTGTTCCTGAGGTGCTTCATTTCATTGGGAATTCTTCCAGTTTTGAGTAATTAATTATTTTTCTTGTTATGGTGTGCACACCAGCTACTTTTTTCCCTTTCGAAGAAAATACTTTTTTCCTTTTGAAGAAGTTGAATTTTTTCCTTCTTCCAGGTTATCGGCTTTCTGAGGAGAATTTGTTTTGGCTTAACAGAACTTCAAGCAACTGCAGTAAGGAATCCTTTTTATGGTTTCCAGACTTGTCAATATATATATGTACATATATATTCAAGAACTCTTTGTTTTGCAGACTTGTCAGTCTTAGATACAAACCTTAGTGCTCAGACTAATTCCTAGAGACTGTGATTAAAAAAACTTGAGCCTTGAGAAGGAGTTTTGGTTTCCTGTAAAAGACATTAGTAGTTTGTATATTTGTGAACTTTTGAACTGTTCTCCAGAGAACTTTGGAAACCTCTGACTCCTGGGGAAAAGAAGATCTTAAGTTAACATTGTTCTCTTAGAGAGAGGCTTGTCTCTCAAAAGATCCAGGTTAGGAGAACGATAGAATTGGGTGAATGTGAATAGCTGAACAGTTGAATGCCCAGTAGGAATGTGCTTATCTAGGCTCTTATCACCCGACTGCAGGTGCTTCCTTTAGAGAAATCCCAATAAGAAGAAAGGTGCAGGTTTTCAGAGACACACACTGAATATCCTATCTTCAAGTGGGAAACACAGGCTGGAACTAGATCTGGAGGCGATCTCTCTTTTTCTATTTCCATTCCACTTTCCCCCTTATGGATGCAGGGTTCAGATAATCAGTTAAGGTCTGATCACGCATCTGTTGGAGGGAGTTGGGTAAAAGGCATCTGCTCCTGTGTAAACTTGATCTAATGGGTAATCTTCTGATAGGTTGAATCAAAAAGCTAAAGGACCTACACACAGTGCGGGTCACACTATTGATCTTATTTTTACTAACTCCTCCTCTCCATCTTGCGAGTTCTCTTCACCACTATAGTGAAACGATCATTTCATGATTTGTTTTCATATCCCCAGGACAAATGGGCCAGAACATGCTAAGTTGGTCTCGAAAAATATGGTGAGACACTGGTGCAAAGTGATACCGGATACTTTGGTTAAAGAGTTTGACTTCAGGATAGTGACTGATGATGAGGATATTGATAAAGTGTTATCAGATTCTCAATCAGCTGTAAATATAGTGCATGATAACTTGGCCCCCATCAAACCCTTTTCAACATCTAACCAAAGGACACGTGCAGCCTGGTATACAGCTGAATTGCGTACTAATATGTCTAAGTGCAAGAAACGTGGGAGAAAATGCCATCAGTCGCATAAGGAGATGGACAACGAAGTGTGTAAAGTTTTCCTAACAAGTTATTATCAGAATATTGAAAACGCTGGGGAGCAGCATATCTGTCTTCAATTCAGGCAGGTGGGTAATTCCTCAAAAGAGTTATTCAGAATCCTCTCTAAATTTACCAGTCCTCATGCTAGCTACTTGGAGATACAGCTGTCTCAAGATCTATGTGACTCCTTGGCTAATCATTTTGAAGAAAAAATAAATAATTTATAGGAATTTCCCCAGACCAAATGAGCCAGGGACCCCGGGGCTTAGATATTAGGACTACAACCTTTTCAAAGCTCTAGTACTCTAGGCGATATTAAATTAATTAAGCCTGACTCAATTCAGACTGCTAGGATCTTTGCAGCATTATTTGAGCAGCTAGCACCTGTCATTTGTCCTGTTTCTAATTTATCTATCAGCTTCAGGGAGATTCTCTTACTCTAGAAAGCAGCTCAGGTGACTCCCATCCGAAAAAGGCCAATGTACCATCTATGGGCCTTTCTTACTATCGACCTATCTCTTTGCTTCCTTTGTTGAGCAAGTTGCTGGACGGACAAATAATCAACTCATGGAGTACCTAGAATCAAATAAGGTACTGGATCCATCACAATCTGGGTTTCGGCCTATGTACAATGCAGAAGCAACTCTTATTGTGGTCATTAATCAGATACTATGTTCTTTGGTGACAAAATATTTTGGTTGCTTGTGCTGTTGGATATCTCTACAGCTTTTGGCACTGTATCCCACTCTCTGATGCTCCATGGACTTCCGGCGATATGTATCCATGGCAATGCGTTACAGTGGTTCACTGATTTTCTTTCAAACAGAACCCAGACCATCATGATGGGTTCTTTTAGTTCACATACCTTTGAGTTTGATAAGGGGATGCCCCAGGGTTCCAGTCTTAGCCCTACTTTATTTACATCTAAGTGGTCCCCCTAGACAAAATCAATAAGTCTTCTGATTCGAACCTTTTTCATATGCTGATGACACTCAGCTCCTTATCTCGTTTGAAAAGGACCTGGGCAATGCAAAAGCATGCTTTGCAACTGGCATGCAAGCTATTGCGGCCTGGATGACAGAAAACTGTCTTCAGTTGGACACCAGCAAAACAGAGATTGTGCTATTTGGCAAGGCAGGGCAACTGTCGACCCCTGATTGGTGGCTCACTGAACTAGCCCCAGTGCCAATTCCTAAAAGTGTCATTAAAAACCTGAGTGTTTGCCTTGACCAATCCTTGAAAGAACAGGTGTTGCCAACCACCAGCACCTGTTTGTGAGGAAAATCTTAGTCCAAGCATTACTTTTTAGTCGCTTGGACTATTACAACACCCTTACGATCTCTGTTAATCGGACTCCACTAAGAAAACTTAAGGTCGTTCAAAATACAGCATCCTGTCCCATTCTGAATTTGCCATCTGCGTCAGCCTCCTCTCCTCTCCTATGCTCATTACACTGGCTCCTGGTCCATGAAATAATTATTTTTAAAATCTGTGGTATAACGCACAAATTGCTAAATGACATAGGCCCATGCTAACTCTCTTTGAAGCTTGCATCATATCAGCCAGATAGATTCGTAAGGTCTACATATAAAGCTTTGCCTACTGTACTACAGTTTAGAAAATCCTGCTCAGGTGGTAGATAATTTTCTTATCTGAACACTCTGTATTGGAAGCAGGTACTTTTACACTTGTGCAAATGCACTGATCATCTGAAATTCAGGAAACTTCTAAGGACAGAGATGTTTGTGATTTAACTGCTCTGTTTGAGGCCTTGTGCCTGGGGCCAAACCGAGATACCCCTCCTGGGGTGATTTATTTGTGTTACAAGCCTTTCTAACATAACATAACATATGTGACAATGTACAGCTTTTCCCCGCTAAATCATGTTGCCCGTAGCTTAGTAAGGGGGAATCAACATGCACATCCTACCAAGATCATGCTCCTCCAGATTACAAATACCTGTTGGGGTGTATAGGCAAACCCCCTAACTGCCCAGAGACAGCTAACCCATAATCTCAATCTCTACACTGGTTCTGTTTATTATGAATCCCTGTGACCATCTGTAGTCTTTACCTTAGCATTGCACTAGAAGCTGTCTAATAATCACCGGATGCTCAGATCATCTGCACTCTCATTTGTTATAAATATTTTACCCAATTGGTGTTTACCTCTCTGCTGTCGCTTACGATATACAAAGACAAATGCACAATTGGTTGACTGGGATTATGTTTTTTTCAATAAAATTTCCTCATGACAAAATCATCTGTTTCACCAGGGAGCTCTAATGGTCCTTTACTGCCCCTTCACTCAACTAACTTTGTGGAAGCTTTTACCACTCTTTGCCCTGCCTGAGAAGAGCACATTTTATTTCATTTTAACCAAAGGTTAATGGGGATATTTCGCATAGGTTAATGATTGTTGATCCGATTCTAGATCCATGATGTACAATTCAGAATATATAATTATTTATAAGTATGGTTGACGTATGCCCAGGCAGCTTCCAATGGAAACCAATAGATCTACAAAGTGCTTCTGGTACCTTGTGTCCCCTGCATCTCAATACCTTCAGACCATGACTAGCCATCTTTGAGATACCCATCCCTCAAGTTCAGGTATTCCCACATTAGTAATCCCCTCGTTTGAACACAGAATGTTGACACTAAATAGAGCTGCAAATGGTCTTCCACTGAACTTCAATGCCATCAAAGTTCAGTGGAAAATGTTGCTAATAATTTAAAGAAATGTGTTGCACACCTATGTCCCTCAATGCGAGTTTTGGTATTTCAGTTTGTAACTCTGGGTGAAATTCTACGTCTCGCAATTCTGTCTCTCCAGCCCTTGAATTATTGGGATTGTAAACTCGGAGGCACACAATCAAAACAGTGCAACCTTGGAAAGAGTCATGGCCTCGATGGAATTTACATGTATTCATTGCTTAGAATGAGCACAAAGAATAAATAGCCCAGCGATACATGGGAATTTTTTTTATCAAATCCCATTGGGCTTTAAATTAGCGCTTCAAAATGCTCAAAAGACAAAATAAGGTCCTTGAGGATTTAAAAGTTAAACATTAAGGCCCGTATTTATACTCCGTTTGCGCCGAATTTGCGTCGTTTTTTTCGACGCAAATTCGGCGCAAAATGAACGCCATATTTATACTTTGGCGTTAGACGCGTCTAGCGCCAAAGTATGGGCAAATAGCGTAATTTTTTTGCGTGAACGCCTTCCTTGCGTTAATGAGATGCAAGGAAGGCGTTCCCGTCTAAAAAAATGACGGCGACGCAAATGCGTCGTATTTAAACTCCCGGGCAAAAATCACGCCCGGGAGGTGGCGGGTCAAAAAACCCCGCATTTGCGCCACTATTTAACGCCTGGGTCAGGGTAGGCGTTAAGGGGCCTGTGGGCTCAAAATTAGCCCACAGGTGCCCTCCCCTACCCCCAGGGACCCCCCCTGCCACCCCTGCCCACCCCAGGAGGACACCCAAGGATGGAGGGACCCACCCCAGGGACATTCAGGTAAGTTCAGGTAAGTATAATTTTTTATATTTTTTAATTTTTTTTGGGTGGCATAGGGGGCCCTTATTTGTGCCCCCCTACATGCCACTATGCCCAATGACCATGCCCAGGGGACACAAGTCCCCTGGGCATGGCCATTGGGCAAGGGGGCATGACTCCTGTCTTTACTAAGACAGGAGTCATGAAATGGCGTCTGGGCGTCGTAAAAAAATTGCGCAAATCGGGTTGAGGCGATTCTTTTGCCTCAACCTGACTTGCCCCATTTTAAGACGCCCTAACGTCATTTTTTCCCAACGCCGGCGCTGCCTGGTCTACGTGGTTTTTTTCCACGCACACCAGGCAGCGCCGGTCTGCTTGCGCCGGCTAACGCCATTCCATAAATACGGCGCCCGCATGGCGCTTCAGAATGGCGTTAGACGGCGCTAAATTTTTTGACGCTAAACTGCATTAGCGCAGTTTAGCGTCAAAAAGTATAAATATGGGCCTAAGGCCCGTATTTATACTCCGTTTGCGACGAATTTGCGTCGTTTTTTTCGACGCAAATTCGGCGCAAAACGAACGCCATATTTATACTTTGGCGTTAGACGCGTCTAGCGCCAAAGTATGGGCAAATAGCGTCATTTTTTTGCGTGAACGCCTTCCTTGCGTTAATGAGATGCAAGGAAGGCGTTCCCGTCTAAAAAAATGACGGCGACGCAAATGTGTCGTATTTATACTCCCAGGCAAAAATCACGCCCGGGAGGTGGCAGGTCAAAAAACCCCGCATTTGCGCCACTATTTAACGCCTGGGTCAGGGTAGGCGTTAAGGGGCCTGTGGGCTCAAAATTAGCCCACAGGTGCCCTCCCCTGCCCCCAGGGACCCCCCCTGCCACCCCTGCCCACCCCAGGAGGACACCCAAAGATGGAGGGACCCACCCCAGGGACATTCAGGTAAGTTCAGGTAAGTATAATTTTTTATATTTTTTTATTTTTTTTGGGTGGCATAGGGGGGCCTTATTTGTGCCCCCCTACATGCCACTATGCCCAATGACCATGCCCAGGGGACACAAGTCCCCTGGGCATGGCCATTGGGCAAGGGGGCATGACTCCTGTCTTTACTAAGACAGGAGTCATGAAATGGCGTCTGGGCGTCGTAAAAAAATGGCGCAAATCGGGTTGAGGCGATTCTTTTGCCTCAACCTGACTTGCCCCATTTTAAGACGCCCTAACGTCATTTTTTCCCAACGCCGGCGCTGCCTGGTCTACGTGGGTTTTTTCCACGCACACCAGGCAGCGCCGGTCTGCTTGCGCCGGCTAACGCCATTCCATAAATACGGCGCCCGCATGGCGCTTCAGAATGGCGTTAGACGGCGCTAAATTTTTTGACGCTAAACTGCGTTAGCGCAGTTTAGCGTCAAAAAGTATAAATATGGGCCTAAGTGAGTGTAGCCATGTAGAAGACCAAATCCTAAAATCACACCCACTAATCTGGTGCAGTGAGAGGTATGGATTGCATTAGGCGCAACTCAATCACATCCCAAAATCACCGTGGTGTCTGTAATTTTGAGAGTGTAATTGCTATATCCGATTAAATATTCACTTGGAATGATGACTTTATTTGTGCATTCACTGTCAAGCGTGCGTATGTCTCTGTAAAATCTGCAAGCCACATAGCCCGGAAGAATACAAATTTTTCTTCTGGGTGCACAGTTGTTTCATGGGGAACATGTTGATAAGGTTAAGATGTGTAATGCATTTGTTCAATTTCAAAAATCATTCCACAAATGACTTTTAGCTTCTTTGTTTTTCAGACACCTTTGATAACAGAGCTGTTATCGGTCACTGTTTCTGCAAGAGTAGGTGGAGCTATTGTGCAGCCTAATTTCTTTCTCATATTTTGTCTGGCAGCCGAGCAAACAACTTGGCAATGAAAGGGAAAGAGAATCAAAGGGAGGCCAACAGCTGTCTCTGTACCATAAAATTTGCATTGTAGTAATGCTCAGTATGTAGATCTCAGGTTCGGAAGGCAGCCGAAATGAAAGAGAATAAACAAGAAAAGACAGACTCCAAAATGTTTTTCTGATTAGCATGTTATTGCAGCTCCTATAATAGCTTATATATTGCAAAATACGATAGTGGAGAAGAAGAAAGTCTGACGTTCGGGAGGGAGTGGAAGGGTAGAAATGGGGACAATAAGAAAAAAGCTGTTATATCAGCTGAGCTATTCTGCAT
The DNA here is from genome assembly GCF_031143425.1 of Pleurodeles waltl. Lineage (NCBI taxonomy): Eukaryota > Metazoa > Chordata > Amphibia > Caudata > Salamandridae > Pleurodeles > Pleurodeles waltl. The sequence goes on from NC_090437.1 coordinate 1,095,812,518, forward strand.
GACACTAAAGAAATAATTGATAATTTGGTTCTTAATGGCGCCCAACGTGATATAGTCATATTTTAAATCATCGGTTTCTTGTGCAACATGTTCTATTGCTGGCATACATATTTGTTTTTGCTGATAGACTTTTTTGTATGTGGTTCTGGAAATCAATAAAAACCTTTTATTTCTGGAGGAATTGTGACTGGATTGTGTATGTGGTCAGCAGTGAAAATGTTGCTGACAATTAAAAGAAATGTGTTGTACACCTATGACCCTCATTGCGAGTTTTGGTATTTCAGTTCGAGATATAAATCTGGATAAAATTCTGAATCTCGCAATTCTAAGTCTCTCCAGTCCCAGAATTATTGGGATTGTAAACGCCAGACCCTATTCAATAACTCCTGCCCTGGAGACTTCGGGTCTGTTTCTTCTGCTGCAGGGGCAAGGAAACATCACAGCCTGTTCCCTGACCGCCCCTGGACCATATCGAGAGAGCAAACATTGTTAATGTCTGACAGGCATACGTTTGCCCTGTAAACCAGCCAACTAGCTCAACACCCTCACACAGGCACTTCGGTTGAAACTTCCTGCCTGTTCAGAGCAGATGGAAAATATCAACATTCCCCCCCCCCCCCGAAGCAGGGACAAACACCTGGAAAAGAACCTGATATTACCTGGTCTGAAGAGTTATTCCCGATTCGGGGGAAAGAAAACTCAGAATCACTGGAATTTGGTTCTGGAATACCAACAACAATCGCATAATCCAGCTCTCAGCAACCCCATACCAAATTCCATGAACCTCATAATGACAGCCTTTAAAATATTCAGCACTTGTGGAAAGTGCTTCTGGCATGAAAGAAGTGCAAACACCTTAAAGTTGGTGTTGGACCTGACAGCCTTAGGGTGGTCATCCCCCAACTTTTTGCCTGTCTTCCTCCATTTTCTCTGACACTTTTTTTTGCTGGTTTTAGGACTCTGCACACTTTGCCACTGCTCACCAGTGCTAAAGTGCATATGCTCTCTCCCTTAAACATGGTAACATTGGTTCATTCCCAATTGGCACATTTGATGTACTTGTAAGTCCCTAGTACAGTGCACTACATGTGCCCAGAGCCTGTAAACCAACTGCTACTAGTGGGCCTGCAGCACTGATTGTGCCACCCCCATAAGTATCCCCTTAAACATGTCTCAGGCGTGCTTTTGAAAGGCCTGTGTGTGCAGTTTCACTGCCACTTCGACCTGTTTTTTTAAAAGTACTTGCCAAGCCTTAAACTCCCCTTTTACTACATATAAGTCACCCCTCAGGTAGGCCCTAGGTAACCCATGGGACAGGGTTCTGTGTAGGTAAAAGACAGGGCATATACCTGAGTGTTTTATGTGTCCTGGTAGTGGGAAACCCCTAAATTTGTTTTCCACTGCTGTGAGGCCTGCTCCTTTCATAGTCTAACATTAGGGCTAACTTCATATACTGTTTGAGTAGTAGATTCTGATCAGAAAGGGATAAACAGGTCATATTTAGTATGGCTAGAATGATAATACAAAATCCTGCTCATCCATGAGGTTGGATTTTATATTACTATTTTAGAAATGCCACTTTTATTAGGTGAGCATTTCTCTGTGCTTAAAATCCATCTGTGCCTTACAGGCTGTCTCCAATCCATGTCTGGGCGGGGCTGGTTGACAGCTCCCTAGTGCATTTCACCCAGACAACCACAAACAGAGGATACCCAGTCATACCTGCACTCATCTGCATACTGAATGGGTCTTCATGGGCTGCAAGGGTGGAGGAGCCTGACACTTACATTTTCGAAGGCTAGTGGCCTGCCCTCACACAATGGACTGCCAAACCCACTACTGGGACCCTGACAAACAGACCTTACTGAAAGGGGACCTTGTGCACTTCAAAGCCACTCTTTGAAGCCTACCCCTTTTCAAAAGCACTTTTGGGTATATACCTTGGGTCCCTGACCCCACCAACACAGACACAGCCAGAGGATGACTCCCCAGAGGATTTGCCACCAGCAGTAGGGGATGACAACCCTAGATTTGTGCCACCTGAGAAAGCAGGGCACAGTGTCTCAAATCAAGTTATGACTGTAGTGGAAAGGAGGGAGGAGAGAGAATTCCAACTGCAGTTGGCAAGGTTAAAAGTTGAAGCTCAACAGGAGGGGAGGAGGGCATAAAGAGCAGCCAAACAAGCTGAGGCTGCAGCTGAGTGAGCCCAGGCTGAAAAGAAACTACTTCTGGCTCATGAACTGAGTCTAAAGGAGCTGAACCTCAAGTCTAGGCAGTCTAAGAAAGGAAGGTTCGTATGCCCAAAGAAGTGGTGCCAGGTTATGTGGTGGGAGATGACATTGACAAATGGTTTGCAGCATCTGAAGTTGCACTAAGGGCCTATGGAGTTTCTGAAGATCAATGGAGGGCGGGTCTGTGGAAGTATGTACCAGTTGTAGAGAAGGACACACACCTCACATTAGACCCAAAGGATCAGAACACATACTCACATGTGAAAGCCATTTTAATTGCCAAGTTTGGGCTGACCCCTGAGAAGTACCATCAGAGGTTCAGGGACAGCACCAAACTCTCCACACAAACTTGGGTAGACTTTTTTGATTTTACCAGTAAGGCACTGAATGAATGGGTGTGGGGCAGGAAAGTAAATGATTGATTCTGAGAGAGCATATGCTTAGTATTTGTTTTACAGAGTTGCGCCAGCAGTTGGTAGACAGTAAGCTGACTCGTCCCAGGAAGCTTCCTGAGGAGGGGGACCTCTGGGCTTGTACCAGAGTGTCCAAAAGGGTACCTGGGGGGACACCCACAATGGTGGTCAGGGTCCTCAACAGAAGAAAGAGGGGGGATAAAAAAGTAAAAATAAGGAGTTCTCAAAAGGCCCCCAAAACAATTCCCAAGGGAATAGTTTTAACCAGTCCCAGTCTGATTCCAAAAGGAAAGGGTTCATTGACCATAAGACAGGGAGGTTTGTACCCCAATGCATAGAGTGCACTAAGTATGGTCACACTAAGGGTGACTGCAAGTGTCCCAAGAGGGCACAGCCCCCCACTGAAGGGAAGACATCTGGGTTGGCTAGTGTAGCGCTCTGGAGGAGGTAGTTCCTGTTAGTTTTGGGGAACAGATAGAGGTAACCCTAGTGTCCCTGGGGGATACAGGGATGGTGCCAAAAGCCCACATGCCTGCCAATACCTCAAAGTATAGGCAGGGGGTCACCATCAATGGGCAATGGGCAGTGGCTCTGCGTGACACAGGAGCCAGCATGACCACTGTCAGGGGTCAGCTGGTGTCATTCCACCAGGTCATAGTCGCTGAGAATTGTAAGAGTCACCTACCGGTGGCTCTTGTTCCCTTTGAGTGGAGTGGGGGGTCTCTGGTACTCTGAAAGTAGCTGTGAGTCCTGCTATGCCTGTAGATTGTTAGGCAGTGACCTTGAGCACACTACCTGGAAGGAGATAGAGCTCAGGCCTCACCTGGAGATGTTAGGTTTGCCTGAGTGGGTGTGCATGACCACACGGTCCATGGCTTCCCGGGATGGAAGTCAAGGGCGTCTAGAGCCTGGAAGAATGGCCCAGACAGCTACCAAAGAGAGGGGCACAGAGCATGGGAAACCGGTCTGAGACGTTTCCATGGTGGTTGACAGGGTTCTCAAGGAGGAGGCCCCTGAGCCAACTGGGGAAGACATTGATACCCTGGGTGACCTACCTGAGCTTGCTGGCTGGCAAGTTGAGGGTGGGCCCACCAGGGAGGATTTCTGCAAGGCGCAGAAAGAGTGTCCCTCTCTTGTGGGCTTGAGGCAACAGGCCTTAGCCCATGCAGCAGGTGAAGCCTCTGGTGATCACCTGATCTATTGGGAGAATGATCTCGTTTACAGTGAGCCCAAGTTTCCAGAGGCTGGGGCAGCAAGTATGCTGGTGGTTCCCCAGTGTTACTGAGCCTCCCTACTGGGTCTGACTCACCACATTTCCCTGGCAGGACATTTGGGGCAAGACAAGACCTTTGCCAGGCTTGTCACCCACTTCTATTGGCCCCGGATGAGGACAAACTCAGATGCTTTCTGTAGGTCTTGTCCTACCTGCCAGGCCAGTGAGAAGACAAGGAAAAGGCTAAGAACCCCCTGATCCAACTTCCTGTCATTGGCACCCCCCTTGATAGGGGCAATCGACACTGTTGGTCACCGGTGGTAAACAGAATTCTGATGGGGATATTTACCCGTTGGGATTCCCAAAAGAGATTGTGTCTGACAGATGACAGAGGCACTAACTTCATGTCTACATACATGAAGTCCATGTGGGATGCGTGTAGGGTAACCTACAAGTTCACCACACCCTATCATCCCCAAACAAACAGTATTGTGGAGAGATTCAACAAGACCCGGAAAGGCATGATCACAGGGCTCACTGAGGCCCTGAGGTGTAAGTGGGACGTCCTCTTATCATGTCTTCACTTTGCTTACAGAGAGGTACCCCAAAAGGGGGTAGGGTTCAGTCCCTTTAAGCTTCTCTATGGGTACCCTGTCAGGGGACCCTAAAGCATTGTCAAGGAGGGATGGGAGGCAGCTCCCAAGGCACCCCCTCAGGATGTGGTCAGTTACATGTTGGCCCTCTGCAACCAGATGCACCACTTCTGGAAGATGGCCATAAGTAACCTTGGGGCTAGTCAAGAGGTAATGAAACACTGGTATGACCAGAAGACCACCCTGGTGGAGTTTTAACCTGGAGACAAAGTGTGGGTAATAGAGCCTAGAGCTCTCCAGGTCTGCTGGTCTGGCCCCTTTGAAGTCAAGAAGTGGAAAGGGGAGGCCACTTACTTGGTGGACCTCCAATCCCCTAGGAACTCCCTAAGGTTGCTCCATGTCAACTGACTGAAGCCACATTTTGAGAGGACGGAGGTCAACATGCTTCTGGTGACAGATGAGGGTGTAGAGTGAACCTCTCCCTGACCTCCTCTGTGCTAAGGAAGGTGATGGCTCCGTGGAGGGTGTTAATCTCTCTGACTCCCTGACCCTGGGCCAGTGAGGGGACTGCTACTAGTTAATGGCGCAGGACTCCTCTCTGTTTTACCTCACCTCTGGACTTGCGCACTTATGTGTCCACGACATTGACACCGGAGACAGTCCCCCTGTAAAGAACAAAATTTACAGGTTGTCAGACAAGGTGAAGGCCAGCATCAAGTAGGGAATTTCCAAGATGCAGGCTCTGGGGGTGATTGAGTAGTCCAGTGTTCCCTGGGCCAGCGCTGTGGTGCTGGTACCCAAGGCTGCTGCACCCGGTGCCAAGCCAGAACTTAGGTTCTGCATGGACTACCGGGGTCTCAACTCAGTCACATGGACTGATGCTGACCCCATCCCCAAGCTGATGAGCTCGTAGTCAGGCTAGGCGCTGCCAAATTCCTCAGTACTTTTAATCTCACTACAGGATACTGGCAGATCACCTTGACTGAGGGGGCTAAAGAGAGATCCGCTTTTTCAACTCCTGAGGGACATTACCAGTTGGTTGGTTACTGGGGTCCTGGCTGCTAAGGATGAGTTCTTAACTGCCTACCTAGACGACATTGTTGTCTACAGTTCCAGCCGGGAGGAACACCTGCTCCACCTCCAAAAGGTGCTCCAGGCCCTGCAACAGGCAGGCCTGACAATCAAGGCCAGTAGGTGCCAGATTGCGCAGGGTTCCGTGGTGTACTTGGGAAACCTAGTGAGTGGTGGCAAGATACAGCCACTCCAGGCCAAGATTGATATGATCCCTGCCTGGTAACCACCCAGAACCCCGACAGAGGTGAGAGTCTTCTTGGGCCTCACTGGGTATTACCGCAGATTCGCTAAGGGTTATGGTACCATGGTGGCTCCCTTAAAGGAACTCACTTCCAAGAAGCAACCTAGGTTGGTGAATTGGACAGAGGCTTGCCAGAAAGCCTTGGACTCTCTGGAGGAAGCCATGTGCACGGCACCCGTACTCAGGGCCCCTGGCTACCCCAAGGAGTTTATTGTGCAGATAGACACTTCAGAGCATGGCATAGGGGAGGTTCTAGCACAGCTAAAAGAGGCAGGCCTAGACCAACCAGTAGTCTTTATTAGCAGAAGACTATTACCATGGGAACAGAGGTGGAGTGCTATTGAAAGAGAAGCATTTACTGTGGTCTGGACACTGAAGAAGCTGAGACCATACTTGTTTGGGACTCACGTCCAGGTTCAGACAGACCACAGACCCCTCAGATAGCTCATGCAGATGATGGGTGAAATCCTAAACTCTTGAGGTGTTCCATTTCCCTACAGGGGATGGACTTTACAGTGGAGTATCACCCGGGACTGACCACGCCAATGCTGATGGTCTCTCCAGATACTTCCGCCTTGGCGAAGAGAGCTCCAAAGGGGTTGGGTAAGCTCTCCCCACTTTCAGCTGGGAGGGGACACATGTTAGACCTGACAGCCTTAGGGTGGTCATTCGCTCAACTTTTTGCCTGCCTCTCTCCACTTTTTCTGGCACTGTTATTGATGGTTTTAGGACTGCTAACCAGTGCTTAGGTGCATATGCTCTCTCCCTTAAACATGCTAACATTGGTTCAGTCCTAATTGGCATATTTGATTTACTTATAAGTCCCTAGTACCGTGCACTGCATGTGCCCAGGGCCTGTAAACCAAATGCTACTAGTGGGCCTGCAGCACTGATTGTACCACCCACATATGTAGCCCCTCAACCATGTCTCAGGCCTACTTTTGAAAGGCCTGTGTGCAGTTTCACTGCCACTTCGACTTGGCATTTAAAAGTGCTTGCCAAGCCATAAACTCCTCTTTTTCTACACGTCACCCCTAAGGAAGGCCCTAAGTAACCCATGGGGCAGGGTGCTGTGTAGGTAAAAGGCAGAACATATACTTGTGCGTTTTATATGTCCTGGTAGTGAAAAGCCACTGCTGTGAGACCTGCTAATTTCATAGGCTAACATTAGGGCTACCCCCATATACTGTTTGAGTTGTAGACTCTGATCAGAAAGGGGTAAACATGTCATATTTAGTATGGCCAGAATGGTAAATCAAAATCCTGCTTATTGGTGAGGTTGGCTTTTATATTACTATTTTAGAAATGCCACTTTAAAAAAATCAGCAGTTCTCTGCGCTTAAAATCCATCTGTGTCTTACAGCCTGTCTCCAATCCACCTCTGGGCTGGGCTGGTTGACAGCTCCCTTTTGCATTTCACCCAGACAACCACAAGCACAGGATACTCCTGCACTTTGCATGCTGAATGGGTCTTCCTGTGCTAGAAGGGTGGAGGGGCCTGACACTTACATTTCAAAGACTTGTGGCCTGCCCTCACACACTGGACTGCCATACCCACTACTGGGACCCTGGCAGACAGACCTGTGCTGAAAGGGGACCTTGTGCACTTCCAAACCACTCTTTGAAGTCTCACTCTCTCTAAAGGTACTTTTGGGTATATAACCTAGATCCCTGACCCCACCAACGCAGACAGACACTTCCTGGGACAGACACTCTGAACCAGATCCTGCAATCTGCCAAAAGGAGCTGCCTGGCTGCCCAAAGGACTCACCTGGTCTGCTTTGCTGTGAAGGACTGCTGCCTTGCTGTTGCCCTGCTGCCTTGCTGGCCTCTGGCTCTGCTGAGAAGTGCTCTCCAAGGGCTTGGATCGAGCTTACCTCCTGTTCCTAAAGTCTCAGGGCCAACAAGACTTCTATTCTTCAAGGAAACTCCTTGTGCCGCCAAAATCAATGTGCAGTCTGCCAGAATCGATGCACAGCCTGCCCAGAGGTGAAAGAATCACTGCATCGCTGAACCAAAATGATGAAGCCTGCCCTACCGAGTGGAGATCGACGCAGCACCTGCATTGCAACTGGAACTTGACCGCCATTACGAATCGACACATCGCTGACTTCCTGCTGGAGGAATCAACACAGCGCATACTGTGCGACAGAAACTCCAACACAGCACCACACCGGATCGACGCAGCACCTGTGACTTCGCATGCATGCCCAGGATATTCATGCATCGCCCCTGGGCGTCAAAAGACCCCGCATCACAGTGAGGATCCAATGCCTGCTCGCCTGAAATTGATGCAAAGCCCTTGCTGCATGGAAAGATTTGACACATTGTCTGGGCACATCTGGAAATCCGACGCACACCTTCCTTTTTCCACACATCTCCTTCTCTGCGGTCTTCCTGCTTGTAATTTTGACGCACATCAGGTACTTTGTGCACACAAGAGACATTTGTTGATTTTTAAAGACTTAAGAATCTTCTTATAATTGTAAAAGTGATATTTCACATTTTGCTTATCAAATCTTGATTGTTTTTTACCTTAATTTATTCAGATAAATATCTTATATTTTTCTAAACCTGTGTGGCTTATTGTTGTGGTGTTTTCACTGTGTTATTGTATGATTTATTGCACAAATACTTTACACATTGCCTTCTAGGTTAAGCCTGACTGCTCAGTGCCAAGCTACCATAGGGTGGGCACAGGATAATTTGGATTGTGTGTTACTTACCTCGACTAGGATTGTGGTCCCTACTTGGACAAGAGTGTTTACCTCTGCCAACTAGAGACCCCGTTTCTAACAGTTGGTATATACAATGCTTCCAAATGTGTTAATATTACAAGCCTCTTGGCCATCATATTTGTATCATGCATCCATTAAATATAGAAGTCTGCATACGATATATCTGAAGGAACAGCAAGTTATAGGAGCACATTAATTTTGAAAAGATATTTAGTGAAGGTTTTAAACAAGTAGTGTTTGATCAAAGCATTCATAATTGTATTATAATTGCATTTATATAGCACTTACTACCCCTGACACAACATTGAAGTGCTTTGCTTATTTATTGCCATACACTCTCTGGTTATTGGGTTAGACTTGTGTTCTGAAGGAACTGTTTGAAGCATTTCCCCAGTGTTTAGTGGTGGATTAAGTTAATTTGAGCTAGGTGTGATTATTAAAGTGTATTCCTGCAAGTGGAAAAATGGGATAAGTAAACAGGGTCGGTGAGGTTAGAGAATGTGAGGTTGCAGGAAGAGGTTGCATGGAAGAATAATTTTTGTGAGTGGGATGAGTATTTATGCTAGCAAATTTTAGGTATTGCAGAAATGGTTACTCAGAGGGAGAGTTTATGATTTGTAAATAGGGGGTATAGTTAGGTTGCTGAAGTATAGTATAGAGTAAGGTGGCAGGCAGGTGATAGAGTAGGATACATTCAGAGGTACTAAGGCAGACAGAGGACGGGGTGTAATAAGAGCATCACTTAAAACATAAAGGCAAGGGAGACAATTATCAGTAGCTGTTGTTCAGGTTAATTTTTATTCTTAGTCATTTAGAAACATTGACATAGGAACCAATCTGGGGAAGTATCAAGAGTAGAAATAAAGGTTAAAATCTGATTATCTGTGGGCAGGTGATATATATTTGGTTCTTCCAATTGGCTGTTGATGGTGTTGATACAGTCTTCCCATTTTATATAGCGATTGAACTTTATTGAAATTGTTTGACCTTGTCCTTGTTTTTTTAAATGGGGTACTATGTTTTGTGGTCTGTCTGGGTAGCGAGTAGTTTAGGTTTGCATGATAAGATTTTGAAGAGTGGACAATCCCTGGGATTTGCATTGATCATTGTGCTATGTGTTTGTTGGAGATATTAGATAAATGGGTGCACATGGGTAGTCCACATTCAGTGTGGGGTCAGCAGCATCCACAGGTAAAGTTGAATTTAGTAGTAATCCCGGTCGTTGTAAAAATGCTGCAGGATACTGTGGGACCTATTTGACAGTAAGTAGTTATAGTTAGGACCTAGTTTCCATAGGAAGAGCATTTTCTTTTTTTTTACCAATAACTTTGGTGCAGCCTGACAAATCATAACATTTTCAAAACGTATACTACAATTGGTTCAGCTGCTGTCTTGAAAGTTTCAGGGTGATTCGTCAAGCGTGGGCTGAGAAAAAGGGGGGGTCCCAAAACGCATTTTCCCCTCAGGGATTTTGACCATGACTGTAGCCCAAAACATTGGACTGAATTACACCAAACATTGGCAGAAAGCTAGCTCTTGGTCCAGACAGTGTGCTTTTTGTGATTTGGTGCAAATCTGTTCAGTAGTTTTTGAGATATTAGAGGTTAAAAAAATATAGAAGTCTGCTGCCAACACTTCAACAAGGAAGTGTTGGCAGCCATTTTGGGATTAGGCCTCAAAAAATGATCAAAAAAGAAGAAAAGAGGAGACGTTAGGGTCACCCTGAGCCCCTGGCCTTAGTGCAGGGACGCCCCCCAGGGACCCCACCAAGGCTAAAAAACATTTTTTTTAAACATCTTGTAAAAATCTGTGGATTTTCCTGATATTTATTTTTTTAAAGTGTGGTCTCCTGCTCTCTTCTTTTATTTTGGCCCCAGATAGGCCGGGTCCCAGAAGCATTGCTTGCTGAAAAAAGCAGGGGGTGCCTGGGGCCCCTAGTCCTAGGGCTTATAGTTGCCCTGGGGCTTGGATAGAAAAAATGTTGGGGGGTGGTGCGGCCCCCCAGTACCCTTGGGACCACCACCTACATGTGGCAAAAGGTAATAAATGAATGTGGGGGACCTGCCTGCCCCCCTTGCTGCCACAGGGACCACCACCTTCCCAGGGTAAATGTTGTTTAATAAAGCGGGGTCGCACAACTCCCCCCCCACAGCTCCACAGACTGCCACCTCTCAGAGGCAAATATACTTTATTAGAAGCGGGGGCCGCAGGCGGACTCCATGCAGCCCCAGGGACTACCAGCTCTCTGGGGCAATACTTAGAATGCATGGGGGGCCAGAACATCCCCCTGCACCCTTTTATAGGGATGAAATAATACAAAGTAGGCAGTCCGTCATGGATCCCCAGCCCCGTGGACCATCACCTCTCTGGAGCATTTGATACAATTTATAGGTGGGGGTACCCCCCTAGGGTTCAAATAAAAAAATTAAGGGGGTCCGTGACAAGTCCCTTGCCCTAGGGACTGCCACCTCCCCAGGGCAATTCAATCAGTGTGGGACCTCTCCAGGTCTCAATAAAAATAATGAAGAGGGTCTGTAGCAGAGCTCTGGCCCTGGGGACCGCCACCTCCCCGGGGCTAAAATAAATGCTAGGGGGGGGGCATGCATCTCCCATCGATAAGCCATAGTTTGCCCTGGGGACCGCCACCCCCTGGGCCAGATCCTGCTACCTCTCGAGGTGCCCACCTTCGGGAGGTAGCTGTTTGCTTTTGCTTGGTTGGAGCTGCTCCCACCAAACAAAAGCAAACATAACTCCACTTTCTGCAAGCAGGAGCTGTCAAACAGCTCCTACTTGCAGAAAGTGGAGTTTTCATCTGCTTTACTGCACACAAATATGCGTGCAGGGAAACAGATGAAAACATTGCTCTAACTATGACTTGCGCCATCGCCATGCACTGCTAATTACCCCATGAAATATAGCACTCATGACATCTTTGATTATGTCATTGATAATATCAATGTAGTATTTGCAGTAAATATTTTCATGAAAAAACTAAGCGTGGTGGGGGCGTGAGTTATAGTTACATTAGGGGATGAGCTATAGTTACTTGAGCTAACTCTAACTGTAGCAAGTGAATCTACATGGTTGTGCATGTTTAAATGTGAGCCTAACTATAATGTCCCTTTAAGATTTGTTTTTTAAGGGAATTTCTATGTTTTATCATATTCTCTTTCCTAGTTTTTGAACTCCACATTTTGCTGTGCTATCTTCTGAACGAGGCTAAGCTTACTAAGACGTTTAAGTTACCATGTGCAATGTATAACACAGGACAATAAAATGGAAACTTCTTTAAAACGTGTGTAACTGTGCAAAAACTAAGGCTTTAGTGAGCTTCACACAGGTGTAAATACGAAATTGCAACTGATGTTTCAATGATACATATCTAGGGAGTGTGGTTCTCCTCGTTATTAGTTTAGTTTGTAAAGATATTCTGCTGATTTAGTTTTTGCTTGAACTTAGACAGTCTTGGAGAATAAGAGCAATGCAATACATTCATCATAGCATGCTTGCTGTCTTATACTTTGTTGGATTTCTCTAAAGAAATGTGAACAAGATATATCTGTGGATTGATAACCATCATGGACACTTTAAAAGGAGCAACAGAAATATTAAAAAATTTCGTAAATTCCACATACTCCAGTATGAAAGTAAAAAAAAGCCAATATTATGTGTAGCCCTTAATTTGCTTCTTAACGAAATTCGCAATTGTGCATAATTTATAGGAAGAAATAAATACAAAGAAAACATTTGAAGGCACAATGAGTGCAGGGCCCAATGTTTTATCACTCTTTCTATAAAAAAATTTTAGCACATGACAGTAAACATCTGTACCAGTAACAAGCATAAATTGTGTACAGGCATGATTTTCACAAGCCTCTAAAATCTTACTAAAGGCCATCCATGCAACTGTATTAAACAACGTTTGGAGTGAGTTATTGGTATATATGTAGATTATCAGAAAAAGAAAAGAGATCACCAGACTCTTATAAATCAATTACCTCTGTCACAGGGCGGGGGGCACTGTCCTTTATTGCTGCATAAGGTCCAATGATTACGTGATGTTTAAGTATGAAATGGGGAAGCTATGCAGTGAAAGGGTAATCAAAACTCAAAACTGTTCTCATACTGAGGATCTTGTTGAAACAAAGATGTTCCAGATGTGATCAAAAACAGGAGTCTGGTCCATTAGACAGTATAAAATGCGTTTATTGGTTAATGTTGTTATCATCTCTTGCATCCAGTGTTCATGCGGGTGGTGGGGTGAAGGGGTGGCAAGACACTTTGTCAAAAAATAATCATTTTGGGACCACCAGGGATGTGCCAACTCAACTCTTTATAAGCCAGTTCAGACTGAGAATGTTAGTAGTGCCATGCAAAAAAATTAGTTCCAAGATTGCTTGCAGGGTTAAGGTATTCATAAGTTCAGAATGTATATCACTTGTTGCCAGACTAATTGGAGAGAGGGGCATCATCATATCAAATGTATTATGCCTATCCTGCTGCTGCGTCTTCGTGTGACGTGTGAGTCAATTTGGCCATGCGTAGCTTCTGGGGAGTCCAATGCCTATAATGCAGTAGTTTGAAGAAACTGAATTTCAATCTCACCTCCCTGGGGCCTCAGTCATGCGTGTCAAGCAGCTCAGTCCAATCTGAATCTGAGTATTCTTTCTCCTATTTCCTTTGTCACTTGTCAGTAAAGTAGATCTCAGTGGCGGCCGGTAATTTTAGGAGGGAGGGGGGCGGGAGGGAAGCACTCGCACATGCATTCATTCACATACGCATGCACGCACATCCATTCACAACACTCATTAACATTCAAACATACACGCACATACAGAACATTCATTTAAAAAACACAAACACACTTACCTTCAGTTAGGAGGTCTCAGAAGGGTTGGGACCCTAGGTCAGCCAGTGAGGGAAGGCAGCAGTCCCAACTTTGTCACAGAGTGGGATGAAGTCAGTGAGACATCTGACCGCACCTCACTCTGTGACGAAGTGTCACTGATTGACACTCGCCCTGGGCACTTCAGGGCTTAAACCTGGAGCACCCAGGTCAGAGTCAATGGGTGCCGCTTACCCTTGTCACCGAGGGGGAAGGCGTTTGAGGCGTCTAATCTGAGACGAGGAGGTCACGCCAATAGGAGCTGTGACCTCTTCAGCCCAGCAAAGTTCAGCTCAGGCAGCCAGGAGTCTGCGCAAATCGTGCATGTCTTGCTCTTGGCTGCCTGAGCTGAACATGAATAGTGTCTGTCAGGCTGACGTTTGCTCAGCCTGACAGGCACTCTTCATGAGGTGTAAAAGGTGGGGGGGGTGTGGTCCCTCCACCCCCCTATAGGACAGGCCGTGGCTGGTAGATCTGACGAGGCCAGGAGTGGAGTTCTTCAAATACAGTCATGCAAGAGCTCTATCGTTTGAAGGATTCATAAGCGGCGGCTCCTCCGCAATGGCAAAGGGGTGTCGCCCCACTGGTTAGAAGCCAGAAACTGAAAAAGAAACCGTTATTTTATTATAGTTTTATTTTTCAACTGCTGGCTCAGCCAGCGTGTGCAGGTATGGGTGGGGCTGGGCCATGGGAGGAGGGAGGAGGACTGAAGTGCACTTAAGTGCGCAAGTCAGTTTGGCTGGCCATCCTAGGCTGGCCAAACTGACATGCGCAGTTAGGTTTCTCCAACCCGGCTGTGTTTCACAGCCGGGTCGGAGAAACAGCACACTCCAATGCGCTGTCTGAGTATCAAATCAAGCCACTCTGACCAATCATACCACTGCTCTCATACTAGGTATAGCATAAGAGCAGTGCCAGGATTACAGGGGAGCCTTTGTTTGTGTTCCAGGGACTGCTGAGACACCATCAGGAGTGAGAAGAGGAGCGAGGCAGCCGGCGGCAGGACAGGTACTTTTTAAAAAAATTCTCTCCCCACCCTCCATTCCCCCTTGAGATTTAGGGGGCCGCCTCTGGTATTCATGCACTTTGGAGGTGGGAAAAAAGTCAGACAGTGACAATGGGGCATGTTGCAGGCAGTATCGCAACTGAATGTATCCCCATTGCAGTTGCAGCTTTGATAGTATTTCATCCTAAAGCATTGCAAAAGACTTCATGTTCTTTCCTCGCAGCAGGTGACCTTATGTACGTATTCCCTTGTTTTATCAATCTTTCCAGTCAATCATGCTGCCATTAATCAGAACCACTTTGTTGTTCCAGATCGTGGCATGTTTGTTTAGATAAACGGACGTCCAGCTGCTTCTGAGTGGAGACCCATGGCCAGAGACGTTCTAAGGCATGGGCAAAGTGGGCAATTGGTCCAAGGCTCCCACTTTCAAAAGAGGCCCCTGGATAAGTGATCTTTCTCTCGAGCTCAGTTCTACTTATTTCCGTGTTCCAACCGTTAACATACAATTCAATATTGTTAGCCAACATAGGGATTGAATTAGTGAAAAAAATGGTAAAAAATGCTAATTTGTTCTAAACGGGGCCCTCCGAATATATCTTGCCCGGGGCAACCGGAATCGTAAGATCATACTGCCCTGTGTACAGCATCGGCAAAATAATGGGATTCTTACTGCATTTCCTTGCGTCAGTCCCTTTGTATATCAAGCCAGGGTAGTCCCTTTCCCCTATAAGATTCTGCTCAGCTGTTACCTAGTCTGATTTTACACGTTGGATGCACATTCCGCAGGAAAGGTCACGTTGTGGATATCGCCCTTTGTACTATTGCATAAAAAAGGATCACATGATTCCAGCACCAAAGTATTCTCTATCTAGTTGATAAAATGGTACACTGTTATGTTATCAATGCATGAGCACATCCAATTCCACAGCCCCCACAAGACATTTTGAGCTCGAACCAGATCGCCCATGAGAAAAACATTATGCGATCAGCATAATTTAGTTAAACTTTCTACTTTCTTAAAAAATACACACACACAGCTCTACTATTAAAGTATTTCAATTGGACAGTAAAACACTAATTTCTTTACTCCTGGTGTCTTATATTTTGGCGTACGCTGTAAAACTTTGAAACCAGGTTTTGTTATTAAAACAAACATAGATAAAACTGCACTTCTAAGCCCTGTTTTCTGAACGTTCTAGGACAGGATATCAGACTGCTGATGCTATTAGTTTGGATGCAGGGAAAACAAACATATGGTCCTCCCATCACTTATGCAGCATTTTTCAGCACTGATTGTTTTGTTTCCACAGTGCTGTTATTTTCAAATGTGAATTGCAGTTTTGCAACCTTATGGATTCAGTGACCAGAAATCTGCACTTATAGCTAAAAAAAAAAGTAAGACACGTTCTTACGTAAAACGCATTGCACGAAACCAACAGGCACAGCTTGCTGAACTTTAAATTAGTTTTCAAGGAATTGGCCGAGAGATTGAAAGGGGATTTTCAAGACTTTGAAGGCGAGCTGTACTTATCACGGAAAAGTTTCCATTAATGATTTAATAAAAATGGAATTTTCTCCTTGTGCATATTGTGCAGTATGGGCATAATATAAGCTGTGTCCCTGTTAACAGTGTCAAGCATCTAAGAGAACAAACAGCTAATCTAAATTACACAGGCGGGGTCATGAAATTCAAGGAGGCATGTGGCATTTGCTCTCCTCCTCGAGGACAATCATTTTCAAAGGCAAGTCCCCCTTGAACACGATACTCAGCCGAGGGATCGGTTTGTACCAGGGGAAGTCTGAAGGTTGCAAGCTCAGGGAAAGCAAGGTTGTATTACACTGTGAAGGGCTTTCCTCTCATTCGAGAGAATGTCTGATATATGAGGGCAGCAGCCCTGGTTATATCACTGCTAACTAACTTCTAGTGTTCTCATTGGACTCAATAGGCAGCAGCGCAAAACATTTTTTGTTGGCGCTTTTTCACGTCCTTGATGGTAATTCAAGGCAGTCTGTGGTGCAAACATCTTTTACCACCGTATTATGAAAAGAGGTTTCTGGATGCGGTACTGTGTGACAAGAATTAGCATATTTGTTGTGTTCCATTTTCTTGTACTGGTGGCATGTTTTGTTGTTTTTTGTGCCACTGACTTTTTGTGCTGCATTATTTCAAAGTGACCTGGTGTTGTACTGTGGTTGCTGGGTTGCATTCTGTATGAACTGCTTTTTTGGTGTGTCCTATTATGTCTTAATATTGTAATGTTACCTTGAGAATATTATTGGGCAAAGTTTTATTTACTTTTGACAGCACTCTGGTACTTACACCTCAGTTGTTTAATAAAGTTGGCAAAGATTTTTCCCCATTGGTCGTATGAATCTTTATTGGTTTACTTGAAGCATTAAAAAGGATAAAACATCAACAATACATTTCTGTCTTGTGCAGCCAATATGACTCCACATTAAAGACCAAGAATCGCCAAATGTATTTGTAAGGGATGTCATTTTAGGTTATTCATCAATCCAGTATATAACCATACTAGGATCAAAACGTATAACAGTACAGCCAGTAAGCTGAAATATCTCAGTAGATAGTAATAAGATGAGATACAAAACAGTGACAGCCACAACGATAATGAAACAAATTAAAGTAGATAGATGTTCCATAAAAAACTATGTTTCTCTAGTCTAAACATATATCTACTGCACTATCATCTAAACAGGGTTTCAATTTAGAGAGCATAGAAGGTGTCAGCATAGCATAGAGTTTGGTAGGTGTTAGAAATTGGGTCTTTGGTTGGTAGTCAGGTTAACCCCTGTCCGCCTGGATAACAACGCACACGACGGCAAAGAGCTGTTCAGCATCGTGAAAGAACTCTCCAACCCCAGCGCCAACGTCAACGACATCCCTCCATCCCAAGAACTCTGCAGTGCACTGTCCACCTTCTTCCACCAGAAGATCACCGACATCCACGACAGCTTCGACACCACTCCCACGCCAGACCCCACCCCGAGCACTCCACATGTGCAAACCTCCTGACCTCCTGGACCAACGTGAACGACACAGAGACACGCAAGATCATGAACTCCATCCACTCAGGATCTCCGACAGACCCATGCCCCCACCACGTATACAACAAAGCCGGCTCCGCCATCGCCCCCCAACTACGGAAGGTCATCAACATCTCCTTCGAAACAGCAACATTCCCTGAAAAATGGAAACACGCTGAAATCCGCGCCCTCCTCAAGAAGCCCAAAGCAGACCTCAAGAACTTCCGACCCATCTCCCTGCTCCCTTTCCCAGCAAAGGTGAAAAAATCGTCAACACACAACTAACCAGCCACCTCGAAGACAACGGCATCCTAGACCCCTCCCAGTCCGGCTTCAAACGAAACCACAGCACCGAAACCGCCCTTCTCGCCGCCACAGACGACATCAGACGCCAAATGGACAACGGCGAAACATCAGCCGTCATCCTCCTGGACCTATCTGCCGCCTTCGACACAGTCTGCCACCGCACCCTGAAATCACGCCTCCACGAAACCGGAATTCAAGGACAAGCCCTCGACTGGATCATCTCATTCCTCTCCGGCAGAACCCAGAGATTCCGCCTTCAGCTCCGAAGCCACCGACATCATCTGCGGCGTCCCCCAAGGCTCATCCCTCAGCCCGATGCTGTTCAACATCTACATGGCCCCCTCGCACAAGTGGCCCGACAATACAACCTCAACATTCTCACCTACGCCGACGACACCCAGCTCATCCTCTCACTCACCAAAGACCCCCACACCGCCAAAACCAACCTCCACGAGGGAATGAAATCCATCAACGAATGGATGAGAAACAGCCGTCTGAAACTGAACTTGGACAAGACGGAGGTCCTCATCCTCGGACCCACCCCCTCTGCCTGGGAAAACTCCTGGTGGCCCACCGCACTAGGAACCCCACCGACACCGTCCGACCACGCTCGCAACCTGGGGTTCATCCTCGACTCCTCCCTCACCTTGTCAAAACAGGTCAATGCAGTCTCCTCCTCCTGCTACAACACACTCTGCATGCTCCGCAGAATCTACAAGTGTATCCCGACAGAAACAAGAAGGACAGTAACACAGGCCCTCGTCAGCAGCAGGCTGGACTACGGCAACGCACTCTACACAGGCATCGCAGCAAAAGACCTACTACGCCTCCAACGCATCCAAAACGCCTCCGCCCGGCTGATCCTCAACGTACCCCGCCACAGCCACATCTCCCACCACCTGAGAAACCTTAACTGGCTCCCCGTGGACAAAAGGATCACTTTCAAGCTTCTTACCCACGCTCACAAAGCGCTCCATGACACCGGACCAGCCTACCTAAACAACAGACTCAGCTTCTACACCCCCACCCGTCAGCTCCGCTCCACTGACCTCGCCCTCGCCGTCGTCCCCCGCATCCGAAGAAAGGCCTCCGGTGGCAGATCCTTCTCATACCTCGCCGCCAAAACGTGGAACATCCTCCCCACCTCCCTGCGACAGACTCAAGACCTACTCACCTTCAGAAGACTCCTCAAGACCTGGCCCTTCGACCAGTAACAACAGCTCCGTCACCCCCCCACCACCAGCACCTTGAAACCCTCACGGGTACGTAGTGCGCTTTATAAATCCTATGATTGATTGATTGTCCAAGCAAGGACCCTCACTCTAGTCAGGGTAAGTCACACACAATCCAAATTATTCTGTGCCCACCCTCTGGTAGCTTGGCACCGAGCAGTCAGGCTTAACTTAGAAGGCAATGGGTAAAGTATTTGTGCAATAAATCATACAATAACACCATATAGCACCACAAAAATACACCACACAGTATTTAGAAAATTATATACTATTTATCTGATAAGATGCAGGTCAAAACGATTAAAATGTAATAAGTATATGTTGAGATATCAGTGAAAAGTGATATAAAGTGTCTTAAGTCTTTTAAAAACAAAGTCTCTTTCAAGCACAAAGTTCCTGGTTCGCATGAAAAATCTCCGCAAAGAACTGCAGAGGAGGAGATGCGTGGAAACCAAGGGGTGTGCGTCGATTTCTCGGGTCGCACATGGCAAAGCGTCGTTTAGTTTTCACACATGGATGGCTGTGCGTTGATTTCCAGCACTCGGTCGTGGATCCTCCTGTAGCTGACCACATCCAGAGGGGGTGCCTTGGGAGCTTTCTCCCACATCTCCTTGACAATGCTTAAGGGTCCCCTGACAGGGAACCCTTAGAGAGGCTCAAAGGGACTGAACCCCACCACGTACTAGGGTACTTCTCTGTAAGCAAAGAGCAGGCATGGTAAGAGGACGTCCCACTTATGCCTCAGAGCCTCAGGGAGGCCTGTGATCATGCCTTTCAAGGTCTTGTTGAATCTCTCCACAAGACCATTAGATTCGGGGTGATAGGATGTGGTGAACTTGTAGGTTACACCACACGCATCCCACATGGACTTCATGTATGCAGACATGATGTTAGTGCCTCTGTCAGACACAGTCTCCTTTGGGAATCTCACATGGGTAAATATCCCCATTAGAGTAATGATCACCACCGGTGCAGTTATGGTCCTCAGAGGGATTGCCTCTGGGTAACGGGTGGCATGGTACACCAAAACCAGGATAAACCTGTTGCCTAGGGCAGTTTTGGGGTCCAATGGACCAACAATATTGATGCGCACCCTTTCAAAGGGGATGCCAACAACAAGGAGTGGGATAGACTATTTATCTGATAAGATGCAGGTCAAATGATTAAAATGCAATAAGTATATGTGGAGATATAACTGTAAAGTGATATAAAGTGTCTTAAGTCTTTTAAAAGCAAACAAACTCTCTTTCAAGCACAATGTACCTGGTTCGCGTGAAAAATCTCCACAAAGAACCACAGAGGAGATGGTGGAAACCAAGGGGTGTGCGTCGATTTCTTGGGCCGCACACAGCGATGCGTTGTTTACTTTTCACGCAGAGATGGCTGTGCGTTGATTTCCGACACTCGGTCGTGGATCCTCTTCAGGTTGCGGGGTTTTCAGACGCCCCGAGAAAAAGATAAGTGGATTTCAGGCGCTGGCAGGATGAAGTCACAGGAGCTGCGTAGATCCGGTGGGCATTGCTGCAAATTTTCTACCTCACGGCAGGTGCTGCGTCTATTCCTTTCTGGAAGATGGGCTGCGTCGTTCCGGCTCGGCTGTGTGTCGATCTGGTAGGGCGGTGCGTCGAATTTCCAGTTGCTATGCTGGTGCTGCGCCAATCTTCTCTTTGCGAAGACGGGCTGCATCATTCCGGTTAGGCGTGCGATGAAATTTTCACTGCAGTGCAGGCTGTGCGTCGTTTCTGGTAGGCTGTGCGTCGAATTTCACCACACAAGGAGTCCTTCTCGTAAAGATAAAGGGGGTGATTCAGACCTTGGCAGACGGCGGAGGCCGTCCGCCAAGGTTCCGCCGCCGAAGGACCGCACCGCGGTCAAAAGACCGCGGCGGCCATTCAGACATTTCCGCTGGGCCGGCGGGCGCTCTCCAAAAGAGCGCCCGCCAGCCCAGCAGAAATGCCCCTGCAACGAGGACGCCGGCTCAGAATTGAGCCGGCGTAGTTGCAGGGGTGCGACGGGTGCAGTTGCACCCGTCGCGTATTTCAGTGTCTGCAGAGCAGACACTGAAATACTTTGCGGGGCCCTCTTACGGGGGCCCCTGCAGTGCCCATGCCATTGGCATGGGCACTGCAGGGGCCCCCAGGGGCCCCGCGGCACCCCCTACCGCCATCCTGTTCATGGCGGGTTTCCCGCCATGAACAGGATGGCGGTAGGGGGTGTCTGAATCCCCATGGCGGCGGAGCGCACTCCGCCGCCATGGAGGATTCAATGGGGCAGCGGTAAACCGGCGTGAGACCGCCGGTTTACCCTTTCTGACCGCGGCTGAACCGCAGCGGTCAGAATGCCCTTGGGAGCACCGCCAGCCTGTTGGCGGTGCTCCCGTGGTCGGTGACCCTGGCGGTCACCGGCCGCCAGGGTCAGAATGACCTCCAAAGTCTTTTTGGTACTGAGACTTCAGAGAACAGGAGGAAAGCTATATCCAAGCCCCTGGAGAGCACTTCTTCACCACAGCCAGTGAGCACCAAAGCAGCGGGGCAACAGCAAGGCAGCAGTCCTTCACAGAAAGCAGACAGGTGAGTCCTTTGAGCAGACAGGCAGGTCTTCTTGGCAGGATGCAGGTTCTGGTTGTGGTCCAGGTTCTCTTCTCCAGGAAGTGTCTGAGTTGGTAGGGGGAGAGGCCCTGTTTAAATACCCAAATGTGCCTTTGAAGTGGGGGAGACTTCAAAGAGTGGCTTAGAATTGCACTAGGTCCCCTTTTAGTTCAACCCTGTCTGCCAGGGTCCCAGTAGGGGGTGTGGCAGTCCTTTGTGTGAGGGCAGGATACTGTTCTTTGACATGCAAGTGTCAGGCCCTCCACCCTCCGAGCCCACGAAGACCCATTCAAAATGCAGCTGTATGCAAGTGAGGCTGAGTATCCTGTGTTTGGGGTGTGTCTGAGTGAATGCACAAGGGAGCTGTCAACTAAACCCAGCCAGACGTGGACTGTAAGGCACAGAAGGAGTTAAGTGCGGAGAAATGCTCACGTTCTTAAAGTGGCATTTCTAAAATAGTAATATTAAATCCAACTTCACCAGTCAGCAGGATTTTGTATCACCATACTGGCCATACTAAATATGACCTTCCTACTCCTTTTAGATCAGCAGCTGCCACTCAAACAATGCATGAGGGCAGCTCCAATGTTAGCCTATGAAGGGAGCATGCCTCACAGTAGTGTAAAAACACATTTATGAGTTCTACACTACCAGGACATGTAAACTACACAGGTACATGTCTTGCCTTTTGTCTTCTCAGCACCCTGCCCTATGGGTTACCTAGGGCATACCTTAGGGGTGACTTATTTGTAAAAAATGGGAGTTTAAGGCTTGGCAAGTACTTGTAAATGGCAAGTCGAAGTGGCAGTGAAACTGCACACACAGGCCTTGCAATGGCAAGCCTGAGGTATGGTTAAGGGGCTACTTATCTGGATGGCACAATCAGTGCTGCAGGCCCACTAGTAGCATTTAATCTACATGCCCTGGCACATGTAGTGCACTTTACTGGGGATTTATAAGTAGATTAAATAAGCCAATTGGGTGTGAACCAAGGTTACCGTGTTTGAAGGGAGAGAGCATATGCACTTTAGCACTGGTTAGCAGTGGTAAAGTGCACAGAGTCCTAAAACCAGCAAAAAGTTAGGAAGGCAAGCAAAAAGTTAGGGGTGACCACCCTAAGGCTGTCAGGTCTAACAGTAGGATTCTAGAAAAGGGAAATAGATGTCCATGTTAAAGCTTCAGGCTTGCGTGAATAAGGAAAGCAGAGTAGTCTGTACCTCTTACAGTCTAAAGGGATTCTCTGCAAACTAACTGTGAGAGAACTAGTTAAAATAACAGGAGTTTTAGTAACATTCCTATCTTTTCCTACCCCACCAGGAACCAATCAGTTCATTACTCACAAAACGCATTAGCAACATCCCTTAAGTTTCCCATCACATCGAAACTGGGACTGCAACTGCATCCTTGAACACCTCACAGTCCTGGCATGATGAACAAGAGGCTATTTATGACCCTCAAGTCTCCATGCTCTTTGCCAAGTTCTTCCCTTCAGGCCTCACTATCAACAGTAGAATACAAAAATACTCCTTTCTCTAGCCAACAAGAATCATAATAATTCTCCTGAAAAGAAAGCAAATAACACACTCACATAGCTAAATACATTTCAAAATGAGGCCTGTAGTCAGGCTAAGTTAAGTTAGCAGTTCATATAAATTCGAAAGCATGATTATACATGCACAAGTACAACTTTCCAAATAAATATAAAACACAAATAAGGCAAGTCCTGATTACATGGTGTATGTGTATATAAACCTCTAACCGCTACAGTGATTATATTTTTTTAATATGTTTAAATGCTTCACACATGTTAATGAAAATAATGCTATCAGTGAGTAAAATATGAAATACAAAAATATATTTGCATATAGTGGCACATAAAGGATAGAGTCTGAACTGCACTGCTCCACTTTATATATGGCAACAAATGCTGCTAGATTTCCATCCACAAGCATCACTTTCCTTCGGCGTTCCTGTGACAGGAAACCATGTATTGCCTAAGAGTCTAATTCACAAAGGTAAAGTCACACTTTCATGTAAGTTTACAGTTGTTTTGTATTCACAAAAATATCTTACCGGTAGTATCGTCACAACTGTGTAGTCTCCACACATAAAATGATAGGACAGTCCTATCTTTTTATGTTCGGAGACACTTCATTCATAAAGATACTACTCATAAAATACCCTTCTGAATAGCAAACCATCATAAACTTACAGTAAAGAGTAAGTTTACTTTTGTGAATCTCACCCTAAGGGGCATATTTATCAGAGACTCGCACTACAATTGCTTCAATTTTAGTGGTGCACTGGTGATGCAAACCTCTCATCCATATCTATGAGGCCACCCAAAGTCACTTTGCATGGCTTAACATGGCCTCATAGATATGGAGTAAGACAAGGCGACGCAAATTGCTGCGTTGCCTTACTCTGCACCAGGGAGGCATTCAATGGGTGTTGCAGTGGGTTTTCCCACGCAACACATGGATTTTGATGCATCCCCAGATTATCAAGAGCCTGTAAACCTGGGGATGAGTCACAACCTTATACTATCCCAGGGGGAGGCACAATGAGGAGAAATATCTTTATTTCTCATTGTTTTCCTTCTTTCTATGTGTGCTGCATCCTGACGCACATATAGAAAGATGAAAACGCCTCCCAAGGTTGTTTGCCTGCAGGAAGGTACCCCTTCCTGCACAAAAACAATCCTGCCTTCAACGCAGACACCCTTGTAACATGGTGCAGTGGTGCCTGCATTGGAGCTAGGCTCCCGAAAGGGTACCAGCGCAGGGAGAAAAGGAGAGGAATGCTCTGTATACTATAGATTCAGTACATTCCTGCCCTTTCATTTTGATGCAGGGCGGCATAGTAAAATGGCTTGCTGCGTTGCTCACCGCCAAATCCCTATAAATTTGGTCCTAAGCATTTGAGGTGCTAAAATACTGCTGCTACAGCTCTTCAACTGTTTAAGGTATCAGTCAGCCCAAAGCAGTGACAGAGACTGTGCCAGAAATTAGCACTTATATTGATCACTTATTGTGATGTGGCCCAAAGTGAATGGGTTCTGTCATTTTTAACAGATTTATGCTGATGGCACTGCACTTTGAAAGCAAAACATTTGTCGGCAACACTGTGTGGCGCTGTAAGAAGACAGGGTTACTCAACTAATGGTTCCATCAGGGTCGTATGCTTTGTTAGAGGAGTGATCCGCAAAATACAACACTCACAGGGGACTTGAGACTTGAACATTTCATATTCACAGGGAAATTCACAGTACATGCTAGAAAAGTGAAAAAGAGTGAAATAACAACCTTCCTACCAGGGCAACAATTTTAATCTTAACAGGCATGCGAACTCTTTATTAGGTTGGGGTCATACATGCCATTGAAGCTTATATGTCACATATCTTTCAGCATAATGTCAGGCAATAGCACCGAGCATCAGTGGAATATTTCATTTGGTCAGTTCTATTGTTTTGTTGAATTGATTAAGTTAGATCTTTGTTGATAGATCTGAGGTGGTCTGTTGCATCTCACATTTTATTTTGTAGAACTCATGTGTTTCTGAAGGCAGCTGAAATGCAGCAGGTTCTTCTTCTAGGGGCCATTCAGATTCATTACCTGACATCCTATTTGGCCATGTTTTTCCTTAGCCATCACTGTAGTATGCTTACATGGAATTATTTCTCAACTGCCTTACCAGCACCTTGAGACCCCATGGGTGAGGAGTTGCGCTATACAAATAACTGATTGATTGATTGATTGAAGTGGATAAGCGGTGGAGCTTTGTTCGCTATTCTTTTTGTGGTGGTCATCCAGTGATATTTTGGTTGTTTTGCGTTGAGTTTAGTTCTTCCTCGAGGAAGCATGTTTGTTTTGTTTTTCTTCCTTTGTGGTATAGAGCTGGCTTTGTCATTTTTCCTTAGAGGGAGATTCTAGGCAGAGTTCTTTTCTTCTCAGCTGCACTGAAGTCACCTTCATTTATATTTGCCTTCACTGAAATTAGAAGAGATTATTTTTTTTGCCGTGGAGTACACTTGAATCAAATTCTCTTTTTCAGGGACATGTTGTGACTGAACTCGCTTCTTTTGAACCTCACCTGAATGGTTCTGCTCCATGCTGGTCTGATGGTGACCTGCCCCTTTTGTGAGTCATGGCTTCGATTCTCCTGGCCCTATCTTTGTTTCTGGGCTATACTTGTTCTACTTTTCATTTTGAGGTTATGTGGAGTGGTGAAGGTATAAGAATGAGGCGCTTGGTGTGAGTCTAGTCAATTACTGAGTGCTGTTTGATGTCGTCGTACTGGTGTAGCTTAACTGTCTTCAGGTTGCACAACACCTTTGATCTTGTGGGCAGTGCTTAACTTGTAGAAGAATAAGTGTTGGTGCCAAAAGCTCTGCTCAGAAGCCTGTAGTCAGCACCAGTGCGGCAAATACCAAGGCTGCAAAGTATGAAATCCACTTCATGCTTCTTTAATTGATTACTACACAACCCCTGTCCCTTTATCTCACTCTTGCAGGTTCCCGCTTTTTCCCTTTGTAATGTTTTTCTATCTTTCTCCTTCTTTCCCCTTTATGCATTTTCCCTGTTTTACTGTTGGAAAATGTAGAATGGGTAAAATGCATTGCATCCGTTCCTCCAAACGGAATGCCAGTGGCCCACACCAGGAACCACTGGCTCAAATTATGCATTGCTTGTGGGCGGCATTCTAGCTTTCCCAATGAATCCTTCCTGGTGCTGTAGCAACAATCCTATTTTCTACAACGTAACAATAGGTTTTATGTTCCAGGACCAAATTTCTTCAGCAGTTGAAGATAAAAACTACTGCTTGTGACAAAGCCAGGTGTAAAAGTAAATTAACTATACCAAAAGGCGTAATCCCCAAGTTTATTACACCTTTCCAACCTTTGTCAGTTAGTTGTTTTCAAGGTTAAATTAGAGGTACAAAACTGTTTCCTCTACTCCCTTTTCCAGGATAATTGCTCTCCTTTTTCTCTGGTATGATGTCAAAGCTTTTGGATTACCGATGGTAATTGAAACACTTTAAAACGGATTACCTATTAGTTAAACAAGGCCACCTGTTTTATCTCCTTTTAGGTCACTGACATTTACAAACATCTACAAACATGGACCAAGAATCATACTTACGAGGATTGCTCTTCCTTTCCATGTCTGTTCAACATCATTACTGTTAGTCAGGCTGTCATTCGTTAAATAGGGGACGAGATGTGCCTAAATACAGTGCAAGGTCAGTAGCATCCACGGGTTAAAGTTGAATTTAGTAGTAATCCGGGACTTTGTGCAAGTGATGTGTGATACCCTGGAGGCACTTTGAGATATATATATATATATATATATTTATTCCCCCACACCCTGAATATTCTCATGATGAGCAGCGCAGCCTAGGCAATTTCAGTCTATTCGCTCAGCACGTGGGTCGTACCGTGTTGCTGCCATGCTGTTCTTCCTCTCTCTTTAATGAGCCAATTTTCTGGTTAAGGCAGTGGTAAGTATTTGTCCATAAGGTAGGTTTGCACACATTCATTGATTGAATTCACAAGCAAAATGTGCATGCTAGGGAAACGTAGACATCTCTGCTAAAGTGGCAAAAATGCCACTCAGGCATAAAACATCTAGTTGTAGGTGAAACACAGATTAGAAATAAAGGTCCAGATTTACTAGAAACTGGTGCAGTGCAGTGCTGCGCCAAAATTAGTATTGCCGCACTGTGCCAGTTTTGAAACGCAGGGATGCACCGTATTTACAAGAATACGGTGTACCCCTACGCTTCCCCCTGCACTGGAACTAAATTAAGCAGCCTGCGCCAACCCAGACATCCTTGCAACATAGTTGCATTGAGGGGTGTGACTATTCATGTGTAGGAAGGTGTCCCTTTCTGCACATAAACAATCATCCATGGCATTTTACTACTTCTGTGTGTTCTGCAGAATGCAACACACATAAAAAAAGAAAAAACTATTAGGGATAAAGGTATTCCCCATTGCACCATTTTAACGCCACCCCTGGGGTGGCAATAGTTGTTGGCGCTGCCTCAGATTTACAAATTCTAGTAAATCTGGGACACCATCAAAAGCAATTTGTGTTGCAGTAGAGCACCTTCTGCAACACCCATTTCACGCCCCTCTGATGCAGAAAATTGCGTCAGAGGGCCCCATATTTACAAGGAGACATAAAGCCACAGAAAGTGCTGTTACACCTCCTTGTGAATATGGAGAAGTGGTTAGCGCCACTGGAGTGTTGCAAAAATGATGCTCCGGTGGTGCTAGGGCCTTATAAACCTGTCCCAAATGCCCAATAAAATTGTAAAAGAAAAGAGACGCTTGGGATAGCGCATAGAAGTCTAACATATGTTTAATGCAAAACTAGCCAGCAAACATTCAAAATAAGCAAGGCAATTGTGACAGTTTGAGGGGTGTGGCCATGCGAGACAACTGGTTGGACGTGTCTCCCTATTGCTTCCGGAGTGGAGACAAAAATCCTGTGATATTCTGGGCTGTCGGATCCGGTACAGACCTTGCAGCAGTGGCATTGATGCCCTGGAGGCCCACAGTGGCCGATACAGACTTTCAAAAATGTTCCATATTGGGCGATGTGGCTAAGAGGCCCAATGCAGGGATAGCGGAGAGACGAATCAGGGAGGCCATGCAGAGCACTTGGTGGACTCGCATCACTTGGTGCTTATCAGCAGGGTGCACTCTGGTAATGTGGTGGCCAGTGGGTCCTCGTAGAGCCTGGCACTGCTGTGATACAGAGTTTCCGTGGATTGCCTGACAGTGTTTGGCCTGCGAGGAGGGGGGCCTTGGAGGACCAACGATGCAATGGCCTGGCATGTCATGCCTAGTGGCAAGATGGCAGCCTGAAACCACATGTCTGCTGGTGCAACCAACAGCAGACCACTGGCCTGTGGCAGCAGCATGAATGAAGAAAAGCTTGGACATTAGAGGCTAGACTAGCTGGGGTCCGAAGACTGACAGTGCTTGCCACTGGCAGTGGCGCAGGCTGCTGCAGCAGCTAGGAACACTGCCTTGGAGACAAGAGGGGGCCTGGGATTGGTGGGTTTCCTTCACCTGTGCTGGCGTTTGTGGGCAGCAGCAAGTGCACTCCCGGTGATCTGGGGTTGGAGGGTGCAGAGTGGACTGGGCCTTGACACAAGTTATTTGCTCAGTGTGGCAGCCTACTTCTGCATTATCTATGCAGTGGAGGACACATATTGCCTGGGGCCACTGCTGACGGAAAACACACATGTATGAGTCTACTGGAGGTCCGAGATTCTGACTGTGGCTCTGGTGGCCAGGGGCCCATCCAGGTGACTATTGGTAACCTATGGTAAATGCAGGTAGGGCTGCACAGGAGTGCATGTATTATTGCGGGTGACCTCCTGGTGTGCAGGGCTCCTGTGGGGGTGTGTTCTATGGCTTGAAAGCTGTGGCTGTCAAGAGTACTGGAGCCTGCTGAGTGAACTTTACAGTGGGCTCAGGTAGTGGCTTAGGTAGTGGCTGGATTGATATGGAAGCTCTGGTTCTTTGAACTTGGGGCGTAGGCACAATAGTTCATAAAGTGATGTGCTGGTGGGCCCTACACCTCCTGGCCAATGCCCTGGCGGAGAGGGCATATGAACTGTGCTACCACAGACTAGCTGGTGATCAGGGACTGATGCATTGCTACCAAAATGGGTAAAGAAAAAGGAGCAAAGGCTGGACAATTCACCAAAATAGACTAGTACACTTTCACACGTCTCTCATCCTGAGACACTGACACAGGCCCTCGACCAGGAAAACAGGATGGGCATACAGGAACAAACCTCTGACATGGCATAAATGTTGGCAGCCATGCGGAGGTCCTGGATTGCGTTGGAGACCAAGATGTACACAATGGCCATTGAAAGGAAACATTTGGTCATGGACCTATGCAATTTGGTTGATTGGGCCATGACCAGGAAGGGTGACATGGATGAAGTGAAAAACAGAGATCAAAACCATGAAGGCTATGGTGGCTGGTTTTAAAAGTAGCGTCACACATATGGAAGAGCACCAGGAGGACTCTGAGGGCAGCTCCAGGTGGTATATTATACACCTTGTTAGCTTCCTGAAATGTGGGAAGGGCCCCTCGGTGGAACTGTTCCTGTAAGAATGGATCGTACAAATAATCAAGTCTGGATGACTTTCTAAGTTTTACACTGTTGAGAAGATGCACAGGGCGCTGGCAGTGGTCCTAGTTTTGCTTTTTAATTATCATGATTGCCATGTAATTTTGCAACTTGCACGCATGCATAGCTACCCACAATTTGAAGACAAGCAAATCATATTTTTTGTGGGCTACACCATAATGTACAAGACCTCCACAGAAATCTTATGCCAGTAAAAAAAAATTGAAAGAGTATAATATTCAGTACAGCCTGATGTTCCCTGCCAGGCTCAGAATCAAATACAATGGCCGTGTGCACTCCTATGAATCATCACAAGAAGCCATGGACTGACTTGACTCTCTTGAACCTGACCAATGTTTGCCTCCCCTTAGCTGGAGGAAGGCATGGAAAGGCTACATGCACTGCTCTAGCGGGAACAGGAAAACTCCTGCAGCAGTGTAGCAGGTCTCGAAGGCTGCTGCCAAGGAGTGAACTCTTGTTTGCCCCGATGGAACACTGAGGTCTGCTGCACTAGAATTCATGGATAAAAGCACCTTTACGCAGCTTCGAGTAGTCCCTGATACCCATAGTGGTTAGGCACTCCTAGGAATATCGTAGGCAACTGGACTGCATTGTGGGGCCTGATTGGAGATGCTTACTTGAAAGAGTGGGGAGATACTCAGACCACAGGCTCTGGGGCTCCTGAAGTCTTATCACTGTGCCGGTTGTGATATTTTCGGGGCAATGGGTGATGACAGTCATGGTACCTGCTGTGGGGGGCCTGGTCCTGGGAGATTATAGGAAAGTGCCCTCTTTCTTGTCATGCTTACCCCATTTTCTGCCTGTTGTTGGTGTGTTTGACTGTGTTCATTGGGATCCTGCCAACCAGGTTCCCAGTGATTATGCTCTCTTCTCCAAATTTGGTTGCTAATAACCTTTTCTTCCCACAATTGGCATACTGGTACCCCCATGTAAGTCCCTAGTATATGGTATCTAGGTACCCAGGACATTGGGCTCTGTGGGGATCCCCATGGGTTGCAGCAGTTATTCTGCCACCCATAGGGAGCCCATGCAAAGGGTTCTGAAGGCCTGCCATTGCAGCCTGCTTGAACTGGGTGCACACACCCAGTTGCACTAGAGGTCACTGCAGCAGGTCACCGTAAGTCACCCCTATGGTAGGCCTTCACAGCCTGTGTGTGAGGGCACCCTGCACTAGCAAAGGTGCCCCGCAAACTCCAGCTCCATTTTACTGGACTTCGTGAGTGCAGGTATGCCATTTTACATGTCTACGTACTGGACATAGGTCACTATCTATGTCCAGCTACATAATGGTAACTCTGAACCTGGGCATGTTTGGTATCAAACATGTTGGAACCATACCCCAATCCTGTTGCAAGTATCGGAAGTATGATTCCATGCACTCTTGGGTCTCCTTAGAGGACCAGTCTTACAGGGTTTTCCCAGGAAGCCCAGCTGCTGCCACCCCTCAGATGGGTTTCTCCCCTCCTGCTGCTTCAGGCCCAGGAAGGCAGAACAAAGGATTTCCTTTGGAGGAGGAGGTAACACCCTCTCCCTTTGGAAATAGGGGTGACTGGCTTGGGAGGCATGGCCTCCCCACGCCACTGGTTTTGCTTTGAAGGGCACATTTGGTACCCTCCGTGCATAAACCAGTCTACACCGGTTCAGGGACCCCCAGTCTCTACTCTGGCATGAAACTGGACAATGGAAAGGGGAGTGACCACTCCCCTGTCCATCACCACCCCAGGGGTGGTGCCCAGAGCTCCTCCAGAGGGTCCCAAGGGTCTGCCATCTTGATTCCAAGGTTGGCAGGGAACTCTGGGAGCATCTTTGAGGCCAGGCCAGGCAGGTGACATCAGAGACTCCCTCTGGAAGGTAGTCACCTGGATAAGACTCCAGCAGGACTCCTCTGCAACCTCTGCTTCAACTTCTGGCCTCAGAAACCACAACTGGACACTCCAGGAACCTACAAGCTGCAGATCCATGAGGAAGACTCTTCTGTAACACTGTACTCCTGCCAGCTTTGCAACATTTCCCCGGCTGTGCATCTTAAGAAGACTGCAACTCTTGAGCCTGCATGAGAAGAAGAAGGAATCTCCCTTGGGTTAAAGGCATCCCTCCCCAGTAACTACAGGTACCTGGCTGCAACGATGACCGGCTTTGCGGACCTCCCCTCATCCTGAGTGAGATGGGCCCTGCATCATGGGTGGTAATCCGGGGAGTCACCCTTGGTCCTCTCTACTTACTGTCGCACTTAGGAGGTGGTAAGTCCTTTCCACTCCACACAAGACAGTACCCCCGTGCACTGCATCCTTTGCAGCTGCTAAGGCTTGTTTCTTTGCTTCTAAGGGGAACTTCATGCAACGTATAGCTCCAGCCCCCAGCACTCCCTCCTGCAACTTCTGGACCTCTCCTTCGTCCTCTGGCGACGTGATGGCAACTTCTGTGGTGCTGTGTGGGCTGCTTCAGCAACTTCTGTGCCCCTGTCCTGTGGGACACCTGTGGGTGCTGCCTCTGCTCCTGTGGGCCCTCTGCGATGAAGAGGGTCCCCTCTGACTCCTCCTCCTGGGTAGAGTCCTCCTGGACCTTGCTGGACCCCAGCAGCACCCCTTTTCCTCCAGCCACGAGTTTGCCTTTGTAAAGGCTTGTTAGTGGAAATCCTTCACCGACACACATCTGCAATCTAGCTTCCAGCATTGTACACCTTTTTCACACATCAGGAACTCTTCTCCAACTTTTCTGTGCCTCAGTGCTGACCTGTCTTCCTTCTTCATCGACCAACTCCAAAAGGTTGGGTGGGTAGTATCTCCTACTCCCCCTGGACTCCACAGACACTTCTGGACTTGTTGCCCTCTCTCCACAGGTCTCCATCTTCGGTTTTCCACTGCTGATTCCTCGCAGGCTGTTTTGGGTGTCTTCATTTTCTTCTTTTCATTGTTTGGGGTGGTTTTGGGGACATCCAGTGTTTTATTTGTGCATTCCTGGTCGCTGGGGTATACTCAATTACGTACCTGTGTGGTTTCTTAGTGCTCCCAGCTCCCCTCTACACAATTCACTTGCACGGGTGGGGGCCCTGTGTTTGCATTCCACTTTTTTTAGTATATGGTTTGGGCTCCCCTAGGGCTACTATTGCATATTGCTATTTTACACTATTTCCTAACCTTTTTATGCCTCTTACTGTTTGTTAGTGTATATGTATATATACATAGTTTACTTACCTCCTATTGGAAGGTTGCCTCTCTAGTATTTTCTGTTACTGTGTTCCAAAAATAAAGTACCTTTGCATGTATCCTATATAAGCCTTGGCTGCCCATCCACAGCTGCCTCTAGAGAGCCTGGCTTCTAGACACTGCCTACACTTCACTGAGAGGAGATACCTGGACCTGGTATAAAGTGTAAGTTCCATAGGTACCCACCACACACCAGACCAGCTTCCTACAGATACAGGTTCCAATGAGTCAGCCTACCATGTATAATATTTTCCTTTTATTTTTGGGCATGGATTATCCTCATGTGGGGCTGTTATAGTAAGTCACATGCAAAGGTCCAGTACTGTATTTGACTGTATAATGTTTCCTTTTCTCTACAGATGGGGGTAACCAAAAGCCTGCCCTTCTTGGGACTGCTCAGTGCCCGACCTGCTCTTTGGGCCTACTGGGGCAACAGTTCCTTGGGTTGTGGCTACAACTAGAGTGAGGGGGTTTCCCTCCTTATTTTTCCATTGTTCTTTTACATCACAATAGTTGTGGGTTGGGGGGAGTGGGCCGTAAGTGGTACCCTTTTGAATGGTGGTTGTGCCGTAGGGAGTTCTGTATACTCTGCCTGAGGATGGGAAGTTGCATGGGAGGGTCAAGGGTATGTTACGACATGTTGTCGTCTTCAATGGGTGCTCCATCTCTGTGTCCGAAAGCTTACATTCTAATCTTGAGGGTATGGCTTGGGAGCAGATCCTATTACCTGACAGATATAGATATGGTTGATGCAGGAAATAGATACAATTTCCTCACCTCAAACATATGAGGACTCACCAGGCCAGAAAATAGATATAGAGTGCATGAGTACTTAAAGCGCTATGAAGTCTCAGTCACATTACTACAGGAAATACATCAAAGGGGGACTGCATTACTTGCATAGGACAAAAATGGAGGTGTCAGCGATGTGCCACCTCCTACTCGGGGTTCGCAGGTGGGTCCTTATATGGGTGGGCCCCATTTGGAAATCACAGGTCCGGTTAGATCCTGAGGGAAGATATGTTATTTTGATTGTCAGACTAGACGCACACAAACTCTGTCTTATCAATGTATATGCTCCTAATTTTGACAGTGACAATTACTTTGGGCGGATCTCTCAGCATCTCATGATCTCATGACAGCAGAAGTTATCTTAGCTGGTGTCTTAACTGTGTGGTGGATGGTGACGTAAATAGATTGCCTCCTAAGTGGGCACTAAGCTGCACATAACGGATGCACTTAAACAGATGATGACAGGCATAGGGCTAGTGGACATATGGCAGATCTGACACCCACAAATGCGTGCGTACTCCTGCTAAACTCCGGTGGCCTGCACTTGTAGTAGACTTCCTAATCCAGACAGGAGCTCCTCAGTAAGTGACTCAGTGTATTTGGCCAGGTATCAGTCAGATCACTTGCATCTTTTGATTATGTACTCCCTGGCTAGGCTGGTGCCCCAGGTACAGTTATGGCAAACGAGAGTGGAGGCCACAGCAGACCTGGGGGCAGAGGCCTTGATTGAATACTTCAAGACTAACTGAGGTAATTCCCTGAGCAGAGAAAATGAGTGGGACGCAATGAAAGTGCTGCTGAGAGGTGTATTTATTCCTACATCTCCAGGCATACGCCAAGCTCAGGAGAAGGACCTCACACTACAGGTGGAGCAACTGGCATCTGCGAATTCTATTGGAATTGCGTCAAACTAGACAGCATATTCATACCTTATGGGAACAAATTGAGAAGGAAGTATGCTCTCCTTCAGGCAGAGATTACACATAGAAGGTGATAGAGCAGGGCTAGACTTATCAAAAGTGAGGACTACACACAGCCAATTCTTTCCATTAGCAATTCGATGGGACGTGCTGTCTATTTGCAGCAAACCATAAATGGTGTGTTTGGTAAGAACCTATGAGGGGTTTACACTCCACCCCAGAAGAGTGATGAGCACTCGATTACTACCTATATTGAAGCATTGCAGCTTGCAAGGCTTAATGATGCAGAACACACAAAATTTGGAGGGGATGGACTCCAGGCTGAGCTATATAGAGCCTTCCTGGTACTCTGGTGAACAAATTATTGATGGTTTACATGGAGGCATTTGAGAAGGGAGTGCTCCTGCAATCCATGAGAGAGGTGCTCATTGTCTTGGATCCCATGAAGGCCCCTGCCTACAGCCTACTTTCCATGCTAAATGTAGACCAAAAAGTACTGAGTCACGTCCTGGTGGTGCATCTGCTAGTGTACATTCTAATGCTGGTTCATGTGGATCAGTCGGGGTTCATGCCACACAGGAGCACACACTGCAACTTGCTTTGCTTAGCCTATGGAGTGCACCACTGTATAGAGAATGATCAATATGTGCTGGCCGTTTTCAGTACAGAAGAGTCCTTTGATTTGGTTAGCTGGGAATACATCTGGATAGTTTTAGAAAAAATGGGAATTGGGACCAAATACATCCAGTGGATTCAGTTACTTTATACACAGCTGGTAGTATGTGTGAGGACTGGGCAACATGTCTCAGACAAGATACAATTCTAGCAGGGTGTGAAGCAGGTATGCCCTGTTTCTCCCCTGCTGTTTGCCCCAGCAATGGAGCCCATGGTGTGTTCGTTCATCAGGTAATGCTTGGCTGGGAAATCCCTGTTGGCCTGATGGTCCATGTTACCTCATTATATGGAGCAAAAGAAATGATATATCTTCACCAGCTGGCCATGTTTGTGCCAATCCTAATGAATGTCATGAGGGAATTTTGGGGAGATATTCAGACTACATGTTACTCATTTTAAGTCTGCCCTGCTCCCACTTGGTCAGTTGAAGGGGATATTTCATGCTCCAGAGTTGGTGCTGCCCTGGGAGAGGGAGAGTATTTGCTACTTCGGGTGCGTATTGCCATTGGAGTGCGACAATGTCATACCATGAACCTGGGGAGGGTTGTCAGCAATCTCTGCCCAGCTAACACATTCTGGAATACTTTGAAACTGTCCATGAGGATGAAAATCACACTTATCAAAATGGTAGTGCTGCCTCATTTTCTGTATGTGCTTCAGAGCAACACATCTGAGATTCCTCGCTTGGTGGAGCTATTGTGGGTGCTATTTTACCCAGATTTAGGATATATAGATAGTGAGGTCCTTTGCACTAATTGCTATGAGTATGGTGGTAGACCTCTGGTGGGACGGCGGCTGTGCTACACTGGCTGATTTATACCCTGCAGCTAGGTTCATCACCATGAAATATGCATTCAAAGCCTATGGATTGTACCTGGCCAGTTTCTCCAGAACACGAAAATTTGCTGCCACTGTGACGAAACTTTGGCCACCATTCCCTGAGGCCCCTTAGCCTACGCAAACATTAGCCACTATGGCCCTCATTATTGGCATTGGCGGTAAGTACCGCTTACCGCCATGCTGACTGCTGCAAACATACAGCTGCCTCAGCGGATCACCACTACCCATATTATGACACACACATAGCAATCTTTCACTATACAGCCACACACACAAGTCCGCCAGCCCAAAGGTCGGTGATAAACTGGCGGTAGCAAAACCTACACCGGTACACCAATAGAACTACGCCCACAACATTATGATCTACGAATCACCACGGCGGACATTCAATAGTGGTAAACCATTGGCGGTACATACCGCCGCGCTCAAAATACACACACACATACAAAACAACACCACATTGGACATTTTAAACTACACACACCTGACACCCATTCACACACCACATCCACACACCCACACCACTATAAAACACACACACACATTACCCACAACCCTTTATGAATACAAACAAGTGCCACAAGAGAGATAGCAACACCACAGACAAGACCACAGCCACACTCCACCATCACGTACACACCATCCATGCACCTTATATCACACACCCCAACACATCACCCTACACACCCTCACCCACACCACTCACACTACACCCATGGCACCACAACGACACCCCAGCTTCTCAGAGGAGGAACTAAGGGTCATGGTAGAGGAAATCATCCGAGTAGAGCCACAGCTATTCGGATCACAGGTGCAGCAGACATTCATTGCTAGGAAGATGAAGCTATGGCGGAGAATCGTGGACAGGGTCAACGCCGTGGGACAGCACCCAACAACAAGGGATGACATCGAGAAGAGGTGGAACGACCTACGGGGAAAGGTGTGTTCTGTGGCAGCAAGACACTAACTAGCTGTACAGAGGACCCCCAGCTCCTCCCCCACAACTAACAACATGGGAGGAGCAAGTCTTGGCAATCATGCATCCTGAGGGCCTGGCTGGAGTAGGAGGAGGACTGGACTCTGGTAAGTCAAATCTCTATTACTATCACCCCCCCACCTGCATGCTATCATATACCCCTACACTTACATTCACTCCCATCACTCCACCACCTCCCACACACCCGACCATCACAACCCACACATCCCAATACCAAGCCCTGCATGCAGCACCATCACAGACCTGCATGGACACCTATCACTAAAGCATGCACACCAGAGGGAAACAGCTAGCCCACCAAATAACAACTCACACAGGGCAAAGCTGCCAAGTCAAAAACAACCTTAGAGGGCAACACACCCATGCACAAGCTGTCACATGCAGAAACAATAACACTGCATTTACATCTCCACAGGTCCCCCAGCCAATGTCACCAGAGAGGAGGTGTCAGCAACATCCACCCCCCCACAGAGCCTCCCCCCTCAGAAAACACCAGCACAGTACCCATCCATTGGTCCCATACCTCTGTTCCCAGGACATGTCAATCAGCAGTGTGTCCGCCACCACAGGGACTCCAGGCCACCCCACAAACACAGGATGATCAGTGACCTGGGTTCAGTGGCAGTGGGCACACGGTTCAGGGGGCAGAGGCACAGGACAACAGGGAAGCTAGGAGGACTGCTGTGCGACAGGGGGAGGACAGGCCCAGGGAACCGACTCTCCAGGAGGCACTCACCGAGATCCTGGGAGCATACCGCCATTCCCAGAGGACGATGGGCCACATACTTGACAAAATGCAGGAGAACCAGTGGCTGCAGGAGGGACAGTACGTGGGGATCAGCGAGGACTTGAAGGATATAAACACCACCCTGGTCACCATTGTAGGGGTGCTGGCAGACATGGCCAACACTATGAGGGAGGAAGTGGCACACCACCGGGCTCCTACCACTAGCCAAACCAATGAACAGCCCTCCATCTCCACTGTCGCAAGTGCACAGGAGGACCTGCCACAGGACCAACAGGCAACCAGCACCCCTCCTCCTGCAGAAGGAGAACCACCCCGCAAACATTCCCTGCGATCCAGGCAGAAGCCAGAGACTATTGCCAAGACTCCCACCAGGAAATAAGACTCTCCTGAATGTCACCCTTGTGTCCCACCCTGTCACCCTGTCGACCTTGAACTGCCATTGCTCCCCTTCCTATGACCCTTTGGACAATGCACCTGTGATCCACATAGACTGGACTCTATCCTGGACTTTCCTCTACCATCACCCCAGCCCATTGCACATCCCCTCTACTTATTAGCACTTAAATAAACCCCCTTTGAAAAAAATACAAGTATGGAGTATGTCAAATGATTTAACTATGTATTCATTTAACAAGGTATAAACACTACAATACAACTGTACAGTAATGTATACATAGGAATGACCTGTAGTTGGCTGCAGTCAACACACCAGGAGCGATAGTGGGGCACAAATATCTGCAAGTGGAGATGCCAAGGGGTACAGTGAGTGACCATAGAAGTGGGAAAATCAGCCTGCCAGTGACAATGTCAAATGCAAAACTGTCAATTAAAAGTGAAGTTACACTGTCTTACCTATGCGTCATTGGAAGAATTGACAAATTATTGCACTTCTGTTGTCCTCATCCTCTGCCTCCTCTTCTTCACTGTCAACGGGATCCACTGCTGCCACACGCCCATCTCCAGCCTCATCCTCCTGCAGAAAAGGCACCTGACGACGTAAGACAAGGTTGTGCAACATACAGCATGCCACAATGATCTGGCAGACCTTCTTGGGTGAGTAGCGCAGGGAACCACCTGTGAGATGGAGGCAATGAAACCTAGCATTCAGGAGGCCGAATGTCCTCTCTATAATTCTTCTTGTTCGCCCATGTGCCTTATTATAACGTTCCTCTGCCCTTGTCCTGAGATTCCTCACAGGGGTCAGTAGCCATGAGAGGTTGGGATAGCCAGAGTCACCTGCAAATATCGAGGGACACCTGTTAGACACACGTTAACCCGTAGGGCCCAAACCATACCCATACACCAACATCCACTGGCTGGGAACCAGGACTCACCTATTAGCCGCACCCGCTGCCTCTGGAGTTGACCCATCACATATGGGATGCTGCTATTCCTCAGGATAAAGGCATCATGCACAGACCCAGGATACTTTGCATTGACATACTGGTCTGCTAGGCACACTATCTGCACATTCATTGAGTGAAAGCTTTTTCAATTTCTGAACACCTGTTCATTTCTCCGGGGTGGGGGGAACAAATGCAATATGTGTACCATCAATTAATCCCAATAATGTTGGGGATATGTCCCATTGCATAGAAATCAGCTTTCACTGTGGCCAAATCCTCCACCTGGGGGAAAACGATATAGCTGTACATGTGTTTAATCAGGGCAGACAACACTCTGGTCAGCACTAATGAAAACATTGGCTGTGACATTCCTGCTGCCAATCCCACTGTCACTTGGAAGGAGCCAGTTGCCAGGAAATGGAGCACAGATAGGACTTGCACAAGAGGGGGGATCCCGGTGGGGTGACGGATAGCAGATATCAGGTCAGGCTCCAATTGGGCACACAGTTCTGTGATTGTGGCCCTGTCCAGTCTAGAAGTGAGGATAATGTGCCTGTCCTCCATTGTTGCCAAATCCACAAGGGGTCTCTACACCGGGGGATGTCTCCATCTCCTATTCATCTGCAGCGGTTGCAATCTATGGGGCAAAACGGTGAGCAGCTAGTCAGTATCTCATATATCCAAACACTACACTTCATTGCATGTTGTGATTGTAACAGTATATTGTTGGATAGATCCAAATGGTGCTTATGTGTACTGTGATGCAGTTATGTGCCATGGCCTGCCCCCCCTTGAAATGGCGTCCGCCTGTCCTTGTATGGAGGGATATGTGGAAATGAGGTAATTCCGCTGACCTTGTGCACCATTGCGGATGGCGGTCAAGAACAGGCGTGCAACTTCTCATTGGTTATCATTGGGCCCTATGGGTTACAGTGGCCAATGGTGATATACGCCAGCGGTGACGGTACCACCGCTGCAGACGTGACTGCCATTTTGTTTCTGTTCACTCACTCGCTACCTGACCTTCAACAGAAGAGGACCCACACTGCATGTGCTGCTGTGACCTGTGTCTGGAATCGACCATGGCTCATGTCACTGGGGAAAGGGCCCCTGCCTTCACCGCGGCAGAGTTGGAGAGACTGGTGGATGGGGTCCTACCCCAGTATGGACTGCTGTATGGGCCTCCAGACCAACAGGTGAGTACACTGTGAGCATGATGCATGGGGCATGAATGCATGGAGTGCTGTGTGTGAAGGCCTCGTGTAGGGGGGGGTTGGTAGAAGGGCCCTGGACAGCGTGCTGCATGTATGTTTGGCCATGTCTGTGCATAAGGGGATGTGAAGGGCTATGGTGGGCCATGAGTGTAACAGGCAGGACGGTCGGACTAATATCTTTCCCTGTGTCCATTTCCCTGCAGGTCAGCGTCCATCAGAAAAAGGGTATATGGCGTGCCATTGCCAAAGACGTGTGGACCCACTGTCAGAAACGGTGGGAGGACCTGAGATGCTGGGCACGGAGGACGGTGGAGGCCCAGCTGGCGATGGCCTCCCAACTAGGAAGGGGTGCCCGTCTAACCCTGACCCCCCATGATGGCCTGCGTACTGGCGGTGGCCTATCCGGAGCTGGATGGGTGCTTGGGGGCATCACACCAGCCACAAGGGGGTGAGTACAGTGCCCCAATATACTACTTGGGCTTGGTGGGGTGGTGGGATGGTATCCGGGTGGGGGATATGGGCCTGTGGGTGCTCCTAGGCCAGGTCGGACATTGCAGGGTAGGTCCCATATTGGGCAGGGTCTGATGTGAACTTTCTCCAACCAAGCTAGTAGGCATCCACTACTGGGCAGGGATCTGTGGGTCTCAGGTATGCTGCAATTGGCGTTAGGTGTCCATGTCCATGGGCTTGTGACTAGCTTTGTGACTGGTGGTGCATTGCCTACTGCGTAGGACTGTTCCCTGTTTGTGTGTGTCATGTACGCCAACGGTGGTGTTGTTTACGCCACTGAACAAGTGTATCCTTTGTCTCCCCCCCTTTTTGTTTTGTCACCCTGTCCTTATGTGCATTAGCATCATCTAGCGGAGGAGCAGAGGCACTGGCGATGGAGGGAGCTGCATCCCACAGGGCCCAGGAGTCCGAATCCACCGACGGAGAGGGCACCAGTGGGACGGAGGGTGAGGGGAGCACCACAGCGGAGACTGGAGTGGACAGTTCGGACAGTG
Source organism: Pleurodeles waltl (assembly GCF_031143425.1). Classification (NCBI taxonomy): domain Eukaryota; kingdom Metazoa; phylum Chordata; class Amphibia; order Caudata; family Salamandridae; genus Pleurodeles; species Pleurodeles waltl. The sequence goes on from NC_090437.1 coordinate 1,095,854,006, forward strand.
GTACCTCCTCCGATGGAAGCTCCCTGGTGGTGCGGACACCTCTGTGCCCACCCCAACCACAGGTACAGCCGTCACCCCCATACCAGCACCACCCTCCCAGCAGCCCCTCAGTGAGTTTCCCGTGCCAACTCACCCAGGAAGGTAGGCATCTCCTTCTCAGGCCCTTCTCAGGCCCTGCTCAGTTAGCCCTACTGCCCTGAGTGAGGAGGCTATTGACCTACTGTGATCCATCTCTGTTGGGCAGTCAACCATTGTGAATGCCATCCAGGGGCTGGCAGCCCAAATGCAACAGGCCAATGCATTCCTGGAGGGCATTCACACTGGCATGGTGGCCCAACAGAGATCAATCCAGGCTCTGGCCTCCTCTCTGATGGCAGCCATTGTCCCTGTTTCTAGCCTCCCCTCTCCAACTTTCCCAACCCAAACCTATCCCAAGCATACAGGCCGACAAGCACCACACATCATCCCACAGGCACTCACTCAAACACCATCCAGATGCAGACATACCAACATCTACTGCCTCCACTGTGTCCCCCTCCTCCTCCTCCTCGTCCACCTCCCTCCCAGTTGCGTCTACACTCACACCTGCATACACTACATCCTCATCCACTCCCGCCATCACCATCACGCATATCATTACATGCCCCTCACTGGCAGTCACCACCCCCACATCTATGCACACGTCCCCTGTGTCCTCTCCCACTGTGTCTGTGCCCCCTCCTCCCAAAGTACACAAGCGCAAGCACTCAGACACTCAACAGCCATCCACCTCACAACAGCATCCAGCCCATGCATCTGCACCCAAAATCAGCACACAGACACCTCCTACAACCACTTCCTCTTCCTCTACTCCCAAACCTTCATCCTCTTCCCACCCCAATGTCCCTAAGAAGCTTTTCCTCTCCTCCTCTCCACCTTTGTCCTCTTCCCTACCACTCCCCCCCGTCCTTCACTTCTGGCCAGGGTGGTCAGAACCCAGACGAGCACCTCAGCCACCCAGTCCAAGGCCGCAGTAGTGTCGACAGCTACTCCAGGTGGGAGAGGATACCGGGCACCAGGCAGCCACACTGAAAGGGTGCCTGCACCAGGTGCTGCAAGGAAGGCTAAGGAGGTACCACCAGCTGCGTCAAGATAGGGCAAGGAGGAACCCCCAGCTGCTTCAAGGAAGGGAAAGGAGGCACCCCCAGCTGCTACAAGAAAAGGCAAGGAGGCACCCCCATCTGCTACAGGGAAGGGCAAGGAGGCACCCCATCTGCTACAGGGAAGGGCGAGGAGGAACCCCCATCTGCTACAGGGAAGGGCAAGGATCAATCCCCGGCTGCTGACAGGAAGGGCAAGGGGCCTGCACCAGCAGGCAGGAAGGACAGAAGGCCTGGTGCTGGTTCTCATTCGGAGCCCCCACCACCAACCATGGTGGTTCAGCCGTCTGAGGCTGCAGGGGAAGGGCTGGAGCCTCCCCCACCACAGCCAGCATCGCCACCAGCACCAGCACCATTGCCAGCAGCAGCAGCCCCAGTGGGCACCCATCCCAGGCTGCAGGGGAAGGGCTGGAGCCTCCCCCCACCACTGCCAGCTCCGCCACCAGCACCACTGCCAGCAGCAGCAGCCCCAGTGGGCAGCCGCCCGAGGCTACAGGGGAAGGGCTTGAGCCTCCCCCCACCGCCACCAGCACTGCCACCAGCACCACTTCTAGAAGCAGCAGCCCCAATAGGCAGCTGTCCGCGGCTGCAAGGAAAGGGCTGGAGCCTCTCCCCACCACCACCAGCACCGCCACCAGCACCACTGCCAGCAGCAGCAGCCCCAGTGGGCTGCCATCTGAGGCTGCAGGGGAAGGGCTGGAGCTTCCCCCCATCACTGCCAGCACCGCCACCAGCACCACTGAGCAGCTGGCACCGCCGGCGGACAGTGTGTAGCCCTGCATCCATGGGCTGGTGTGCGGCCAGGCCCCTGCAAATCCTGTGGGTCTGACACACAGTTGAGAGACTGTGACCTTGTACTCCCCAAGATCTGCATCAAAGGGCACAATACTCCCTCCAGAACCAGTGGAAGAAGCAATCCACTCACTCCATCCTCCACAGGATGATGCTCACTGGGCACAATGCCCCTTCCAGAACCAGTGGAAGAAGCCATCCACTCACCCCATCCTCCATAGGATGAAGCCCACTGGGCACAATGCCCCCTCCAGAACCAGTGGAGAAGCCATCCAGTCACCCCATCTTCCACAGGCTGAAGCTCGCTGGGCACAATGCCCCCTCCAGAGCCAGTGTAACAAGCCATCCACCAGAGAGACTGCGGCCTTGCACTCCCCAGGACCAAGCAGTGGGCAAACCACCCACTTGAGAGACTGTGGCCTTGCACTCCCCAGGACCAAGCAGTGGGCAAATTACCCACTTGAAAGACTGTGGCCTTGCCTCCCCAGGACCAAGCAGTGGGCAAACCACCCACTTGAGAGACTGTGGCTTTGCACTCCTCAGGACCAAGCAGTAGGCAAACTATCCACTTGAGAGACTGTGGCCTTGCACTCCCCAGGACAGCGCACATGGCATGTTGCCCCCTCCAGGACCAGTGGTGTTGTACCTTCTTCCCGCTGAGGTGCCCCCCCCATTCCGCGTCCCCCTGAGGTGCCTATTGTTGACCTGATGCCCCTGCAGTGCTCTCTCTGTGTTGTTGCAGGAGTGAGGTGGGGCCTTGGCCTATGTGTTGTGGCTCTGTGGCCCACGGACACTGAGGACTGAGCAGTGTCCTTACATTTGTAAATATGTATTTACATTTGGATTTTGATGCACTTATTCACAGTATTTTATCATATTACACTCACTGTATGTATGGTGTTGGGGGTGGGGGTGGGGGTGTTGCGTGTGTGTGTCACTCTCTCACTCTCTTTTTCCTCCACCCTTCCAGGAGTCATCTTCGCCAGCGTTGGTGTTCATAATGAAGCAGAAGGTAGACGAGCATGGGAAAAACTTGCAACTCGGGCTCCATGGTGTCTTGGTTGTCCCCTGATTCTCCACAGGTGAGTCCTTTGACTTCTGAGATCTGTTTCCGCCAGGCTTTTGATGTCATTGGTACCATCATGGAAAAGGTGGCGGATAGGCCGGTCATAATAGAGTGGGCGGTACATTGTCTTCCACTTGGCTGTTGGCGGTTACCACCGTGGTGCTTGTTGATTCCGCCCTGGTGATCGGTGTGTTAAAGTGTCTGTCTGTCTGAGCGGTTTCCGCTGTGGTTATGATTCCATTTTTGTTATCGCCGGCCTGTTGGTGGTATTACCACCGCTTTATCACCGACCGCCAGGGTTGTAATGAGGGCCTATGTTCTCTATGGCAGGGACCAGAAACTAATCATGCACTTGTATCAGGCAGTACAGGCTCATGACTGGGCAATGCCTACTAAGCCTTCTCTCTGAAAATAAGAAATTAAGCAGAATTATTGGTTGATCTCTTCCTAGGAGACTTTTTCCCACCAGATGGCTGAGTCTGAGTCTGGTTGCAGAGTGGAAGTGTGATCTATTGGAATGGATGGGAGTCAAAGAGCTGCACATGAGAAAGGTGAGATGTGATCAGAGGTTGGTGGATGATCTGGTCTCTTGGGGAGCCATTATACAAGCCTTGATTGACCCTCTGGATACCAAACTCCCTCCCCCAAGGGTATTAAGGGATGGCATTAGGTTGTCTCTGGCTATTAAGATACCGTAGGCTCACATAGGCTTTTGTTCTGATGCAGAAGGTATGTGCGGGAACAGCTGCTCATATCTGCTCCTAGAAGACACAGAGGACAACGAAAGTAGATACTGAGATACTATGACTGTAATAAACAAAGGAGCACATGAGTTTGTTGCAATTACAGTGCTTTTAATGTTCTATGTTGTGTCTTGTGATAAATGGTGGAAATTAGTTTTAATTGGCATCACTCATCAGCATGGATTTTTCAATATTGTACCTTTACCACTATAGCTATATAAAAGACGGAAATGTTACTTGTGCCGTGATCGTTGTAGTATCATGAGGAATGCCAATAAAGAAATTAAAAAAAGCAAGGCAGTTGCCAAATCAACAGACTAGAACTTCACTCCTGATTAGTTGAAGCATGTAATGCTAACATTTTAGAACTACATTTATTCACTTTTTTCCAATGCAAATTAATGGAGGCATGGACAGAAAATTAGAACTAGGAGACAATTAACTGGTGTTGGGCTTTTCTCATGGAAAGAATGCAAGAAGACCTTGGGATACTGATATTCGTTTCTTCCACTGAAAGCTGACTCCACCACTTTTTAAAAACCTGCCTTCACTGAGCCAACTTCAGAAGGAGGCTATGCTTAATAAGATGGTTAAGCTAAAACATGCAATGTACAGCACAGGATAAGAGAATAAAAACTTGTTTAAAATGCATGTACCTGTGCAAAAATGGTGAGCCTTTAATGATCTTCATGCAGGTGGAAAACCTAAATTGTAACTGATTAACAAAAAATATCAACATATGTGTTGGAAAATGCCCTTTTTTTGCAGGGTTATCCTCAAACCTTTTGCCTCTGAATTCCTGTTTTTGACTATGTGCTACATTATGGCCCATATTTATACTTTTTGACGCAAAACCGCGCCAACGCAGTTTTGCGTCAAAAAAATTAGCGCCGGCTAACGCCATTCTGAAGCGCCATGCGGGCGCCGTATTTATTGAATGACGTTAGCCGGCGTTAGCCGCCGGCGCTGTCTGGTGTGCGTTAAAAAAAACGACGTACACCAGGCAGCGCCGGCGTAGGGGGAAAATGGCGTATGGGCGTCCAGAAATGGTGCAAGTCAGGCTGAGGCAAAAAATTCGCCACAACCCGATTTGCGCCATTTTTTTACGACGCCCATCCCCCATTGAAATTACTCCTGTCTTAGCAAACACAGGAGTCATGCCCCCTTGCCCAATGGCCATGCCCAGGGGACTTCTGTCTCCTGGGCATGGTCATTGGGCATAGTGACATGTAGGGGGGCACAAATCAGCCCCCCCTATGCCACAACAAAAAAATATATATATACTTACCTGGACTTACCTTAATGTCCCTGGGGTGGGTCCCTCCATCCTTGGGTGTCCTCCTGGGGTGGGCAAGGGTGGCAGGGGGTGTCCCTGGGGGCTTGGGAGGGCACCTCTGGGCTCATTCTGAGCCCACAGGTCCCTTAACGCCTGCCCTGACCCAGGCGCTAAAATCCGGCGCAAATGCAGGTTTTTTAGTCCCGCCCACTCCCTGGCGTCATTTTTGCCCGGGAGTATAAATACGACGCATATGCATCGCAGTCATTTTTTAAGACGGGAACGCCTACCTTGCATATCATTAACGCAAGGAAGGTGTTCACGCAAAAAAATTACGCTAACTCCATGAACTTTGGCGCTAGACGCGTCTAACGCCAAAGTATAAATATGGAGTTAGTTTTGCGTCAAATTTGCGTCGAAAAAAACGACGCAAATTCGGCGCAAACGGAGCATAAATATGCCCCTTAGTTTTTGTTGATTTAGGACTCTGACACCTTTACCACTGCTGACCAGTGCTAAGGTGAAAGTGCCCTCTGTCTAAAATATATTTTTGATTGGTTTATCCATGATTGGCATATGTGATTTACTAGTAAGTTCCTAGTATAGTGCACCATGTGTGCACTGATTCTATCAATTAAATACTACTAGTGGACCTGCATCAGTGATTGTGCCACCCACATGAGTAACCCTGTAAACACGTCTCAGATCTGCCACTGCAGTGTCTTTATGGCCATTTATAAACTGCCATTTCGACCTGGCAAGTGCACCCACTTACCAGGTCCAAACTTTCCCTTTTACTACATGTAAGTCACCACTAAGGTAGGAGTAGGACATTTACTGTTGTGTGTTTTACATGTCCTGATAGTGAAATACTGCCAGATTTGTTTTTCACTATTGCAAGGGATATATCTCATATATGGTAACATGGGAATTTCTTTGAAATATCTTTTAAATGTGATTTCCCATTGGGAGCAGATAGAGATGTAAAGTTTGGGGTATCTGAACTCCCAATTTAAAAATACATCTTTTGCTGAAGTTGGTTTTTAAATTGTAAGTTTAAAAATGCCACTTTTGGAAAGTGGGTGTTTCGTTGCTTAACCATTCTGTGACTTTGCCTGTCCGTGGAATACAAGTCTGGGTCAGGATGACAGTTCGGCAGTTTGTGTATTCACTCTAGACAGAGGGAGCTGAGGTGTACCCTGCATATCCTGATGGGTCTTTCTGAGGTAGAGTGGTAGGAGGAGCTGACACTTGCTCCTGAATAGGGCTGTGTCTATCTTTACACAAAGCAGTCTCCAACCCCCTGGATTGTGTCTGGGACTAGGGCAGGAAAGGCAAGGTCTTGTGCAATTCAAGGTTTGCGTACATCAAAGACAAAAATGGGTATATTAATTGACCTCTGACCCCACAAAGTTAGAATCCTTCTAGACTGAGGACATTCTGCCAGGTAGAAGAGCTGGATGGTGCAGGAGGGACTGCCACTCTGCCTTGTGCTGTGCTGTGCTGGCCTGCTGCTTCTGTCCTGGGAGTGAAAGGACTGGACTTTGCTTTCTACATTCTGCTTCCAAAGGTTCTCCAAGGCTTGGACTGAGCTTGTCTCCTGTTAAGAAGTCTCAGGGACATCAAAGATTTAATCTGCCAGCACCTGGGTTTCCTTTGCTGAGAGTCTTGTCTTGCCAAGTGCTGCCGAATCCAGTTCCTGAGACCTTGGGAGAGAGTTCTTGTGTAACCAAGAAAAGACAAGCACATCGACTGCAGAGCAACTTCAGAACTGGCGCCGCAGTCCGACTCTGCCCTGCTGCCTGTACCAGAGCCGTAGTTTCCATTGAGTGCAATGACCACAACCGACTCCACAGGCCTGACACTGCTGCAGGGTCTCAGAAATCCCACCACAGTGTGAGCCCTGGGTGCAGTGTCACAGATGTCCGATCAACCGACTCTGACACAGCACCTGTGGCCCTATGGTGTGATCGTGACTCCACAAAGTTCACGCCTCACATCTTTACCTGCTGGATTCATTGATCCCTCCTTGTCGTAAGAGACCGACGCCTTGCTTCCGATACCACATCACCTCCCCTGAAGCCATAAGAAACCAACGCCTCACCTTCCCTGCCGAGCAGTAAGGAACCAATGCCTCACCACCCCGCTATGTGTAAGGAACCAACATCATTCCAGCTCCAGTGACTCCACCTCTCCAACTCTGTGCAGCATCTTTGTTTCCTTGGTTTCCAAGCTACTGTACCTGGGGTCCGTGCGACTCCATGACCGGCCCACACTCCCTCACGAGTGGCGTCGGACTGTTGGAGCGACTCCATCAAGTCATCGTGATAGCACCAGTTGGAGCTATTGTGTTTCTAAGAGTTATAATAAGACTTAGGCCCTTATATGATGTTGATGGTAAATTACGAATACCGCCGTGGTGACTGCCACCAACATACTGTCGCGTATGTGAACGTCTGTTCACCAGAATATGAAACATACAGGCAAAACCAACAGAAAACAGCCACAACCACCAATCCGCCAGAACCACTGAACTTGATAAACTATCGAACTACCATCCATACCATTACACCACCACTACTATGCCTTCCAAATAATGACCCACGAATCATCACAGCAGACATTCAACGACGGTAAACTATTGGCAGTGAACACCACCGCAGTGGATAAGGCCAGCCAAATACAAAACAAGACAACATTGGCCAGAACAAAAAACCCACACCTGGCACAAATACACACACCCACCTACAGCACTATAAAACACACACCCACATCACCCACAATCCATTGCTAATACGACAAGACTGATACACTTAGCAACGCTAACACAAAAGAGAACTGCACACACATATCAAAACTACCTATTCATCCTACACGCACCACACACCCCACCACATCACACACCACCCTCTGCACAACCTACACACACCACACAACACCCATGTCCCCACAAAGGCACCCCTGTTTCACTGATGAGGATTTGCGTGTCATGGTTGAGGAAATAGTCAGGGTAGAGCCACAGCTGTTTGGGGCACAGGTCCAGCAGATATCCATTGCAAGGAAGATGGAGCAATGGCAGAGGATCGTGGAAAAGGGACTACATCCACGCACAAGGGATGACACAAGGAAGAGGTGGAATGACCTACGGGGTAAGGTGCGTTCCATTGCAGCAAGGCACCAGATCGCCATCCGGAGGAATGGCGGTTGACCCCCACCTTCTACCCGACAGCTGACAGCAATGGAGGAGCAAGTCTTGGCAATATTGCATCCTGAGGGACTCACTGGAGTAGCCGGAGGACTGGACACTGGTGAGTCAACATTTACTACTTATCACCACCCATGCCTGCATGCCATCTCACCCCCTCAACCTGACACCTATCACCCCACTCCATCCTACACAGTGCACCACAATAATTAACAAACCTAAAAACCAAGCCCTGAATGCAATACACTCTGCATGCACATTCCTTCTAGCCCTGCATGTAGAACCACCACCAATGCATGCAGAGCATGGAGAACTAACAATCCCACAATCTATTACCATATACAAACAAATAACAATCATTTAGGGGAAGCTAGTGAATATGTCACAGACATGTAGTATAATACACTACTTTCATCCCCACAGGTGCCCCAGCTAATCTCAGCGGCGAGGAGGTGCCACGACTATCAAGTCCCCACCAGAAGATGTCCCAGTGATGACAGCAACTCTGGATCTCTGGATCTGGATGAACTCCCTGGCCCATCAGGGACCACTGGTCAGTCGGATACCCCAACCCACACCCAGTCCACTACAGAGCATCCCCCCTCAGAATTCAACACCACAGCAGCCACCCAACGTCCCCACACCTCTGTCCCCAGTACACATCAATCAGTAGTGTGCCCACCTGTACAGAGAACCCAGTCCACACCTCACAGGCAAGACAATGTGGGTCCTGGAGTCAGTGGCAGTGGGCACACAGTTCAGGGGAAACAGGCACAGGGGGCCAGGAACGGTCAGAGGACAGCTGTGCACTAGGGGGAGGACAGGCCCAGGGAACTGACTGCCCAGGAGGCACTTACTGATGCCCTGGGGGCTTACAAACAATCCCAGGATAAGATAGGTCAGGTGATTAACATTATGCAGGAGAGCCAGAGGCTGCAGGGGGGACTCCACCAGAAGATCAAGCAAGAATTGTGGGCCCTGAACACCACCATGGTCTCCAGTGCAAGGGGGCTGGGTGATATGGCCAACATCATGAGGGACTATACAGCACACCAGCGGGCCCCTTCCACTAGCCATTGTACCAGCCCTCCACATCTGCTGAAGCTATTGGACAGGAGACCCTGCCATAGTACCCACCGGCCACCAGCACCCCTCCCCTGCAGAAGGTGAACCACCCCAAAATGATCTCTGTGACCCAGACAGATACCATAGACAGTTGCCAAGACCAATACAACTGTCAAGAAATGAGACTTTCCAGAATGTCCCCCCTTGTGTTCCATTGTGTCACCTTGTCCACCTTGTCCACTTTGAAATACGATTGCTCCCTTTCCTATGTGCCCTTTGACACTGGACCTGTGCCACAAACAGACTGGTCCACTACACAGGACTATTCCCACCCATCACTTCACTCTATTGCACTTTGCATTGTATACCAATTCTTAATAAACACACTTGGACACAACTTGAGTAATAGTGCTTTATCTGAAGATAATGCACAATGTGTCAAATTGTTATGAATGGCATGAACCTGTGTAAATGTCCAGTTACATGTTGATCCATCCTACAAATGATCCTCAGCAGTCTGTACACATCACACCATTACACTGTTGTAACCACAGCAACATCTGCAATGAAGGAAGGCATAGGTAACAGTCAGGTGGGATGCAAAGGTAATGACTAGCATAATGCTACAGCCACACAGCACAACACAAACATTGAGAATTGTTTAGTTCAACAGTCTTACCTGAGTGTCATTGGAAGTACTGCTGGATCATATGTGTCCTGTTGTCCACATCCTCCTCCTCTTCCTCTTCCTCACTGTCCTCCGTGCCCACTGCTGCCACAGCTGCATTGTCACCCCTCTCCTCCTGCAGATAGTGCACATGCCATCTGAGGGCTAAATAGTGCAATGTGCAGCACACAAAAACAATCCTGCAGACCTTTTCAGGGGAATAGCAAAGGGATCCACCTGTCAGATGGAGGCACCTGAACCTGGCCTTCAGGAGCCAGAAGGTCCTTTCAACAATCCTCCTGGTACCCCCTGAGCATCACTGTACCTATTCTCAGCCCCTGTTCTTGGATTCCTTACAGGGGCCAGGAGCCAGGACAGGTTTGGGTAGCCGGAATCACCTGCAGGGAGTGAGGTAGTCACATTAGCCCTGCACAATGGCATGGGGCATGACTCCTGAAGGCATACACTGACATTCATTGAGTGGAGACTCAGGCTCACCTATAAGCCACAGTCTGTGCCTCTGTAGTTGTGCCACCAGCTGTGGGACACTGCTATTCCTCAGGAAAAAGGCATCATGCACCGACCCAAGATACTTAGCAGTGACGTGGGAGATGTACTGGTCAACAAGGCACACCATCTGGACATTGAATGAGCGGAAACTCTTCCCATTCCTGTACACTTGTTCATTGGCCCCAGGGGGGCTCAGGCAATATGAGTCCCGTCAATGGCCCCAATTACATGTGGTAAATGTCCCATTGCATAGAATCCAGCCTTCACAGTGGGTAAATCATCTACCTGGGGGAATGTGATGTAGCTACACATGTGTTTGAGCATGGCAGACAAAACCCTTGCAAGCACAATAGAGAACATTGGCAGTGACATTCCTGCAGTCAAGCCCACTGTCACCTGGAAAGAGCCAGTTGCCAGGAAATGGAGCACTGAGAGTACCTGCACAAGAGGTGGTATTACTGTGGTGCAACGGATAGCAGGTAGCAGATCAGGCTCCAATTGATCACACAGCTCTGTGATTGTGGCCTTGTCCAGACGATAGGTGAGTAGGATGTGCCTGTCCCCCAGTGTAGCTAAGTCCACCAGGGGTCTGTACTGGTGCTTGCCTCCTCATCCTATTCCTCCGCAGTGGTTGGTACCTAAGGGACCCAAAAGTAAGAAGGGAGTGACAACAGGAACTATGAACTCACTACAGCAGTGTACACAGAGCATGCTTGTATGTTGGACACTGGAATTGTGTAGGTGAGTACATTTGACTACAATGATGCACTTTTAAATCTGTACATGTGTACTAGCATTAGAAAATGGCAACCACCTGTCCTCTATGCAGGGACAGGTGGAAGTGACCTTACTCCACTGGTGTTCGCGTCATGGCAGGAGGCTGTCTGTACCGTGCAATTCCTCATTGGCTAACATGGCCCTCTTTGGAACCAATGATGATCAACGCCTGCGGTGACGTTGTTCACTGCCGCTGACTTGACCGCCATTTTCTTTCTATCACTTCACTTGATTACTGACTTTCTGCAGGACGACAGCTCCACTGCATGTCCTGCTGTGACCTGTGTCTGGAACCTACCATGGCACATGCGACAGGGGAAAGGGCCCCAGCCTTGACGTCGGAAGAGTTGGAGAGGATTGTGAATGGGGTCCTACCTCTATATGGGCAGTTGTATGGGCCTCCAGACCAACAGGTGTGTACATCATGGCAATGTTGAATGAAACATGGCTGCATGGAGATGTATGAGTGTGCCAGCAGTATGTCATGGGTGGTGTGGCTGGTGGCAGTGTTAATGCAGGGGTATGGGTCATGTGTGTGCCTGATGAGGGACTAATGAGGTTTGTAGGCCATATGCATAACAGGCTGGATTGTCTTGTTCATGGTGTCCCACTGTTTGTGTTTCTTCTGCAGATCAGCGCCCATCAGAAGAAGGGGTTGTGGCGTGCCATCACCAAGGAAGTGCGTACCCTGGGGTCCAAAGCAGGTGGAGCACCCACTGCAGGAAATGTTGGGAGGACCCAAGACTCTGGGCCCAGAAGACCGCAGAGGCCCAGCTGGGGATGCCACGAGGGAGGGGTACCCATCGGAACCTGACCCCCCTGATGGCCTGCATACTGGCAGTGGCCAATCCTGAGCTGGATGGGCGCTTGAGGGCATTACAGCAGCCACAAGGGGGTGAGTAGAGTGTGTTTGACAACCATCTCTGTTGCCTGGCATGGGATTTGGGTGCAGGGTACTAGTCAGTGGATGCCTCAATATGGCAGTTTTGACATTGCTGCGTGGTCCAGCTTAGGGAAATAGGGTAAAATCCATGTTTTGATAGCTAGGTAGCTGGCTTTCCATGGCAGACAGGGTTTAGTTGGTCCCAGTGGGTGAGTAGGTGGCAGTGTTTGGCTCCTACCTGCTGTGGTACTTAGCCAATGGTATGCCAGTGTGGTGCATAGAATCTCAGTCTCAGTGTGTGACAGTGATGTGTATGCCATCTGTGCTGTTGGTGCTGTGATTGACCGTGTGTTCCCTTTCTTCCCCCCCCTCTCTCTCCTTTTGTCATCCTTTAGCATCATCTGGCGAAGGAGCAGGGGCACCGGCGAGTGAGGGAGCTGCAGCCCATGGGACCCAGGAGGCAGAATCCACCAATGCAGAGGGGCCGAGTAGGATGGAGGGCGAGGGTAGCACCACAATGGGGATAGGAGGTGATACCACTGACTCTGATTCCTCCTCCGATGGGAGCTCTCTGGTTGAGATAGACCCCTCTGGGACCACCCCAGCTACAGGTTCTTCTGTCACCCCGTACCAGGGGATGGCATCCCAGAAACAGCAATGCAATGCCTTCCTGGAGGGCATTCACAGTGGCTAGGAGGCCCTACAGAGAAGGTTTCAGGCCCTGGCCTCCTCTCTAATGCAGCCTGTGTCCCTGGTTCTTCCATCCCCCCTCCAACTACCTGTTCCCAGTCTCCTCTCCCCCAACCCATCCTGCGCACACATTCTGACAAGCATGCACCCAAAACAACAGACAAGACTCACACAGACAAACATAGGCACCACACTTCAGTCCACAAGCACACATACAGCCAACACACAGATGCACACACAACATCAGCCACTGCCTCCACTGTCTCCCCTTCCTCCTCCTCCCTCTCAGTCACATCCACACTCACACCTGCATGCACTGCACCAACAGTCCCTGAACCTGCCATCTACATAACCTTGCCCACGGTCACCACAACAGCAGACCTGCAGACTTGCACCCCACACACCACATGCGCAGTCACCACCACCATCTCTACATCATGCAGCACACTGACCTCACTTGCAGATACCACCACATCCATCCACACGTCTTGTTTGTCCTCCCCCACCCAGTCTGCCCCACTCCAAAGACAGACAAACACTCACACTCAGACCCCCAACAGCCATCCACCTCACACATGCAGACTGTCCATGCACCTGCACCCAAGTCCAGCACATCTCCTCCTCCTACAACTACTCCTTTTAACTCCACTCCAATCCCTCCTCCCACAGCCCACCCCATTGGCCCTAAGAAGCTTTTCCTTGCCCGCCTTGACTTCTTCCCTCTCCCTCCCCTCCCTCCTGTACCACCCACAAAGTCTCCAGCAGCCACTAAGGGGCACATGAGTATGACGCTGGCCCCACGCCCCAAGGACACTCCTCCACCCACAGAAAGGAGGGCTAAAGTGCCGCCACCTTCCAAACCGACAACCAAGAGCATGGAGCCACCTCCAAAACCTAGGGTTAAGGAGACCCATCCTAAGACCAAGGCCAAGGAGGCACCAACAAAAACAAAGTCCAAGAAGGCCCCAACAAAAACAAAGCCCAAGGAGGCCCCAACTAAAACTAAGCCCAGGGAGGCTCCAACAAAAATGGAGCTCAAGGAGGCCCCAACAAAGACAAAGCCCTAGGAGGCCCCAACAAAGACAAAGCCCAAGGACATCCCTCCATAACCAGTGGCCAAGGACACCCTGCAAGAACCAGTGAGCAAGGACACCCTTCAAGAACCAGTGGCCAAGGGCAGCCCTCCAAAACCAGTGGCCAAGGACAGCCCTCCAGAACCAGTGGCCAAGGACACCCCTCAGTAACCAGTGGACAAGGGTCCCCTTCAGAACCAGTGGGCAAGGAGCCCCCTCAGTATCCAGTGGACAGGGGTCCCCTCCAGAAGCATTGGGCAAGGAGCCCACTCAGTATCAAGTGGACAAGGAGCCCCCTCAGTATCTAGTGGGCAAGGGTCCCCATCAGTATCCAGTTGGCAAGGAGCTCCCTCAGTATCCAGTGGGCAAGGAGCCCCCTCAGTATCCAGTGGGCAAGGGTCCCCTCCAGAACCAGTGGGCAAGGAGCCCCCTCAGTATCAAGTGGACAAGGAGCCCCCTCAGTATCCAGTGGGCAAGGGTCCCCATCAGTATCCAGCTGGCAAGGAGCTCCCTCAGTATCCAGTGGGCAAGGAGCCCCCTCAGTATCCAGTGGGCAAGGGTCCCCTCCAGAACCAGTGGGCAAGGAGCCCCCTCAGTATCCAGTCGGCAAGGGTCCCCTCCAGAACCAGTGGGCAAGGAGCCCCCACAGTATCCAGTGGACAAGGAGACCCCTCAGTATCCAGCGGTCAAGGGTCCTCTCCTGAACTAGTGGGCAAGGAGCCCCCTCAGTATCCAGTGGGCAAGGAGCCCCCTCAGACTCCAGTGGGCAAGGCGTCCCTCCAGAACCAGTGGACTAGGAACCCCCTCACAATGAGATGCACCCCCCATCTGCCCCAACCCCCCTTGCCTCCCTGAGGTGCCTACCGATTTCCAACATGAAGCCCCTGAATAGTGGAGTCCCGATGTTGTCAGGAGTCAAGTTGGGGCTCGGACTTTGCCCTGTGGGCATTAATGACTTTGAACTGGCCTTTGGGCCTGCATGTACATATGCAGTTGTATGTTCTTTGAATCTGAATTGTCATCCAACATGATTACAGTGGTTGGAACAGAGGTGTGTTTCCTGGCCTTCTTTGCTCCTGAGTCCTGTTACTGTTGATTTACTCTGCAGCTGGTTCTGGGTGTGTGGTGTGTGTGTATGGTGTGTGTTGTGCGTGTGTGTGTCACTCTCCTCCCTCCCTCCCTTGTGTGCTAGGCGGCTGTGCTCACCGTCGTCATTTTTATCGGTGTTGGTGCTCCAGGACAGCCATGGCATGGTACATCATCGGGAAGGCTTTCAGTTCTGGTTTTCTGGCAGCCACGGACTCCGCAAGGCTTTTGCTGTCGTTGCTACTGCCCCAGAAATCCTGGTGGTGTGCTATGTCATATAATGGTGCGCGGATTCATGTCTTCCATCTGCCTGTAGGTGGCTACTGCCGTGATCAGTGTTCATACCACGCTGGAGGCTGGTGTGGTACATTGGCTGTATATGGGAGGGATCACTGCCATGGCCATTATTTGGCAGTCATTACCGTCGGCCTGGCAATGGTACTACCGCCATTGCCAGCGTGGTGGTAACCTGAAACCCAATGTCATAATGACCACCTTAGTCTTTGAAATTTTGTATCTCTTCTTGTGTATGTTGAATGATTGTTGGTTTGATCTTGTTTTACTCAAATAAATATTGGCTATTTTTCTAAACTGGTGTTGAGTACTATTGTGGTGTTTTCACTGTGTTACTGGGTGTGTGTACAAATACTTTACACATTACCTCTGAGATAAGCCTAATTGCTCATGCCAAGCTAGCAAGGGAGTGAGCAGGGGTTATCGTAACTCTGTGGCTTACCTTGACTAGAAAGAGGATCCTTACTTGGACAGGGTTCAAACCACTGCCAACTAGAGACTTCATTTCTAACATAGGCCACGTGTTGATTTGAGTTCTCATAGTATATAAGCACTCATTAAAGCATAACTATATATGAATCCAGGTTCTCACAGGGGTAGAAAATCTAGACCCAACATATAAAGATCAAGCTACCATGATTGACCATATGGGGGCATCCATAGCAACAAGATGCATTCTGCAACATATTTGACATTTCATCTCAGGATACTAACATGCTGACATACATTGAACTACCAGATCACCATATATAGACACTAGAGGAAGTTTGATTAATGCCATATTTAGTTAATATTAGAATGTAGTAAAGAGGCTTCTTATATTATTCAGTTGTATGCGTTCCTCATGTCATGTTACCATTGATCACGATTTAAATAGAAGAAAGAAGCAGAAACATATGTTTGAACAGTGGCACATGCAATGTTTAAGTTGCAGTTTCCATGCAATGATGGTGAATCATTTCCAATACATACATTTAACTATTGCCTACAGAAAGACCGTACATAGTACCATGACAGTACTTTAGAACAAGGGTCATGTCTTGGTAGCAGACAAACGTTGGATACATGATTGGTGATGAACTAGGCAAAAACAATGAAGAGGTATTACTTGTAAACTTGAAGATTGTATACATATGGGATAATATGAGCCTTTTGTTTATATATAGGATGATGCAAGATTTTTGTGGGTTTATAGGCTGCATGCCAAGAGTAGATGCAAATGAGCAATATGTTACTTGAAGCTTTGGCAGTATTGAAGGTGAGGAATGGGTGAATGTTGTGATTATTTAGTAGCTGAAACGTAGGGTAGCACCAGAAGAGATGATCATAAATGACAACACCTTCATGCTGGAGACAAATTGCTTGTTGAGATACTTACCAGAAATGGAGGATGATAGCAAGAGAGTGGAATGACATACCAAATGTTCTGGTGATGGGAAGATTCTATTTTGGTGTCTGAGGGTGAAGGATGGGTAAGGGAACCTATTGCTAACGGAAGCAAAGATAATTTACATGGTAGCATAGTCATTTCTGGAAAGAGGCCAAGGAGGATGTTGGACATGGCTCTCCTTATGGAGAAATACTGACATTTTTCACTTTTCCCTCCCAGGCTATGCTGCCTCTCCGTGCCGGACTTTAGGACTCTGTTGTACTGAAGACAGGGTAGGAGAGTGGAAGTGGCTGGAGTGCTGCCCCGACTGGCCCTGTGTGATAGGTGTACTCGATACCTGGGGGGGTGCAGCCTTGTTTTCTAAGGGGATGTTGGACCTGGCCTTTTTTACAGGATCATCATCAAACATTTTGCCTTCGTCCTCCTATTTTTCTGACCCTTATTGTTGACATTCAGAACTCTGGGCACTTTCCCACTACTGATCAATGCTAAAGTGCATGTGCTCTCCTTCCTAAACTTAGTATGATTGGCTTACACCTGATTGGCACATTTAATTTACCTGTAAGTCCTTTGTGCAGTGGTATCCCGAGGTACATTAAATGCTACTAGTAGGCCTGCAGCGCAGCTTGCACAACCCACAGAAGTAGCCTTTCAAACCTGTCTCAGGCCTGCTACCACAGGACATGCATGCACAGTTTACTGTCACAGGGACCTGCCATCTAAATTTACTTGCCAGTCCAGGAACTCCCCCTTTACTACATATAAGTCACCCCTAAAGTAGGCCCTTGCTAGCCCTATGGACAGGGTGCTGTGTATGTAAAAGGTAGGACATGTGTCTGTATGTGCTACATGTCCTGGTAGTGACAAACAGCCTATTTGGTTTCTCACTACTGTGAGTGCTGCCTTTCTCATAGGATTGGATTGGAAATGCCCTAATATATGTCTAGGTGGTATTCTCTGATCTATGAGGGGTAGCGTAGGCATGTTTGGTATGGTTGTAAAGGTAGTGAGAAATGCTGTTTTCTGGTGTAGGTGGATTTTTTATTACTACCATTATAGAAATGCCACTTTTAGGAAGTGGGCATTTTTCTGTGCTTATGCGTTTTGTAGCTTGCCTCCAATCCACGTCTGGGGCAGAGTGACAGCTGGGCTTTGTGCATACCTTTCAGACAGCATGTACACAGGGAGGGTGGAGATGTCACAAAAGTGCATCTGCATATTGAATGGTCTTCCTGGGCTGGGAGAGGGAGAGGCGGGGCACACCTGAATTTGTAAAGTCTGTGCCCTGGCCTCACGTAAATGGTGCATAACCTAGCTAACCAGAAACCCCATTTCTAACAGGGGAATTATGGTGCATTTGCTGGCCCCCATTCGCAACCCCATTGGCCACATCTGAGGCCTGATTGAGTAGGCCTGTGGGTCATGTGGGCATCTGTGCACAGGATAGGAATCCTGTGAGGGGACTGGACCTGAGTGGGCTCTACACCATCCCCAGAGGGCTTCAGTACAGGGGTTGGTGCTTGGCATGGAGCTGGGCAGGCACTTTCCAAAGGACATGCCCAGGTAGGGGTGGGCTCTCTGGGTGGGAACCCTACTGAAAGGGAGCCAGCCGGATCCCGAGGTGGGGAGCTGGTTCCCTGATATGTAGCCATGGGCCTGGAGGATCAGCCGTTTGTATGGGCAGGGTGGAGATGCAAGCACAGGAGTGGGGAGACGGTGCTGGCCAGCGTGTGTGGGACTAGCCATGGTTGGACCCGGAGTGTGCCTCAGGCCTGGAGGGCTGGGTAATGTATGGGCCCGGCCCAACCAGCTCGTACCTGCATACGAACGTGCTGGATATGGTCTGGTGTGCTGGTGCAGTAGCTCAGAAGGCACCTAACTGCAGCTGGGCACCATACAACTCAAGAGCCTATGAGGTCGGAGCACTTTCCCTCTGCAAATGCAGAGGAAAAGTGCCCACGCCATCCATATGAATTAGAAACTGGCACTATTACCCATGTGGGGATTGAGTACCGGGGCCGGGCCAGGTATGGATGGGGGTTGGCTTTTCCAAACTAGGTGTCCATGCCTACGACCGAGTGGGGGACTACCTATGTGAATGCACCCATGGCTGAAGTGACAATGTCATGCATATTTATGCACAAGTATTCATGATAGGAACAGAGCCTAAGGCCTCAGGTCGACTGAGGCGCACAAGCACCGTGGTGGTGGCTGTAGCCGAAGTGTCACCTGCCTTGGCAGGCTCATGCATGCACCTTCACATAAGTGCCTGTGAAATGCCAAACACCCACGTGTGTTTGCACTCTCTACCCATACAGTGATATGGGACGGTGATGTTTGTTAAGTCTGGTTGCAATATGGAATTGCAGGGGAGCAGCCTCAAACTCTTTGGTATTGTTGGACTCAGTATGACAAGCCAGAGCCACTGATAACGGTAACTTTGTCATCCCTGAGCAGGAAGTGTCACTTCTAGGAAATGGGTAATTCTAGGTGTTGGGACTGGTTCTGGTGCCCCTTAAATCAGGTTTGACACCATAGGTCCCGGAGGAAGAGCACATCGGCACATTCCCCAGATGACTGTGATAAAACTCGGGCATCCAGAATGACAGATGCCTGCCATTTGGGGCCTAGTGAGACAGATGGGGGGAGAGGGTGTGCAGCTTGGCCTCCTGGGGTGAGAAAATTCAAGATCTGCATTCCAGGACCCCAAGGCAGACAAGGAGGAAATTTAAGGGCGACATCTATGGTTCAAAGGAATACCCTTCGAACCACCCCCCACTTCAAAAGGTTTACTTAGTATAAGTAGGGGTACTCAAAGTCTTTAACTTACGGATACGTGGGACGGGTGCAGTTGGACTGCGTTGGTGCACTGTCACAGGAATCTGGGTGCCCAGGAGGATAACTGTCCAAGGAAGGGAATCCACACATCCTTCTGTCTTAGAGACTGACCTGAGGCCAATTGCCTGCTGCTGTATGGCATCCTGAAGTGGCTCTCCAAGGGCAGGTTGGCTGCCCCCTGTTCTCTGCAGAGGTCTCAGGATCATGACCTCCTGAGAGGGACCTAAATCGTGATCAGTAATATCTGGAGAGCGGCACCCTCTGTTTGTGCATACGTCATGCCAGACTCCACCTGGCAGGAGCGGTGTGCGTGTGGGCCAAGAACTAAGCTTGGAGACTGGGCGCACCAGGTGGTGGGTGCCTATGTACTGCTGGCGCTATTGTTATGTGACCCTTCATCATGGAGATCACTACACCCAGAGATGGCTTGTGAAGTGAATGGATCACTGTTGCGTGATCTTGCTGGGGGCTCGTTGAGGTTCAGTGGAAAGCATTTCTCTCAAGTGACCCTCAGCTGCATGCCTATTTTGTGTTGTACCCAGGCTGGAACCTGTGAAGTTGTGGGTACAGCCCAGGAAGTGCTCTACATGGCCTAGTATTGCATGATGGAACTTGTGTCTAGTGTCTTAGTCTTGAGAGTCCATTACTTCTAAGGTCATTGTATACTGGGCAGAGTACCTTAACCCAGAGGGGTACGGAAACCAAGTCCCGAGTGGAACTGGAAGATCTGGTGCAGTTCAACTCATCACACACCAGACTAGTGCCTTCTGTCGAGGGGGGTGCAATGCTAGGAGTTAGTTAAATAAACCTGATGATGTCTGAGAACCCCCAGTCATCAAGCATACAGCATTGAGCACTTTCTAAGTGGGATCAAACCTGTCTGGGGCCACTGGAAGTTCACTGGCACCAGACAGAGTATCTCCAATGTGGAGACACAGATCTGGTAACTTGTTATGTGTATTCTAAAGTGTTGGGGCAGGTCGAATCACCATGCCCTGACGGCACTTCTCTATTCTAAAGGTTCTGGATTTGGTAACTTTTTGGTATCATTGGATTTTCTGATGGGGCACGACACCTCCAAGTCTAATGTTTGGCTCTAGTGACCATCACCCTGTGCTTTGCAGACCTCTGAGAACCTCCTACTGGGAGCCTGAACATCTCATCTTTAATTGTTTACTGGCTGCTATCCTGGGATTTGTGATCTAGTCGTGAGTGGCTGTGTGCCCAGGGGAAAGTGACTTTAACCTTTGGGGCTGCAGTGAGGTGAGGTTAACTGGAGGCTATTTGGCAGGTGGAGGACTGGTTGGGACCCAGAGGGTGTGCAAGTGTATGGCCACCCACTTGCTAGTTATCAGGGCATCCCATTAAGCTGCAGGAAGCAAGTGCATTCAAGAGTGTGTGCACGCATACCATTGACAACTGATACCTGGGCCCCGGGTCTACGCATGGGTGGATGTGAGAAAATAAGACTGAGCAAGAACAAGTGAGTACTGGGGCAGCACTGTGGTGTTGCTGGGTACTCAGGCTCTGCCAGGAAGTTCATGAGATCGACATCACATTTTACTAGCGTGGCTGAGGCTGTGAGTCTAAGTCAGACTATGGCTATACTGTGATATACATCGTGCTGCTACTCGCAGCCACAGGGCGCCCCCTGGATTGTATGTGTTACACCGATCATGGGCAACGTGAGGGTGGGCCTAACACTGACAGTGGGTGGACACCTTATGGGGGTGCCGGAGGAAATGAATGTTTTTCTCAAATGTAGTTATAGTGATTTATGTTTAATGCGGTGGGGCCTATTATCGTGTGTTGAGTTATTCATTGAGATTCCAGTCCCAACATACATTGCATATTGTTGTGCTTTGTGTGCTCATTGACATTTACGCTGAGATCACATTGTAATCAAACTGCATTAATTGTGTGTGTTAAGCACAATTTTTCTATACATACAACCTGTGTGAAGTCTCTTTTTGGGGTAGTTCAGCCAGGGTGTTGTGGAACATGTTGTGCTGTTGCTTTACACAGTGCCTCCGAGATAAGACTGACTACTCCATGCCCAGGGTGGGAGCAGGTTACCTAGCAAGTGTACTTGAACATCCCAGACAGGAGTGGCATGTTCCACCTGGCTGAGCATACGCTTTAGCCAACCAGACCGAGCTGCCTCTATCAAAGGTTGAGGTAGGAGGAGTTGGTGAACCCCAAACTGAATGGGTAGGATAAATTCAAAAGGTGATGTTAAGGGTGAGCTGGGGATTCAGGCCAAGTGAAATGGCCATAGTGGATAAGGGCCAGAGAGGAGAATATCAGTAAAAAATGTGTAGAGGCAGGAAAATACACTGAAGAGGTTTAAGGGAGATGCTGAGGAAAGCGAAGTCAATAGGTTGTCACAAAGGTGCTAGAAAGAGTGAGAAGTGATTTTAGTGCACAGGGCAGGTGCTTTGGTTGGGGGATGTGATGATGATAACATTTCCCAGTTCAAGGCTGGTAGAATGAGTTTCTACATACCTTGTTTAAAGTCATTCAGGGGTACAGGACATACTAAGATTAAGGAAGTGAGTGTGCATCTGTGTCTTGAAGCAAAGAATGGAGAGAGTTATCCAGTGAGAGAATGGGTCACTGAAGTAAAACAAAAGACTAAAGGGATGGCTAGGAAGTACTAGAGACCCACGAGTACTAACTCCATACAATACCAATCACAACATACACAAACATTACTCACGGTCTTATCATAAAAATGAGAAATGACCACCTTATAGACTAAAAACATAATTTGCTGTAAGGATGAAGAAAGTCACCCACCCGTAGATAGCATGCTTCATCATAGGGTCCCTCTTACACGATAAACTATTTTTTATGGTGTGGGCTGCCACTCCCCCGCAGGGGGGAAGCTCTTGAGAATGGTCACCCTATGTGTGGAGTGCTATGGGTGAAGGGCAGAGTGAGAGGATAAAGTCCTTTGCAAGTGTGCTGGAGTAATGACTTTGAAGTGCAAGTGTAGTAGGTGCAAGCTCTGTCCCCTCATTAAGCTTGAATGGCCATCCTGCTAACACATAGACCCTCTGTTGTGAGGGAGGAATACACAAAGGCCAACTGCCAACTGCACCGAGTCATGTTACCCAGAAAGAGGCTGCAGGCACCAAATAGTTAGGAAAAAAAATGCCAACTTTCTGAAAGTGGCATTTTTTGAATTTATGACTTAAAATCCAACTTTACCTAAAAAAGGTTTTAAATTACAAATCCTCAGATATCAAACATGACTTTGCCACCAACTCCCAATCAAAATGTTATTACGTATTAAATGTGATAAAGAAACACAGTGTTATCCTATGGAAGAGGTAAGCACTGCTGTAGTAAAAAACAAATTTAAGAGTGTTTCACTAGCAGTAGATGTCTAATTTTTAACTATAACGCAAACTTTTTAACTACAATGCACTGTGCCATATGGGATATTTAGGGCCTACTCTGGGGGTGCCTTTTGTGTATTTATGGTTCCAATCTGTTTTGTTGTTGCTAAGTGAAAGATGAGTATTCAAACATGACAGCAAATGTCACAGTACTCATATGCAGCAACAGGAATACAAAGTGTAGCAACAGTTCAACTTCTCTTCTTTTCCCTACCTACCCTCCCTCCCAGGGTACTCATGATGCATGGAGTTATAATCAATGAACTAGCTCAGATGTGTAGCGTAGGTAGTGGTAACAGGTGCATCAGTAACAGGCATAGATGTACCCTTAAGCCAGAACAATTGCAAATATTTCTGACAGCCAGTTCTCTGATTTCTTTGGCTAGTTGTGACAGTTATGGTCTTCAGAGCTTTCTATAAGAGTTGCCCTGAGCCACCAAACATGGGTCAGCTTATCCATCCCCAGGACATGCCACCAGCGGTGGAGCCAAGCTAAGTGTTTTAGAATTTTGTCCATTCCTCAGTGTACGAGGATGGTCTGATGAGCAGTCCCCAAGACGAGGCTGATTTGGCAGCCCTTTTGGGGGTTGAGTGGGTGTGTGAGTAAATTTTGGAGACCCAGACTCGTATAAGTTGGGAATCATGGTAGTTGTGTATCTAGACATTTGTCTATGTTGGTCAGGACAGGATCCCAGAAAGGCACTAATTTAGGACAGTCCCAGAGTATATCGAACAGTTTGTGTAGTCTGGGGGACATAAGGAACCAGTATGTGATGATTCTAGTGTGTGTCTATATAGAAGCTGTGTTATGTGGCATATGGTTGGCCCTGTAGTACACTTTGATCCAGTCTTTCAGAGGATAACTTTCTGCCTATTTTGAGTTTCTAAAGTTCTTGACTGGGGACTTTGGATATTGGGGAAGCATGCAGGAGAATCCAGTAATGCAGATGTTAAGTCTCTGGGAGCGTGTATTTCCTTCTTAACTGGTCAAAAGGGAAGTGGCCAATAGATCGTCAACCAGCTTCTTGCCAGAGACGGAACACAGCTTGCTCAGGGCCTAGTGTAAAATCTGATAGTATAGTCTGACCCTCCAAAACAGACCCCTGTGATTGTAGGGTTATCACATACTGTTTGAGCAAAGGGTTTCAAATACAACACACACAGTAAAGGCAATAGGTGGCACCCTTGTCTTGTCATTCTATAGATGGGAAATGGAGTGGAAGTTTGGCTGTTAACTTGGACTGTTGTCCGTGGTTGGTGATGTTACTCAGAATCCATGAGCAGGAGCCCTCCTAAAGCCATAATGGGCAAGCGTCACCATGACATAGGGCCAGTGCTGCAGTCAAATACCTTTTCTGCATCTATGGATAGGAGCATGATATGTCTTTTGGAGCGTTGAGTTTTGTCTATGAGATGGAGAAGCCTCTTAGCGTTGTCACTGCATTGCCGGTGTGGGACAGAGCCTGCCTGGTCTGTAACTATCAAGTCTGGCATAAGCAGGTTCAGCTGGGCCACCAAGATGCTCATGAAGAACTTGACATAGACATTAAGGAGAGAAATGGGCATTGCTTCTTGTCTTTCTCAGGTTTTCGAATGACAAGGATAGAGGCTTCTATCATTGAGGTAGGTATTGTAGCAGGGCCTGTAAATGAGGCATATAGTCTAGCCAAAATTGGCGCTAATGACGTGCAAAAGGTCTTTTAAAATTAGGCCAGGAACACATCTTGCCCTGGGGATTTGTGGTGCTGTGGCTGCTATAACCTCCTCTATTCAGATAGGTTGGTCTAGCTCGTTTTCTTGATCTGTGGAGAGTATGGCCATTTTTTCTCCCTGAAGATATAGTTCTGAGTTGTCTATGGGAAGGGATTGTGCTGTGTATTGATCTTCATAAAACCCTCAAAAGCTGGCGGCTAGAAGACTATCTGTCGCTATCTCTTCTCTGTCTTCACCTTCCAGGGATTCTACCCTCGCTGCCTGTCTTTGGGCTCGAAGCCTGTTGGCTAGAAGCCACCCACATGTATTACTCCTGAAGTAGAGGGAATATTTAAGGTGCAGCAAGGAATATTTGACTCTGTCAATATCTAGGTATGCTAGCTGTTTCTGAGCCACTTCCAGCTGTCGCCATACTCGTGGACCACTGGTGCGATGATGAATATGCTTTGGTTATTCTAGCAGTTGCTGTAATCTTTCCCGTTGGTCCGCAATAAATTCCCCCTTGATCACTGCATTCAAAGTGTTCCATAATAATGAAATATGTTGGTAGTGTTGTTGGTGTCCAGGAAGATATGTAGTACAGTCGTGAGTTGCTGTATCACTTCGGGTTTTGTGTAGGAGAGTTGTGCGCATGCGCCAAGGCTGATGTGCATGTCTCATTGGGGGGAGTGCTATGTCCACTGCTGCATGACCAGAAAGTGATTGTGGCTCGATCTCACCTGATGTGATCAAATCATGTACCTCCTTGGTCCCTAAGAAATTATCAAGATGTGAATTGGTTTTGTGGCAAGGGAGTAAAATGTGTAGTCGCTGGAGTTGGGGTGTCGCTCCCTCCACATATCCCTCAACCCCATCTCTCGAAGCCATTGTGTGCTCTCATTAGATAACTCCCCAGAGCCTCCCTGCCACTGAATTGAGCAGTCCAGAACCATGTTAAGATCTCCCCCAAGGAACACCAGACTATCGCTCGATGTCATGATTTCCACTACCGATCTACGGATGAAGAATTCCTGGCCTTCATTGGGAGAGTACACAGTACCGAGAACAAGGAAATAATCTCTAACCAGAAGTCGGCCTCAGATTTCAGCTAGTTTAGCTCCAACTTTCCCCTGAAACAGGAGAGAGATCAAAATCTCCTCCCCTGCTGCCATGGTAGCTACAGAAGAAAAGAGTTGTTGAGGAAAAGATCTAGATTTAAGATGATGCCAATCACTTGACACCATGTCTGTCTCTTGGAGGAGATACATGTCAGCCCTCAACTTCTCTAAGTATGAGAGAAGGGCCCATCTATTAACTGGATTATTTTGCCCTTTCACATTTAGAGTAAGAATTTGTAACTTTTCGGGTGGTGTGTGCATGTGAGTTGGTAGGCTCATTTCCCTTAGGAACTTTATAGTTTCCTCGCAAGTGACCTGTTATAACATTACCATCTAGCGTCAGTCTGTCTCTGACTAGTTGTTTCTCTCTGTTCTATGAGTAACACACCCCCAAATAACCATCCAAATGAATAGTGTAAGGAAATGCCTCCTTGGCATGGTTGCCCCCTGACTTTTTGCCTTTGCTGATGCTATGTTTACAATTGAAAGTGTGCTGAGGCCTGCTAACCAGGCCCCAGCACCAGTGTTCTTTCCCTAACCTGTACTTTTGTATCCACAATTGGCAGACCCTGGCATCCAGATAAGTCCCTTGTAACTGGTACTTCTAGTACCAAGGGCCCTGATGCCAAGGAAGGTCTCTAAGGGCTGCAGCATGTCTTATGCCACCCTGGAGACCTCTCACTCAGCACAGACACACTGCTTACCAGCTTGTGTGTGCTAGTGAGGACAAAACGAGTAAGTCGACATGGCACTCCCCTCAGGGTGCCATGCCAGCCTCTCACTGCCTATGCAGTATAGGTAAGACACCCCTCTAGCAGGCCTTACAGCCCTAAGGCAGGGTGCACTATACCATAGGTGAGGGTACCAGTGCATGAGCATGGTACCCCTACAGTGTCTAAACAAAACCTTAGACATTGTAAGTGCAGGGTAGCCATAAGAGTATATGGTCTGGGAGTCTGTCAAACACGAACTCCACAGCACCATAATGGCTACACTGAAAACTGGGAAGTTTGGTATCAAACTTCTCAGCACAATAAATGCACACTGATGCCAGTGTACATTTTATTGTAAAATACACCACAGAGGGCACCTTAGAGGTGCCCCCTGAAACTTAACCGACTATCTGTGTAGGCTGACTAGTTTTAGCAGCCTGCCACAAACCGAGACATGTTGCTGGCCCCATGGGGAGAGTGCCTTTGTCACTCTGAGGCCAGTAACAAAGCCTGCACTGGGTGGAGATGCTAACACCTCTCCCAGGCAGGAATTGTCACACCTGGCGGTGAGCCTCAAAGGCTCACCTCCTTTGTGCCAACCCAGCAGGACACTCCAGCTAGTGGAGTTGCCCGCCCCCTCCGGCCAGGCCCCACTTTTGGCGGCAAGGCCGGAGAAAATAATGAGAATAACAAGGAGGAGTCACTGGCCAGTCAGGACAGCCCCTAAGGTGTCCTGAGCTGAGGTGACTCTAACTTTTAGAAATCCTCCATCTTGCAGATGGAGGATTCCCCCAATAGGGTTAGGATTGTGACCCCCTCCCCTTGGGAGGAGGCACAAAGAGGGTGTACCCACCCTCAGGGCTAGTAGCCATTGGCTACTAACCCCCCAGACCTAAACACGCCCTTAAATTTAGTATTTAAGGGCTACCCTGAACCCTAGAAAATTAGATTCCTGCAACAAGAAGAAGGACTGCCCAGCTGAAAACCCCTGCAGCGGAAGACCAGAAGACGACAACTGCCTTGGCTCCAGAAACTCACCGGCCTGTCTCCTGCCTTCCAAAGATCCTGCTCCAGCGACGCCTTCCGAAGGGACCAGCGACCTCGACATCCTCTGAGGACTGCCCCTGCTTCGAAAAGACAAGAAACTCCCGAGGACAGCGGACCTGCTCCAAGAAAAGCTGCAACTTTGTTTCCAGCAGCTTTAAAGAACCCTGCAAGCTCCCCGCAAGAAGCGTGAGACTTGCAACACTGCACCCGGCGACCCCGACTCGGCTGGTGGAGACCCGACACCTCAGGAGGGACCCCAGGACTACTCTGATACTGTGAGTACCAAAACCTGTCCCCCCTGAGCCCCCACAGCGCCGCCTGCAGAGGGAATCCCGAGGCTTCCCCTGACCGCGACTCTTTGAACCTAAAGTCCCGACGCCTGGGAGAGACCCTGCACCCGCAGCCCCCAGGACCTGAAGGACCGGACTTTCACTGGAGAAGTGACCCCCAGGAGTCCCTCTCCCTTGCCCAAGTGGAGGTTTCCCCGAGGAATCCCCCCCTTGCCTGCCTGCCTGCAGCGCTGAAGAGATCCCGAGATCTCTCATAGACTAACATTGCGAACCCGACGCTTGTTTCTACACTGCACCCGGCCGCCCCCGTGCTGCTGAGGGTGAGATTTCTGTGTGGGCTTGTGTCCCCCCCGGTGCCCTACAAAACCCCCCTGGTCTGCCCTCCGAAGACGCGGGTACTTACCTGCAAGCAGACCGGAACCGGGGCACCCCCTTCTCTCCATTCTAGCCTATGTGTTTTGGGCACCACTTTGAACTCTGCACCTGACCGGCCCTGAGCTGCTGGTGTGGTGACTTTGGGGTTGCTCTGAACCCCCAACGGTGGGCTACCTTGGACCAAGAACTGAACCCTGTAAGTGTCCTACTTACCTGGTAAAACTAACAAAAAACTTACCTCCCCCAGGAACTGTGAAAATTGCACTAAGTGTCCACTTTTAAAACAGCTATTTGTCAATAACTTGAAAAGTATACATGCAATTTTTATGATTTGAAGTTCCTAAAGTACTTACCTGCAATACCTTTCGAACAAGATATTACATGTTAAATTTGAACCTGTGGTTCTTAAAATAAACTAAGAAAAGATATTTTTCTATACAAAAACCTATTGGCTGGATTTGTCTCTGAGTGTGTGTACCTCATTTATTGTCTATGTGTATGTACAACAAATGCTTAACACTACTCCTTGGATAAGCCTACTGCTCGACCACACTACCACAAAATAGAGCATTAGTATTATCTATTTTTACCACTATTTTACCTCTAAGGGGAACCCTTGGACTCTGTGCATGCTATTCCTTACTTTGAAATAGCACATACAGAGCCAACTTCCTACATTGGTGGATCAGCGGTGGGGTACAAGACTTTGCATTTGCTGGACTACTCAGCCAATACCTGATCACACGACAAATTCCAAAATTGTCATTAGAAATTGATTTTTGCAATTTGAAAAGTTTTCTAAATTCTTAAAAGACCTGCTAGGGCCTTGTGTTAGATCCTGTTTAGCATTTCTTTTAGAGTTTAAAAGTAATGCTATTCCTTACTTTGAAATAGCACATACAGAGCCAACTTCCTACAAATAGCAACAAATATAGTGCTCCTGGTAGATCAAGAGCTCAACTCAGAGCTGCAGGCATTCCAGTGGTGTCTCTTGTGTCAAGGACTTTGGCCAGAGTCACTTTTCTCATAGTACTCTTACTCCGGTCCCTCTCATATCACACCACCCACCCCAATTCCTGTTTATGCAATCATGGGCCCTCATATGCATCCAGCTATGAGTCATTTGTCTGAATCCCCGGACAGTGTCTCTAGGACTGCTCTCCTTTCTTGGGCTATAGTGTTTGGGTCAGGGTGCAAGTCTTTGGGTGTGTTCGGACTTCTTTGCCATCAAGATCATTTTGTGGTGCTCTGGTTCTTGGGGCAGGTTGGTGCAGCCTTGTCTGAGTCTCTTTCAATTCCCAGCAGTTCACAGGCCACGGCGAGGGAGCAAATTTGGTGGACCTTCACTGCTCACAAGAAGATGATACAGAATTGATGTTCCCAGGAGTAGGAGATGCCTTGCTCTCGATGAAAGTAGGTCACTGGAAGAAAGTCTTTCCGTTTTTGTAGTGCTAGAGCAGAGAAGTCCTGGAATAACGTCAGAGCTTGACCTCTAAACTAAAAGGGATGCTGCTCTCTTGTTTTACAGAAGATTTGCTCCTTTAATGGAAATTCATGGACACAAACTAAAATGTCCACAGGGTGTGAGTTTTCAGAACAGGGGAGGCCAACTCTGTGTGCGGTCCAGCTGGATGCTCATGCCAGTCAGAGATTCCAGGATCTGAGCAATGAGGGCTTGGACGTTCACCTCTACATCTTCCTCTGCTGTGGTCGGAGCACCTTTTATGGGGATGTTGTTGCATCTGGATATATTTTCCATGTCTTCTACATGAGCTTGTAAGTCAATTTGTTGATGCTTGTGGGGTATGACTTCTTGCTGGAGTTGTACAATTTCGTTATCTAAATTTGCCTCCAAGCTCGGCTACATCCTTGTACACTGCCTTCAAGTCCTGCGAGAGATCCCTCTAGACTGTCTGAAGGTCGTCCCTGAGGGATGACAAGATTGTCTCAAGAAATGATGGGAGACGAGGCCCTCCTAACAAGCAGGTGGAGGGTACACCCCAGCCTGGCACTTGATGGTTTTGACAACATTTCTTTGAGGGTTTGGTGCTTTTTGTCTCAGGTGATTGCCATGTCTGGTCTCCATTGGGGAGTCCGAGGTGCGTCTGGATGAGCTAGTCAAGTGCCAGAGCAGTCTCCGTGGTCTCTGCTGCCTGTTGGCCAGGAGGGTGTCTAAGCATGATGTTGCCTGATGGCTTCTCATATTTTCTAACTTAGCCTGGCAAATCTCCCTGTGCCCTGAGCCTGTGCCCCAGTTCTAGCTGGGTGTCACCTCAGGCAGGGCCCACACCTCTCTGGGTCCCTGTTCTCCCTGCAGGTCACTATCGTCTCCTGTTCCTTACTGCCTCCACCCTCTCTGTAGGTGCTTCCTCTGGGCCTCAGACGGCCCTGTCATACCAAAATTGCAGCTGAATATGAGGTGTGCTGTTTTAAGTGGGTCTTGGGCGGTTCGCCCTCCTTAGCTTCTAATGCAGGTCTGACAGTCACTGGGACCGAGGGGGACCTGTAGCAGCGGGAGGGAGAGCAACTGTTGTCCAGTAGGGGGATGCTTCAAAGGAGATGATCACCATTCCTTTGTTGCAAATGCTCTCTGTCTGTGGTAATTCAAAGTTGCCTGGGGGCATTGTTCAGTTTCTGGGGCCCATGGCCATCGTAGTAGGCCGAGTCCCCACTTACCCAGCACGGGTAGCAGAGTGTGTTTAGCAGTATGCTTCTGACATGGTGGGAAAGCGGATTTCAGGCCACGTCGGGCTGTATGTATGTCAGGCCACTGGATTGATGGGAGGATGCCCAGTCGCTTCCCCCTCTCTCAGAAATGGAAGCGCTGTGGGGTCAGGCAACACAAGGCACAAGAGGCTCCTTCACTGTGGCTTACCTTTTGGTCACTTGTCAGACGTTGTATGCAGCCCGGTGTTCTGCTCCTTGGGGTCCCCCCGTCTGCTTCTATGCAAGGTCTGGGAGGCTCTCCTGGCCCGCAGGCACTGCCAAGTGGAGCTCAGTGCTGAGAAGGGCCTACGGACCCCACTGCCTTGTCAACTTTTCCCCCCGGATGAGAGCCGTCTGTCAGAGCCCCCCAGCCTGTGCGTATCCAGCAGAGTGGGGCAAGGCATAAGCAGCCTCTTCGCAGTCACGCAGCACCCACCATCTTGGAGTTACTGGTGCTGGCGCCGCTGCTCCTCTCCGCTATACCAATCTCTTCCCTGGGGCTCTGCTTGCTGTCACAGCATTTGTGGGGTGGGCCCTAATTGATTAGGCACAGCCTGGGCCAGTTGCAGCTGCTATTTGGGGGAGGGGTTTCACTCTGGTCTGCCCGCAACGGGGGAGTGGACCAAATGCGTGCCCTACACTCCAGCTATCTTGGCCATGCCCCTACTTTTGAGTATTTAAATATATTAGGATAGTTTAGGCCTGGTGAAAGGTTCATTTTGTCAAGTCAATATGGCAGTTTGAAACTGCACACACCAGCAACAATACAGACCTGTGACATGTTTAAAAGACTACTTAAGTGGGTAGCATAATTATTGCTGCTGGCCCACTAGTAGCATTTAATTTACAGGACCTGGGTACTTGCAGTACCATTTTACTAGGGCCTTACAAGAAAATGAAATGTTCCAATTTGTAAGTCAATTTTACCATGTTTAAGGAAGAGAACATGTGCACTTTAGCACTGCTTAGCACTGGTAAAGTGCACAGAGTACAAAAGGTCAGCAATAACTGGTTCTAAAAAAGGACAATGAAGGGAAAAAACTTTGGGGATGACCCTGCAGAGAGGGCCAGGTCCAAAAGAATGTTAGTGCTGCTCCTACAGGGCAGTTGTGACTTTGCTTCCATGGTGGCCTATAAAGGCTGCATGCTGGTATAGTCCTAGTGTCTTTCAAGTAATTTAAATTGGTCTCTGCTTCACATATAAGTCAGTATACAACTACACCATGCTTCTTAAAATTATAGCTTCTCTGTATATTTATTGACATTAGAAGCATAGTGTTTGTGGTTGGGTGTCGTGCATAAATGTTCTTGTTTTATGATGCAGTAGTCATGATTTGTAAATCACATTCTCTTTTTGCTCATTTGCATCACTAAGGGCCTTATGTAGATGTCGGTGGACAAAGTACTCTGTCAAAACATAGTGAACTGCCCATTCACTTTATGTGTACTGCTGTTGACAATGATGAACTTGTGATACTGTGGAAGGGGCATCCGCCATTTTTTTGACAGCATACTCTGACATCCAAACTCTAACTACATCCCTAGGTTTTCTACAGGTCCTTCTTCAAAATATATATTTGAGTGGCTATACACACATCCTGTCAAAAGTGTCATATGCATGCTGTGTCTAACATAATATGTTATTTTGTCTATTGGTCTGCTGTGCATTCAGAACAAAATGTGTCTCTAAACGATTTACTCCTTTCCACGGAGTGTCTATAGCAATGTATTCTTATGAGCTGTTGTGAAGGTGTTGTCTAGCATACATTGTGGGCTACTTCATTTGGGTCTTTGCCCGATTAAGACTTGATACCTTGCAGGGGTGGTTTGTATACTCCTCTCCTCTGGCAGAATTCACAGAGTTTTATTTTGAAAAAACCCTGCTAGCCACCGTATGGCGGAGTTTTTTCTCACGCAGAGCTCACCAATGTTAAGTTGGCGAACTGCTAGTCCCCCTACCACCGAGATTTCTCAATGCTGGTAGTTGTGGCAGGTGGCTACCCCTCATGTGGAGAAAGCTGCCATTCAAGTTCAGAAAGCTGCCATGTGAGTACAAATTCCTCTTGGGCAGCATATAGAAGTAGCACCCTCTGGCGTGCCACGTATTGCCATTCGTGCTGACTGTAGAGCGTGGGACAAGCTCCCGGCACTAAAAATCAACGTGGGTAGCACAATGTACTAAATTCAGCCGCTTGGCAAACGTTACGGAGTCTCACAGAGTTTTTAGGTAACTCTCAAAAATTCAGCTGAAGGAAACTTCTCGAGTTCCACCCACCCCCGATAACTAGCACTTTTACCTTTCTTCTTGCTTGTACTGAGTGCCAGTGTTCTGTGTTCAAGATTCATTTTATGTGGTCATGGCACAGCAGTTTCAAGCATGTTTGAGTCTCAAACCAAACATCAAAAATATACTTACCTTCGCTCACTCCCCTGAGGAACAAGTGTCCATTGCTCACTTGGTACTGGGAAAGGTAATTCCAGGCCCTTCCTTCCAGCATGTCTTCAGGTATTGAGGAAGGCTAGCCAGTGGCACCCACAAATCACCCATGAAGAAGACCAATTAGCTGCTGATCTAATCTTTTTAGGGTCAACCCTGTGAGTGCATGCCCTTGTGCATGCGTCTTGTATGCGAGACACTGTTGTGTTCAGCAAAGAGCTTGGAGCCCACCTGTCACTCAACATTTGTTGGTTTGCATGGCACTCTTCTTTACATCTTTGTAATTCATCAAAGCTTGTCTTGCATCATTTCCGTTCCTCTGTGTGGAGCAGGGATCACTGTCAGAGTGCCCGTCTGCTGTTCCCGACGTGATTGAGGTACTATTTGGTTCTAACTTCCAGTGCCCCGCAAACAGAAGGCTTGTGACTGGCAGCAACGTCCCCTTCAGGACAAACAAAATTGCAAAGTTTTATTTTTTAAAGCTAACTTTATTTTATTTTGTTCAGTCGTCTTTTCTCAGTTTCCACTCATGTATTTATTTTTTTTTGTTCATGGGCGCTGTTGTCAAAAGATGACAATTAACTTGTTTGAAATAAATATGCGAGATCTATTGCATTCCATATGCTTGTTTAATAAGTCTTCTAGTGCCATAATAGGAACTTGGGGGCATAATTATACTCCATTTGCGCCGAATTTGCATCATTTGTTTTATGCAAATTCGGCCCAATAACTATCTCTTATTTATATTTTGACGTTAGACACATCTAACGTCAAAATATTGGAGTTTGCAACATCTTTTGGATGTGTGAACCTACCTTCCATCAATGAGATGCAAGGTAGGCGGTCCCATCTAAAAAATGGTGATAACCCCATAGCCCCATATTTATCTCCCTGTGCTAAAATGGCGCATGAGTGGGAGGAGGGGCTTGCTTTGCACCATTATTTAACGCGAGGGCCAGACCAGATATTAGGGGATCTGTGGAACCATTTCCATGGTTAAACACCATGGAATAGGTCCACAGGTGCCCTCCTCAAGCCCCTGGAACACCCACACCAGAGGGACACCGGCAGATGGGGGACGCCATCCCTGGTAAGTAGGGTAAATATAAGTAAGTATTTTTTTTTTTTAATGAATGTGCCACTGGGAGCCCTACTTGGGGCCCCCTGCCTGGGGCAGGGTGCGATGGCCTTGCCCAGGGGACACTGGACTCCTGTGCTGGCCAGTGGGGTGGTGGGGATGACTCCTGTCTTTTCTAAAACAGGAATCATCTGGTATGGATTATTTTGCATCAGAAAATGACGCTAGGCTGATTAGAGGCATTGTTTTTGCCTCCAACCAGCCTAACGTCATTTTTTGGTGCAAAATCCCCTTCTCCCGTACCGCCACCCCCACCTGACTAACGTCATTTTTTTACGCTAGGCCGCCCTTTGCACCAGCTTGCAGCATTCCATAAATATGGCGCCTGGCTGGCGCTCAGGAATGGCGCAATCCGGTGCTAAACTTTTTGATGCAAGACTGCGTTAGTACAGATTTGCATCAAAAAGTATAAATATGCCCCTTGTTCTTTGGATCTGACAGAATGCATGTTGTACGATCCATTGGCATGTTGGTGGTCCTATATGCAAATATTTCTCTGCTCATCGTTCATTTGGAAGGGATACCCAAGGACACAGACATGAGGTCACCAGTTCAGCACCACGAATTACAAATCATTCCAAACTTGACTCCCGAGACTTGTTTGGAATTATTATAAGTTTCAAAGGTTTACTGGAATAGTCGCAGGTTTCCACAAGTACTCCTAGAAAGCTTTTGTGAAATGTCATTTGTGAATGTAAGTCAAACTAAAATGCGCAAATGGCTTAGTGAATAAGGCCTCAAAGTTTTTGAGAGCATTCATAGATTGTATTAAAGTAGCCGGCATTTCTCGTCTACAGATGTTGAGGTACACGGATTTTAATAGACAGGACTCATGGGAAATAATGGGAAATATTATTTAATAAACCCGTACTTCCTCCATGACCTTATGAAACCTTAACATTTCGTATTATACCATTGTTTCAATGTGTGTGTGTATCTACTGTATACAATCAACACCTGGTGTTTCTGAAACATGTAGTTCTGTGTTTTATCTAATTAAGATAAATTACTTTATCAGCAGGCAGCATTCAAATTTGACGCTTCAAAAAACAGGGATTTGGCTGCAAACCTAAAGGAGTGTGTAAAAACCTTAAGGAATGTGTAAAAACCATAGAAAATGACAAAGAATGAGAAGGTGAAGGCACAATGCATGATTTTTTGCATGTTCAATACCAGAAAGCCGAATTAAACAGTGATCGCCGGTCCTCAAACCGTTTTCATGTAATATAAATTACGGAATCGTCGGTGTGAATTACAGAGTCCTCGGGATCGGCTTGCAGCACGCACGCAGAAGATCGACTTAGTTATATGCTAGCTGGTCAGTTCTTTTTCTACAAGATTATCTGCTATGTGGTGCATAAATTCTGACTTGTGTTTCTGAATGGAGTTAACATCATTGTCTATCTATGAGATGTGTGTTATATCACAAATGGTTTGGTTCTTTGGAGAGAATAAGTCATCTTGCAAGGAAAAGCAATAGGCAAATCGATGCGTTTTTCGTTTTCTATTGTATTCCCAAAAGATGCTTAAGCCAAAGAACACGAAAGGGATTTTACTAGGGAAGCTGCCTTTATGACATGGCTTAGAAGGCAATCCCTGGTATTAGATAGGCTGAAAGTAATGCACTTCATAAGACCTCATGTGCATGCCAGTTTGAGTCAGGGCATGTTTGGCATGTTAGAGATCCAGACTTATGCAATGTACTACAGTATCTATCCACAGAAAAAAGGAAGAGCCAATAGAAAGGAACTTCCCTAGACTGTACCCTGTGCTTCAAAAAAATGATAGTTGGTTGTAAACTGTTGATATCTGGTATTAAAATCCCCTACTTCAATTGGAGAGACACACAAATTAACAATAACATTCAGGGACTTGAAAACAGCAATCTGTGGAGCTTTCACAAAATGGAGGAGTCACAACAGATATTGCGCCCTGTTTTATAGGTGTTAACAAAGCCTTCCTGGGCCCACAAGAACAACTCTTGGGTGATATGCTACAGTTAGTGATTATAATAGACATGCTTATAATTTAAATTAACTCATACCCAAATAACTACACCCCCAGACAATTAACATCTGGGGTTGGGAGTAGGTTCCACACTGTACGAAGTAAACCTCTACATGTGAATAAACTCTATTGCCAGGTTGATTGGAATGAACAGATGTGATATCTTGCAATCAATCAATCAATCAATCAATCAAGAGTTTTTAAAGTGCACTACTCACCCGTGAGGGTCTCAAGGCGCTGATGGGGGGAGAGAAGGCAGGAGGGTGCTGCTACTGCTTGAACAGCCAGGTCTTGAGAAGTTTCCTGAAGGGAAGGAGGTCTTTGGTCTGGCACAGGTGGGTGGGAAGAGTGTCCCACGTTTTGGCGGCGAGGTGTGAGAATGATCTACCACCGGTTGTAGTTCTGAGGACGCAAGGGACGGTTGCGAGGGCAAGGTCGGTGGAGCGGAGATGCTGGGTCAGGGTGTAGAAGGAGAGCTGCATAGAGGGCATTACTGTAGTCTAGTTTGCTGCTTACGAGGGCTTGGGTGACTGTTCTTCCGGTTTTGGTGGGTATCCATTTGTAGATCTTTCAGAGAATGTGGAGGGTGTTGAAGCAGGAGGAGGAGATGGTGTTGACTTGCTGGGTCATGGATAATGAGGAATCCAAGATGAATCATAAGATGCGTTCATGGTTGGTGGGAGTTGGAGTGGCTCCGAGAGTGGCAGGCCACCAGGAGTCATCTTATGCAGAGGGGGTGGAGCCGAAGATGAGGACTTCTGTCTTGTTGGAATTGAGCGTGAGGCAGCTGCTCTTCAGCCATTCGGCGATGGCCTTCATTCCTTCATGGAGGTATGTCTTGGCGAAGTCTGTGGTGGTTGCCGGGGGGTCTGGGTGCTGAAGCTGTTGTGGATGTCTGCAATCTTGCAGTGGAAGTAGGAGGCCAGGGAGTCACAGGGGTCTTGGGATGGCAGGATGTCATTGGCTTTGGAGCTGGGGTTGGAAAGTTCCTTCACGACGTTGAAGAGCTCCTTGTGGCTGTGTGCGTTGTTGTTGATTCAGTCTTTGAAGGCGGTTCTCTTGGCGGCTCGGATGAGTTAGTGGTGTCTGCAGATGGCATTTTTGAAGGCTGTGTGGTTTTCCAGAGTCTGATCTTGGCGCCACTTTTTTTCGAGTCTTCGGCAGGTTTACTTAGATTCATGGAGGTTGGTGGTAAACCAGAATGCCTTTCTGTCAGTGCGTTTGTTGGAGGGATACTTGATTGGGGCAAGAGTATTGGCACAGGTGTCGACCCATTGCCTGAAGTTGCGGGCAGCTGCATCAATGTCGGTGGTGTTGATGGGTGGGTTTTGGGTGAGGGTCGAGATAAGTTGGTCTTCGGTGACCTTGTTCCAACTGCGGTGGGGGATCAGTTGTGGGTGGTGGTGGGTTGGGGGTTTCTTGAAGGAGAAGTGGATGCAGTGGTGGTCTGTCCAGTGGAGTTCGGTGGTGTGGCTGAAGGAGACGTGATGGGTGGCGGAGAAAATAGGGTCGAGTGTGTGCCCTGCGGAGTGGATCGGTGTTGTGACAAGCTGTTTTAAGCCGAGGTTGGAGAGGTTGTCGAGCAGGGTGGAGGTGTTGTTGTCGTTGGTGTTCTCAAGGTGGAAGTTTAAATCCTGAGGAGTATTTAGTCAGTGGATGCGAGAGCGTGTGTGCTGATGATGTTGGTGATGGAGTCGCTGAACTGCTGTCGGGAGCCAGAGGTCCTGTAGATGAGGGTCCCTCGGAGGGTGGTATTTGGGTCAGTGTGGATCTAGAAGTGCAGGTACTCGGAAGTGCTGAGGGTGTCTTTGGCACTGGTTGTGATCCTGAGGGTGTTCTTGTGGACGATGGCGATGC
Organism: Pleurodeles waltl; assembly: GCF_031143425.1. NCBI lineage: Eukaryota > Metazoa > Chordata > Amphibia > Caudata > Salamandridae > Pleurodeles > Pleurodeles waltl. The sequence goes on from NC_090437.1 coordinate 1,095,892,284, forward strand.
CTCCTCCTGGTTTGTTGGAGCGGTCCCTGTGGGTGAACTTGTAGCCGTCCGGGATGGCTATGGCGATGTCAGGTGCTGAGTAGTGGATCATCCAGGTCTCGGTCAGGAAGGTGACGTCCGGGGAGTCGAGTAGATTCCATAGCTCTACTGCATGCTTGTGGTGCGGGTGTTGAGGAGGAAAGATCTGAGATGGTAGCGTCCTGCCCTGGTGGGTTGGTCATTGGCGTGGAGGTTGGTGAAGGTGCAGTTCCGGCAGGAGAATGGTCTGCAGGTGGTCTGCGGGGAGGCTTGAAGGCAGGTGGGAGAGCAGACGGTGTTGAGGGTGCGGAGGGTGGCGGCGTCGTAGTGAAGACATGCATGACGGCAGTGAGGGGGACGGGAGCCAGAGGTTCTGGCACTGGGAGCGGTCCAGGTGCGAATGGCATGCCAGCAGTGTGGCCGCAAAGCGGCCGCCATTAAGTAGGGAGGTGAGGGAGGTGAGGGAGGAGAGGACAGCTGGGAGGCGGGGCCGGGGGTAAAAAACGGAATTAAAAAGGGGGCCGCGGGGGCAGCAGTGGCGGGGGAAAAAGAGGGAGGGAGAGTGAAAGTGAGAGAGAGAGAGCAGAGTGAGAGAAAAACGAGGAAAAGAGTAGGGAAGCAAAAGGAGCATAAAGGGACAGAAGAGAAGCAGCACAGAGAGCAAAGCAGAGAAAGGAGGAGAAAAGGAGGAGAGAGGCAGAAGGTAGCCTAGTAGGAAAGCAGGCTGAGAGAGGGGAGAGGCCTGGCTTTTGCCCAAACAGCACCCATGCAGCACCCAGGCAAGCGTCACATGTTCCATGAAGCAGGACTCCTTAATTGTCTTTTTAAGTGCAACTTAAAATGTTCGGGACCTCCTGCTGTCATGAGCTTTTGATAACTGGAGTTCTGAGACTCTCCAGCAGGATGTGGCTAGGCTTCCCCAGTGTAGCAGACACACATCTAATCAACTAGAGATGTGTGATAAATACTATATGGGGATTATAGTATCATACATTTATCTATCCATTTTCCTGTGCCTGGTGGTTGTTTTGATGCTGAGCCCTGAAAAAGTGGCAAAAGCATCATTGCGGACAGTCATTGATGTAGCCGAAGAGCTGGCCTGGCATCGTGGATGCACATCAACATTGCATGAAGATCCTGTTATCATCTCGAACTGTCAGGCGATGCTTGCAATGCACTCCCTGGGAGCTGTCAATGCTGTTCCAGCTGAATCTGGGTTCTGATTTGTTGATTGTGAGCCTATTATGTCCCTGCAGCTCTGCACAGGAAGCCAGCAGTCTAGCCCTTGGGGTCAATCAGAGAGTCTTTGATTAAGGTGCAGGTCCAAATCCCTCTGACTCAGGCAGGAAGACACCTGGTCAGCTTGTCAGCAAGGCAGCAGTCCAGAAAGGCAGTAGCCCAGCAAGTTATAAATAGCTGCTTCATATTTCTCTAAAATCCGCTACTTCTAAGGAAGCATGAGTTTGTGGCTGCCCTGGGGGCAGCTCATTGATTATAATACGGCTCCTCCTCCTTATTTGCGCTGGGTGCACCTTTTGAATGGTGCCTCTGGCACATACAAGGAAAGTGTGCCTTATTCTGTAATACTGCCCCAGGTGATCAAGTGAGCCTTGTCTTAGTCAGTCAATCAGGATGGGCTGTGGGCACATTGGGGATTATTTAAAAGCCACTAACGACAACAGAACATCACTTTCAGTGATGGTCTGGTGGTGCTGTGCACTTTTCCACATTTTGCATTGCTTAAAGCCACCTGTAAATATGGGCCCCTCTGATGCAGTTTTCCGTGGCAGAAGGGCGTGCAATGGGTGTTGCTGTGGGTGTTTCCACCCAAGGGGTGGCGTTCGAGTGGCGCAATGAGGAGACACACTTTTATTCCTCCTTATTTTTGCTTTTTCCATGTGTGCCTCATTTTGCAGTACACATAGATAAAGCAAAATGCAGTTAATGATTGTTTATGTGCCGGAAGGTGTCCTTTTCTATAACACAGAACGCTGCTGAATGGCTCACCTGGACCCACCTTGGACTGCTGCTGTGCTGACCTGTGACCTGCTAGGTCACTAGGAGGAACTGCCACCATCTGCATCCCTTGTGCTGGCCTGTTGTTGGGGCCTGCTAGCCCGGTGATTCCCCCCCCTTCTTCTGTCTCCAGGGACAGGGTGTCGTGGCCCCTGACCCCTGCAACTCACCAGATCGATGAGTGCTGCTTGGCTTCTTATATAGCAGCAGGTGAGCATTTTTTCTGTGCCCCTGCGCTTCATAGCGCCTGATCACCGAGAAAAATTCACCACTGCGACCTGGGGTCTTAATTGCCCCTAGCACTTTGGAAAGAGCGTTGTGGTGGAAGGAATGACCTCCGCAACCCTTGATCCATTAACGTTGTCCCAGCGCTGGAGTAGCATGTTGCTGCTAGTGTATTACAGCAGCAACCTGGGCTGGTTTAGACCACAGCAATCTGAGAAATGCACCCGGGGCACCACCACGCTCCTGCTTGTAAGCCTCATCACCGCTGCAGCCTGGATCACAGAAGGAGTCAGAGCAGGAGCGAGACCTCAACGGAGGTTACTCGCTCCTCATTTTTGGGCACCCACTGCGGTTTTTGGGCTCCCACCAGAGCACGGAATCCTGCGGTTAGGAGGGGAGCATCAATGGAGGTTCCCCGCACCGCCGGGACCCACCGCAGGCAGTAGCCCCTCTCTGAAGGGCTAGTTGCAGCCTGAGGGTGGGCTCCCCAGAAATTGTGGGTCCCAGGAGGGGCCCTGTTAGACGAAACAGAGGGCGTGCGTGCCGCCCCCGCCCCTTCATGTAAACAGCCCAAGTTTCGCACATAGGAGCACCGGGGGCCACACATTTGGATCCTCTTGCCTGTTCATCATGCTACAGATATTTTCTAAAAAAGACACAGACTGTCCCTAAATGTCCTCATATGGATTGATGTGTTAACCTGTATTCTTGATGTATTACATAGATGTCCTGCGGTTCCTTATATGGGCATGATAGGATGATATGTTCCTTTGACATGCCATAGGTTTTTATAATGCTCTTAGTATAGGCATTTATTATATTTCCATGACAAGAGCATTTCTTTAATGTAATTCGTGACTACTGCTTATGTTGCAGAATTCTGAGTACTTGTGTGTTTTAATGTGACTACTGCTTATTCTTGCAGAGTATTAGTAACCAATAGCAGGGTATTTCTGACATGTAATGTTTGGTATAATTATGTTTTGTGCAATACAGTTTATTTTTACATAAATCAGTGTTGTGTTTACTTTGTGCTGTACATATTGCGTCATGTGTGTTGTGTGGGTTGTGCAAACGCTTTACACATTGACTCCGGGTTAGGCCTGACTTCTCATGCACAGCTACCAAGGGGGTGAGCAGGGGTTATCTTGGAAGTGTAACTCCCATGCCCTGACAAGAGTGGCTGGGTGTTGCTTGGCTTAGGTGCATACCCTAGCCAACCAGAAACCCCATTTATAAAACAATGTTATAGAAAATGTTGCTTTTTCATTAACTTTTCTTCAGGAAGCACTCAATATTCTCATACAAACCACAAAAATCATACCCAGTCTCTATAGCTTGACACAAGTGATGATCCATATGAAAGTCTGCACTTTTGTAGGCATGTTTGCAGATTTGCTATTTGTGTAGAATCATGAGGAAAAACGTAGCTCATGAGTTACCGACAGAGCTTGGTTTAAGAGTACTCACAGAAAACAGCTAAACCAAATGCACTTGCGTACAAAAATCTCACTAGCATAAGCTAACACTTGTGAGAAAAAATGACACAAGCTGTGGAAAAAGCAGGAAATAATTTGCTAGACTATACCCATTTTATAAATCCTTCACAAGGCCCTAGAGAGGCAATTTATCTGCCAAGGGTTTTTGAGCAATGAGGACAAATATAGCTCATTACATTCGTAAAACACAGGTGTTTAAACCATTGCCAACTTCCACAATAATCTAGTAATCAAAATCTAGTCTCTTTGCCTTTGTCTATCTTCCTAAACACTGTCCTTTATTCACCTTACTCCATTTCCTTCTATTTCCATCTGTTTTCATGAGTAGATGAATGAGCCAGTGATATCCTTTACAGAAGGAAACATTGGTGTAGGATGTTAGAGCACTGGACTGGTAATGTGGGCACAGCTGTATTGCTTAAGCAGGGGAGTGTGAAGAAGGCCATGGTACAGAGAAGGAAATAAAGCGACAGAGCAGTGGTGTGCAGTTGTTGAATGGACTTGAACGAACGAACAGCACAGAGGGGGCCAGTAAGGTAAGTGCAATATTATCAGTCAGTCTACCGAAGACTTGGTCACGCTATCACTGTTACCCACTATTCATTTGTTAGATCTGAGAGCTTTAGGCTGGGCTTCCACCCAACCTTTTGCATACCTCGTTTTTGGTGGCTTTAGGACTCTGTTCATTTTACCATTGCTAATCAGTGCTAAAGTGATTGTGCTCTTTCCACCAAAATATGGTAACATTGGCTTAACTCCTATTGGCATATTCAGTTTGCTTATGAGTCCCTGGTAAAGTGCACTACATTTGTCAAGGGCCTTTAAATTAAATGCTAATTGTGGGTCTGCAGCACTGATTGTGACACTCACGTAAGTACCCCTCTCTCACCATGTCTCAGGCCTGCCATTGTACATCTCATGTGTGCAATTTTACACTGCCATGTTGACCAACAAAATTACTCTTTTGCCAAGCCCATACCTTCCCTTTTTATACATATAAGTCACCCCTAAGGTAAGATGTGAATGACTCAGCAAGCAAGGCCTGCTTCTTTCGTAGGATAACCTGGAATTACCTTATTGCTTTTATAATTGTAATATACAATCTGGAAGACATTGGTTTTTATGGGCGAGCACAAAGCGCTACGTCCATTCTGTAATCTCTCTTTGGACTTCAAACCACACCCATGCTACGTCAGTCACTTACATTGGTTCGTGGGCTTGCCTTTTAAAATCCGCTTGCTTTCATTTGTGAAAGGCATGCATACGTCATGCCTTTTCCGGTGTTTAGCCCACCTATACAGCTCCGGTAAAGTACCAAAAACATGCGAGGCTCGATGTTTTAAGCCTGGAGTCCGGACTACTTTATCTGTTTATTTTCCACGCAGCGCTATCGTGCTGCATTTTACATAGCGCGATCGTGCTGCATTTTCTTTTGCTTTACAACGCTAATAGCTCTAACTCGAACAAATGCGAAACCCATTGCATTGAAAATGCTTGTGTGAGTTTGGTGTCTCTGGGCTCATAATTTAAAACCACAACTTGTAGTGAAGTTGGATTTTAAATTAAAGTTCTGACATGCCACTTTAAGAAAGTTGGCATTTTCTTACTTTAGCCATTTGGTGCCTGCTACCTGTCTCTGAATAGACATCTGGGGTGGTTGACAGCTAGGCGCTGTACATTTTCTCTAGACAGCCGCACATAAAGGGAGCTTAGGTGTGACTTGATGGGCCATCCATCTCGTGATAGGACATCCTGGCCAGGATTCGAGAGAGGAGCTGGGCACACCCTCACACTTACACCTGAATAGGCTGTCTCCTGTCCCCACACAAAGGGCTGCATACTCCCATGTAGCGAGTTTGGAGCCAAAGCAGGAAAAGAAGACCTCTGTGCAGTTTAAAGACCTTTTTTTGAAGTCTCCCCCACTTCTAAGACACAACTGGGTATAAGCACTTGACCTCTGACACCAACACTTCAGTCCAAGGGAACACCCCTTGACCTGTGGATACCCTCCGAGGAAGAATGACTGCTGTGCTGCTACAAGTACTGCCACTCTGCTGGACTCCTGCTTTGTTGCTCTGACCTGCTGCCTCTTGCCTGGGAGTGAGAAGGACTGGACCTTCATCTCTCCACCCGAGAACCCAGAGTGTCTCCTGTTTTCTCAAGGACATAAAAGACTTACAACTTACCTGCCTCTGGACCTTGCCAGCTGCCGGTCTGCCATGCCAAGTGGTGCCACGCCAGTCTTGGACCCTTCTTCAGTTGACACCTGCATCCTTATGTAAACCTGTGCATCTTCACCATTGCAACGATCAGAAACAGCACATCTTCCTCTTTGCGTGGATCAGAACTGGCACATCCTCCACGTGCATCGCCTTGAAACCAGCGCATCACCCTCAGAATCGATGCATCCTCTGCTACAGGAGCAGAACTGATGCATCACATTAGGACCAGCGCATTGCTCTCAAGACCAATGCATTCCTGACTTCGCATGCAGAAAACTAACTCATCTTCTTCAGTTGCAAGATCGGAACCGACACATCACCTTGGCCACAGTTCGCATCTTCCTTGACATCTACGCAACCACAATCAAGGTACTTTCTGTTCAGCAGGTCTACGTGGCTCCCAGTATCCAGCTCGTGCTCCATTGTGGTCGGCCTGAGCTCAAGCTCTTGACTTTGTCCTGGTCTGGTGTGACCAGATATCCCGAATTGGCGCTTTTTGCTTCTAAGCACTTTTCTACAGTGTATTCTTTAAAAAAATCTTACCTCAAGTTCTACTTATTGGATTTTTGTCATTTTGGTCTTTATGTTCTATTTTTCTAACCAGGGGTGGAATCTTTTTGTGTGGTGTTCTCACTGCTTTATTGTTTAAAGTGTACATTGCCTCTTAAGTGCAGCCTGACTGCTCTCTCTTCCAAGCTACCAGAGGGTGAGCACAGGTTAATTTAAAGTGTGTTTGTGACTTAGCTTCACTAGTATTATGGTTCCTGCTGGATCAAAGTGCATACCTCTGCCAACCAGAAACCCAAATCCTAACATCATTCATTTAGCAAATTCCCCCCCAACTATTGTGGATACACTAGCACATCCAAGAGCTTGATTACATTAAGATGCTGTTGCTTGCAACATTTAGACTTATTTGGGTATATTAATTGCATCCTGGAACATCAAGTTTGCAATAACCAATGCGTGTTAAATGTCTCATTTGTTATAACCAATGCTTGTTGATTATGCACATTGTATTCCACCTGCTCCAACTATAACTGACAAAACATGTGCTCTTTACAATGTGATCTGTATTGATACATGTGCCACATCAGGAGGATAATTGCTAATTTCCTGAACAAGCAATCCACTGCCAAAAGGCACATGTGCACATTTGATTATTTAAGAAAGCTTGTGAGTCTGAGGCCTTGCTTAGCTTTGTACCTATTGCTCTGCTCACCTGTGTCCAATCAAGTCAAGTTCCTTAGCCTCCAGTCGACTTCCAGTGCAAGTCAAGTTCATTGTTCTCCAGCCTGCCTCCAGTTGCTGTCCAGTGTTCCTCATTCTCAGACCAGCTTCCAGTCGAGTTCCAGCATTTCTCATCCTTCGGACAGCCTCTATTTGAGTTCTGGCGATGAAGGATCGGGGAGGGGTCTGCAGAGCCCCCTTGCCTTTTCTGTTAAATTAAGCACCAGGGATTAAGTCTCTGGGATGCTGAAGGCGCGGGAATGGGGGCATGTCACTCCCTCCCTTTTTTTATTGCATTTGACCAAGGGGAATCTTGTGCCTGGGGCCCATTAAGGCTCAGGGAGGGAGGCTTCATGCCCTTCTCCCCTGTTTGATTGTATTTGACTTTGAGGAATATATACTTTTTGACTCCAGGAGAAGACCAAACCTACCCTGTACACGTCAAAGGCTATGCGCAGCAAGGGGTTTGCTGTCTGTGTAGAGTTGGACGCATGGCCTGCTTGCAAGACAGGTCCTGTGGCTAACCCCACACGACTAATGACCAAAGATGGGATTTGCTGCCTCTGGGTGCCTGCTAGAATGTCAAGAATTAAGAAAGATCAGACAGTGAGTCAGTTAGGGATTCTGTGAGTATGCTATCTGCACATTTCACATTTTCACAAATGAAGACTGCATTTGGGACTAGTGCACTAACTGCCGCTTTTTAACTAGTGTTAGCATGCCATGAACATGGTCTTGTTGTGCAACATTTAAAACTGACCTGGTTCCATTCAGTGTGACAGTCGACTAGTCACTACAAATACCTCTTTACTGGCCAGCTGTAGTAATCATTTTCATGGTCACAAATGCTCCAGTTTAGCATTTGCTACAGTTAAAATGGTTTTTCATATGTACTAATGCAGTTTAGGAGTTGGAAAAGTTTGTCAAACTCCTAAAATGTGATTCTGAATGAATACCTGTTTGGCATCTTATATATCAATGTTTTATGACCAAATTCCAGTCACAAAACATTGATACCTCAAGGAGATGGTAATGCATTTGTTTCTAAAAATGTTTGTGTTATTAAAAATTTATCACAGACATTGTGTTCTGTTGACCCCAGCATGCCATCTTCCCTGTGATAGCCTCCAATCACAATAGGTTGTAATTTGTGATCTATCTCATTAATATTCATAAGGTAAATTTGATTTACCCCACTATGATTTGTAATTTCAAAAACTGACCTATTAGCACTGATTTAGAGTTTGGCGAAAGGGGTTCTCTGTCACAAACATGACGGATATCCCACCTACCGTATTGCGATCTCCATAGGCTATAATAGAATTATGATATGGTTAACGGTATGTTCATCACGGTTGTTAAGGAGTAACCTCATCCACCAAACTCTAAATCAGGCTAATATTTCTTACAATGCTTCACTAGGATTTTGTGATTAGTTAATAGTACATCTGGCCATAGATTCTTAGGGCCAAATTTACAAGGCCCTTGTGCCCCTTAGCGTCACATTTGTGGCAATATTTTTTGCCACAAATGTGACGCTAACTGGCCACTACCGTAGCACCATATTTACGAGGTGGCACAAACTAGCTTCGCGCCACCTTGAAAACCCTTTGCGCCACATCATACATAATATATGCATGATGTATGCAAAGGGGGCGTTCATTGTTAGAGGGTCACTAAAAATGGTGCAATGGAATCTACAAGATTCCATTGCACCATTTCTAGTGACATTTTTAACGCCTGCTGAAAGCAGGTGTTAAAATGATGCTCCCATTGATTTCAATGGGCCTCTTAACACTATACTGGATTAGCGTCATTTTTATTGACACTAATTCAGTATAGCTTTACTATAGTGTCTGAAAAATGACGCTATTGCCCCTAACATGCACCATTGTGTGTGGTATTGTAAATACGGTGCTACCATAGTGGTGTTAGGGGATGCAAGGGGGCTGCAATTTCTTGTATATATGGCCCTTAGTATCTTTAGAACTCTTGCACTTTCAGTTTTTAACTCAATGGATGCAATCCATAAAGTGGAAAGAGATTTCCAGCACCTCCTTCCACAATCACTGTGTCCTGGCAGTGTTTATGGATATATCTTATTATTTCAGTAGTACCTTTAACATAACTGTGTTAACATTTATTCTATTAACCTAACAGCAACATCAAATATTAGTGGTAAACTAGTTCTCCAGTGAGTGCTTATAGAGTGGACATGAAAAGCCTCTTTAGCAAGTGTATAACTTTATAAAGAGTTTCAATTTCAGCTGTGTAAATGTAGACTGAGCCTTAATAAAGTAACTTTTGTTATGTAACATGGTGTCTTTTTCACTGGAGCAACCTTGTGTGCAATACAACACATCCAGCACTCAGGACTATGGGCACATCAGCACGTATAATGGTCTCCTTTGCCCTCTCACTCTCATCTCCCCAACTTAGATGCTGGTTGCTCAGTGATACTCCATAAAGACAGTAGCAAGAGAGTGAGGGATTGGTGGATCCATGTCATTCTTGCAGGAACAATTACTGCACAATACAGGTTACTAAATATTGTCCTCTGACAACTCAGAGAACTCCAAGAATCTAGACTAACTTGTCGCTGCCTCAAGAAAATCTAGAGAAACACCAAATCCACAGAAGCCCATAGCTATTTCAGAGCCACCACCACCGCACACCACCAACTCATCAGAAACACCAGAAAGAGAGCTATACAAGAACGCTATATAAGACAGAATCTCCTCACATGCACACAACAGCAAGGAACTCTTCAGCATCATCAAGGAATTCACCCAACCCAACACTGAAACAATGGACATCCCACCCTCACAGGACCGCTGTAACAGACTCAACACCTACTTCCATCACAAAATCAAGACAATTTCAGCAAGGACATCCTTTGTGCAGAACCCCCGTCACCTAAACCTGACACCAACAAACCAACAATCACCATCTGGACCCTCCTCACCACTGAAGATACATTGAGAACAATGAGGTCCATACACTCCAGGGCCCCCATGAACCCATTCCCCCTCCACATTTTCAACAGAGCCGCAGATACCATCGCCTCCAAGCTCCGCCTCACCATCAACCGCTCACTAGCTGCTGCCACCTTCCCCGATGACTGGAAACACGCCGAGATCAACCCCCTCCTCAAGAAACCCTCGCCACGCTCACTGACCTCAAAAACTTCAGGCCTATCTCCCTAGTCCCATTTCCTGCGAATGTCATTGTAAAAGCAGTCAACAGCCATGTTCATAGAAGACCACACCATCCTCATCATATACCAATCCGGATTCAGGAAAAACCATAGCACCGAAACAGCCCTCCTGGCCGCAACAGACAACACCTGCTCCCGCCTGGACAAGGGAAAGACGACGACACTCATCCTACTAGACCTCTTGGCAGCCTTCATCACAGTCTCCCATCACACCCTGATAAGAAGACTCCACGAAGACTGCATCATAGATAAGGCCCTCAACTGGTTCCAATCCTTCCTTTCCGGCAGAACTCAATGAGTGAGACTCGCCCCCTTCCTCCCAGACCCCACCCCCACCACCTGCGGAGTGCCCCAGGGATCCTCCCTCAGCCCCACATTGTTTAACGCCTACGTGGCCCCGCTAGCCATCTTCATCAGAAGCTACAGAATCAACATTATCTCCTATGCCCACAACATCAAACTCATCCTCTCCCTCTCCAACGAACCCAACAAAGCTAGACACACCTTCCACAAAGGCATGAAAGCAGTCGCCAACTGGATGAGAAACAGCTGCCTTCAACTCAACGCAAACAAAACATAAGTACTCATCATGGGCCCTCAACCCAACGCGTGGAATAACTCTTGGTGGCCACCCACCCTTGGAAACCCGCCCTCCCCCACCAGCCAAGCCTGCAACCTCGGAATCGTCCTGGACTCCAACCTCAGCATGAACCATCAAATCAACTCAGTCACCTCCACCTGCTTATACACCCTCCGCCTCCTACGCAAGTCCTTCAAGTGGATCTCCCTCGAATATAGAAAGACCATCACACACGCCCTTATCACAAGCAGACTGGACTATGGCAACGCACTCTATGTCGTAATTAACAAGAAACTCACCCGCAAACTACAAAACATCCAGAACACCGCCGCCAGACTGGTCCTCGACCTACCTCGACACTGCCACATCTCGCACCACCTGCATACACTGCACTGGCTTCCCATAGAGAACAGAATCACCTTACCCATGGACACAAAGCCCTCCACAACACCGGACCAGCCTACCTGAAACAGCGACTCAACCTCCACGTACTCCACAGGACCCTATGCTCAGCCCAGCTCTCTCTCGCAGAAGTACCCCGCATCAGGAAAACCAGAACAGGAGGATGCTCCTTTTCCTACTTTGCAGCCACCGCATGGAACGCCCTCCCTCTCAACATCAGACAAACCACCTCCCTTCTCAGCCTCACGAAGGAATTAAAGACATGTTTTTTTTAAGAACCACCTCACCGGTATAGGCTACACTTCCCCCCCAGCGCCTTGAGACCTAACGGGTGAGTAGTTGCGCTATACAAACACTGATTGATTGACTGACAACAAGGTCATGGCCAGGTGCATCATCTTGCCTGAGTCATATAGATCCACAAATGTAACCATGGGCAATTTGTACAACATATTAACTGCCCCACAGAATGACTCCAGAGTCTCTGCCTTGAATGGCCACAATTTCACAGGGTAATATTTGCTTTGATGCAATGGTTGGATGATCTGCAGGTTTAACTCAGCCCTCTCCTATGTGATCATCGGGACACATTCCTGCCTAATATACCTGGGGCCAGAAGTAAAAACCATTTTATCAGTAGCAAATGGCCCATCAGGCTGTTTTCGACTAGTAAAATGCATTTTGCCATGTACAAAAGGCAAATGCGACTCAGTAACTTGTTACTGAATCACATTTTGCTTTTACGATTCAGTATTAGGAAGGGGCATGATTAGGGTGTCCCTTCCTAATACTGAATAGCACTGGCATGTATGAATGTTTTGCGACTGGAATGCATTCGCAAAACTTTCATATTTGTGAATGTGGGTGAAAACATTTTTAAGAGCAGGCAGTGGTCCCACAGACCTCTGCCTACTCATTAAAAAAAGAAAAGAAAATGTTTTAGTTTTCTTTTTGTAATGCATCCCATTTTCCTTTAAGGAAAACGTACTGCATTACAACAACAAAAAACAGTCACAGACATGGTGATCTCAGTAGGCCACCATCCCTGTGAGTGTTGGCCATTCCCAATGGGTCTCAAATTGCGACCTGCCTCATGAATATTGATCAGGCAGGTTCCTTGCGACCCATTTGGGAATCGCAAACCATATTAAACACACTGTAGTACATCACAGTTTGCAATTTCCTAATTGCAAATTGCAAAGAGTCACAAATTTGGAATCACAAATTGGATTTTTCATACATTTGGCTCCTGGCTGTTCCAGAAACCCCCACCCGGCAATCTGCACATAATTGCTTACAGAGTGATTCACCAACTGCAATGATACCCTTAGTGCCGACAGTTTAGATTGTGACTCCATGCTTTTTTTAAATGGTTCTCAAGCCATATGAATATGTTTGTTATCTTGTTCAATTAATTTCAGCTAAATTTTCCTCTTCTATGTTGTGTACCTCAACATTTAGTCTAAGGTATCCTCGGTTTATTGTACCAGCGGAGAACAGCAGCTTCTTGGCCATCAGCTGATATCACATATGACATCATCCAATGGGTGTGTTAGTTTGTTGTATAGTTTACATAGTAGTGGGTAACCACCATATTACTTTCCTACCTAATTTTGTGCAGCCTATTTCCAGCTAATGGGTGTAAGTGTTTACAAATGCATGTGCTTCAAATACATCAAAAATGTATAGAAGGAACTGAACTCTTTATAAATCTTGGTATTCAGGAGTAACTCTGTAAGCAGGTGACAGTTGACAACTTGTGCCCAGTATGTTAGAGATCTTTTCCATCCCTTCACATTCTGTCTGAATGGCTTTCTGTCTATCATTATTCTAAATGATTCTCAATGGTGTACGTAAAGGCAGGCAATGCACAGGGCAAATGTACTATCTGAAGATTTCCTGTGTACTTGCTGGTGCAGTCTGACTTCAAATTCTAAAAAATCCTTTTGTCAATGCCAACCGCATACAATCCAGTATAACATTTCTTGGGTGGTGTGGTTCCATGGAATGAAAATAAAGAAGGTCCTCCATAACCCTTAATGTTTCCTTCTGAGACAGACTTGTATACAGGCTCTCTACATCCAGATTTATAAGGAGGTTTTCCTCCGGATCAAATGTCAGTGGCTGCAAAATATCCTGAGTCTCCTTTACATAAGATGGAATCCGTGCAAATAAGTGCTTACAAAGTGGGCACAGAATTGTGACAAATGTTTCAATACAGAGGTAAATCCAGATACTATTGACCTTCCTGGTAATTCCAGATACTATTGACCTTCGTGGTACACTGTATCACATTTAGGCAGCATGTAAAAAAAACGGAATAACCAGCTTATCTGCTATAAGAAATTCAGCTTCCACTTTAGAGATCCACCCGTGGCTTTCTGCTTCCTCTGCCAAATTGGAGACCATGGATAAAAGAGTGTGGGCCCTCCTCCAATTCAACATAGTTCCTCTCATCACTCAGCAGGTGTAGGAGCTCCTTCCAGTAGTCCTGAATATCTTGTAAGATAATTGTCCCGCTTTGGTCTTTTGGTTTGATGATAACTCCTTCTGTAATTTTTGAAAGTGCCAACTGTTTAACCCTGCCCAGATTATGAAATATCCTACTCATAGAAGTAGCAGTAGCCTCTACTTCATTAGTAACTGTCTGTTTGAAGGCCAAGATTTCAATCAGGACCATGTTTTGAGGATGGTGAATGTGGAATTCTTCTTAAGACCCATGTATGAGTCTTCATCAGTCCTTTCCTTTTCCTTAAAGAATGCCTTTAGTTTGATTTTAAGAAAAAACTCAGCCAACTCATAATGTAGCTTGAACTTCTTAATCTTGGGAGTAGGCACAAATCTTAAGCCTTTGCTGAGTACACTCTCTTGGTCATTCATGAGTGACGCATTTGAAAGATTGACAATTAGATTGTTGTGCATAGCTCTGGTGTTGCAACCTTGGTCATGCTTGTTGTGTTCACTTTTATGACCGGATCCTCCCACTATACGCACTGTTCTCTGGGTTTTAGTTTTTTTCCCTCTCCAACACCTCTGCCTAAAAAAGGAAACTTATGGTGTGGAGATTGGAAATCCTGAGCGGGTGCAGGTAGATAGTAATTCTACTAGCCAAACATTGGTGTTTGAAAAGGGCTTGGGTAAAAGCCGGGAAAATTTGGAGGATTTTTGGATAGGGGTTGTTCATATGTACCCCTCTGTACCACTTTGTGCAAGTTCTACTTCCACTCTGTCTCCTGGCTGTATTCCTCCTCCCCAACCCCAGCCCCACCCCCAGCTCGAACTACTAGATCTAGATGCTCATCTTTCATCGTTCCACAGCTTTGTTTGAATAGTCTGCAGACTGGTAAGAATAGATTCTCTCAGGAGCAAACTTCTTTAAGTCTTTTTGTGACCTCTGGTTTGTTGAATGGGACAGAAAGTCTTTATAGTCTTTAAGCTCTTTGTTAACCCCCTCAAATTTTCTTTCAAATAAAGTTCCTTGGACTGTTGCTTTCAGATTGTTCTTTAACATCTGATTCCTAATTAACACTGCATCTGTAATCTCTTGCCAGTTTCAATCATCAGTACAAACCAATCACTTGTACATTGCCATGTAATCAGCGACTGTTCTTTTCTGAAGGTTGCACCTTAAAGAATATTTTTGGTGCATTCCTTACTATTAACCCATTCAGTGTTCCATTTTTGCAAAGGCATTCCATCATGATAACACCATGGAGCAGAGTCTTGATGGGATTGCGATCGAGATCTGATAGAGAACTCCAGTCCTCCGTCTTTGATTATGATTGTGTGAAATTGGGATCGTTTAACAGTGAAGAGACAGATAGGATTGAGTTTACGTTATCATCGGTAAAGTTTAGGTCCAGATTTTCTGCCATATATGCTAGCTGTCTCGGAGTCATGATGTAGAAGGTGTACCCCTGGATGCCTCTCACTCTTACAGGTAAAGGTAAAATTAGCTTGAAGCACAGAGCTTCTCTCAGTGAAGCCATGATGGCAGAAAACAGTGGTGATTGCTCACTTGAATACATCACGTTTTTTGAATATATAGAGTGTGCAGTGAATCAACCATAACCATCAATGCATAGTTTATTGTAAGAATTGACTAGTGATTTATATTACTTATTTCCACATAGCTTGGGAGGTAATTAAAACCTCTGGACTATTTTGTTACCAGATGAGGGTGAAGTCATGTTTTTAGGCTCAAACCTGTGAGTGCATGCGCTTGCGCATGCGTCTCGTATGCAAGACGCTGTTGTGTCCAGTAAAGGGTTTGGAGCCCACCTATCACTCAACATTTGTTGGTTTGTATGGCACTCTTCTTTACAGCCTTGTAATTCGTCAAGGCATGTCTGGCATCATTTCCATTCCTCTGTGTGGAGCAGGGATCAAGTACTAATTGATTTCAACCTAATTAGTCCCTGTCCGCTGCTCCCGATGTGATTGAGGTACTATTTTGTTCTAACTTCCAGTGCTCCGCAAACAGAAGGCTTGTGACTGCTTGTATAGTTGGAGTAAGCAAGTGGTATGCCCTATATACACAACTTTTGGGCTTAAACTAAATGGCTGAAAAATGTTAACACAGGAATATTAACACAGGAATAAAAGCTCTCTGTTGCATCCCGCTCTGTATTTAATCTACCCAATGGTGCCATACTAATACAAAAATGTTTTTGGTATATATAAAGTCTATTTTAACCCTTCTCTACTTCCAGAGCCCTGACGAGTCCTTGGGACTACCGTCAAAGTATTCCCTGTAAGTGTAGTATTGAGCCTATCTGTCTACAATTGCTGTGCTGGAAGTAGGACTCAGTGATGAACCATGCTACACAATGTGAGGGTGAGAGCCCTTTTTAAAAACTAAGACTTATTGTGTCTGGCAGGAGATAGGTAGTTCATAGTATATCACAGGGCTGGATTACAGAAATGCCCAGGCAATTTAGCTGTGTTCGTGTCTCCTATTTGTGCTACTGGTTTGCTTACATATTACTGAAGGGACTGCAGGCTTTTGCACAGCACATTCGGTTTTACACATTTCACTTGTGATTATTTCACAGCAATGATAAGCGAAAGGGGTCTTTGCAAATGAAGTAAAGGCTCTTGACTATGTAATATGACAGCTGGGGGCACATTGGTAAAGACTATCCCGGATAGCTAAAAAAGTGACCCACATTTGGAATATGGGGCAGTTTTTTACTTGCAAATATGTACTCTATAGGTGATTTGCAAGGCATGGGAGATTGCTTGCCTTGGGGCAGGCAATATTCGTGGCAATATCACGAAGTCAACAGTAAAAATCAACCCACCAGACGATAAATAGACCCACAAACAGCCAAAACATGCCCCACATATTGACATATCAGACCAGCCCTTCTGGCACTTCCAGACTGCATTATAGGCTGTGCAACCCTAATCCAGACATGTATAAACCCTACAAATCTCACTTTACACATAGAATGTTACAGGTGCAATAGTCACATTGCCATATTAAGCTACCTCACTGACATGTGATACACTGAAGTCGCAGGTTAATAGGAATATGTAGCAGGGGAGGACCAAATAATTCGTCAGGGTTGACTAAATTATGCAACAAGAAAGGGCTAATTAAGCAGCATAATGTGTCACATTTTGAGGCAGTATTACTTCTCTATTTAGCCATTGTTACACATATTAGCATAGTAAAGACAGATGTTAAATCTGGTTAATATCATTTGTACACCTAAGTACAGTAGTCGGCAACTTGCAAGTTACCCGGTTCTGCGCAACAGAAGGCCTGCTACTATGTGATATACAGTTACAATAACGATTACAACAGTTGCAGTACTGTTTTTAGTAACGTTTGATCCGTGTGAGCTAGAAACAACTTTTTTGTTGATATCTGCAAATTATGCAGAAGATGATGGATTGTGTGGTAAGTGCAGCAAATCCATAATTATGCGGAGAATGCGGCAGCAGAACCGCACAATTTCGGTAAGACTGTCCATAGTCTACAATGCTTTTTTTTAAAAGACGGCAATATTAACAACATGTGAGAACCGCATACAGTAATCCTATGTTAATCATGAAACCCGAAATTGGATGGTTAATGTGCTGACATTTCGATTCCTTCTTGGAAAATTATGTTACTCTTCACACAAGGGCACCTTAATATGCCTTTATACTACGACGTTGTTTGCAATGTGTCTGATAACATCTTGCTGCATTGTGGCCCTCAGCCACCCAACAACACCTCTCCTCCCCTCTATCCACAGCTTTTGCTTTGGAAGTAGTCGCCGTTTATTAAGGCGCTATATTAGTGCATGAGCTCGCTGTCTTCAACTTCTTCTCAGGAGCGCTTAATTCAACATGTCTAGTGTATTGCAAAATCAGACCTTAAAAAAAACGAAACTTTCTATTTGCTAAAAGATATTTGTGCAAAACAGAAAATTGTGATGTTCTCTGAGCACTGCACCGAAGTGGCCAGAAATGCCTATATTTATACAGAATTCGGACCCAAAATGTAACTTAAAAAATTAGGGGGCATATTTATGGAACAGTGGCACATTATTCATGAAGCTCCACTTTTTCTAGCGCCCTATTGCATTTCCCTAATTACACCAGGGTGCATATTTAAGAGCTCTTGGTGCCGCCATAGCGTCATAAAGTGGCATTTCTGCTGCGGCAGGCATAATGTATGAAAGAGGGCGGGGCCGTCGGCACTAGGAGGCCCGCAAAAATGTCTCAATGAAATTTCAAAGATTTTGCTAAGAGCAGGCGTTAAAATGGCGCTCCCATAGTATCCTATGGGTCTCCTAGCACTTTGCTGCACTAGCATCAAAGTTTTTGATGCTAGTGTAGCAAAGCGCCACAATAGCGTAAGAAATGTTGACGCTATTGTGCTAACGACTGCCATGGTGCGCCATATTACAAATACAGTGCAACCACAGTGTCATTAGGTGATGGTAGGGTGGTGCAAGAAAAGGGGCACAACATAGCTGATGCATAATTTTTTTTTAAATATGGTCACATGTGTGTGCTGTTTTCATAATAGAGTGCACCATGGCATTCCTGTCCACATTAGCATCATAATTTATGGCGCTAATAAGTGCTTTGCTGGATTAGCACCATAAATTATGTCCCTAATTCAGCAAAGCTCAGGGAGATCTATTGTTTTAAATGGAAGCGTCATCTTAACGCCTGCCTTAGGCAGACATTAATAATGATGCTAAAACAGCGCACTGAAATCTAGTAAATTTCACTGCACTATTTTTCTGGGCCTCCCTACGTAGGCACGTCCCCCTTGCATACATTATGTCTGGCGCAGGCACAAGGGTTTACAAAGTGGCGCAATGGTCGCATTCCGCCACTTTGTAAATATGGTGGATGGGAAATGCCACCTTAACACCACATTTGCATAAACAAAAATGATGCAAATGTGGTGCAAGGTGGTGCTGGGGCATCAAATATGCCTCTAGTTTCTTTATATGTCTATCCTTTTTAATCGAGCAATAGTCGTTACTCCAATTCGCAAGGGCTCACACCCACTTTCTTGTAGTGCGAGTTTTACAGCAGAGGATGCTTTGGAGTACAGAGTCTGTGCTGGCATAAAAACATGCCTGTCACCTGTCTCTTGTAATACCATTATCAGGCTAAGGTCGGCGTCTGAAGCCTAGATATAAATAAGAGCCTCTGCAAATTAACTCTAGCGTGTTTTGGAGGCTTATTTTTGTCTATTTTGAAACCCAACACCGCAGCATACTGTCCAGGCAGCAGCTGAGTCAATGAGATGGAAAAAGGACCAGTCATTAGATCATGGGATTTGACTGGGAACAGACCCCGAGTGCTTCAAATTAAATGTCACATTCCAAGAGGCCTTGGAATGACTGGTCTGAGTGTCACTTCACACGAGAGCCAGTGCTCACATGATGCAAGCCCGTTTCAGTCCCAGACTAAATTAGGAAAGCCCCATGCAGTGCAACTCCATTGTGATGGCCGTAACCTTGGAGTTCAGATCACCCGAGCACTTCAGATGATGTTTCTAAATGGGTACAGTGTTTGTCCGGGTCTGGCCATTAGAAGTGCGCAGAGAAAAAAAGACTGCTATGCTGTCACTTCGCTGCTCTAGAAGGAGTGTAGTGAAGCAGTTGAAAGTTCAGACATTCTATTTTAAAATAGAAGAGTAAGGGGTTTTGGATATTGCAAAAGACAGTGGCCTTGTTCCAGGAAACAAACAGAGTAACCTTATATCGGTAAGACTAACACTTCAGAACTCACAAAGTTGAAGACACAGCTTTGGCAAGCTGTTAACTTGTCATTTAATATTACAGTAGCATTTAGCGCTTGGGAGTACTTTATGAAACTGCCAGTAGACAGGCTCATCAATATTCCAAGAACTCCTTACTGATTTATAGGAAATTCAAAAGGTCATCTCAAGATTTTGTGTCTTTCATAAAATCGTATTGCTGTCTGATTTCGCATAATGGCTGTTTGAGTGGAAGAGGTTTGGCAGGGAGCGGGGTTTGTGTATCCTGCATTTCTAGCTGCTATTCACAGAGGGACCTTTTCCTTCGGGGACATGTCTCTGTGAAACAATATGGGCTAGTTTTTTTCATAGGTCATATGTTGGTCCACTTTGTAGACCTTGCCCTTTGCAAGGTCATAAAAGGAAGCTCATGACCTTTGGTGGGAATTATGAAAGCAGAAATGTTTACACCCACTACTTCGATTGTAGAGTAAAAAATCAGAACTGAGCCCACTAATTTCTAATTTCAGTAGTTCAAGTTAAATGACATAACAGATGTTGGAAATATCTTTTTCTGCAGGGTTTCCCCCTTCTTTGTGTCTTCTGACCTCCTGTTTTTGATCCTGTGCTGAATTTACTCTGAGCACTTTACCACTGCTGACCAGTGCTAAAGTGCAAGTGCTCTCTGTCTAAATGGTATTGGTGATTTGTTTATCACTGCTTGGCTGTGGAATACACGTCTGGGTCAGGATGACTGTTGGGCTGTTTGTGCATTCACTCTAAACAGTCACACAAAAGGATCTGAGGTGTGCTCTTCATAACCTGATGTGTCTTCTGGACTAGAGTGGTGGGAGGGCTGACACTTGCACCTGAATAGGGCTGTGCCTGTCCTTACACAAAGCAGTCTCCAACCCCTTGGAATGTGTCGGGGCCAGAGCAGGAAAGGCAGGGTCTTGTGCATTACAAAGACTGACACTTTGACAGTTGCTTTGCTGGTCTGCCGCTTGCTGCTTCTGTCCTGGGAGTGAAAGGACTGGACTTTGTTTTCTACATCCTGATTTAAAAGGTTCTCCAAGGGCTTGGACTGAGATAAACACCTGTTAGAAGTCTCAGGGAAATCTAGGGCTTCCTCTGATCTGCCAGCACCTGGACTCTCTTGCTGAGAGTCTTGACTCACCAAGTGGTGCCAAATCCAGTTCCTGGGCACTTGGGAGTGAGTTCTGGTGCAACCAAGAAGAAGAAAGTGCTGCAGAGCAACTTCAGGACTGGTGTCGCTATCTGACTACGCACCGGTGCCTGCACAGAGCAGTGGCCAGAGTTGACTGCAACAACCACGACCAACGCTGCAGGCCCAATGCTATTGCAGCACCTCTGAAGTCCTGCCACAGCATGAGTCCTGAGTGCTGTGTCCCTGACATGTGGGACACCTGACTCCACCTCAGCACCTGTGGCTCGCTGGTCTGATCGCAACACTGCAATGTCAACTCCATGCATCTTGACCTGCTGGATTCATTGAACCCGCTGGATTGTAAAGAAACAACGCTTTGCAACCGATGCCACATCGCCTCCCCAGCAACTGCAAGGAACCAACGCCTCAACTCCTCTGCCTCGCACTGAGGGACCAATGCTTCACCTTCCTGGTAGAAGTAAGGAACGGACGCTGCACCAAATCCAGCGATGGTTCACCTCCCCGACTCCATGCAGCATCTTTGTTTCATCATTTTCCAAAGGTACTGTGCCTGGGGTCCATGCAACTCTGTGACCAGCCAAAACTCCCTTGAGAGTAACGTTGGACTGTTGGGAAAGACTCTTTCAATGATGTCACAATAGCCCAAGTTAGGGCTAGTGCATTTCTAAGAGCTTTACTAAGATTTAATCTCTAAATATTGATATCTTTGCTTGTGGATTTTGGATTTGTGTCATTTTGGTCTTGCAGTATTCAGATAAATATTGGCTATTGTTCTAAACTGGTATGGTGTCCTTTTGTAGTGTTCTCACTGTGTTACTATGTGCATGTCTACAAATTGTTTACACATTGCCTCTGAGCTAAGCCTAACTGCTCTTGCCAAGCTATCAAGGGGCTGAGCAGGGGTCATCTTAGCTTTGTGACACCCTTACCCTGACTAGACTGAGGGTCCCTACTTAGACACGACACAAACAGCTGCCAACTAGAGACCCCATTTCTAACACTGGTGATCAGCGGTAAGGATAGGACTTGTATTGTACTTTACTTAGTGTACACTACTTCCATATCACAAATACAGTTTTTTTCTTTTTTGTCCTTCTCTTCTTTTTGCCTGCTTGAAAGTTTGCAACTATTGGATTATCCCACATTAGTATCTCAGTCTGGGGAGCCATCAGCAGTTGCTGCAGATTTGGTGTTTGAGCAGGAGCGGTTGGAAACCTTTTTTTGGTGCCTCAGCTCAAAAGGTTCTGTAAGGAGCTCAAGTTTCCTATTAAAGGCCTCACTGGAAAGGAAGAGCTGCAAAGGCACTGAGGTCCTGGTTGGCAGCACACGGAGGGGGAGAGGAGAACCTGCATGAGGATTTGGTGGATAACCAGGATCTGCCTGGGAGGAAGTCACCTTCCAGGGCCAGCAGCAGTGTTTCCCTCAAGAGGCCTAACCCCAGAGGAGCTGGAGGACAGGAGGGAGGCTGGGCGGCACCAGATGGAGATGGAGAAGCCCAAGCTGAAGTATGAGATGGAGCTTCAGTTGGAACTATCCAGGTTCAATAGGGAGGCAAAGAAGGAGAAAAACGCTGTGGAGAAGGAGAAAATCACCATGGAGGAGAAGAAAATTATTTTAGCTCTAGAGCTGAGCTTGAAGGAGCTGGATCTAAAAAGCAGGTCCAGCACAGATGGTGGCAGCAGTACCACAGTGTGGTCGCAAATGAAGCTGCATATACCCAAGGATGTGGTAAGGGATTTAATTGTGGAGGATGATGTAGAGCAGTGGTTCAGGGGTTATGAGGTGGCATGGACGATGCACAGGGTCCCTGAGAGATACTGGGGGCATGCATGTGAAAGTATTTCTCAGTGAAGGGGAGGAACACCATGTTGGCCTTAGAAGTAGAGGATCAGATGAAGTACCCTGCCATGAAGAATGCCCTAACCAGGAGGTATGGTCTCACCCCAGAGATTTAAAAGGTAAAGTTTAGGGAGAGTGCTAAACTTGGTTCTCAAACTTGGGTGGAGTATGTTGATTCTTTCTGCAGAGCACTGGTTGGTTTGGTGAAGGCAGTGATGTAACAGACTACAGGGGCTGTACAATTTGATTGCATGGGAGCACTTGTCTAGAAATTGTTTTCCAGAGCTGTGCCAGCACTTTACTGACAGCAAGCTTGCTGGCCCCAGGATGTTTGCCAAGGAGGCAGACAATGTTCTCAGCACCAGGGTCCAAAAGAAGTTGCATGTGGGAGACTCAGCCAAGGGTGGGCAGGGTCCCCCACAGATAAAGGGGGAGGAGGTCAACAGAGACAAAGAAAGGTCCCAGGATAAGGGGGGTTCCCATGTCCCTTCTGACCGGAAGGAGGTAGGTTCTGGTGGGTGGTGCTCCAGGGCACCCTATTTTTGAACTTGTTGCTTTGAGTGTTCCCAGCTAGGACACAAGAAAGGGAACTCTGTCTGTCCTGAGAAAACCCCCACTGGTGGCCCCTCTACAGGGGTGGCCATTTTGGCCCTAGGAGGAGATAATTAATAGGGGCAGGTCATAGACCATGCCGTAATGTACCTTAGTTGGGAGGTGAAATCAGAGGGTAAGGTGTTGATCCCAGAGAGTGGGAGTCATCACTTTCATCAGGTGAAAGTAGAGGGGTCCCGGTGACTGTTCTAAGGGCAAGTCGGACCATGGTTGTGGAAAGGCTAGTTCCCCAGAACAGTACATCAGCCATGTGTGTAGAGTGACTCCAGCCCATGGGTAGGACTTTTTCAGCCCTACGGCTCTGGTGTCCCTATAGTGGGGTGGGGATGTGACCCAGAGCAGGGTAATAGTTAGTCACCAGATGCTCATAGACTGCATTCTGGGGGATGAGATGCCCCTGGTGTCAGGGGAACTTGGAGAGGCAGCCGCCTAATGTGCCCTAACTGTTCAGCTTTCTGGAGGTACCACTACAAAGTGGAATGTGCAAGGCCCCAGCAAGAGGGACAGAAGGAAGGAGAGCCCACCCCTGTCCTCTGCTCAGCCTGAGGGTACAGACCCTAAGGTGAGTGACCAGTCTCAGGATACCACCCCTCAACTGGTAGGAGGTGAAGAGGAAAAAGGATGTAAGGCACCTGGGGCTACTGCCCGCTCCACTTTTCAAGACCACAGAGTACAGAGACCCTGGGATGGCCTGGGGCCTGGCTCCTGACACTGACAGCTGTGAGTGGCCTCTGTTGGTTTTTGTCCTTGTGATCAGAGTTTTCCCTGGGTTGGGGACCAAAGTCAGACCCAAGGATGGAATGGGCCACATTACACTGTTGGCCATGGTGGTACTGACTGCCTACTGGGATACATCTGTGAGCAAGGTAAGGTTAAGTGCTGCACAGATGGAGTCTACAGATAAGGAGAAAGTTCCCCCCTGGGTTAGCTCAGTGGGCCCTGAGAGTGTAGCTGGAGGGATCCACCTGGGTTCAGAAAGGCATGGAACCGGCAAGAGCCCCTGTAGTAGTGATCCAGTGTCCAGGTTCTATCGCCCTAAGCAGGTAAGCCCAACAAGGTTTTGATTGGCCTACCCTGGCTTTAGGCTGGGAGCAGGTCGTGTTGGAAATGGCCCTTTCTGCAGGGTTTCCCCTGTCTTTTTGACTTCTGACCTCTTGTTTTTGATCCTGTGCTGAATGTTGTCTTTGCTGGCTTTAGGACTCTGGGCATTGTATTGCTGCTAACCAATGCTAAAGTGCAAGTGCTCTCTGTCTAAATGGTATTGGAGATTGTTTTAGCCATGATTGGCCTATTTGATTTACCATTAAGTCCCTAGTAACATGAATTATGTATAGCCAGGGCCTATAAATCAAATGCTACAGTGGGCAAGCAGCACTGATTGTGCCACCCATGAGTAGCCCTCTAAACATGTCTCAGACCTGGCACTACAGTGTCTGTGTGTGCAGTTTTAACTGCCAGATTGACCTGGCAATTGCACCCACTTGCCAGGCCCAAAGCTTCCCTTTTAATACATGTAACTCACCCCTAAGGTAGGCCCAATGCAGCCCCCTGGGCAGCGTGCACTGTATTTAAAAGAAAAAACATTTACTGGTGTGTTTTACATGTCCTGATAGTGAAATGCTGCTAAATTTGGTTCTTGCTATTGCACAGCCTATCTCTCCCTTAGGGTAACATGGGGATTGCCTTGAAACATTTTTAAGTGTAATTTCCCATTCGGGGCAGATAGAGATGTGGAGTTTGGAGTCTCTGAACCCACAATTTTAAAAATACATCATTGTAAGTTTGAAAATGCCACTTTTAGAAACTGGGCATTTTCTTGCTTAACCATTCTGTACCTCTACCTGGCTGTGAAATACACATCGGGATCAGAATGCCAATTGGGCTGTTTGTGAATTCACTCTAGACAGTCACACAAAGGGAGCTGAGGTGTGCCCTGCATATCCTGGTAGGTCTTCCTCGTTAGAGTGGTGGGATGAGCTTATACTTGTACCTGAACAGGGTTGTGTCTGTCCTTACACAAAGCACTCCCTAACCCCCTGGATTGTGTCTAGGACCAGGGCATTTAAGGCAGGGTCTTTTACACTACAAAGACTTTCCTTTTAAGTTTGCCTACTTCAAAGACAGAAATCAGTATATGTATTAGATCTCTAGGACCACAACTTCAGAATACTTTTGAACTGAGGACATTCTGTCATGAAGAAGAGCTCGTTGTCATAGGGTAGACTAACACTCTGCCTGTTGTTTTGCTGTGCTGGTCTGCTGTTTGCTACTTCTGTCCTGGGAGTGAAAGGACTGGACTTTGCTTTCTATATCCTATGTTCCAAAGGTTCTCCAAAGGCTTGGACTGAGCTTTGCCTCCTGTTAGAACTGTCAAGTCCAAGAGGTGCGAAATCCAGTTCCTGGGCCTTTGGGATTGACTGCTGGCACAACCAAGAAGACACCAAGTGCATCGACTCCAAAGCAACTTCGGAACCAATGCCACTGTCCAACTCCGTGCCACTGCTTGCACCGGAGCTGTTGTCGCTGCTGAGTGCAATAACCATGACCAACACTGCATGCCCATGCTGTTGCAACACCTCTGAAGTCCCACCACAGCATGAGTCCTGAGTGCCATGTCCCGGACATCCTGGATACCTGACGCCGCCACAGCACATATGGCCTTGTGGGTTGATCGCAGTGCAGCAAAGTCGATGCCTTACGTTTAACCTGCTTGATTCATTGACCCCACCGGATCATAAGGAACTGACGTCTCGCCACTGACGTCGTATTACCTCCCCTGCAACCACAAGGAACCAATGCATCACCCCCGCTGCCTCGCAGTAAGGAACCAGCATCTCACCTCCCCACTAGCAGTAAGGAACCAACGCTGTACTGGCTCCAGCAACTCCTCACCTCCGATACTCTGTGCAAAGTCTTTGTTTCATCGCTTTCCAGAGGGACTGTGACTGTGGTCCGTACGACTCCATGATCAGTCCGCACTCCCTTACAAGTGGCATGGGACTGTTGGGAACGACTCCTTCAATGACGTTATGATAGCCCCAGTTGGAGCTATTGTGTATCTAAGCATCGTATTGGAATTTAATCTTTAAAAATTAATATTTTTGCTTGTGTGTATTGGATGTTTGTTTTATTCAGATAAATACTGGCTATTTTCCTAAACTGGTGTGGAGTCCTTTTGTAGTGTTTTCACTGTGTTACTCTGTGTGTATGTATGCATGTGTATAAATGCTTTCTTTCCACATTGCAACTGAGATGAGCCTGACTGCTCGTGCCAAGGTACCAAGGGGGTAAGCTGGGGTTATCTTAGCTGTATGACCCCCTTACCTTGAGTAGAGTAAGGATCCCTACTTGGACAGGGTGCAAAAAATTGTCAACTAGAGACCCCATTTCTAACAATGGAGAAGTGACAGCTTTCTTATCAGGGCTCAAGAAGAACAACAGATTTTTCCAGCATGCCAGATGCTTTTTTACCAAACAATGTAATCTATACCCATCACTGGCACCTGGTCATAGTAACCCATACCGTACAACACCTACGGGCATTGGGAACACACTTTGGACAGGAAGGGCTTGTTACAGATGTTAGAGTATGAAAATGAGAATGTTCAGTTTTAAGAATGTTATGTACGAATCTGTTAGATGGGGGTCCCTACTTGGCAGAGGTATGCACCTGTCCAAGTAGGGTCCACAATCCTAGTCAGGGTAAGTCAGATATGCAGCCTAAATTAACCTGTGCTAACTCTGGTTGCTTGGCACAGAGCAGTCAAGGTTAACTTAAGAGGCAATATGTAAAGTACTGGTGCAACACACTTAAAGTACAGTAACTCAATGAGAACCCTACAAAGAAACTTCACACCAGCTTAGAATACTATCACAACCACAAAAATCCAATAAGTAGAAGTCGAGATATTCATTTTTAAAGATTAAATGTAAAAACAGTGCTTAGAAGTCACTAGCATTCAAAAGGTTACTTGAGATCGCCAGGTACTGGTGCAAGTCTAAAATCCAGGTCTACTGCAATGGAGGGTAGGCCGACTACAGAACCCATACAGGGTCCACTGAAACAGTAGCTTCGATGGAGCAATGCATCAAAGGCGAGGGCATGATGTATCGATATTTCTCCAGCACTCTGGGAACTGCCTCGCCAGTGGGCTTCATGGAAGTGAATGTGATGCGTCGTTGTCAGGCCACACAGAGCATTGTCATTGGCTGCGCAATCTGTGAATCCTCTGTTATTGGGCAGCCACTGCGTCGTCATCAATGAGCGATGACCTGATTTTCTCCCGCACTCTGGTGATGCATGGATTTTTGCAGGTTTTAGCTGCTGAACCCACATCTGAGATTCAGGACTGAAAAGGGGCCCCTCAGGCAGGGGTAGGACTCACAAATGGCAGAGTCCAGCAGCACCAAGTGAGTTGCAAGCAGTCATTTTTGTCCCTTAGACTGCAGAAGAATAGGGGGCAAGCCAGCTGGCCCTTGCAGGATGGGTCCAGTCCTCACCAGGGCAGAGATCAGCAGGCAGCAGGGCAGCTCAACAATTCAAAGTAGCAGTTCCCAGGAGCAGTCACCCAAGGCAGTGTGGCAATCCTTACAGCACAGAAGTCTTTACAACAGTAGAGTTCTTCCCAAGTCCCGTAGTGATCTGATTTCAGGAGGTTATTTGAAGTGATGGTGACTTTAGACGATCTCGCTGAAGTACACAGATACCTCTTTCAGCCCAGGCCTGGCTCAAGACTATCAGTGGAGGGTAATCAGTCCTTTGTGTGGGGCTCAGGCCACTACCCTCTGAAATGTAGTGTGAGCCCTTTCCATCCTCCCTCTCCAGGAAGACTCATCATTATGCAGATGAATGCAGATGCAGCTGAATATCCTGTGTTGTGGGTGCTTTGGAAGGAATGCACAAATGTAGCTGTCACCCAGACCAGACATGTATTGGAGACAGGCTGTCAAGCAGATAGAGAAGTAAGACCAGAGAAATGTCCACTTTCTAAAAGTGACATTTCTAAAATAGTAATAATAAACCCAACTTTAT
Source organism: Pleurodeles waltl (assembly GCF_031143425.1). Taxonomy (NCBI): domain Eukaryota; kingdom Metazoa; phylum Chordata; class Amphibia; order Caudata; family Salamandridae; genus Pleurodeles; species Pleurodeles waltl. The sequence goes on from NC_090437.1 coordinate 1,095,920,583, forward strand.
CAGTAAAGAGGATTTATCATTACCATTCCAATGATATGAAACATGAAGCAGCTGCTCCTTTCTGATCAAGAATTACAGCTTAAAAGCATATTAAGGAATTCCCAATGCTGGCCTATGAGAGGGGCAGGCCACAAAGTTATGAAAAATGACTTTGGGAGTTTTTTTGTTACCAGAACATGTAAGATGTCATGTCTTTTACTTACTTGGCACCATGCCCTATATTTTACTTAAGGCCAACTTTCGGGTGAGTCATATGTAGGAAAAGGGGAGTGGAATTTAAGGTGTGGCAAGAGGTTTAAATGTCAAGTTGAAGTGGCAGTGAAACTGTACACACAGGCCCTGCAGTGGCAGACCTGAGACATGTTTATGGGGCTACTTAAGTGAGTGGCACAATCAGTGCTGCAGGCCTACTAGTAGCATTTAAAGTAACATGCTCCAACACCCTTTAGGCCTTGGCAACGCTAAATAGGAGTATAACATATATAAAATAGCAAAACTCTACTACTAGCAAGTATAATCAGGAATCAGAAATGTAAAACTCCAGTGGTGGCTGCCGCCAAGCTAAAGTGGTGGGACTGGTGCAGGGCAGCGGGTGTTAAGGGAATGTTAGTAATGGGGTCTCTAGTTGGCAGAGGTGTACACCCTTGTCCATGTAGGGACCAAAATCCTAGTCAGGTAAAGTCACAGCCAATCCAAATTATCCTGTTCCCACCGTCTGGTAACTTGGCACTGAGCAGTCAGGCTTAACTTAGAAGGCAATGTGCAATAAATCATTCAGTAACACAGTAAAAACACCACAAAAATACACCACACAGGATTAGAAAAATAGATAATATTTATCTGAATAAAATAGGGTCAAAACGACAAAGATTCAATAAGCACAGGTTGAAATATCACTTTTGAAATGTATAAAAGAGTCTTAATCCTTAAAAATAAACAGTTGTCTCTTTGTTACACACAGTACCTCATTTGCGAAAAAAATAACGAGTCACGGAGACCGCAGAGGAGTAGAAATGGGGACTCTAGTTGGCAGAGGTATACACCCTTGTCCAAGTAGGGACCACAATCCTATTCAGGGAAAGTCACACACAATCCAAATTATCCTGTGCTTACCCTCTGGTAACTTGGCACTGAGCAGTCAGGCTTAATTTAGAAGGCAATGTGTAAAGTATTTGTGCAATAAGTCATACAGTAACAGTGAAAACACCACAAAATACACCACACAGGATTAGAAAAATAGATAATATTTACCTGAATAAAATAAGGTTAAACCAACAAAGATTCAGTAAGCACAAGTTGAAATATCACTTTTGAACAGTTGTCTCTTTGTTACACACAGTACTTGGTTTGTGTTAAAAATAATGATGCATGAAGCCACAGAGGAGGAGATGCATGGAAAAATAAGGTGTGCGTCGGATTTTCTGATGCGCACAGATGATGTGTCATTTCTTTCCACACTGCAAGGAGTTTGCGTCATTTTTTGATGTGTTGGTTCCTCACTGCAATTTGGGGTACTTTGACGATCAGGGATGATGCAGGGAAAAATCCTTGACATGCTGGAAGTAGATGCGGGCACTGTGTCGATCAGGTCGGTGATGCATTGAATTTTCAGTCACAAGGCAGGAGCTGCATTGAATTTCCACTCGAAAAGTCACTCTGTGGAGTTCTATTCAGCTGTGCAGCGATTTATCGGTTGCAATGCAGCCTGTGCATCGATTCCGGTAGGCGGTGCGTCAATTTTTTGACTCACAAGGAGTTTCCTGAAGAGATGAAGTCTTTTTGGCCCTATGTCTTCAGAAAACAGGAGGCAAGCTCAATCTAAGCCCTTGGAGAGTACGTTTGGGGAAGGCGGAGTCCTTCTCAGCAAAGTCAGAGGCCAGCAGGGCAGCAGGGCAACAGCAGTCAAAGCAGTCCACATGAGTCCTTTGGGCAGCCAGGCAGTTCTCTTGACAGAATTCAGGTGTAAATCCAGAAGTGTCTGAGTTGGTGGGGTCAGAGATCCAGTTTATAGACCATAAAATGTGTTTGAAGTGAGGGAACCTTCATAGAGTGGTTTTGAAGTGCACAAGTTCCCCTTTCAGTGCAATCCTGCTTGCCAGGGTCTCAGAAGGGGGTTTGGCAGTCCAATGTGTGAGGGCACGCCACTGGCCTTTGTAATGTAAGCGTCAGGCCCTCCACCCTTCCAGCTCAGGAAGACCCCTTCAATATGCAGATGAGTGCAGGTGTGACTGAGTGTCCTGTGTTTGTCTGTGTGAAATGCACAAGGGAGCTGTCAACCAGACCAGCCCAGACGTTGATTGGAGAAAGGCTGCAAGGCACAGATATTTTTTAAGTGCAGAGAAATGCCAACTTTCTAAAAGTGGCATTTCTAAAATAGTAATATAAAATCCAATCTCACCAATAAGCAGGATTCTCTTTTACCAATCTGGCCATACTAAATATGACGTAGTTGTCCTTTTCAGATCAGAATCTACCTCTCAAAAAGTAGATGAGGGCGGTCCTAATGCTAGTCTATGAAAGGAGCAGGCCTCACAGTGGTGGAAAACAAATTTAGGGGGTTTTCACTACAAGGACTTATAAAACACATAGGTACATGTCCTACCTTTTACCTACATTGCACCCCGCCATATGGGTTACCTAGTACCCAATTTAGGGTTGACTTATATGTAGAAAAATGGGAGTTTAAGGCTTTGCAGGTACTTTTAAATGCAAAGTTGAAGTGGCAGTGAAACTGCACACACAGGCCTTGAAATGGCCGGCCTTAGACATGGTTAAGGGGCTACTTATGTGGGTGGAACAATCAGTGCTACAGGCCCACTAGTAGCATTTATCTTACAGGCCCTGGGCACATGTAGCGCACTTTACTAGGGACTTACAAGTAAATTAAATATGCCAATTAGGTATGAGCCAATGTTACCATGTTTTTAGGGATCGAGCACATGCACTTTAGCACTGGTTAGCAGTGGTAACGTGTCCAGAGTCCTAAAGCTAGCAAAAACGAGGTCAGAAAAGAAGAAGGAGAAGGCAAAAAGTTTGGGGTGAACCGTCAAAGAGGCCTTTCCCAACAGAGAATAATAATAAAAATTAAAAACTTACCTGCTGCTCCTGGTCCCGCTGCCAGATGTCTTGGTACTCCTCTCCCCCCAGCAGTCACTAGTGCACAAAGCATAGGCTCCCAATCCAGTTGCTGCTCTTTATGGTATACCGAGCATGAGAGAAGCGCCGGGATTATCCTGAGCTGGCTGGTCTGACGCTCGCTCAGTGTAACATAGCTGAGGTGGAGAAATGTAAGTACGCATGTTTGTTTTACATGCACACTTTACAGTGCCCACCACTCCTCCCTGACATGACCTGACCGCCCCTAGATTCCATGGCTCAGACAGTCATAAATACAATGATATTATAATTGTTTTGTTATCATTTTATTTTTCACTGCCTGACTCTGAGCGTGTTGGGGGGCGATGCTTCTCCGCTATTATGGAGGGGCCGTCCAACTGTGATATTCGAGAACAGCTTAACTGCAGACTTGGAAATTCAGGCAATGTGGGAGAAAGCCCTAACATAAACTCGAGCATTAGATTCCTACTCCAGAGTAATAAAAAAAAAACAGACTAACTGCAAGTTAATCTTTTAAGTGTTAAGCCACACTTTAATAATGCATATGATAAATATCAAGATACATATTAGAGGCTAAAAGAAGATGGTGGAAACACTTTATTTCATTAGGATTAGTACTAAAGTTTAATTTACCTTATAGTAATTTTACAACTTCGAAGACTTCGCACTCATGGAGGAGAGTCCACATGTAAAAAGAAAGGTCTGTGCTTTCTTTTTATTTGTGGAGGTCCCCCCCCAAATGTGTAGTCTCCTCATTCGTAAAATTACTATTAGGAAAATTAATCTTGTAGTTTATTAATACCAAAACATCATAAACCTACACAAAAATGTAAGTTTAACTTTGTGAATAAGGCCCTGATTTTGTGGTCCCTAGGGGCACATTTTACCAGGAGAAAAACAAAAAGAATTGCCAGAGGACAAATAATTGGACTGAGACAAAACATGCAGCAATCGAGTGCAAAAACGCCAGTAACACATCATGTCTCATTCTGATTCTCAAAACTAAAAGTGGATGGGTAAAACCCCACCAGATAGATATCCCACCCTGTGGCAAGGGTATGCACTAGGTGAGGTATTAACAATCCAACTAGGAATGAGGCTCTTTGTGGTGAGTTCCAGGGTAACCCATTTACAAGCAACACATTTGATTTGCTACTGGGATTACACAATTGATCTTTTGCTCACTCACATAACTATGTGAGTTCTTGTGAGCCGCCACTCACTGCTGAGCTGCCAATGTAGAAATGAATATGATAGAGGTACTGATAAATAAAGAACCCTTACATTTTAGGCAGAAAAGGTACTTATTGTATTCTAATTGGCATTTAAATATTGCTTACTACCTCCGACGAGGCGTTGAAGCACTTTGTGGATGATATCACGCTACTCCCTAATCCAAAATTATTAGGTAAGGCACTGAGTATTAGTTATTGTTGCATGTCGTTGGCTTTTGGGTTATAAAGCATGTATATCTGTTTTAATGTATGTAAAAGACAATCAGAAGCGCAACTTTTATTCACAAAAAGATACACAGTTTTCATCCAAACACCAAGTATGTTATTGATGCTTTTTCGTCACAATCTATGTTAATGTAACAACTGCACGTGCAGCACACATTTTGCTCGCTGCACTGGTCCTTGTGGTTCATTGACCTATTTATCTCATGCACCCTCTTACCAGTCTCATCATTATTGGCACCGACTGTGAATTCCCCCATGAGCATATAATTTAAGAAAATGTGTCAGAAAGGCCTGACTGCTGGAGAACAGAAAGAATTTCAGTTACTTTTCCATCTTTGTAACCTTTTTTGTTTTTTAAGAATAATTGATGAAATATGCTGATATTCGTACCTGTAACTTTACAGTTTCGTACATTTGTTGATTTGTAAAAGCCATCAACGCTAATAGCAGCCTGTAAAGATGTAATACACTGGTTAGGATGGGAAAATGTTTGTTGATACACAGCATAACATTGTTTCACATAGACGAGAATTTTAAAAGTTCAGGGTCCAGGGCATGTTTTCCATAGTATGATAAACATAGAAACCTCTACCACTTATTTTGGTCACATTTGTTTAACACACTAGACCCAATACATATATTGCAGAATATGGATGTATTTTTTTAGGCGCAAAGCGGAGAAAGATTAGAACCCAGATTATATAAATGCCACCAGATGATGTAATCTTATTTTTGTATACAAACGTGTTTCGATTTGTTGTAAACCATTTTTACACTGTGAAAAGAAAGGTGCATAATTTGCATTACCAGTTTTTAACTTGAATATTCTTATCAATTTATGATTCACCCATGAGTAGTTTGTTAAAAACGTCAATTCGTCCTATTATGTTGTATTTTTTTGTGAGCTCTTTTTTTATAAATTAATACCATTAAAACTGGTAATTAGGTGTTCCCGTTTGTTGTCTTTGATTTATAAGATCATCAACTACTGACCAACCTTGTGAAGAACATATTCTATGTCAGGACCAGAGGCTTCGGATTATGCTTTCTCTTTCTTTACTGAAAGAACACAACAGCCAATAAACGTTTAGTTAAATCAAAAACTACAAAACCTAACATTCCCAGTAGTCCATTCCGACCACTCCCTGGTCAACAGTCCATATAAATGTCCTTGTCTCTTAAGTCCTTCATTTTTCTTTGCTGCTGCAGCCATAGTCAAGTGTTTGTCTTGTTTTATTTAACTGTGATTGTTTGTAAGGAGTTTCTTTATATGTGCATGGCCGTGGAGCGGGAGCAGGGGTGAACGGCACTTGTGAACTCCAGTTTGGAGGTGTACGGCGACCACAATTGCACTCTGTATAATTTTTTTATTTCCTTTTGGGAGATCGTGTGCGCCGAGCGCGGAAGTGCCAGAGATGCAGACCGAGCTTTGGGGATTCCCTTTTGGGCTTCCCCGGGCTCAGGCGGGTTAATCGTGGCTTCCATAGAGCCGCTCAAGTGCCAGTTTTTCAGAGAGGCTAGTCCTCTCTCTATTTCTACGTCACTCACGCTGATGTGTTCTGAGGCTTTTGACTTCGGATCTCGTCAGTGGCTTGTGGCTGGGAAAGAGTACTTATCCCCTAAGAAAGCCCAACGGGGTGGTAAACACAGTCAAAGGGCTCTGACTTAGGGAAGTTTGGCAGGTGCTCCCTCCACTTCTACTTGGGCCATTTTGAGAGTTTTCTCTCCTGTGAATTTGAGTTTTCTCCATTTTTGATAACTGCTGGGGCTCCTTCCCCCCCCCTTTATTGAACTCCTTCTTTACTCTGCATCTCTGAGATGGCTCATTATGCAGAAGAGGATGAATTTTATTAGCAAGAGGCCAAGGAGCCCTATGATAACCAGATGGAGGTAAGATTGGTACAGGCCATGGGTCACCACGTACAGGACTCTGTCAATCAAGCCCTTTTTAAAGCTTTAAAGCCTTTTACACAACCTTTGGTGCTCTTTGGACAGAGAGAATTGATGAGTGGACCCTCTCATGCTAGAGTGCCTGATACTATGATTGCAGATATGAGTCGAACCCAGAGGGTTCTGGGGGACCTAAATCCTCAGCTGAGATCTTATCTCAGATGGCTTCTTCAGTCCTTAGAGATCCTGAATGTGATCAAGATATTTATGGAACCTATTTTTCGATCTGGAGAGTATTATTCACCCAAGATCCACTGAGTGGATTACCTCTGTGGAGGTGGCGCACTATGTCCTAGACAGGTAGGATTTGACAAGGATGTCTGCAACACTCAAGGTGGCAGATACACCAGTTTTAGACCCTAGTATGGCCACTTTTCTTAAGACATTCGCAAAAGATGCTAAAAAAGGATTAGACTGAGCCTGGAGAGGCTTTCAAGATAAACTTCTGGATATTTCTGTTCCTCTCACGAAGATCCTTGGGATGGCAGTTCAGGGCAAGGAAAATAATTCACTTTTAGATCCTGAGGCAGTTCTGGAGTGGGCGCAAAGAGCCATTTGCCTCTTTGTTAATGCCAACTGCGCCATGTCCACGGAGTGACGTAAGTCCTTTTTGATGAGGATAGACTCCAAGCTGGTAGAATTGGTGTCCTCCGAACCCGGTTCTCTGGCGAATGGTCTCTTATTTGAAGCCAAATTTGTTAAGGACCTTGGGAAATACGTATCCACTTTTTCCGCCCTGGACAAGGCTCAGTCCTGCATAAAGAAGATGTTCAGTGGTAGCCTTTTTCTTAGGGCCGGATGCTATAGAGGCCGAGTGCCAGGCCGTGGATTTTATCAGGCCTCTGCCACTTATGCACACAGAGGCCGTGGTTCCTATCAGGCCTCTTCCAGTTTCTACCCCTCCCAGCATAGAGGTCGAGGTCGTACCCATTGAGGTGGAAACAGAGGAAATTACAACAATCCTGAATTGGCAGCAACAGGTGAGAATAATGCCCTCTTCCGAAGTTTACTTGGGGGGCAGACTAAGAGAGCATTTACAAGCTTGGAGACAGATATCTCAGGATCCATGGATCCTTCAAACTGTGATGGGTTATCAGTTTCAGTTTTACTCCCCACCCAGACAGTCATTCCTTCTCCGCTACATTTTTCCCAAGCAGAGAGCAATTTCATAGATGTCAAAGTGGCTTCGCTACTTCAGAAATGCGCAATAGTACCCACAGAGTAGCACCCTTCAGGATTCGTCAACACAATCTTTCTCATGCAAAAGAAAGGAGGAGGGTATCGGTTGGTTCTCAATCTAGGAGGATTCAATTCCTTCATAATCTATCGCCATTTCAAGATGTAAGGCATTTATATTTTAAGAGATCTATTGTTAGAAGGGGATTGGCTGGTCCGCCTGGATCTCAAAGATGCTTATTTCACAGTTCCAGTTTTCGAGCCACATCGCAGATTCCTGTAGTTTTGTTGGCGAAACCTATGGTTCGAATTCGCAGTCCTTCTCTTTGGTCTGTCTTCAGCCCCTTAGTGTTTCACCAAGTTACTGCGCCCGGTAGTACAATTTCTTCGAGAAAGAGGTGTATGTCTAATTATTTATCTAGATGACATTCTGATTATGGAGCAAACTAGAGTTAGTTGTTGTCCATCTAAATTGGACTATCCAAATATTGCAAGATGTGGAGTTTCTGACACATTCTGACTAATCCATCATCATCCCCTCCCAATGTATAGAATTCTTAGGCTTCCAGGTTGATTCTGTCAAGGGACAGTTGTGACTTCCTCTAGCGAAGCAATCTATGATCAAGAAAGAGTTACGGAGAGCCCTTGCCTCTCCTATTATTTCCTTGAGGAGTCTAGCGAGGTTGGTAGGCCTTCTAGCTTCATCTATTCAAGCAATATTTCTGGGTCCCTTACATCACAGAGCCCTTCAGCAACTAAAGATTTTGCATCTACGCAGGGGTCTCAGTCATGCAGGGCAGATTTCTTTGACGGAGGAGGTTCGAGCAGACATATTCTGGTGGTTGGAGCACATGGATGCTTGGAAGGGAAGAACAATTTTTGCCTCGTTTCCAGAGATAGTAATAGAATTGGAAGCCAGCCAATGGGGCTGGGGTGCACGATGTGGGACAGTAGAGATGGGGGGCAGGTGGTCTTCAGCTGAACTCTCTCTCATATCAATTGTTTGGAACTTCTGGCGGAAGATTTTGCAATTCGTTCTCTATCTCCCAACAAAGCCAGTTGTTGCATACTGTTACGTATGGACAACAACTCTGCGGTGCTGTATATCAATCATTTGTGCAGAACCAGGTCCCGAATACTAGCGGAGATTGCCAACGAGTTTTGGCATTTTTGCCTTTATCATCAGATTTCAGTGATGGCAGAATACATTCTGGGGCATTCTAATGTGATAGCAGATTGGAACTATCAGTTTTTGAGGGACGGCAGCGATTGGAGGCTGCACCAGTCTCTGTTCTTGACAATTACGAATCATTGGGGGAAGTGTGCTAAGGACCTCTTTGCGTCTTGCCTCAATTGCAACTCCCTCTATTTCACAGCTGGAGGCCGGATCCATCAGCCCTCACGACAGATGCTTTCCTTCAGGTCTGGACGACCTCTCTATCATATGCCTTTCCCCCCTTCTCCATGATTCAGAGAGTACTCTCTCAGGTTCGGAGACAGGGGGCGGAGATCATTTTGATAACACCTCTGTGGAGAGCTCAGTCGTGGTTCCCGGTGGCGATGGCACTATCTTGTGATTGTCCGATCTGTCTGCCGTCGTTCCCCTTGTTACTTCTGGATCCGGGGCTCCTCCCTCATCGTCTAGTACTGCAGGGCCTGTTCTCCCTTATGGCGTAGAGACTTTCAGGGGACATTGACAAATGCTGAATGTTTCAAGAGAGGCTATCTTTCTATTGCAGTCCTGGGCACCTTCAACTCATAGAATGTATGAAGCTTCCTAGAAGCAAAGGGTGGCTTGGTGCAGTGAACGGAGTATTGATCCCCTGGGGGCCCACACTAGCATGATTATTAATTTCCTATCAGATTTAGCTATGCAGGGGTTAGCCTAATGGACTATCAATAATTTCAGGTCAGCGCTTTCAGCGGGTCATCCTAATGTTGACGGCAAACCAGTGGGCGAACACCCGTTAGTTTGTAAGTTTTTACGGGGCATCAGGATGGTCAAACCCCCTCAGCCTAAATATTCGGTTCTATGGGATGTTGACATCGTACTTCGCTTTCTAAGAAATTGGCCATGTATTGAAGATTCATCACGTAAGCAATTGTCAGCCAAACCTACCATTCTACTATGTCTTTTTTCATGCAGAAGGGTTTCGGATGTAAGAGCCCTTGATTTAGCAGGTAAAGTATTTACTCCTTCGGGGTTTCTTTTTCCATTTCAAGACATACTAAGACTGTTTCAAAATGTATATCTTATCCAGCTTTTCCACATCATCCTAAATTACGTGTTGTTCAATGTATAAAGGCATATGAAGATTGTACACAAGAATTTTGCAGGGATGTTCAAGGACAATTACTGATTTCCTTACAGAGACCTTTTTCCCCAGTCCCCTCAGCCACTTTAGCTAGATGGGTCAAATGGTTTTTGAGTGAAGCTGGAATTGATGTCTCCTCCTTTGGGGCTCATTCCGTGAGAGGGGCTATTACCCCTACGACTTTTGGAGCTGGTTTTCGCTTGGAAGACATAATGAATGCAACTGACTGGTCTTCTGATACTACATTTAAAGTGTTTTACCATAAGCCTATTGTAGATGTAGCTTCGGTTGTGGTGGATCGACTTTGAGCTAGCATAATCCGAAGCCTCCGGTCCTGACATAGAATAAAGAAATTCTAGCTTGTGCGTCTAGAATTTTCAACTCTAATAAGGACACAGAGGCGAGGATTATCACACCTTATGTGATATGTATTTTTTAAGTAATTTGTTTGATATTTAGTTCATTCATTAATGTATCAAAATTGGTGATGCATATTTGATATCTGTACTTAACAGGATTTTCCCTCACTTTTAGACATCCTATATATGGCACTACCAATCTGTTTTTTATTTATTAGGTTCGGATAACAAGAATGCCTAAGGATTTGATGTTTCAACGATCAACACTTTGGACTGTGGTCGGTTGGAGTCCTACAAGAAGTTTCTGGTTTGATTCAAGTTTTGATTCTTCAAGTTGTTTGTTATGTTGTTGCAAAGAAAGGGGAAGGACTTAAGAGGCAAGGACATTTATATGGACTGTTTAGCAGGGATTGGTCGGAATGGACTACTAGGAATGTTGGGTTTTGTAGTTTTTGATTTAACTAAACATTTATTGGCTGCTGTGTTCTTTCAGTAAAGAAAGAGAAAGCATGATCCTCGCCTCCGTGTCCTTAATAGATTTGAAAATTCTTGACACGTAAGCTAGAATTTTTTTTACTACCGGACAATAATCAAGTGCAAGATATTTTATTTGTGTATTTATAGAGCATAAACCTACCTTAAGGGCAGCAAAGTACTGTACATGGAAGTAGACCCAGATGCGGAATTACCGATTGCATGTGGGGATGCATTTGTTATTTTTGGTGGCATATGTTGTATCAGGAATTGTTGGAGGGTGAGTTGGAGATGAAAGGCGATCATCATTAGTTTAGAGTCAGATGCAGAGGAAAGGGATCTTGAGATCTTGTATGAAGTGCTGATGAGAGGGTTAATTTTTAGCTACAGGGGAAGGTACTTTCCTAGTGTTGCCTTGTGTGTAGTGAAGAACCAGTGTTGTGCCCTTAAGTTTATGGGCTGTTTGTAAATTGAGCACGGAAGTATATCAGCAGCAGAACTTCATGTAAGAACATTAATCAGCAAAAGGGATGAGCTCCTAATGTTCCTGCCTTTCTGTCCAGTTTTGACAATGTCACGTAGAAGACATTACTGAGTTGATTAGGCAGTGACATAAGGGGTACAGGTAAGTTTTAAGACATGAGATGTGATTCTTGAAGTTCAGTTTATTAGCCACAAACCACAACCCCTGGCTCCGCCGTCCCCTACCAACTGACCCTGCCACCTCGAATCCTTAGATTCTAGAAGCAGTCCAGTGACCAGGAGATGGAATGATTTCAAGGAGAATACATCACAAAGCTCAACAGGTTTAGGAAGAACATAACACATTCCCTATCCTTATAATGATAAAAATTCATATAGCACTAACTTCATTAACATATGCTTAATACCCCAATATACATAACACTACAATGCATGCATCTGGTCTAACACTACTTAACCATTACTTATCAAATTCCTACTTACATATCAAATTCCTCCTCCAATGAACTAATAGCACACATAGGCCCTCGTTATGACGCTGGCGGTGAGTGATAAAGTGGCGGTAAGACCGCCAACAGGCGCCAAATTATGACCATGGCGCTGAAAACTCCCATAGACAGCCAGTGTACCACACCATCCGCCAGGGCAGAAACACCACGCACGCCTGCGGTCGCCATCAACAGCCAGGCGGGAGACAAAGTACTGCCCACCTTATTAAGACATTACAATCTGCCACGTTTTCTGGGGCGGTACCAACACCATCAAAAGCCTGGTGGAAACACATCACTGAAGAGAAAGGACTCACCATCGGAGACACAGGGAAGAACAACGCCGCCATGGAACCCGCACTGCAAGCTTTTCCGATGATGTTCTACGTTATGCTCCACCTAGAACACCAACGCCGATGAAGACGACAACGGTGAGTACAGCCGCCTAGCACACAAGGGAAGGAGGGAGGAAATCGAGAGTGACACACACACGCACACACACACACCATGTACACGAAAAACAATTTGCACCCGATAGACTGCAAAATAGTGCAAGGACAATAGGAATGTACCAAGGTGAAGATATTCATATCAACAGGTAATAAATAATCAAATTGTCAGTGAAACAGATATGTACACGTGTACACAAAGGGACACTGCCTACTCCAATGTTCAAAGGGCCCACATGGCCACCGGGCACAGTCCAAGGCCCAACTCGAATACTGACTTCATCCAGATAGAACTCTGCAGGGGCATTAGTTTGCAAGTGGGTAGGCACCTCAGGGGGTTGGGGGCAGGGGGCACCTCAGCTGAATATGGGAACAAGCCCACTGGTTCTGGAGGGGGCTCCATGCCCATTACTCAGTGCTGGGGAGTGCAAGGTCACAGTCTCTCAGGTGGGTGACTTTCCCACTGGTTCTGGAGGGGCTCCATGCCCACTTCACTGTCCTGGGAAATGCAAGGCCACAGTCTCTCAGGTGGGTGACTTTCCCACTGGTTCTGGAGGGGGCTCCATGCCCATTTCACTGTCCCTGGGAGCGCAAGGCCACAGTCTCTCGACGTGGGTGACTTTCCCACTGGTTCTGGTGGAGGCCCCTTGTACAGCAGCCCCAGGAGGGTGGCTTACATAGCTTCCGCTAGTGGTGATGGCTGCAGTGTGGTGGCAGATGGAGGTGCCTCCTGGGTAGCCTCTGCAGGTGGTGATGGCTGCAGTGTGGTGGCAGATGGAGGTGCCTCCTGGGCAGCCTCTGCAGGTGGTGATGGCTTCACTTCCTCAGCTGGTGGTGGGGGCCCCATGACCGCTGGTGGTGGTGGAGGTATCACCCTGACAACTTCCGCTGAAGTAGAGGGCTTCGTCCCCTCCATGACATGGGGCGTGGAATCCTTACCATTCCTGGCAGGGGTTGATGGCTTCTTCCCCTTCATGGCAGGTTGTACGTGTTCCTTGGCCTTCTTGGCAAGAGTCAAGGGCTTCTTCCCCTTCAAAGCAGGAGGTGTAGTCTCCTTCCCCTTCTTGGCTGGAGGTGCAGGCTCCTTCCCCTTCTTGGCTGAAGGTGTGGTATCCTTCGCACCATGACTAGGTGGTGCCACCACTGTCCCTGTGGACTGTTTGGCTGAGGTGCTGGGCTGTGTCGCTGGGACCCTGCTCTTACGGGCAGGACGGGGGGAAAGGGAAGGGAAGAGTTCAAGTTGGGCATGGAAAAGCTTCTTAGGGATGGTGGGGCAGGAGGAGGGAGGAGTGATGGGAGTGGAGGTTGAGGGAGTGGTTGTAGGAGGTGTATGTCTGCTGGATTTGGGTGCAGGTGCATGGGCAGTCTGCTGATGTGAGGTGGGTGGCTGTTGGGTGTGTGAGTGCTTGCGTTTGTGTCCTTTAGAAGGAGGGGACAGACAGGGTGAGAGAGGACACAGAGGACATGTGCATGGATGGTGTGGAGGTGTCTTCTAGTGAGGTGTGTGGTGCTTCGCATGGTGATGCTGGTGGTGGATGTTGATGTAGTGCATGCAGGTGTGAGTGTGGCCGTGACTGGGAGGGAGGTAGAGGAGGAGGAGGAGGAGGGGGAAACAGTGGAGGCAGTGGATGTTGTTGTGTCTGCAACTGTCTGGTGTTTGCGTGAGTGCTTGTGGGATGAAGTGTGTTGCTTGTGTTTGCCTGTGCCACTCTTGGGTGTTGTCTTGTGTGCATGCTCGTCAGTATGTGTGCTTATGATGGGTTGGGGTTGAGGAGACAGGGACTGGAAAGTGGTAGTTGGAGTGGGGACAATAGAAACAGGGACAATGGCTGCCATCAGAGAGGAGGCCAGAGCCTGAATCGATCTCTATTAGGCCACCAATCCACTGTGAATGCCCTCCAGGAATGCATTGCATTGCTGCATCTGGGATGCCAGCCCCTGGATGGCATTCACAATGGTTGATTGCCCTACAGAGATGGATCTCAGGAGGTGAATGGCCTCCTCACTCAGGGCAGCAGGCCTCACTGGGGCAGGGCCTAAGGTGCCTGGGGCAAAGGAGATGACCACCCTCCTGGGTGAGCGGGCACGGGCAACTCACTGAGGGGCTACTGGAAGGGCGGTGCTAGTACGGGGGTGGTGGCTGTACCTGCAGCTGGTGTGGTCACAGAGGTGTCCGCCACCACCAGGGAGCTTCCATCGGAGGAGGTATCAGAATCTGTGTTGTCACCTCCTGTCTCTGCTGTGGTGCTCAACCTTGCCCTCCATGCCACTGGTTCAATCCGCATCAGTGGCCTCTGTCTCCTGGGTCCTGTGGGATTCATCTCCCTCTGTCACTGGTGGCCCTGCTCCTCCACCAGATGATGCTAATAAACACAAGGACAGGATGACAGAACAAAAAATGGGGAGAGAGAGAGAAAGGAAACACTGGGTCAATGACTACACCAACACCACAGTTGGCATACACAGCACCATCACACATAGGGGACAGGCTTAAGCACTATGCATTGCACTGCCAGTGATATGGCTAGATGCTAAGGCAAGAATAGGGCCACACACCACCAACTGTACCTCTCCTGGTACCCACGCAGCCCTGGCTGAAATGGAATGCCAGCAAGCTAGGTTACCTGCATTTGATACATACCTATTACCCAAGAGTTGATCCATGCTGCAATGTCTGGCCTGGCCTTAGGGGCACCCACTAACTCACATCCACCACCCGGATCCCACCCCACCTGCCAAATTGTGGAATGATACCCACTGTACACACCCCCTTGTGGCTGCTATGATTCCCTCAAGTGCCCATCCAGCTCAGGGTAGGCCACCGCTAGTATGCAGGCCATCAGGGGGGTCAGGTTTGGACAGGCACCCCTTCCTCGTTGGGAGGCCACCCCAGCTGGGCCTCTGCGGTCTTCAGTGCCCAGGGTGTCAGGTCCTCCCACCGTTTCCAACAGTGGGTGGTCTGCCTGCTATAGACCCCCAGGGTCTGCACTTCCTTGGCGATCGCACGCCATAATCCATTCTTTTGATGGGAGCTGACATGCAGAGGCAATACAGACAGGAGAACACCATTAACCAAACAGTCCAGCCTGTCACACAAATGGCCCACCATACCCATTTCCATCACCACTGGCACACACATTGCCCGGCGCACACCATGTACATCACCACAAGATATTTCCCCCACCCCCGGATGACACGATGCTTGCACACACATCCCCACGCATCCTTCCCACATGCATCGTGCCCAATGTGTACTCAGCTGTTGGTCTGGAGGCCCATTAAAATGTCCATACTGGGGTAGGACCCCATCCACCAGTCGCTCCAACTCCTCGGAAGTGAAGGCAGGGGCCCTTTCCCCGGTCACATGGGCCATGGAAGGTTCCAGACACAGGTCACAGCAGCACACGCAGTGTAGGTGTTCTCCTGTTGAAGGTCAGGAAACAAGTGAGGAATCAAATAGAAATTGACGGTCATGTCCACGGCGGTGTACACCGTCATCACCGGCGCAGATCCCCATTGCACAGTACTCAATAGAGCCTATATTATCCAATGAGGAAGGAGGAATTGTCGGGCGGTGCAAGACCGCCTTCCACCACGACGCCCAACATCAGCGCAATTACCTCACTTCCACCTGTCCCTACATACAAGACAGGCGATCGCCATTTCAAGGGGGGGAACAGTCATATCAACATTTACTGTGTCACAGATTAGATTGGCACATACCTCGCCATTAACACTGTCCCATTACATGAGTGCACCAAGTATACTTAAGTTGTGGTGCCATTGTCCCAATTGTGACAGCCTGTCCCTTAGATACCTACTGCTGCGGATGAATAGGAGGTGGAGACATACCCCCATGTACAGACCCCTTGTGAACTTAGCTACACTGGAGGACAGGCACATTATCTTCACCTATAGACTGGACAGGGCACAGTCACAGAGCTGTGTGCCCAATTGGAGTCTGACCTGATCTCATCTATCCGTCATCTGACTGGGATCCCCCCTCTTGTGCAAGTGCTATCAGTGCTCCATTTCTTGGTAATTGGTTCTTTCCAAGTGACAGTGGGCTTGGCAGCAGGAATGTCACAGCCAATGTTCTCAATCGTGCTGGCAAGAGTCTTGTCTGCCCTAGTGAGACACATGTGCAGCTACATGTCTTTCCGCCAGGTCGAAGATTAGCCACTGTAAAAGCAATATTATTGGGGTGCTTGACAGGACATATATTGCGTTTGTCCCCCCCCCCTGCCAGAATGAACAGGTGTTCAGGAATCGTAAGAGTTTCCACTCACTGAATGTGCAGATGGTGTGCCTGGCGGACAAGTACATTCCCCACGTCAATGGTAAGTATCCTGGGTCAGTGCATGATGCCTTTTTTCTGAGGAATAGCAGCATCCCAAATGTGATGGCCCAATTACAGAGGCACAGGGTGTGGCTAATAGGTGAGCCTTGGTCCCCACCCACTGTATGTTAGTGTACGCCTTCTGGTGTTAACCCCTAAGATTGTGTGAGGCTAAATGTGGTCCCTCAATACTTGCACGTGACTCTGGCTACCCAAACCTGTTGTGGCTGCTGACCACTGTGAAGAATGCTGTTATAATGAGGCACATAGGTGAACCAGATGGATCATCGAGAAGACCTTCGGACTCCTGAAGGCCAAGTTCAGGTGCCTCCATCTGACAGGTGGATCCCTGTGCTACTCACCCGAGAAGGTCTGCCAGATAGTAGTGGCATGCTGCATGTTGCCCTCAGATGACATGTACCTTTTTTGCAGGAGGAGGAGATTGGAGATGCCCCTGTGGCAGCAGTGGACCCTGAGGAAAGTGAGGATGAAGAGGCTGAGGATGAGGACAACAGAACATCAGTTATCTGTCAAAACTTCCAATGACACACAGGTGAGACAGTGCAAATGCACATTCCTATGAATATTGGTGAATTCTGTGTGGCTGTAGCATGAGGGAATTAACTTCCTTTGCTTCTCAACGTACTGTCACTTAAGGTTTGTCATTTTACAGATGTTGGTAATATAACAACTGTGTACTGCAGCCAGCTACAGATAATTATTTCTATTCTCTCACAGTGTCCAGGTCATTTGCACTAGATGTGACTGTTTCAATAAATACACATTTTCAATACATAAAACACTAGTAGTCAAGTTGTGTTTAAGGGTGTTTATTGTAGTGCTAAGTAATTGAGGGAAAAGTGCAATGGAATGGGTGATGATGGAGGAAAGTCCAGGGTATTGTTCCAGTCTGTTTGTTGCACAGGTGCAGTGTCCAAGGGGCCATAGGAAGGAGAGCAAAGGCAGTTCAAAGTGGACAAGGTGACTGAGTGAGACATAAGTGGGACAATCAGGAGAGTCTCATTTTCTGGTGGTGGTCTTGGCAAGTGTCTCTGGCTTCTGTCTAGTTTGCAGGGAATGTAGCAGGGTGGTTCACCTTCTGCAGAGGGAGGGGTGCTGGTGGCCTGTGCATCCTGTGGCAGGGCCTCCTGCCCACTAGCTGCAGCAGATGTGGAGGGCTGGTCAATGGACTGGTTAGTGGTATGGGCCAGCTGGTGTGCTATTGCCTCCCTCATGATGTTGGCCATGTCTGCCAGCACCCCTGCTATGGAGATCAGGGTGTTGTTAATGGCCTGCAAGTCCTCCCTGATCCCCTGATACTGTCCCTCCTGCAGCCTACTATTCTCCTGCATGTTGTATAGGATCTGACCCATCGTGTCCTGGGAGTGTTGGCAGGCTCCCAGGATCTCGGAGAGTGCCTCCGGGAGTCAGTTCCTTGGTCTTGTCCTCTCCCTGGTGCAAGCAGGCCTCCCAGTGTCCCTGTTGGCCTGTGCCTCTGTCCCCTGAACGGTGTGCCCACTGCCACTGACCCCAAGTCTCTGACTGTCTTGGGTTTGAAGTGTGTCCTGGGGTCCCTGTACAGGTGGGCACACTACTGATTGACATGTCCTGAGGACAGAGGTGTGGGTACACTGGGTGGGTGCTGTGGTTTTGGATTCTGATGGGGGAGGTTCTGTGATGGACTGTGAGTGGGCTTGGGTGACCTGCTCTCCAGTGGTCTCTGATGGGCCAGGTAGGTCATCCAGATCCTGAATTCCAGTGTTACTGTCATCACTGGGGGCATTACTGTTCGGGTACTGGATAGTCGTGGCACCCCCTCTCCACTGACATGGGCTAGGGTACCTGTGGGGATGTAAGTGATGTATTATGCTTCATGTCTGTGACATATTGTACATCTCTGGCTTCCCCTCCATCGTTGGTGTTGCCCTGCCACCTTTTGCTTGTGTATGGTTATGTACTGTATGATTTTTAGTTCCCCTATGCTGTGCATGCTTTGATGATGGGTGTCCATGCAGGGCTGGAAGGGCTGTCCATGCATTGGTATAGCATGCAGAGCTTGGCATTGGGGTTAGTCATCTGCATTGGTGCAGTCTGTGGGGTGGAGTGGAGTGATGGGAGTAAGGGTGAGTGGGTGAGATGGCATGCAGGTATGGGTGGTGATAAGTGGTAATTGTTGACTTACCAGTGTCCAGTCGTCTGGCTACTCCAGTGAGTCCCTCACGATTCACTAATGCCAAGACTTGCTCCTCCCATGCTGTGAGATGGGGGGAGGAGGTGGGGGCCCACCGCCAGTCCTCTGTATGGCGAGCTGGTGCCTTGCTGCTATGGAACGTACCTTCCCCCATAGATCATTCCACCCCTTCCTGATGTCATCCCTTGTTCTTGGATGCTGTCCCACGGTGTTCACCCTGTCCACGATTGTCCACCATAGCTCCATCTTCCTTGCAGTGGATATCTGCTGTACCTGTTCTACAAACAGCTGTGGCTCTACCCTGACAATTTCCTCCATCATGACCCTTAACTGCTCATCAGTGAAACAGGGGTGCCTTTGTGGGGACATGGGTGTTGTGTGGTGTGTGTTGGTGAGAGTGTGTTGAGTAATGTGGTGGGGTGTGTGATGTGGGGTGCGTGAGGGATGTATGGTGGTAAGTGGTGTGAGTGTCTGGTTGTCTCTGTGCTGTTCATGTCACTCTCATGGCAGTAATTGTTTTTGTAAAGGGTTGTGGGTAATGTGGGTGTGTGTTTTAAAGTGGTGTGGATGTGGTGTGTGTATCAGTGTCAGGTGTGTGTCTTTAGTATTGGCGAATGTGGTGTTGTTTCATATATGGGTGTCCATTCTGAGCGCAGATTGGTGTGTCTGTGTCATAATATGGCGAATGGATAGTTGCCACCGCTGCTGTATGTTGGCAGCCGTCATCGCGGCGGTAAGGAGCATTTACCGCCAATGTCATAATGAGGGCCATAGTCACCTAATGACCTTGTTCTTTCTTTTACTCGCATATTAGGTACACTTTATCTAGCTGCTTATCTTTTAATTTACCCCTAACAACCTAAGCTCCACCTATTGCCATTTTCCTCATCCACTCTTACTTCTCCACATCCATACACCTTGTCACCCTTCTCACATTTCCACCAGTTGCCATCTGATAACTTTACATTATTATCATGCACATTTATCACTCTTCTTGGTTCTGACAACTTAGACTCACCTTTTCTAACACTATGGCCCTTATTACAACCCTGGCAGATGGCAGTAGTTTGAGGAAAGGTACTGCCAACAGGCTGAAGGTACTTTTTCCCAAAGTATGACATTGGCGGTTTGGTTCAAGCCAAATGTACCACTCAGTCCGCCAGGGTGGTAACGAGCACTGGACTGGAGACTTCGGTGTTCCAGGCAGGCGGCCGTCAAAATCCCACCCTCGGCATTATGACCCCGCCTACCACCATGGTTTTCGTGCCAAGCGTACCGCCACGAAAACCATGGTGGTAGGCATTATCAGTGCCAGGGAATTCCTTCCCTACAATGATAGGGCTCTCCCTTGCCCCCTCCCCCTCACCAGAGTTCTCTCCCCACCTCTCCCGCCCCAGACCTCAACACACCCACACACGCACACATACACACTCATGCACACACGTATACCCACATCCCCCCACGCATGCACACATACATACACACACACCGCAACACACACTAACATACATTGTCGCACACACGCATTCACAACACACAACATACACGTACACTCACATTCAGTCATTCATGCACGCATTCTGCGCGACTCACACCCGCATGCACGCATACAAAAACAGACACACAACCCCCCCACACATCCCCACACACCACCCCCGTTCCCCTTTCCTATTGGAGAACCCGACTTACCTGCTTGCAGGGGGTCCTCTGGCAGGAGACGGGATGCGGCGCTGCCGCCAGCAGAACATCACCAGTCTGTATGATGGAACATGATACGGTAGGTGGTGTTTTGCTGACATGGTGCTGCTGCTGGCAGCAGTGCCATCTTACCGCCGTCCGCCGTCCACCGACATGAGCGTCGACGGTATTCCGCCAGCCTTCTGGCGGAATTCCATCTACGGTCATAATGTGGGTGGGTGGCTGGTAGCCACGGCGATGGTATGTTGGCGGCCCTCACCGTGGCGGTAGGCGGTATTTACCGCCAATGTCATAATGAGGGCCTATGTCCTGGTCTTACTTTCACACACATGCTGTTTTCATACCTCATATGTTTTCTCTTGATTTTGGTATTGTGCCTAGATTCATACAGTTTTTTATACTTTATTACTCTTTTACTCACATTTTTGTAACTTATGTTATGATCCCCCACTCTAGACATCCACGCTGACACAGTTATAGTACATGGTACCCTACCTCTGAATAGCAACAATGGTGTTTCGCAAGTTACACTAGGCAGAGTTGTTCTATAACTCCACAACATGTCTCTGACCTGATTCCTCCAAGAGGAATTATTGAACATAGCTAACTGAATAGTTTCCCATAACACATGATTAAAGCATTCAATCATTCCATTACCCCTTGGATGATACACAGGTGTCTTACAATGTTTTATTCCCCAATTTCCAAATTCAAAAGCCATGAACTGTGGACCATTGTCAGTCAAAATCTCCCGGGGACAACCTTCCCTACTAAAAATATTTTCACAGAATGTTATCACATTACTCATTTGCACTTCCCTCACAAATGCCACTTCCTACCATTTTGAGTAATAATCCATCATGACAATGGCAAATCTGTCCGACCAACCCAAACATTCAAATTGGCCACATATAACAATAGATACTCTCTCCCATGCTTTTCACTTCATTTAACACTTCATCATGTATTCGCTCATTTTCTCCCCATATTAATACATCATCCTGAAACACTAATGTATTAGTCATATTGCTCAAATATTTTTGCATCATCCTCTGAAATACATAGGCTGCTGAAGCCGGTCCAATAGGCATTCTTACACATTGGAAGGCACCTTCAGTTGTAATGAACGATGTTAAATGTTGGAAGTTCTTCAATAAACGTATCTGATGATAAGCATTAGATAAATCCAATGTGGTGAAAAATGGTACCCCTCTAACACTAGCAGGCGTTTCATTTATCAGCGGTCAAGGGTGCCAGTCAACTAATATGTTTTCATTCAGCTCTCTTAAATCTATGCACATCTGGATCTTTCCATCAGATTTCTTCACTATTACTATTGAACTTAGCCAATCAGATGACTCTATAGGTTCAATAACCCCTTCTCTGCATAACCTTTGTAATTCTTCCTTTAATTTGTCATTTAGTGCCAATAGCACATTATGTGCTTTGTGTACCTTAGGTGTAAAATTTTCTCTGAAAATATTACGGTGTTAAAAACCTTTGAGACAACCTAATTTTCCACTGAATACATCAGGAAACTTGGTGACCCATCATTTTCACCATTGTTGGTCTTTCCTTCCAAGTAATGACCTCCCTTGTTGCACCACGTATATTTCTCCACAAGCTTTCCTGTTTTTAAATTCAATGTCTGCTTGATGTGTGTTGATTTGGGTGAATGCTGGTCTGAAGGTGTGCTTGGAATAGGCTGGGGTTGAGGGGATTGGGACTGAGTAGAGGAAGTTGGAGGGGGGAGGCTGGACACAGGGACAATGGCTGCCATCAGTGCTGAGGCCAGAGCCTGAAATGCTCTCTGTTGGGCCACCACGCCAGAGTGAATGCCCTCCAGGTATGCATTTGTTTGTTGCAAATGCCTCTTGACAACCTGGATGGCATTCAGAATGGTTGACTGCCCAACAGTGAGGGATCTCAGGAGGTCAATAGCCTCCTCACTGAGGGCAGCAGGGCTGACTGAGGCAGGGCCTGAGGTGCCTGGGGCAAAGGAGATGCCCACCCTCATGGGTGAGTGGGCACGGGAAACATGCTGAGGGGCTGCTGGGAGGGTGGTGATGGTAGGGGGGGGCGGCGGCTGTACCTGTTGTTGGGGTGGGCACAGAGGTGTCCACCACCACCAGGAAACTTCCATCGGAGGAGGAGTCGCTGTCTGTGATCTCCCCTCCTGTCCCCGTCGTGGGGCTCCCCTCGCCCTCCGCCCCACTGGTGCCCTCACCGTCGGTGGATTCGGCCTCCAGGCCCATGTTGGATGCAGTTCCCTCCGTCACCAGTGCCTCTGCTCCTCCGCCAGATGATGCTAATGTACATAAGTACAGGGTGACAGAACAAAAAGGGGTGGAAGAGACAGAGGATACACTTGGTCAATGCCAGCAACACCACTACCTTTGGCGTACACAACACACAGGGAGCAGCCCTATGCACTAGGCCATGCACAACCTATTACTAAGATAGTCACCAGCCCATGGGATACAATGCCTAACGCCATCAGCTGCACACCAGAAACCCACAGGACCATGCCCAGTAGTAGATGCCCACTAACACTATTGGGGTAGGAGTGCTTCAGAGCCTGCCCAACAAGGGACCTACCCTGCCATCTTCACCCTGGCCAAGGGGCACCCATAGCCCACATCTGTCACCCAGATAACTCTTAACGCACGCAAAGTCAGGAGTCAGGTTCTGTACTCACCCCCTTGTGGCTGCTGTGATGCCTTCAAGTGCCCATCCAACTCCGGATAGGCCACCGCCAGGATGCGGAACATCATGGAGGTCATGGTGCGACGGGCACCCCTTCCTCGTTGGGAGGCCAGCCCCAGCTGGGCCTTCGCCATCTTCTTTGCCCAGCGGTGCAGGGTCCTCCTACCTCTTGCGGCAGTGGGTGCTCCACAATGTCAAAGACCCCCAGGGTCCGCACCTCCTTGGCGATGGAACACCAAATACCCTTTTGGACGCTGACCTGCAGGGAAAAGACAGCAGAAAAGGGAATTAGTGAACAGTCCAGACGGTCAGACTTATGGCCCACCAGATCCCTCACATCCCCTGACACACATAAATTGTCCACCTTACATGCTGCACTTTGGCCAGGACGCCTCTGCCCCCCCTACATGTTTCTTACATACACAGCACTCCATACATTCATGGCCCACACATCATGCTCACAGTGTACTCACCTGTTTGTCTGGAGGACCGTAGAGTAACGTGTACTGGGGTAGGACCCCATCCACCAGTTTCTCCAACTCCTTTGCAGTGAAGTCAGGGGCCCTTTCCCCAGACACATGAGCGATGGTCAGTTCCAGACACAGGTCACAGCAGCACTTGCAGTGTAGGTCCTCTCCTGTTAAAGGTCAGGTAGCAAGTGAGTGGATAGATAGAAAATGGCGGTGATGTCCGCGGCGATGCGTACCTTCACCGCCGGCTTACATTGCCATTGACTCCTGGAACCCATAGGGCCCAATAATAACCAATGTGAAGTTGCGTGGCGGTCATCGACAGCCTTCCGCGACGGCACACAACGCCAGCGCAATGACCTCATTTTCACTTGTCCCTCCTCACAGGTCAGGAAACCACCATTTCAGGGGGCACAGGGCATAGCACCTAACTGCGTCACAGCACACATTGGCATGGCAACTGATTGTCGGGTTCACATTTTGTTTCTGTAAAGTAAACAAATCATCATTAGTGCAATAGATGTGGGAATATGACCCTCTGCTCACCGTTCTCTTCCATAGGCTACAACCGATGAGGCTGAATATTAGATGGCGGCATCCTCCGGTGTACAGACCCCTGATGGACCTTGCGACAATGGAGGACAGACACATTATCATTACATACAGACTTGATCGGACCACAATCCAAGAACTGAATGCCCCATTGGAGCCAGACCTGATGTCAGCTATCCGCCAGCCCACAGGTATCCCCCCTCTAATGCAGGTCCTATCAGTGCTCCATTTCCTGGCAAGTGGTTCCTTCCAAACAACAGTGGCCATGGCATCAGGGATGTCTCAGCCAATGGTCTCCAACGTGTTGACCAGAGCGTTGTCTGCCCTGCTGAAACACATACGCAGCTACATCGTGTTCCCCCAGGTGGAGGATTTGGCCACAGTGAAAGCTGACTTTTATGCCCTGGGTCATATCCCCAACATCATTGGTGCCACTGATGGTACCCCCCCCCCCCGGAGAAATGAACAAGTTTTCAGGAATAGAAAAAGCTATCACTTTATGAGTGTGCAGATGGTGTGTTTGGAGGACCAGTACATCTCCCCTGTGAATGCCAAATATCCTGGCTATGTGCATGACGCCTTTATCTTGAGGAATAGCAGCATCCCATATGTGATGGGCCAACTCCAGAGGAACCGGGCGTGGCTAATAGGTGAGCCAAAGGTTCCACACACACTATGAGTAGGTGTCTGGGGTTGTTCCTAGGGGCTAGTGTGTGTCTAACAGTTGTCCCTCGATATTTGCAGGTGACTCTGGTTACCCCAACCTCTCATGGCTACTGACCTCTGTGAGGAATGCCAGGACAAGGGCAGAGGAACGTTACAATGAGGCACATGGGTGTACAAGGAGGATTATTGAAAGGACCTTCGGCCTCCTGAAGGCCAGGTTCTGGTGCCTCCATCTGACAGGTGGCTCCCTGTACTACTCACCCAAGAAGGTGTGCCAGATCATCATTGCATGTTGCACAACCTGGCCTTGAGGAGCCAGGTGCCTTTTCTGGGAGGAATTTCCTAGAGATGGTCTTGTGGCAGCGGTGGAGCCTGTGGACAGTGTGAACAGTGAGGAAGAGGAGGCAGAGAAAGAAGATGTTGACAACAGAATCAATATAATTCAGCAGTACTTCCAGTGACACACAGGTAAGATACTGTAAGTTCACTTTACATTTCAGTTATCTTTTGGACATTGTACAAGGCAGCCTCTTACCCTATGTCTATGGCCACTGACCCTGTACCCTTTGGCATCTCTATTTTCAGATCTCTGTGCCCCACTCTGGCTCCTGCTATGTGTACTGCTGCCCACCAAAGGTCATTCCAAAGTATATTTCACTGTACATTTGAGTTGCAATGCTTTGATTATGTTGTACTAATACATTTGTGAATCATTTGAGACTCCAGATTAGTATTTGTTCCAAGGGCGTTTATTTAGGTGCTCATAAGCAGAGGGGGATGTGCAATGGGCTGGGTTGATGGTGGAGGAATGTCCAGTTAGAGTCCACTCTCTTGGTATCACAGGTGCATTGTCCAATGGGACATAGGAAGGGGAG
The DNA here is from genome assembly GCF_031143425.1 of Pleurodeles waltl. Lineage (NCBI taxonomy): Eukaryota > Metazoa > Chordata > Amphibia > Caudata > Salamandridae > Pleurodeles > Pleurodeles waltl. Next base: position 1,095,946,351 of record NC_090437.1, read on the forward strand.
TAATGGCAGTTCAAGGTGGACAGTGTGACAGAGTGGGACAGAAGGGTTACAATCAGGAGAGTCTTATTTCCTGGCAGGTGTCTTGGCAATGTTCTCTGGCTTCTGCCTGGAGTGAAGGGACCGTTGGCCTGTTGGTCCTGTGGCAGGGCTTCCTGTCCACTAGCGACGGCGGAGGTGGAAGGCTGTTCATCGGTTGGGCTAGTGTCAGGCGCCCGTTGTTGTGCCTCTGCTTCCCTCATGGTCTTGGCCATGTCAGCCAGCACCCCTGCAATGGTGACCAGGATGGTGTAGATGTTTGTTAGGTCTCCTGCAGCTGCTGGGTCTCCTGCAACTTGGCCAGTATCTGGCCCATCGTCTCCTGGGAATGGTGCTCCCAGGATGTTGGAGAGTGCCTCGTGGAGAGTGGGTTCCCTGGGCCTGTCCTCCCCCTGTGGCACAGCAGTCCTCCCAGCTTCCCTGTTGTCCTGTGCCTCTGTCCCCTGAAACGTGTGCCCACTGCCAGTGACCCCAGGTCCCTGATGCAGGTAGGGTGGAGGGGATAAAGTAGTAAAGATTTGACTCACCAGAGTCCAGTCCTCCTGCTACTCCTGTGAGACCCTCAGGATGCATAATTGCCAAGATTTGCTCCTCCCATGTTGTTAGTTGTGGGGGAGGAGGTGGGGGTCCACCGCCAGTCCTCTGTATTGCTATCTGGTGTCTTGCAACCACGGAACGCACCTTTCCCTGTAGGTTGTTCCACCTCTTCCTGACGTCATCCCTGGTTCTTGGGTGCTGTCCCACAATGTTGACCCTGTCCACGATTCTCCGCCATAACTCCATCTTCCTTGCAATGGAGGTCTGCTGCACCTGTGATCCGAATAGCTGTGGCTCTACCCGGATGATTTCCTCCACCATGACCCTTAGCTCCTCCTCAGAAAACCTGGGGTGTCTTTGGTGTGCCATGGATGTGGTGTGTGTGATATGTGTGAGGATGTGTGGGGTGATGTGTGGGGTGATGTGTTGGGGTGCATGCTGTGATGTGCATGGATGGTGGATGGGTGATGCTGTTCTGTGGCTCTGATTGACTGGGTGCTCCTGGTTTGTGTCTCTCTGTGTTGCCAATCATTTTTTTAGTTGAAAGGGTTGTGGGTAATGTGGGAGTGTGTTTTATAGTGGTGTGAGTGTGTGGTGTGTGTATGTGTGTCAGGTGTGTGTAGTTTGATTTGTCCAATCTGGTGTTGTTTTGTAAATGTGTGTGTACTTTGAGCGGGGCGGTATGTACCACCAATGGTTTACCACGATTGAAAGACTGCTGCGGTGATTCGTGGGTTGTGATATTGTGGGTGTATTCCTGTTGGTGTAACAGTGTGGGTTTGGCTATCGCTGACCTTTTGGCTGGCGGACTTGTATGGGTGTCTGTATTGTGGCAGAATTCTCAGTGTGGTTCATAATACCCGTAGCGAAATAGTACTGCGGGCACGATATGTTGGCAGCCGTCAGCACGGCGGTAGGCGGCATTTACCGCCACGGTTGTAATGAGGGCCTAATTCTTTTAGGCAAATTTACCACCAACGACATTTAATCCGGAGATGTTTTCTTGTTTCTGAAATCTTTGCATGATGCAGTGCGGCCTGCTATTTGGAATAACTCTGAATAAATACCTCCATTGTGTATTTAAAAGCAATTTCTTTTTTACTTGTAAAAAAACACATTGGGCACAAGATTATCAAAATGGCCAAAGTCACACTGTTAAAACTCCAGCTCTGCAGAGATTATTTTGTTCTTAATCAAAGCGAAGATGTCTGAGGTGGTCATTCCAAACTCAGCGGTAAAAGGCGCTTACCGCCGTTCAGAAGACCGCCATAACACCGCCACGGCCGCGGTAAACCGCCATGGTCATTCTGACCCACAACAGTCAAACCGCCAAAATACAGACATCCACAAAAGTCCGCCACACCAAAGGGCAGCGAGAAACTGGTGATGACCAAACCTCCACCGTCACGTCAACAGAAATACGCCCACACTATCACGACACACGAATCCACGCTGCGGTCTTTCTACCGCGGTATTCCATTGGCGGTACACACCGCAGCGCTCAAAATACACACACACTTACAAAATACAACTACATTGGACAATTCAAAATACACACACCTGATACACATACACACACCACTCCCACACACCCATTACAATATAAAATACACACCCACATCACCCACAAACCTCCACTCCTAGAGATTCTTGACACGCACCGAGAAAAGACATCCGAGCACCCATACGCCCAATTCACTGTCACCCAGCAATATTTGCACGCACTTCACACAACACAACAATACACATCACCACACTTAGCACCACACAATCCACCCTACACATCACCCACACCACCCCATGGCACCGCAAAGACACCCCAGGTTCTCTGATGATGAACTCAGGGTCATGGTGGAGGAAATTGTACGAGTAGAGCCACAGCTGTTCGGGGCACAGGTGCAGCACACCACCATTGCCAGGAAGATGGAGCTATGGAGCAGAATAGTGGACAGGGTCAACGCTGTGGGACAGCACCCAAGAAATCGGGACGACATCAGGAAGAGGTGGAACGACCTACGGGGGAAGGTGCGTTCCATGGTATCCAGGCACAACATCGCGGTGCAAGGGACTGGCGGCGGACCCCTACCTCCTCCCCCAGAATTTACAACATGGGAGGAGCAAGTCTTGAACATCCTGCATCGCAGGAGTAGGAGGAGGAATGGACTCTGGTAAGTCAAATCTTCACTACTTCTTCCCCCCACCCCACCTGCATGCCAACTCATACCCCCACCCTCACCCCCACCCCATCACACCTACTCCTTGCAAATGTCTCACCATCACAACCCACCCATCCCAACACCTAGCCCTGCATGCGTCCACAAAGCATGGACACCCATCACCTAAGCATGCCCACTGCACATACACATACAACCCCCCCCAACCACCGTCACAACAGCCCCCACAAAGGAATGCCAGCACTGGGGTACACGGGCACCCACCCATTGCACGCTATGGCACACACAGAAGCAATAACCATACTTTTATACCCCTGCAGGACCCGAACGCCACGTCACCGCGCAGGAGGGTCCACAAATGTCCACTCCACACCCAGAAGAGGCCCACAGTGAGGACAGCAGCTCTGTCTCCCTGGATCTAGATGACCAGCCTGGTCCATCGGGGACCTCGGGAAAGTCGGTTCCCCTCACACAGCCACAGGACACAGCAGACCTTCCCCCCTCTGGGAACACCAGCACAGCACCCACCCAGCGGGCCCATAACTCTGTCCCCAGGACACGTCAATCAGCGGTGTGTCCACCACTACAGGGAACCCAGGCTAACCCAACACCCCAACAACAATAGGGACCTGGGGGCAGTGGTAGTGGGCACACGGTCCAGGGGACAGAGGCCCAGGGAAACAGGGCAACTGGGAGGGATGCTGTGTGACAGAGGGGGGGACAGGCCCAGGGAACCCCCTCTCCACGAGGCCATCTCCTCCATCATGGGAGCATACCACCGCTCCCAGGAGACGATGGCGACGGTCCTGGCCAGGTTTCAGGAGATCCAGCTTCTGCAGGAGCAACAGTATATGGGGTTCAGGGAGGAACTAAGAAACATAAGTTCCGCCATGGGTACCATCATAGTGGCCCTGAATGAGGTAGTCACCACATTGCGGGACACTGTGGCACCTCAAAGGGCCCCTGACACTAGCATGCACCAAGAACTGCCTACCACCTCCGCTGGCGCTAGTGGACAGGAGGCCCCGACACAAGACCAACAGGCCACCAGAACCCCTCCCCCTGCAGAAGGAGAACCACCCCGCAAGCGGGCCCTGAGATCCAGGAAGAAGACAGAGTAAGATGTCAAGACCCCCGCCAGCAAAGGATACCGCCGTGATTGTCATCCCACTGTCCCACATTGTCACCCTGTCCAACCTTAAACTGCCCCTGCTCCACTTCCCACAGGCATTTGGACAATGCACCTGTGAAACTGATAGTCTGGACTCTGCCATGGACAATCCTCCACCATCACCCCTCACCGATTTGCAACCACTCATCCAATTTAGAGCACTTGAATAAAAACACTTATTGCACAAAACAATCTGGAGTCTGGCTGTGATTTAGAACAAATGTATTAGACATGACCGTGCCAAAATGTTCATTCACATTGTGATGCCAACAAACCGCTGTCACATAGCTGTAGTCCATGGGGAAACAAAGCAGATGTCACGCAGTGAGGCCCACATCTCTGAAAACGGAAGGGAAAGTCACAACACAGTTACCATACACTGGGGGAAAAAGTCAGACAGTAGAGAGGTAGGAGTCTTTAAGTAAATGTAATATACCGGTGTGTACTCTTATCTGTGTGTCACTGAAAATACTGCTGTATTACTGTGTTCCTGTTCTCTATGTCGTCCTCTTCAGCTTCCTCCTCTTCACTCTCCACAGCTGCTACAACACCACCATCTGGACCATCCTCCTGCAGAAAAGGCACCTGGCGGCGCAAAGCCAGGTTGTGAAGCATACAGCAGGCCACGATGATCTGGCACACCTTCTTTGGTGAGTACATTAGGGATCCACCTGTCATATGGAGGCACCTGAACCTGGCCTTCAGGAGGCCAAAGGTTCGCTCGATCACCCTCCTAGTCCACCCATGGGCCTCATTGTACCGTTCCTCTGCCCTTGTCCTGGGATTCCTCACTGGGGTCAGTAGCCATGACAGGTTGGGGTAACCAGAGTCCCCTAATAGCCACACCCGGTGCCTCTGGAGTTGACCCATCACATACGGGATGCTGCTATTCCGCAGGATGTACGCGTCATGCACTGACCCAGGGAACTTGGCATTAACATGGGAGATGTACTGGTCAGCCAAACACACCATCTGTACATTCATCGAATGATAACTCTTCCGGTTCCTGTACACCTGTTCACTCCTGCTGGGGGGGACCAAAGCAACATGTGTCCCATCAACGGCACCTATGATGTTGGGGATATGTCCAAGGGCATAGAAATCACCCTTCACTGTAGGCAAATCCCCCACCTCAGGGAAAACGATGTAGCTCCGCATGTGTTTGAGCAGGCCAGACAACACTCTGGACAACATCTTGGAAAACATAGGCTGGGACATCCCTGATGATATGGCCACTGTTGTTTAAAATGACCCACTTGCTAAGAAATGGAGTACTGACAGCACCTGCACTAGAGGGGGGATCCCTGTGGGTTGGCGGATGGGTGACATCAGGTCTGGCTCCAGCTGGGCACACAGTTCCTGTATAGTGGCTCGGTCAAACCTGTATGTCAGTATGACATGTCGTTCCTCCATTGTCGACAGGTCCACCAGCTGTCTGTACACGGGAAGATTCCTCCATCTCCTCGCATGTCCCAGCGGACAGTGCCTATGAAGGACAACAGTGAGCACAGAGTCAAGCAACCCACAGGTACGTAACCACAGCTTGCACATAACACGATTCCCAATGCATTGAATGGCTTGTATGAGTGTTGGTGCAAGGCCTAGGTATGTGTGACGCAGTTGGTAATTAGGCCATGTGGGCCCTTGAAATGGCGGCTGCCTGACCTGTGAAGTGCGACAGTGGGATATGAGGTCAATGAGCTGGCGTGGCACACCGCAACGGTAAGGCGGTCGAAGACCGCGGCGCAAAGCCGCATTGGTTAACATTGAACCCTATGGGTTTCAGGAGCCAATGACGATGTGCGCCGGCGGTCGCGGTACGCACCCCCGCGGTACGCACCGCCGCGGGCGTGACCGCCATTTTCTATCTGCTTAATCACTCGATACCTGATCTTCGACAGGAGAAGACCTACACCTGAAGTGCTGCTGTGACCTCGGTCTGGAAGAGACAATGGCTCATGCGACTGGGGAAAGGGCCCCTGCCTTCACTGCGGAGGAGTTGGAGAAACTTGTGGATGGGGTCCTCCCCCAGTATGCGCTACTCTACGGTCCTCCAGACCAACAGGTAAGTACACTGGGACCATGCTTAGTGGGCAATGCCTGGGTTGAGTGGGGTGGATGAAAGATGGTGGGGAGGGGAGCGATTGAGGCATGCATCAAACGACAGATGAGAGCATGTGCCACATGGCAAGGGTGGGGATGGGGGGCCACTCACATCGAGCATACAGAAGGTGATGACAATGTTTCTCTCCCTGTACATGTCACATAGGTCAGCGCCCATCAGAAAGTCGCGATTTGGCGTGCCATCGCCAAGGACGTCCGGACCCTGGGGGTCCACAACAGACGGGGCACCCACTGCCGGAAGAGGTGGGAGGACATCTGACACTGGAGCAGGAAGACGGTGGAGGCTCAGCTGGGGATGGCCTCCCAACGAAGGAGGGGTGCCAGTCGTCATTTGACCCCCCTGATGTCCCCGATCCTGGCGGTGGCCTACCCCGATTTGGATGGACGCGTGAGGACATCACAGCAGACACAAGGGGGTGAGTACAAATACATTCTGCTGACTTTGCGCGCAGTGGAGGTGTCTGGGTGGGGGAGGAGGGCTGTGGGTATCCCTAGGCCAGGGCGATTTCTGTAGGCTAGGCCCCTCCGTAAGGCATGGCCCTGTGCCCCCGCCCACCTCTGTAGGGTGCCAAGTACAGGTATCCATGGCCTGTGTCATCTATGTGTGCAGTTGTCGTCCATAGGCTTGTAGGCCATGTCCCACGGATTGCGTAGTGGACCCCAAGTGCGCGGCGTAGTGCAGGGGGCTTCTGTGTCTGTCTTGTCCGCCAACGGTAGCGGTACTCCATGCACTCAACATGTCTTTATTTCTCCCCCCCCCTTTATTGTGGTCTTCCTGTTCATGTGTGCATTAGCATCATCAGGCGGAGGAGAAGTGGCATCGGAGCACGAGGGAGCTGCATCCCACATAGCCCTGGAGGGCCATGCAGCGGAGTCCGAATACACCAGTGGGACGGAGGGCGAGGGCAGCTCCACAGCGGGGACTCGTGCTGATGTCAGTGACAGCGACTCGTCCTCTGAAGGGAGCTCCCTTGTGGTGGCGGCAACATCCATGCCCCCCGCAACAACAGGTACAGCCGCCACCCAGCGCACCAGCACCGCCCTCCCACAGCCCCTCAACGTTTGCCCCGTGCCCACTCACCCAGGAAGGTGGGCATCTCCTTCGCCCCAGGCACCTCAGGCCCTGCCCCTGTCGCCCCTGCTGCCCTCAGTGAGGAGGTAATTGACCTCCTGAGGACCATCATTGTTGGGCAGTCTACCCTTTTGAATGCCATCCAGGGTGTACAAAGGGAGGTGCACCAGAGTAATGCATACCTGGAGGGCATTCATTCGGGTCAGGCTGCCCATCAGCGATCGTTCAACGCTCTGGCCTCAGCACTGACGGCAGCAATTGTCCCTGTCTCTAGCCTCCCCCCTCCAACTTCCTCCACCCAGACCCAATCCCCTGTACCTCTGCCTATCCCAGACACACCATCAGACCAGCCTGCACACACCTCAACACCCAAGGGAAGCTCATCCAGACATAAGCACCACACATCATACAAGCATTCACACAAGCAACATCCACATGCAGACATACCAACAGCCACTGCCTCCACTGTGTCCCCCTCCTCCTTGTCTCCCTACTCCCTCCCTGTCACGTCTCCACTCACACTTGCATGCACAACATCTTCAGCCACTACGTCCATCACCAGCACACCCACCAGAACACTCCGCACACGTGCAGTCACCATCCCCACTACCATTTACACATCCCCTGTGTCCTATCCCAGTGTGTCTGTCACCCCCTCTTCCAAACTACACAAACACAGGCAGCCACCCACCCAACAGCCATCCACCTCACGACAGCCTCCAGCCCAAGCACCTGCACCCAAAGACACCAGACTTCACACTCCTACAACCACATCCTCTTCCTCCACTCCCATACCCACTACACCTACCCGTCCCTCTCTTTCCAAATTGCTTTTCTTTTCCAAACTTGACCTCTTTCCTACAACTCCCCCACCCCGTCCATCTCATAAGACTCCAATCAGCACCTCAGCCACCACAAAACCGGGACCTGTAAAGACTGTTGTCCATGGACTGTGGAGTCCCCCACCCTCAAGTGCATCCAGTTCAGCTAGGAGTCAAGGCACGGCCAGCCCACCCCCGGAAAAGCATCCGAAGATTGGCAGTGCCCGGCGCGAGAGACCAAAGACCCCAGGGACCAAAATCCCTACATTGGCTCCGGCAGGAAGTCGGGTGCCACCTGGCACACCGCCAAAGGTGGGAAAGGGCCACAAGCGTACAAGGAAGGGTGGGAAGGGCAGCACGCCCGACAAGTCCGGCAGCAGGCTAGCTGGCCAGGAGGGCCCCACCAGCCCCATCCCAGGTGTGCAGGAGGACACCCACAGGCCCGGTACTGCAGCCCAGGAGGGCCCCGCAAGCCACGTCCCAGGTGGGCTGGAGGACACCCACAGGCCGGGTACTGCAGCCCAGGAGGGCCCTGCAAGCCACCAGACAGATGGGCAGGAAGGCCCCGCCAGCCACATGTCAGGTGGCGAGTGACATCCATGCCTGGGCCGGATCCGCTGACCAGGACACTCATCTCAAGCACCGCTCCGCTGGGCACCGCCGTCTCAAGCACCGCTGAACAGAGCACCGCCGTCTCAAGCACCGCTGAACAGGGCACCGCCGTCTCAAGCACTGCTCCGCTGGGCACCGCCGTCTCAAGCACTGCTGAACAGGGCACCGCTGTCTCAAGCACCGCTGAACAGGGCACCGCCGTCTCAAGCACCACTGAACTGGGCCCTTCATCTCAAGCACCGCTGAACAGGGCCCTTCATCTCAAGCACTGCTCCGCTGGGCACCGCCGTCTCAAGCACTGCTGAACTGGGCCCTTCATCTCAAGCACTGCTCCGCTGGGCACCGCCGTCTCAAGCACCGCTGAACAGGGCCCTTCATCTCAAGCACCGCTGAACAGGGCTCTTCATCTCAAGCACTGCTCCGCTGGGCACCGCCGTCTCAAGCACCGCTGAACTGGGCCCTTCATCTCAAGCACCGCTGAACAGGGCCCTTCATCTCAAGCACCGCTGAACAGGGCACCGCCATCTCAAGCACCGCTGAACAGGACACCGCCTTCTCAAGCACCGCTGAACAGGGCCCTTCATCTCAAGCACCGCTGAACAGGGCACGGCCATCTCAAGCACCGCTGAACAGGATACCGCCTTCTCAAGCACCGCTGAACAGGGCACCACTGTCTCAAGCACCGCTGAACTGGGCCCTTTATCTCAAGCACCGCTGAACAGGGCCCTTCATCTCAAGCACCGCTGAACAGGGCACCGCCGTCTCAAGCACCGCTGAACAGGGCACAGCCGTCTCAAGCACTGCTCCGCTGGGCACCGCCGTCTCAAGCACTGCTGAACAGGGCACCGCCGTCTGAAGCACTGCTGAACTGGGCCCTTCATCTCAAGCACCGCTGAACAGGGCCCTTCATCTCAAGCACCGCTGAACAGGGCACCGCCGTCTCAAGCACCGCTGAACAGAGTACCGCCGTCTCAAGCACCGCTGAACTGGGGCCTTCATCTCAAGCACCGCTGAACAGGGCCCTTCATCTCAAGCACCGCTGAACAGGGCACCGCCGTCTCAAGCACCGCTGAACAGGGCACCGCCGTCTCAAGCACTGCTCCGCTGGGCACCGCCGTCTCAAGCACCGCTGAATAGGGCACCATCGTCTCAAGCACCGCTGAACAGGGCCCTTCATCTCAAGCACTGCTCCGCTGGGCACCGCCGTCTCAAGCACCGCTGAACTGGGCCCTTTATCTCAAGCACCGCTGAACAGGGCCCTTCATCTCAAGCACCGCTGAACAGGGCACCGCCGTCTCAAGCACCGCTGAACAGGGCCCTTCATCTCAAGAACCACTGGCCCATTGGCGGAAGGGGCAGGCCCGCATCTGTGTCGGGCAGGGCTGCACGAAGCACTCTGGGCACTAGTCCCCCTCCAGTACCAGTGGAGACTGTTATCCACTTGAGAGACTGTGGCTTTGCACTCCCCAGGATGGCACAGTGGGCAACTCACCCACTGTAGAGACTTGAGAGACTGTGGCTTTGCACTCCCCAGGATGGCACAGTGGGCAAGCCACCCACTGTAGAGACTTGAGAGACTGTGGCTTTGCACTCCCCAGGATGGCACAGTGGGCAACCCACCCACTGTAGAGACTTGAGAGACTGTGGCTTTGCACTCCCCAGGATGGCACAGTGGGCAACCCACCCACTGTAGAGACTTGTGAGACTGTGGCTTTGCACTCCCCAGGATGGCACAGTGGGCATGGAGGCCCCTCGTGGATCTGGCGTCGTGGACTCATCTGGCTGAGGTGCCCCCCCTTCCCTTCCCCTGAGGTGCCTGTAGTTTTCCTATCTGATGCCCCTGCAGTGTTCTCTCCGTTGGAGGCAGGTATCCTGTGTGGGCTTTGCCCATGTGTTTTGGCCCAGTGGCCCACGAACAATGGCTGATAGACATATCGGACTGGACAATTTATGTATATAAAGTTATAAATGTGTGATATATTTTATACTCAGTCTTACAATATAATTCTATATTTATAATCATTTCATTTTGCCTTTGCATTCTTCCGGGGGGTTTGGGGGGGGGTAACTGTGATGTGTTGCTAAGCATTGATGTGTATGTTGTAGTGGATGAGGGTGGGGGTGGGTGTGTCGAGTATGTGTATCCCCGTAATATTTTCTCCTCCCCCCTCCCCTGTGTCGTAGGTGCAGTACTCACCGTTGTCTTCTGCGTCGGCGTTCGTGCTCCTGGTAGAGGAGCAGGAAGACAATGGCTGGTAGGGTGTGGAGTTCGGGTTCCATGCTGTCCAGATTCCTCGTGGGGTGTATGGAGGTGAGCGTTTTCTGTTTGAAATGTCTGTTTCCGCCGTGTTTTTATCGGCGGGGCGACCGCCCCGGAAAAGGTGGCGGATTGGTGGGTTGTGATAGGGTGGGCAGTACATTGTCTCCCGCCTGTCTGTTGGCGGTGACCGCCGGACTGTTTGTTTGTCCCGCCGTGGCGGGCGGTGTGTTAAAGTGGCGGTCTCTGTTGGCGGTTTCCGCCAGGGTCGGAATTGCATTTTTTTTACCGCCAGCCTGTTGGCGGTTTGGCCGCCGCTTTAACACCGACCGCCAGGGTTGGAATGACCCCCTGAGTCTCTTATGATCTTATCAGACGATAGGTAAACCTAGGTTTAGGCAATGAACAACTCCAACTTAAAACAAAACACTGAAACATAAGAGCCAGTTTCAAGGCACCGGTAGTGGTTGTGGCCAATACAGTTTATTCCTGAGTCTATCAATTTTGTAAAGGTGATTCCCTTGTTTCTTTTACCCAAGTATGATATTCTTTTACCATTGAAGAAGAACATCTTTATTGCCTAAGATTAATTAAAATCACAACACTACTACAGCTTGTAAAAACATCTTAATAATGGTACATGAAGTGCATAAAAAGGAATAAAATAGCTACATAATAATATTCTAAGATTGACTAAGTGTGAGACATTGGGTTGTCGGTTAAGGGCAGTGAAATCCTACTCAAGCAACAGCCAAAATCATTGGCAGGGTGAACCACAAATAATCAGTAAATTAACCTGTGCTTAACTCTCTGGTAGCTTGGCACAAAACCAATCAGGCTTAATTAGAGGCAATGTGTAAAGTATACATGCAGTACTTAAACAGCAATGAAGTTAAACCACAACACAAGAACAATCCCATAATAATTCAGAAAATTAGACTAAATTTAATAGAATATTTAACACCAAAAATAAAACATCCAACCAACGGAGCCAGAGTTATGATTTTTTAAACTTTAAAGTGAAAAATAGCACCTACTGATCAAAGCATCGACTGCACACATCTAGTTGCACAAGAGCGGGCAAAGTCAAAAGCTATGGCAGACCGTGATGGAGTGCGGTTCGGATACAAGAAGTGGATTGAGCCCGTTCTGTGCTTCCCTTTGGAATTAGAAGAATTTTTCAAGAAAAATATTTGAAAAGGTAAAGTTCAGCGGGACAAAGCAGCCAGCAGTGTCCAAGGAGAAGGTGTCAACATTGTGGAGCCACTGACGAAGTCGCTGTGAAGATTTCTACATTCAGACCTAGGACTGAATTTAAGAAAGTTGCCCTGCATCCATCCTTGCGCCCCTTAGCGCCCCCCTAATGCCACCATGTGTGTGCCGAAATTAACATATGGCGCACCATGGCAGTAGTTAGGGAACTGTCTTCAAAAATTTTTGCGCTAGTTTGGCGCTTTGCGGTATTAGCACCAAAAATGTTGATGCCAATCCTGCCCCCCTGCATACGTTATGCCTGGCTCTGGCATAATGTGGTGCAAGAGATTTAAAGTATTAAATATGGTGCAGTGCTTTGGCATAATATTGCCACATTATTGTAAAAAAAGAAAATGCTAATGTAGCAATATATGACGCTAGGCCCTTCTTAGATGCGGGCCCTAATCTCATTATCAAAAGTCCAAAAACTCCAGTGGGACAAAGCTGCAGCATATGGCAGACAAGGGCCACATGAGCCAGATACCCCTCCAGCAAGGAACCGGTATAGGAAAGTGTCATTTTTTACATGGTTAGCCCCCACTTTTTGCCTGATATTTGAGGTGCTTTCAAAGTTGTTAGTGCCCAGGGCCCCTACTAACCATTTTACCTGGGCCGGATCTCTTTCCCAAAACTGTTGTGATGCATTGGCACAATTAGACCCCCCCCTTTAGGTACCACTATGAGCCCCTAGTTAATGGTACTAAGACTATGACATGGGGTACTAAAGGTAGGCCGCTAAGGGCAGCAGCACTGCTTGTGCCACCCTCAGGGACCATGCATCCAAGTGCACCCAGCACTGCCATTGCAGTGTTCTTGTGAAATCCTAGATTGCAAAACTGACATGGTACACAGCCTGTGTGTCCTGTCCACTACACACTGCATGCAGTATATGTAAGTCACCCCTCAGTGAACTGGTAACTACCCTGTCATGGTTGCTGGCAGGTCACAACCAGCCTGCTACCATCGGATTCTGGAACCCTGGGGTGAGAGCCTGTACTCTCTGGCACCAGAATATGAAACCCTTCCTGGGCAGAGGACTTACACCTCCTCCCCCAGGAATGTGCCCAGCCCTGACTATGATCCTCAAAGAACTTACTGGCCTTGAAACTCAACTCACAGCCCTACTGCTGGCAGCAGATGGCCACCCCCATTGTAAACCCAGCCTTTTGGTTGGAGCAACAGCAGGAAAACACAACTGGAGGAGCGGCCAGGTTCAGCTTGTACCACCCCTAAGGTGTTGCATGCGAGGTGACCCCTCCATTTCATTTTCCACTATCTTGCATGGTAGGAAAATAGATAGACTCTCAGGAATAGGGAAGTGAATTATGACCTCAGGAAGTGGTCACATAGTGGGTGTAGCCACCCTGAGGTCGATGACCCATTGGTCAATACTAGGTACTCCCCTAAATGCCCACTAAATGCAGTATTCGGTAGACACCCCTAGAGCTGCAGATCAGATTCCAAGGAAACAAGAAGACCAGCAACAAAGAAGAATGAAGGCTCAAGAACTGCATTCCTGCTGCACAAAGAAAAAGGTGCCAAATCCTGCCTTCTGCACCCAGACTTGGCAATCCCAGCTGAGGCATTGCTTGGACATCGGACAGATGCCCTCCACTCTTCTAAGAATTGCCAAAGATCTCCCTCCAGAGTGAAGGCATTGCTCTTCTGCAACAAAGACCAAAAGACCAGTGAAGTCCAGTTCACTGACCGGCTGCTGACCAAAGAACTAGACAATACAGCCAGTCCAAATTTCACCCAATGGACTCTGAGGACAAAACCCGTAAGTGTGCCAAGCTTAGTTCCACTGTGACTTCCAGTGGCTGAACAGTGTAATAGACACAGGTACTATTCACCCAGCGTCGGACACCATGAAGGAAAGGACACTCCAGGCTCTAGAAGGACCAGGAGGAAGCCCCAGTTGAGGTACTTCAGAAACCACCAAAACCACCAGAACCATCCACTAGAGTGGCCCTGCTGACTTGCAAGCAACCCTCAAAGTGACCTCCCTCCTGCTTTCACAGGCACCTTTGCGCACAGCTCTTGGCTCACCTCTCTGCTCTGCACCCAGCCTCCCTGGGCCCTGCACCGGAGAACCAGCTGTGCTTTAAGGGTCCCCCACCCAATACAACCTCTTCATTCCAAGGGGACCCATCAGACTCACTTTGAAGTCCACCTGTACCACCTGGACCTGCACCAGGTCCAAGAACTTTTCAGTTGGGAACCACCTGAACTCCTCCAGCTAATCCACAGGACTCGTTGACGACCTCAACCTATATGCGAAAGGAGACATTGATAAACCTATTGCCTGATTTCCTATGTATTTTGAAAGTTTTCTCCTATTGATTCCAAAAGAGCATAATTACGCATAAAAGACTACTTTTTCTAAACTTTGAAAAATCATGAGTACTTACCTGATTTTGATGTAAATCAATGTGTAGCTGCCCGAACTCTGCACAGTGTGCCTGGTTTTGCACAGTACATAGAGAACCAGACTCCTACAACTGCGAAACAGGATTTGCTGCTGTTGGAAAGAACGTAGTGGGAGCTACTCTGAAGTACGGCCAATTAGCAATGCACCTTGGCTGGATCAGCAAGTAGCTAGGTCTCAGTCTCCTATTGGCAGAAAAAGTCTTAGGTTTTGTATTTGGGCTATCTGGGTACCTTTAGCACCACTTACAAGGTTGCAGGAGTATTGGGGCACCAAGTGAAGCGTCAGGACTCACTCAGGCTGGTTTGAGGTGCAGGTTCCAGATAGTTGGAGACTTTCCTGTCTCTGATGCTCTGTCAGGCGGCCAGTCAAGTAGCCCTGGGAGTCACTCTGAAAGTCCTGGGTTCAAGCAGAGAAGCAGGTCTCAAGCAGAAGAGCAGTCATAGATAGCCACGGGGCAAGATTCAGGCAGGAGGACAGTCCTCTTGGTGCAGCAGGGCAGTCCTTTGTAGTATACAGCAGGCCACAAGCAGCAGGGAAGTCCTCTGAGAGTCCTTCCTCAGGTCAGGAAGTAAACCAAAGAGTGAGTTTGAGGGTCCCATTTTTATACCTGATGCCAGCTTTTAATTGGAAGAAACTTCTGGAGTTTTCCCTCCAAGTGTCTGGAATTGCCTGCTTCTCTGTCTGTGCCCTGGCTCCAGTCAGCAATAATGATAGCGCTGGCTAGTGTTGTCTTGAGAGGGTGCTCCCTGATATGTATGGGGTTGTGGTCCCATGGAAATTAGGGTATCACTGTGTGTGGATGCCATCCCAAAAGCAAACAGGCCCTTAGGAGGTGCACTGACAGTGCACCATGAAAAGGTGGTGTTCTGTCAGTGTGACTTCCTAAAGCAGACACCTGGAGGTGGTAAAGGGCATCCCGTAGATGCCCTGGGTATCCCTTTAAAGGTGGATTCAGTCATAATCCCCTCTTTAAAGTGCAAGTGGCTCCAGACCATACTTTGAAAAATCAATACGCCTGTAAGCAGACACCCTGGGGGTCATTATGAGTTTGGTGGACAGTTTTCACTTCCAACCCAGATGTTGCTGCCTCACAGGCTACATTCCCGCCGGCCCCATCAAGAGTTTCCCACTAGGCTGGTGGAAACCTCAGTTTCCGTCGGCCATCCTAGCAGGAAACAGGCTACAGCATTGTCACCGGCTCGTAATCGAGCCACCGGCAATGCTGTAGCCCGCAGGGCAGTGCAGGGCCCCCTCTGTTGCCCCATGCACCTGTTCTTCACCAGCGTTTCATGGTGGTGTTACCGCCAGGAGAAGGCTGACAGAGAACAAGGTTGTATTCCCCAGAGCCGCGCTGCTTGCAGCACTGCCCTGGTGAGTTAGGATCTCTGCCACCTCCAGACCGCCGGGATCTAAGATCCAGGCAGAGCTGGTGGTTCCCTGGTGGTCTGACCACCAGAGTTGTAATGCGGCGGTCGGATCGCTGCATTGGCAGTGGTCCAGACCTCCACTGCGAGTGTGGCTGTCTATAGACTGCCACATTCTTAATGACCCTCTCTGTCTTTCACTGAATGTGCTGCCACCTGCGCAGAATACCGGCGCACTGAGGGCAGCTCATTAACTGAAATGGGGCACTTGTTTAAAAGTGCACTGTGGTGCAAACAGAAACAGTCAACACTCCCTATAATACAGGCCCAGGTTGCAAACGGGTACAAAGTTCCTCACTTCTTTTCTGTGTTTTGAGACAGAACATTCACTGATCATTTCATAATATGAATTTCAGAGCAATGTTTGGAAATATGTTCCTGACAATCTTCCATAAAATCAATTAAAAGCAACAAATAGAGGTTATAACAAAGCCAAATATATGACTTGTGGAATTATATGATCTTGCATCCAGATTTTTCACATCTTTCCAGAAGAGGACTGTGAGTATCAGCAATAGTTTGGACTGATAGGTGTATTTGATTTTACGTTTTCCTCTGATGTTAATGAAACAAAGACAACCACCCAAATTAACTCAATAATGTTTTCAATAAAAAAGTGCCAACGAAATAATTTCTGAAAGAATTTCTAAACGTAGCAGAAAATGCCAATGTTATTTATAAGTGTCGTTGATTGCCTTACCGTGAGGAGATTAAAATGCGACTGAGTTTTTTTTTAGCACGCGTGGATGTTTAATGTGAACTAGAGTTCGGCACAGTGCTCTCTAGGGCAACATAACTCAATCGTACAAATCAAATACTGTTTTCATTTGCCACTTTGATGAACTAGTAGGCCTTGTCTGCTATATTTCATTAGACAGAGTTTAGAGAAGCTGAGGAGGCACTATTGCTCTAAATCAAAAGAGCAATCTTCATAATAACTATGCTATTTGCAATAATAAGAATACTCAGTGAGAGATATCAAATGGTACTTATTACCCACCCCATTGTCTTCCATAATGACAATTATATCAACCTTAGACGGGTACCAGTTTCTGCACCAAGAAATGAACCTTGCTAACAGTTACACTACCAACGGTAGTCCATGTTGGGTCCAGGCAGTCCAATGTCCGAAGATTGAAAAGACACAGGTTGGGGCACTTGGAAAGGGGGTGTATTGCAACCCTTGTCCTGATGAAAGATAATGGGACCTATTCAAAAGGCATTTTGTAGTGAATACAATAGTAAATGTTCTGGGAATATCCAAACACAATCAGGGCAATTAGAAAGGACTGTGACCTCTGTGCACATTTACTAATTGGGAGTTGGACGTTGGGGCTGATTCACAAACACATGTCAAAGTACCTAAACAAGTACTGCCCAGGTGCTATTTCCCATACTCATAAACGTTTTTCTGAATCAGCCCACATATTTGTTATATCTAACTGGTGAGCATTATGGATGAACTGGTCGTAGCTTATGGAAGATGTTCCTCTCACAATGGCACCTGCTGATCTTTGAAAGTGGGCTTAGCTGGTGAGCCTGACTAGTTAGAGGGGGAGTTGGGAGGTTCTACTTTTATAGTAGGTGATCCAACAGCATTTTGAGTTAGCATGATTAGTGTGATGAGATGTGACATCCTGTTTGACCACAAGCACCCACAGAGGTTCTGTTTTCAGATGTTCAATCCGTTAATATATTTGGTTTTGTGTAGGGTTGGGCAGAAATAATCACTTTTCTTGTGGAGTTGGCAGAATATGAGAACTCCGTGCTACGCATGTAACGCAGAACTCCTGATAAATTCTGCCATCCAGCGCTTGGCAGACTTTTTTTCCCATAATGCAAGTTTGTTTTGGTGTGCACTGGCTACTGCCACAATATTTTTAGGCCACAATGGTGCCTTTTTAGTGCCACTGGTGAGTACCAGTGACTATGTGCGTCTATGGCTGTACCTCGAGCAGATTCTCTACTAGAGAAGCAGCTAAATCTACTCAAAAAGATATTTTCGAGTGGATATTCTACTCCTACGGATGGTTTAAGTTGTTTTTTAGTGCAAGAAGTCTATTTTTTTTCTCAACAGGAATTAAGTGTCTCAGAGACTCTGAGTTCATGTTCCTGTAAGCAGGCTCCTCCAAGTGCTTACTCCATATCCTGGTCACTTTTCACATGGATTTTGAGGTGGAACAGTCACTTTATCTGCTACATATTTACCATTGGAATTAAGGACTTTATTTATGTGATATCACAAGTAAGTTCAAAAACTATTGTACAAGGGTTTATTTGATGGGCATGCACCAATATTTCTTTGTACTTTTATTTGAATTTAAAAAATGTAAATATCATTATGGTGGATGACCTGGAGTTTCAGTAGGGGCCTAGTTGTTTTTCTGCATTTCATTTTTCGTCTTTTGTAAAGAAAAAATTTATACAATTCAGTACCTTTTCTCCATGTTTGTTACATTTGCAGTATTCATTTATTTTACTATGTGGTCCAGTTTGCCAATGGGTCATCCATCCAGTAGGTCCAATACTAGTTCTCTGTGCATGAAAGAATTGTTTCTGTGTTATACCTCAATCAGTCCATTTGTAGAGCACACACCGTCACCCCTGAGGTTCTCTGGGTGCTTTGTTGCCTTGTCTCCATCAAAAAGCCAGGTCTTGAACTTTTTCCAGATTTCTCTCAGGGTTGGTGCTGTTTAGAGGTGTAGCGATAGGGAGTTCCAGGCCTTGGCTGCGGTGTAGGAGAATGATTGGCCTCTGGTGCGGCTACGGAGAATGTGGGGGTTGTATGCAAGGACCAGTGTGGCAGAGTGCAGGTGTCGTCCAGGTTGGTGGAAGGTTATGCAGTGGTTGATATAAGATGGTCCTTGTTTGTCCAGTGCTTGTAAGCATGCATGGAGGTCTTGAACAGGTATCCCTTCTGGATTGGGAGCCAGAAGAGGTGTCTAAGGTAGGGGGTGATGTGGGTCTGTTTTGATAGGTCCAGGATGAGCCTGCCCAGAGTGTTCTGATTGGTCTGGAGGCTTCTTAGGAGTTGGTTGGGCACACTGGTGTCGAGAGTATTGCAGTAGTCAAGATGGCTGTAGACGAGGGCCTGTGTGACAGTTTTTCTGAAGTCACTGGTGATCCATCTGAAAATCATGCGGCGGGTGTGGAAGCATGTGGAGGCGACAGTGTTGATTTGGTGTTTCATTGTCAATTGGCTGTCAAGGATTATGCTGAGGTTGTGCACATGGGTTGTAGGTGTGGGCGTGGGTCCGAGTTCCGCTGGCCACCAGCTGTAGTCCCAAGTGGAGGGGTTGTTATCAAAAATCTGTACTTCTGCTTTGTTGGAGTTGAACTTAAGGCAGCTGTCACTCATCCATTCTGTTACGTCTGTCATGGCCCTATTGAAGATGATTTTGCCATTTATTGAGTCTTCGCTGAGGGAGAGGATGAGTTGGTTGTCATCAGCATAGGAAATTACATATTAGTTTGGTCGGTGACAAATTACATATACATAATCTAACCTTAAAACATCTAAAATACAAGGTGTTCTGCAACGAAATTTAGTATTTAGGACATCCCATTGCTGTCAATGGAATTATACTCAAGTGCTTTCTGGTAGAAACCATACTAAAGGCCCTGCTCTTGTTACAAAGAAAAATAAATGTTATCCATTGAGGAATTGTGTGAGCATTACATTAAATTAATTAATAATTCTGCCAAGAAACTGAATGGAACCCTTAAGGCCATTGTTTATACAAGGAGTAGTTTTTGATTGGGAAAAAGAACAAGACCTAGTTTTTGACAGAATCAGGAAAGAAACTTCAAAGGCTCCTAAGCTTAATCCATTTTGGCATGGAGGAAAATGTATTACTACTTTTGATACTAGTAAAAATGGATTGGGAGCAATCTTATCACAAAATGTTGGTTTGGATGAGTGGAATGTAACATTTGCATATCATAACTTAACTGTTATGAAAGAAAGTATGTTATGATTGAAAAAGAGCCTTTGGCTTGTGTTTGAACAACAGAATATTTAAGATATTATGTGAGGGGATCTATATTTGAGTTTTGATCAGACCATAAATCTGATCCCTTATGTTATGGGGTAAGCGGTTGCTAATTGATTGCAATTTCACGTGCTTCACTTTCAGGCAGTATTATCGATGACTAGGCATTTAAATTTAAATATCCCGCAAATGCCTTTTCTTTGTAAATGTCATCCTGTGGAACGCTGTTTTGTAGTATGCCTATTAATTTCCTCTCCCATTGGGATTGTTTTGTAGTAATAACACAAATTAATAGAATATTAGTACACGTGTGGTGTTAGAATTTATAAATATATGTTTTTATCTAAGCACTTGTAGGTTTGTGGGGTTATGATTTATGAGCTGTGTTTTTTTGTAAAATAGAAATAGCTATATTTATATATTTATTCTTAAAAGCTTTGGTTATTATCTTTAGAGTGCAATTTCTCGTGTTTTTTTTAAATTATATTATGGGCTCTTTTGGTGGTCTTTCTTTGTGGCATTTTTGGCCATTTATGTAGGGCTATTTGTTTATGGAGTTTGTTGACCTCCTTTTAAATTCTCCATCTTTTGAAAATTTTGAAAATATTAAATTTATGTGTGGGTAGTCGATAATTTTGGTTGTTACTCGTTTCTCAATCCGTGGGATATTACATAGTGTTGTCATTCTTTTTAGTAATAATAGGTTGGACATTTAATTCCAATAATATGGAAAGACAATCATTTTAAAGACCATGCAAATATAAGGTATGATGTGTTTGATATCATATTTATTTCTCTATATATAACAAATGTATTATTCTTATTTTTTCTTTTCAATAAATATATTGTTAGAAATGACAGAATGATGGCGATATTATAAAAATCTTTAGAACTATGTAGATTATATCCTTTTTTTTAAAACTGGTGTTTATATTTTGTTTTTTGTATTTTGTCTTTGTAAATATTAGTAATATGCGTCATGTGATATATTAATATATATGTCTTCATCGACTATATGTGTAAATAGCATTCCTGGTAGCATGTGCCCCTTGTCTCTTATGATTATGAGTTCTTTATGACCATAAGTATGTTTATTGGTGGTGATTTTTTGTATAGACTTTTTGTACATTTTCTTTTTGTTGTTAAATTATTTTTGTATTTATTGTGTCTTTTCTGTCCTGGTGTGATATGCATTCTTTTTGTGTTACATTTCAGCCCTGAAGGAGTCCTTTTGTGTAGGACGAAACGCGTTGGCTGATTGCTTGTTTGTTCAAGAAAAAGCAATATTAAAAAATGAAGATTTTTAAAAGACAACGTTGTGTTACTGGACTTTACTGACTTTGCGCAGTGGTGCACTATCCATATCTTTTAGCATAGGAGATTATTTTGAGGCTGTGGGATCTGACGATGTCCTTGAGGGGGGGTCACTTAGATGTTGAACCGGATAGGGACTGAAGGAGATTCCTTGGGGTATGCTGTAGGTGATGTCCTTAGGTGCAGGGGAGAAGTGAGGCAGTATCAGTTCATCCAGATAGAAAGGAGACAATCCATTTAAGGGTGTTTTTCTGTATGCGGATGGAGTGGAGTGGTATCTGTTTTTTTAATTACAAAACTATCATTTAGGGCAGGGATAGCATTGGATTACATTAAAACTGTGGGGTATTGTTTGCATTTCATGTATTTTTTCTGCAAAAAGTGTATATGTTAGTTAATATTTGATGGCATAAAAGTGTCATGTAGGCTCTCATTATTCTGTGGGGGACTTAGTCTAACCCACTACAGGTGAGACCTATCTGCCTAATCTGGGTTTTGCTCTGGCTAACTAGCAGTGCCTCATCTCCACCCAAGAGCAGGGATGATTGGACAGCCAAGGGCACTTCCTCAGGGAAGTCGTGGTCACTCAGATCGCATCCGTTTCCCTCATTTACATTAGTCTCACATATACAAGGACAATCAGATGCAGTATATGTTTCAATAAGTTTTAATGAAGCAACTACATCTTAGATAATAAAGCATGTTCTGCAATAACCAGGATGATGAAGCATGACAGGATTAAAATTGTGACAAGGAGAGTACGGCATAAAAATAATGCTACCATATTGTCACTAGAATCATCAAAATAATTCCTACCTAGGCTAACTTAGAGCAGAGCATGTTAAGTGTTAAGCTCTAGCTCTGCCCTTCAGGTTCCCCTGGGAAGACATCATCTCTTATACCTGAGGCCTGTAGTCTACATAAGCAGCTGTAGCGAAACGTTCAGCAATCAATCAATCAATCAGGAATTTGTAAATCGCACTACTCACCCGTGAGGGTCTCAAGACGCTGAGCAAGGGAGGGGGGAAAGGTGGGGGGAGGTGCTTCTACTGCTCAAACAGCTAGGTCTTGAGAAGTTTCCATAAGGTAACGAGGTCTTTGGCCTGGCGTAGGTGGGTGGGAAGAGTGTTTGACGTTTTGGCGGTGAGGTGAGAAAATTATCTACTGCTAGTTGTAGTTCTGCGAACGCGTGGGACGGTTGCGAGGGCGAGGTCAGCGGACCAGAGATGCTTGGTCGGGTGTAGAAGGAGAGTCATTTGTTGAGGTATTCTGGTCCGGTGTTGTGCAGTGCTTTGTGAGCGAGGGTGAGGAGTTTGAAGGTGATTCTTTTGTTGGCTGGGAGCCAGTGCCAGTTTTTCAGGTGGTCTGTGATGTGGCAGTGGTGGGGGATGTCCAGGATGAGGCGTGCCGAGGCGTTCTGGATGCGTTGAAGCCTCTTCTGGAGTTTGGCCGTGGTTCCTACATAGAGGGCATTGCCGTAGTCCAGTTTGCTGCTTATGAGGGCTTGGGTGACTGTTCTTCTGGTTTCGGTGGGTATCCGTTTGTAGATCTTTTGGAGCATGTGGAGGGTGTTGAAGCAGGAGGAGGAGATGGCGTTGACTTGCTGGGTCATGGATAGTGAGGGGTCCAAGATGAATCCTAGGTTGCGTGCGTGGTCGGTGGGAGTCGGAGCGGTTCCGAGACTGGCAGGCCACCAGGAGTCATCCCATGCGGGGGGTGTGGTGCCGAAGATAAGGACTTTAGTCTTGTCCAAATTGAGTTTGAGGCAGCTGCTCTTCATCCATTCCGCAATGGCCTTCATTCCTTGGTGGAGGTAGGTCCTGGAGGAGTCCTTGGTGAGGAAGAGGATCAGCTGGGTGTCGCCGGCGTATGAGATGATGTTGAGGTTGCGGAATCGGGCGATGTTAGCGAGCGGGCCATGTTGACGTTGAAGAGGGTCGGGCTGAGGGACGAACCCTGGGGTGCGCTGCTGATGATTTCAGTGGCCTTCGAGTGGAATGGGGGAGGCGGACTCTTTGTGTTCTGCCGGTGAGAAAGGAGGTGAACCAGTCCATCAGCATACAGTCGTGGTCATCTGGATGGAATCTCCTGCTAACATGTATGGGAGAGAGAAGTGTCTTTATAATAAAACAGCTTAGATTCTGATAAAATGTCCCTACGTAAGGATGTGTATGTTTCTATGAACATGAGAGACAAAGCGTTACCACATTTACCGGCAACCTATCTTACTGCAGCCTTTAGAAAAGCACAGAGTGAAAGAAATGTCTTGTTTAAGAATGCAGTGCTGACCTAGGCAAAGAACAGCTAGATAGAGGGAAATAAAACAAGACCGCAAATGTGGCTATTGTTAAAATAATAAACAAAGCTGAATAAAATATATCTAGGTTATAGTGCACAGCGGCAAGCCTAGTTTGCTAAAATAACGTATATGGTGCTATAACTAAAATGGCTACACAACAGAAGGATATGTGTTGTTTTAACATTTTTATAGCTCAGTTAATTTTCTTGTTTGGCATTGCTGAATTAATGGTAGTGTTTTCTTCATTGTTACCATACGTCCTTTTTCTGGCCAGTGTGTGTGTGTGTGTGTGTGTGTGTGAGAGTGTGGTTGCCATAGGCAATCATTTGTCTTTGCTCCCCATGCCATGTTGCCAGGGGCCATTGTTTGTGGTGGGTGTCCATAGGCCTTTCTTCTTTGTATTCTTTGTTTTCCATGCCTTCCTTTTTGATAAGTGACCATGTGGCTAAGGATTTTTGTTTTTGTTCATTTTTTTACTTGTCCGTGATATCAGGTTGATAATGTGCTTGTGAATCATTGTCATAGATGTATATTATGAATGTGAATATGATGAACAGTGCTTTATATTACATGCATTTTTTCTGCATTTTACCTCCTTGCCTCCCAATGGTCCAATGGTTTCTCATACACCTATAGTGCATCATCAAATAATTTCAGTTTTTAAAATGTTTTTTAATTTTTTAAATTTTCAAATGTTGATATTGTAATTTTTTATTTTTATTTTGTAAATGTTCTTTTCTCTTCGTCTTTTGCCTCCATCCATCCACCCACTGACTGCTCTTGGTGCACAGCCGCATAGCGGCATTCCATTTCCCCCTGGACTCCCTGCCTACCATAGTAGGTGGACTGCGCACACACCAGCATAATTAATCTTTTAAGGATTATTCCATTCCTCCAGGACCTCCCTGCCTGCCATAGGCGCACAATAGCCTTAATTTTTAAAGGATTATTAAATTTTCCCATGAATCTCCCTACCTTCCACAGATGTGTCTCTTAGAATAGATGCACATAAAGCAAAGAATAACATCTGTATGTTGTTAACCTGATTGGAAATTAAATTTGTTGTTATGGTGATGTGGTTTGAAATAAAAAAGGTTGTATATATGGTTGTTCATTATTTAGGATAATAACGTAAGTAACCAACCACACTAAATTATATTGTCTTTGTACTAATTCAAACTGCATCAATGCCACATTTCACTAAATGTTTTCTGGCCTGTTTGCTTGTAGGTGCGCAGCCTGCAGTAGTAAATCTTCCTGAAGCTGGAGCAGAACATGAAATTGAGCTTCCTGCCAAGGAAAAACCTCCTCTTTTTGAATCATTGGCTCCCAGATGTCAGCAAGAAAAAGGAAGGGTACTCCACCATCTTCTCCAAGCACCCTTTCTGATGATCGGGACATTAACTGGACCCCACAAGGATCTGGGACAAGCCAGGAAAGGTAAGGGAAAAGAAAAGTTTCTGAAAGTCATGAAATTG
Source organism: Pleurodeles waltl (assembly GCF_031143425.1). Classification (NCBI taxonomy): domain Eukaryota; kingdom Metazoa; phylum Chordata; class Amphibia; order Caudata; family Salamandridae; genus Pleurodeles; species Pleurodeles waltl. The sequence continues at coordinate 1,095,971,347 of NC_090437.1, forward strand.
TGGAAGGGATAAGGAGGATGATGAGCCAGTCATTGTTATGGAAGCTGGCCCGGAGGAGACCAATATTACCCCTCCTATTTAACCTTCTCTGAGGGATCTACCACCACTAGTGCCAGCTCCCATATTTGCAAGGCCCCCAGTGAGACCTGAATTAACTCCTACATGAGTAGAAATATGTATTTCAGTGAGGCACCCACCCACCTCCGGTTCTTCTTCAGGAATTGGCACAGACACAATTAGAAAGTTATTCTCCTCAGTTTGGGACTTTTATATCATTAGAAAGCAGGGGGATAACACTGCAAAATGCTCCATTTGCTATGGAAATGCTTGTTGCGATAAGCCTGGTTTACGCTACGGTACTGGTGGCCAAACAACCCATATAAAAAAGGTGACCAGGATATGAAAAAACATCATGAAATCTGGTGGGAGAAGCAACTTAAAAAAATTGCTGCAAGTGGTCGTGGTGAAGGGGAGGAGAGCAGGAAATCAGCTCTGATCATGGTGGGAAGTGGTGAGGAAGAAGGGGGTGACAGCTTTATGCAAAGCAGACCTGGCCCAGCAATGCCTCAGTATCAGCAACCTCGAAATGCCACAAGAGTCAGATGGAGACACCACAACATACAGTGACTGCACCAAGACGCACATTGAGTCAACCACCTCCTACTTCTTGGAAGGTGCCTGCATCAGTAGTCCCAGAAGTTAAAAACATTCAGCCTACTATTACAGGCATGTTTAGCAAGGAGGGGCCCTATGACCGTATTCCCCCAAACTGTACATTTGTACAATGGAAAGCTGGCTGAAATGTTAGCACTGGTCCTCTTCCCATTTTCATCTGTGGAAGGAGTGGGGTTTTATGAAATGTTCTTGGCCATCTGCCTGAAATAGAAGGTTCCCAGTGAGACTTATTTTGCCAGAGCTGTTATTTCAGTCTTCCATCATGGTGTGTTGCAATTGGTTGGGCAAGCTCTGCAGCAAAGTGCTGTTGACACTATCCACCTGATGACAGACATGAGGACCAGGTGTCTATTAACTGATTGCATGTGTATCACTTCACACTGGATCTCTTTTGAGGGGGTTAGACAACAGCCATCTACAGGTCTCAGCACTGAAGATACTCCTAAGGGCAGTTGGCAGCATGCAACAGTGGCCATGTTCACCATAGACAAATCCCATACAGATGGAAACAGCTTGGAATACTTTAATGGCAAGGTGTGTAAATGACTGTGACCCAGAGTTCTCTGAAAGACAATGGCAGCAATATAGTCAAGGCCATGGCAGATGGTGGCTATTTCTGGGTCCTGTGTTTGGTGCATTGCATCAACCTGGTTGTGCAGGACTGTCTCAAAAAGGAAGACATAGGCGGTCATTACAACATTGGCGGTAAAAGCTGCTTACCGCCGTGCAGAAGACCACCAACACACCGCAGTGGCCGCGGAATTCCGCCACAGCTATTACGACCCACATCTCGAAATCCGACAAAATCCAGACACCCACACCAAAGGTCAGTGATAAACTGGCGAAAACAAAACCTCCACCATCACGCCAACAGAAATACGCCCACACCATCACGACACATGAATCCACGCGGCGGTCTTTCAACCGCGGTATTCCATTGGCGGTACACACCGCCACGCTCAAAATACACACACATTTACAAAACACAACCACATTGGACAATTCCAAATACACACACCTGATACACATACACACACCACTCCCACACACCCAATACAATATAAAACACACACCCACATCACCCACAAACCCCTACTACAAAAACACAGAAAGAAGGCCAGAGAGAGATACTACAAACTACTACCGAGCATCCACAGGCACACCAGACCATCACCCACACTACTTCCACGCACAAAACACCACACACCACTACATATCACCACACTTATCACCACATACACCACCCCACACATCACCTACACCACCCCATGGCACGGCAAAGACACCCCAGGTTCTTGGAGGAGGAGCTCAGGGTCATGGTGGAGGAAATCGTCCGGGTAGAGCCACAGCTATTCGGATCACAGGTGCAGCACACCTCAATTGCAAGGAAGATGGAGCTATGGCGAAGAATAGTCAACAGGGTCAACGCAGTGGGACAGCACCCAAGAAATCGGGACGACATCAGGAAGAGGTGGAAAGGACCTACGGGGGAAGGTGCGTTCCGTGGTCTCAAGACACCACCTGGTGGTACAGCGGACTGGCGGCGGACCCCCAACTCCTCCCCCACAACTAACAACATGGGAGGAGCAGGTCTTGGCGATTCTGCATCCTGAGGGCCTCGCAGGAGTCGGTGGAGGAATGAACTCTGGTAAGTAAAATCTTAACTATCATATCCCCCACCCTACCTGCATGCTATCACAGACCCCACCCTCGCCCCCTCCCCTATCACTCCAACTCCTCACAAATGTACTAATAACACAAACCACACATCCAAACACCAAGCCCTGCATGACACAACAAAGCATGGACACCCATCACTAAAGCATGCCCACTGCACATACCCATAACACCCCCTCAACCATCATCACACAAGCCCCCACACAGGAATGCTAGCACTGGGGTACACGGTCACCCACCCATTGCACACCATGACACACACAGATGCAATAATCATGCTTTTACACCCCTGCAGGACCCCTACCCAATGTCACCAGACAGGAGGGTCCAGGAATCTCCACCCCACCCACAGAAGAGGCCCACAGTGATGACAGCAGCTCTGTCCAACTGGATCCAGATGACCAGCCCGGACCATCGTGGGCCTCGGGACAGTCGGTTCCCCACACCCAGTCACAGGCCACCACAGAGCTTCCACCCTCTGGTAACAACAGCACAGCACCCACCCAGCGGGCCCATACCTCCGTCCCCAGGACACGTCAATCAGCTGTGTGTCCACCACTACAGGGAACCCAGGATGACCCACCACCCCAACAACAACAGGGACCTGGGGGCAGTGGTAGTGGGCACACGGTCCAGGGGACGGAGGCCCAGGAACACAGGGGAATTGGGAGGGCTGCTGTGCGACAGGGGGCGGACAGGCCTAGGGAACCCACTCTCCACAAGGCCCTCTCCTCCATCATGGGAGCATACCACCACTCCCAGGAGACGATGGCAACAGTACTGGCCAAGTTTCAGGAGACCCAGCGCATGCAGGAGGAACAGTATTTGGGGTTCAGGGAGGAACTCAGAACCATCAGCTCCACCCTGGGCACCATCGTAGGGGTGCTGAAGGAAATACTCAACACCAGGAGGGACACTGTGGCACTACAAGGGGCCCCTGACACAAGCCTGGACGATGAACTGCCCACCACCTCCGCCGGCGCTAGTGGACAGGAGGCACCGCCACAGGACCACCACACCAGCCCCCCACCCCCTGCAGATGGAGAACCACCCCGCAAGCGGTCCCTGAGATCCAGGAACAAGACAGAGCATGATGCCAAGACCCCCGCCAATAAATGAGACCACCCTGATTGTCATCCGACTGTCCCACTTTGTCACTGTGTCCATATTTAAACTGCCCCAGCTCCACTTCCTATGCCCATATGGGCAATGCACCTGTGCGATTAATAGACTGGACTCTGCCATGGACATTCCTCCACCATCACCCCTCACCATATTACAACCCCCCTCCAATATTGAGCACTTCAATAAACACCCTTGAAGCACAAAACAATCTGGAGTCAGTCTGTGATTTCGAAAATGTGTATTAGCAATGACAGTGACAATGTGCGTTTTCAAATGTAATGTCAACATACCTATGTCACACATCTCAAGTCCATGAGGAATCTAAGCAGATGACACACGTTGGAAACCACATCTATGAAACCGTAAGGGAAATGTACAACTCAGTTACCATATACTGGTTGAAATCGACAGACAGGATAGAGGTAGAAGTGTGAAAGTACTTGTAGTAGGCAGGAATGTGTTCTCACCTGTGTGTCACTGGAAATATTGCTGGATAACTGAGTCCCTGTTGTCAATGTCTTCTTCCTCTGCTTCCTCCTCATCACTGTCCACAGGCTCCACAGCTGCCACAACACCGTCATCTGGACCATCCTCCTGCAGAAAAGGCACCTGTCGTCGCAAAGCCAAGATGTGAAGCATACAGCAGGCCACAATGATCTGGCACACCTTCTTTGGTGAGTAGAATAGGGATCCACCTGTCATATGCAGGCACCTGAACCTGGCCTTCAGGAGGCCGAAGGTGCGTTAGATCACCCTCCTAGTCCGCCCATGGGCCACATTGTAGCGTTCCTCTGCCCTGGTCCTGGGATTCCTCACTGGGGTCAGTAGCCATGACAGGTTGGGGTAAGCAGAGTCCCCTAATAGCCACACCCGGCGCCTCTGGAGTTGACCTATCACATAAGGGATGCTGCTATTCCGCAGCATGTAGGCGTCATGCACAGAGCCAGGGAACATAGCATTTACCTGGGAGATGTACTGGTCTGCCAAACATACCATCTGTACATTCATCGAATGATAACTCTTCCGGTTCCTGTACACCTGTTCACTCCTGTGGGGGGGGGGCAGAGCTACATGGGTCCCATCAATGGCACCTATGATGTTGGGGATATGTCCAAGGGCATAGAAGTCACCTTTAACTGTAGGCAAATCCTCCACCTGAGGGAAAACGATGTAGCTCCGCATGTGTTTCAGCAGGGCAGACAACACTCTGGACAACACGTTGAAAAACATAGGCTGGGACATCCCTGATGCCATGGCCACTGTGGTTTGAAATGACCCACTTGCAAGGAAATGGAGCACTGATAGCACCTGCACTTGAGGGGGGATCCCTGTGGGATGGCGGATTGCTGACATCAGGTCAGGCTCCAACTGGGCACACAGTTCCTGGATTGTGGCACGGTCAAACCTGTAGGTGATGATCAAATGTCTTTCCTCCATTGTCGACAGGTCCACCAGCGGTCGGTACACCGGAGGATTCCGCCATCTCCTCACATGTCCCAGCAGACGACCACAGAGTCAAACAACTCAGAGGTATGTACCCACAGTGTACACAGAACTCCATTCATATACAAAATGTGGCCTGTATTTGTGTTGTGCGACAAGGCCTAGGTCTGTGTGACGCAGTTGGTAATTAGGGCATGTGGGCCCCTGAAATGGCGGCTGCCTGACCTGTAAAGTGGGACAATGGGATGTGAGGTAACTGCGCTGGCGTTGTACACCGTCGCGGCAGGCGGTCGAAGACTGCAGCGCAATGCTGCATTGGTTAACATTGGACCCTATGGGTCCCAGGAGCCAATGACGATGTACGCCGGCGGTGATGGTACGCACCGCCGCAGATGTGACCGCCGCGGACGTGACCGCCATTTTCTATCTGTTCAATCACTCGATACCTGATCTTCGACAGGAGAGGACCTACACTGCAAGTGCTGCTGTGACCTCGGTCTGGAAGAGACAATGGCTCGTGCGTCTGGGGAAAGGGCCCCTTCCTTCACTGCAGACGAGTTGGAGAAGCTCGTGGACGGGGTCCTCCCCCAGTACACGCTACTCTACGGTCCTCCAGACCAACAGGTAAGTACACAGGGAGCATGTTGTATTGGCTATGCCTGTGTGGAGAGGGCTGGTTGTAAGAATTAAGGGGGCACAGTTCTGCATGCATGAAGGACTGTGAATGCATGTGCCACATGGCAAGGGTAGGGATGTGGGCCACTCACTTAGACGGTGCAGTTGTTAATGACTTCTTTTCTTCCCCTGTACATGTCATGTAGGTCAGCGCCCACCAGAAGAAGGATATTTGCCGTGCCATCGCCAAGGACGTCCGGACCCTGGGGGTCCACCACAGACGGAGCACCCACTGCCGGAAAAGATGGGAGGACATTCGCCGCTGGAGCAAGAAGACGGCCGAGGCTCAGCTGGGGATGGCCTCCCAACGTGGGAGGGGTGCCCGTCGAACCATGACCCCCCTGATGTTCCGGATCCTGGCGGTGGCCTACCCTGAGTTGGATGGACGCTTGAGGGCATCACAGCAGACACAAGGGGGTGAGTACAACATCATTCAGTGGACTTTGCGCGCAGTGAAGGTGTCTGGGTGGGGGAGGAAGGCTGTGGGTTTCCCTACGCCAGGGCGAGTTCCGTAGGCTAGGCCCCTCCATAATGCAGGCCATGTGGCACCCCACACCACCTCTGTAGAGTGCCAAGTACAGGTATTCATGTCCCTGTGTCATCGTTGTGTGCAGATGTCGACCATAGCCATGTAGGCCATATCCCAGGAATTGCATCTGTAGAGCCCAACAGCGTGACGTAGTGCAGGGGGCTGTTGTGTCTGTATTGTCCGCCAACGGTAGTGGTAAGCCATGCACTCAACCTGTCTTTCTTCTGTCGTCCCCCCCCTTTTGTGGTCTCCCTGTTCTTGTGTGCATCAGCATCATCAGGCGGAGGTACAGTGGCACCGGAGCACGAGGGAGCTGCATCCCACATGGCCATGGAGGCCCACACCACGGACTCAGAATACACCAGTGGGACGGAGGGCGAGGGGAGCACCACGGCGGTCACAGGATCTGCAACCAGCGACACGGACTCGTCCTCCGATGGGAGCTCCCTTGTGGTGGCGGCAAAATCTGTGCCCCCCACTTCCACAGGTACAGCCGCCACCCCCCCCTACCAGCACCACCCTCCCAGCAGCCCCTCAGCCTTCGCCCCGTGCCCGCTCACCCATGAGGGTGGGCATCACCTTCGCCCCAGGCACCTCAGCCCCTGCCCCAGTCACCTCTGCTGCCCTCAGTGAGGAGGCCATTGACCTCCTCAGGTCACTCACTGTTGGGCAGTCCACCATTTTGAATGCCATCCATGGTGTAGAAAGGGAATTGCAATACACAAATGCATTCCTGGAGGGCATTCATTCTGGTCAGGCTGCCCTTCATCGAACCCTGCAAACTCTGGCCTCAGCACTGATGGCAGCCATTGTCCCTGTGTCTAGCCTCCCCCCTCCAACTTCCTCCACCCCGACCCAATCCCCTGTACCTCAGCCTATCCCAAGCACACCTACAGACCAGCATGCACACATGTCAACACACATGGGAAGCTCAGGCAAACATAAGCACCACACATCCCACAGGCACTCACGCAAGCATCACACACATACAGACACACCAACATCCACTGCCTCCACTGTGTCCCCCTCCTCGTCGTCTCCCTCCTCCCTCCCAGTCTCGTCTACACTCACACCTGCATGCACTACCACAACAGCCACTACGTCCCGCACCAGCACACCCACCACCACACCCCGCTCACGTGCACTCACCACCCCCACTCCCATTTACACTTCCCCTGTGTCCTCTCCCAGTGTGTCTGTGACGCCCCCTCCGAAGATACACAAACGCAGGCACACACACACCCAACAGCCATCCACCTCACGACAGCCTCCAGCCCATGCACCTGCACCCTAATCCACAAAACTTACACCTCCTACAACCACCACCTCTTCCTCCACTCCCAAACCCCCTCCATCTACCCGTCCCAGTGTCTACCAAAAACTTTTCCTGGCCCCCCCCCTTAACCTATTTCCCACCACCCCCCCCCTGTCCAACTCATAGGTCCCGTACTAGCACCTCAGCCAAAAAATCTCCGGAACCAGTGGTGCCTGTTGTTACAGGTATGTGGAGTGCACCGGCCACCAGGACAGCCAGTGTGGCACGGAGCCACAGCACAGCCAGTCCCCCCCCCTGTGAAGCAACAGAAGTTGGACAGTGCCTGGCGGGAGAGGGGGAAGACTCCAGCCAGCAAAGCCGCTCACAAGGGTCCCGGGGGGAGTGTCGACTCAGCTGTGACTCCTCCCAAGGTGGGGAAGGGGCAGAAGAAATCTCCAAAGTCTGGGAGGAGCAGCACGGCGGAGAGGACCGCCATCATCCCCGCTGCCCAGGAGGCCACCGCCAGCCCCATCGTCACTGGCCAGGAGGCCACCGCCAGAGTCACTGCCCAGGAGGCCAGCCCCATCGTCACTGGCCAGGAGGCCACCGCCAGCCACAGCCCAGCTGGCCAGGAGGGCCCCGCAAGCCACAGCCCAGCTGACCCATGAAGGACCGCCAGCCACAGCCCGGCTGGGCAATGAAGGACCACCTTGGCAAGCACCGCTGAACAGGCCAGGGACCACTGAACAGGGCAAAGACCGCCATGGAATGCACCGCTGAACAGGTCTGACACTGGCAACGCAAGCACCGCTGAACAGGCCAGGGACCGCTGAACAGGGCAAAGACCGCCATGGAATGCACCGCTAGCCCATTTGCGGCAGGGGCAGTGACGCAACTGAGACCGTCACAGGGTGTGTGCTGCACTCTGGGCACCAGTCCCCCTCCAGAACCAGTGGAGACTGTAATCCACTTGAGAGACTGTGGCTTTGCACTCCCCAGGATGGTACAGTGGGCAAACCACCCACTGCAGAGACTTGAGAGACTGTGGCTTTGCACTCCCCAGGATTAAACAGTGGGCAAACCACCCACTGTAGAGACTTGAGAGACTGTGGCTTTGCACTCCCCAGGATGGTACAGTGGGCAACCCACCCACTGCAGAGACTTGAGAGACTGTGGCATTACACTCCCCAGGATTGAACAGTGGGCAAACCACCCACTGTAGAGACTTGAAAGACTGTGGCTTTGCACTCCCCAGGATGGTACACTGGGCAACCCACCCACTGCAGAGACTTGAGAGACTGTGGCTTTGCACTCCCCAGGATTGACCAGTGGGCATGGAGCCCCCTCGTGGATCTGGCGTGGTGCACTCATCCGGCTGAGGTGCCCCCCCCTTCCCTTCCCCCTGAGGTGCCTGTTGTATTTCTATCTGATGCCCCTGCAGTGTTCTCTCCGTTTTGATCAGGTATCTTGTGTGGGCCTCGCCCATGCATTTTGGGCCCAGTGGTCCACGGACAATAAATGGTGCAATACCTGCACTACTAATCGTGGTGTATATTTTGTTTAATGTGTATATATATATATGTATATATTTGATTACTGTATTTTGATATATTACAATGGTTCAACTCATTTCCTTTTACCTTTTCATTCTTCCGGGGGGGTTTGGGGGTTGTTACTGTAATGTATAGATATGCATTGGTGTGTGTTTTGTAGTGGGTGAGGGTCGGGGTGGGGGTTGGGATGTTGGTTGTGTGTGTCCCTGTGTTTTTGCCTCCCCCCTCCCCTATGTCGTAGGTGCAGTACTCACCGTGGTCTTCGCCGCCGCCGTTGATGATCGTCGTATAGGAGCAGGAAGTCTATCGCTGGCAGAATATGGAGTTCCGGCTCCATGGTGTCGTCGTTCCTCGTGGAGTGTGTAGAGGTGAGCGTTTTCCCTTTGAAATGGCTGTTTCTGCCGTGTTTTTATCCGTGGTGAATCCGCCCCGGAAAAGGTAGCGGATTGGTAGGTTGTGATACTGTGGGCGGTACATTGTCCTCCACCTGTCTGTTGGCGGTGACCGACGCGCTGTTTGTCTGTACCGCCGTGGCGGTCGGAGTGTTAAAGTGGCTGTCTTTGTTGGCGGTTTCCGCCACGGTCATAATTCCAATTTTTTCACCGCCGGCCTGTTGGCGGTTTTACCGCCGCTTTAACACCGTCCGCCAGGGTTGTAATGACCACCATAGTCAGCAACATACTGACCGCCTGTAGAAGAATCTGCACTCCGTCTAGCCATTCTTTTAAAGCCTGGAAACAGTTGAGGATCATTCAGCGTGCTAATAGAGTAGCAGTTAGAGCCCTCATAGAGGAGGTGCCAACATGTTAGCGTTTGACCTAATACATGTTGCAATGTTTGTTTAAGCAATACAGACAAATTGATGACTATGTAATTCAAAGAGGAGGGGATGTAATTGAGAAAAGCAGGACTATGGAAGCAGACAGATGGGGCCTAGTCAAATGCCTGACACAGGTGCTACTTATTTCTTGGTTTTTCACACTGGAAGACAGTATGATCAGCCAAGCTATCCTGTTTTTTACATCAGCTACAGGACCAGTTGAAAAAGGTGTCTGAATGATTCGTACTAGCAGGTGTGAATGAAAATGCAGATGCGCATGCCTTGGTTGAGAGCTTAATCCTTCATTCTTGGTTGTTAATACATGGCTGTCAAGAGATATCATGTTGTCCTAAAAGTATATCTGTGCCAGCCTACTTGATCCATGGTACAAAATAAATCTGCCCACTTTCATTCCTTTTGCTGAAGGGGATGTTTCAAAGTGGAAGAGATTAATTGTTGAGCAAGCCAGAGACCTGGAAGAAGAATGGCTGGAAAGTCCCACTCCAGGGCAGAAGTTCAGGGGTGTCGACTTCTACTTCCACAGTGGGCAGTCTTGTCTCACAGCAGCCAACACCAGCAACAACAAAACCAGCAACAACCACAACTACTGGAACAGAAGAATTGGTCCCAACCTCTGTATTGGCTTGGTTTCAAGTGGCAGATCTTAAGTCCAGTGCAGAGGTGAAGGCAAAAGAGAGTGAGCAAGTGGTAGCACCAATGACTATTGGATGTTCAAGGAGTACCTGTATGGCCCATACAATGTTGATGTAGATCAAAACCCAGTGGTGTATTGGTATGCAAAGATGCACTAATGGTCAATGCTCAACAGGCTGCAATAAAGTATCTGGCTTGGCCAGTAGCCAGTGTGTCTTCTGGACGTATGTTCAGTGCAGCTGGCACAGCGAGACGGACCAGTCTCTCACCTCAAAACGTGGAGAGATTGACCATGATCAAAATGTACCAGGATTTTATAACATAAAATTACACTGTTTCTGAAACACCACAGGAGGAGGAGACTCAAGTGTGTTAGCTGACCAACTTCTAGGCTAACCACCTGAGTTTGAGACCAAACTCTACTTCCTTGACTTAGTAGGCCACCATAGTACTTTTTAATTATTTACTGTCGAACTTCTTTCTTTGCCAACATATATAAAAAAAGAAAAGGATATAGATAGCAGATTATTAGGTTTGTGTGTGACTTGTGTTGCCCCACCATTTTTCAGGCACATGTATGGTCGGGATGGGGTTGGACCAGTGTGCAGTGAAGAAGCCTTCCCATTTTCTTCAGGGCATTGAAGACAATGTGTACCTCCTTCCCATATCTATCCTTTTGTTTCATCACCTAGCAGGGCTGTCCCAGAAGACCACTGATGTACAAGACTGCTAAATTGCAATGTGTTGTTTGTATCAAAGAGGAGATACAATTGTGTACCTACTACCATGTTTAAAGTGATTGGAAGAGGTAACTATTGCCACGGTGAGTGATGTTATATTATTGAGTGATTGTGAATGATGATTGATGATTGGTGATTTATGTGGTGGCAGACAGTGAGGGAGTGTGCTCAACTAATTAGTAATTAGTAAACTTGATTTTGATGATTTGCAATGTTTGGGGCCAGATAGGTGATCATTTTTCCTGAAGGTGATTGGCCCTTTCAACCACTGAAAATATACCTCCAGCATCCACTCTTTTTTCTTGGTTCTTTGGAGAGCAGACCAGTCATTTTAGTTAACAAGCACAGATCTATACAAAATACTGCAATTCTGTTTCCTGACTTGTTCCTCAACAGCAGCGCTACAGATTTATCTTGCTTGGGTTGGTAGTGGGACATAGTTACTCAGATTCAGGAGGAGGATGGAGGGGTTCAGGGCAGGACTGCCTCAACAATGAGAAGAAGGAAGTTATCGACTTCAAAGGAAAACCATGATGTGATTACTTTGAGGCCTAGCACTTTCAGCTCTGTGGACTGGAAAGATGTGCATTAATTTGGGAAATGTTGCTGAGTGGATGTGCTGCACTGATGGCTCAAATGTGAATCTCCTCTTATGTTCTTGCTCTGCCTCTGAGGCTTCTTGGTACACTCCTCTTTAATCGTACCTTCTATCCTTCTCCTTGACTCTATAATACCATTTCTGTTTTACAATATGCAGACCTCCTTCTCTCCTGCACGAAAAGTGAAAGCTCAACACTCCTGCTTACCTACCGGACCGTTTCAAGCCAGGCACCTAAGAGTGATCAACATTTTGAGAACAAATGCAGTACAGTGCCCAATTTGACAATACAGTATCATTTTTCTTTTAACAATCATAATTTTTAGAACTGGGTAGGTTCACTTCATACCTCCATAATTTGTATTTTTTCGAACCTAGGTGCCAGAACATTTAGATATCAGATAATATTATGAGTCTGTGGGGATGAAGGACTGTATGCAATGCATTTAACTTAACTGCATCATGCTCATTCCTTCATTTCCTTCCTCAGATTTATGATGATGTGCTGCTTATCGCCCTTATAAATATTGTTGTTGTGTTGTGTAGTGCTTGTCTTTGTCATACCTTTCTGCAAATCCCTTTTCTCAAGTATTCGTCAAACTGCTAACCATATTCCCCAAGGCTGTGTGATTTATTGAGGTGTGACTTAATTTACAGCAAATATATTACACACTTGGCAGGACGGATGTGGCTAAATGCAACACCAACTCGCTGTGGGATCTTCAATTACCTGAGCAATAGCCAACACCAGCCCCACTTACCCACCCATGCATAAAAGAGATCCATATATTTTAGATGTTGAAGAACATTGTTCATTAGTGTCTACATCATCACTCAGGCCATGTGTTGCGTGAACACTTAACCCTGTCCACTCTATACTTGGAATACACTTTTCCTGACTCAAGGATTTTGTTTTAGTTTTAATTAAATTCCATCTTCCCCATTGTTCAGAATAATTTACACTTGCTAGTTTTCATTACAATATCTGGTATTCTTTGTTGTGTCAGAGTGGAAGTAGTCTGACCTCAGGAAAGCTATAATATAAATGTATAGCCCTCTAACCCCTTATTTTTCTTTCAAATTACTTGCATGTGATGGATAGTCCTTTTGATTAATCCTACAGTTGGAGGTCAGCTAGGTGGCAGTGGGTCCTTGCTTGTGATGCCTTCGTTTTTAGCACTGTACCACTACCGTTAAGAGGGCACCTTGGGAAACCCTCCAGTAAGGAAGAGAGAGAGGTAGCAGCCATTGCTTCATCCATTCAAATAAGAGAACTATGAAGTGAAGTGAACCTATTTAGTTAGTAACTAACTTCTACTGCAGATAAGTGAGATTTTGTTTTTCTAGGTTGTTGTAGACAATGGCGGCATACCTGCCAATGTAAACATAGATACAGCGGGTAGTAGGACAAGGGTAACTAACTATAATTAATTGGTATACACCTTGGTAATTGGATTAAAACATGCTGTGCAAAGTGTAAATAGAACACAAAAAACTATTCCAGACATGAGGTATAATAATATTTTTCCCCTTTATCAACAGCAGTTTCAATATAGAAAAATCACTCACTCTACCCACAATACAAATCAGCACAAAACAAATCACCCCATCCCCAACCAATGCCCAAAACAATTGAAGTCAAAAGAGTCCAATAAAAATAACAAAGTCTCTTCCCAATTCCCACCCACTCCACCCACATCAAAAGTCCCTCCCACCAAAACAAAAAATAAAAAAGGGCTCAGAAGAGGCTCCATAGTTCTTGTTACTTGGCCTTGAGGAGTGCCTTCTGATGACCCAAATGCACCAACTCATGTAGCATATGGTGTTAGAATAGGTGGTGTGAGAGAGGGCAGCAATGGTGGTATAGGCACTAGTAGCTGTCAGCTGCTGGTGGCACTAGTGATGATGTGGCCTAGAGGATGGAGGAGCAGGCGGCTGGCTGGAGGAAAAGAGGCCCGGTGCAGGGGCATGTGCCTCACCCTCCTTCAGTCATTGGTACTCTGCCTAGTGGGCCTCCAACTACTGCCACCACAGCCAGACTGCTATCTCCTGCTGTGCCGGTGGCGGTGATGGTGGACCAACAGGATAAGCTATATCAAGAAAGAAAAAAAGAAAAAGACAAATTGTAAAACATGCTCTGCGCAAACGTTTGTTTAAAATTACATAGTGGCACAGTGGCAGTACATTGCTGGTCCCACAAGGGCCATTGGAATTTTTGATGTGATTAGGAGAGTCACAGGGACATGATTTTACTCACACATGCCTCACATAAAATCAGAGATTGGCTGAAAGGAATTAAGGTAGCATAACACTAGATTAAAAAACAGAGGTGGTCATTACAACCCTGGCGGACGGTGTTAAAGGTGCGGTAATACCGGCAACAGGCCGACGGACAAAAAAGGGAATTATGACCGTGGCGGAAACCGCCAACAAAGACAGCCACTTTAACACTCCGACCGCCACGGCGGTACAGACAAGCAGCGCGGCGGTCACCGCCAACAGACACGCGGAAGACAATGTACCGCCCATAGTATCACAACCCGCCAATCCGCCACCTTTTCCGGGGAGGATTCACCGTGGATAAAAACACGGCGTAAACAGTTTCTGCAATGGGAAAACGCTTACCTTAACACATCCCACGAGGAAGGAGGACACCATGGAGCTGGAATTACATATCCTACCTGCCCTTCTCTTCCTACTCATCTACGAAGAGCAGCACCGGCGGCGGCGAAGACAACGGTGAGTACTGCACCTACGACCTAGGGGAGGGGGGAGGCAAAAGTCAGGGGGACACACACGCAACACCCCCACCCCCACCCTCGCATATTACAACACACACACCAATGCAATTACAAACATCACAGTAACAACCCCCAACCCCTCCGGAAGAATGCAAAGACCAAACTAAATCAGTTCAAACATTGTAATGTATCAATATACATGTGTCAATTATATACAGATATATGTAAACTCACACAAAGGTATTTACAGTACGAGAAGTAGTGCAGATATGCACATCTCAATGTCCGTGCACCACTAGGTCAAAAATGCATGGGTGAGGCCCACACAAGATACCTGTCCACAAACGGAGAGAATACTGCCGGGGCATCAGAGAGAAAAACAACAGGCACCTCAGGGGGAAGGGAAAGGGAGGGCACCTCAGCCGGATTACAGCACCACACCACATCCACGACAGGGCTCCATGCCCATTGATGTATCCTGGGGAGTGCAAAGCCACAGTCTCTCAAGTCTCTACAGTGGGTGGTTTGCCCACTGTTACATCCTGGGGAGTGCAAAGCCACAGTCACTCAAGTCTCACAAGTGGGTGGTTTGCCCACTGTTACATCCTGGGGAGTGCAAAGCCACAGTCTCTCAAGTCTCTACAGTGGGTGGTTTGCCCACTGCTTCATCCTGGGGAGTGCAAAGCCACAGTCTCACAAGTACATAACAGCCTCCACTGGTTCTGGAGGGGGACTGGTGCCCAGAGTGTTTCATCCTGTGAAGGACAGAGGTAGTGGATGGATCTCTCCACTGGTTCTGGAGGGGGACTGCTGCCCAGACTGGATTAGTCTCCCTATGACAGTTCCTGTCCCGTCACAGTCCCAGCTGCACATGGGATAACGATGCTTGATGTGGCGGTCTTTTCCTTCTTCTGCGGTGCATACCCTGTTCAGTGGTGCATGCCCTGTTCAGCAGTGCTTTGCCATGGCGGTCTCCGGACTGTTCAGCGGTGCTTGCCCTGTTCAGCGGTGTTTGCCATGTTCAGCGGTGCTTGCCATGGCGCTCTTTGCCCTGTTCAGCGGTGCTTTGCCATGGCGGTCTTTGCCCTGTTCAGCGGTGCTTGACATGGAGGTCTTTGCCCTGTTCAGCGGTGCTTGGCCTGTTCAGCGGTGCTTTGCCATGGCGGTCTTTGTCCTGTTCAGCGGTGCTTGCCATGGCGGTCTTTGCCCTGTTTAGCTGTGCATGCCCTGTTCAGCGGTGCTTGCCCTGTTCAGCGGTGCATGCCCTGTTCAGCGGTGCTTTGCCATGGCGGTCTCTGGACTGTTCAGCGGTGCTTGCCCTGTTCAGCGGTGCTTGCCCTGTTCAGCGGTGCATGCCCTGTTCAGCGGTGCTTTGCCATGGCGGTCTTTGCCCTGTTCAGCGGTGCTTTGCCATGGCGGTCTCTGGACTGTTCAGCGGTGCTTGCCCTGTTCAGCGGTGCTTGCCCTGTTCAGCGGTGCATGCCCTGTTCAGCGGTGCTTTGCCATGGCGGTCTCTGGACTGGGCATTGGTGTGTGGCATGACGGTCCCTAATTGCCCAGCGGGGCTGTGGCTGCCGGGGCCCTCCTGGGCAATGCCTATGGCAGTGGTCTCCTGACCAGTGACGATACTTGTGCCCTCCTGGGCAATGACTCTGGCGGTGGTCTCCTGACCAGTGACAATACTTGGGCCCTCCTGGGCAATGACTCTGGCGGTGGTCTCCTGACCAGTGACGATACTTGGGCCCTGCTGGGCAATGACTCTGGCGGTGGTCTCCTGACCAGTGACGATACTTGGGCCCTCCTGGGCAATGACTCTGGCGGTGGTCTCCTGACCAGTGACGATACTTGGGCTCTCCTGGGCAATGACTCTGGCGGTGGTCTCCTGACCAGTGACGATACTTGTGCCCTCCTGGGCAATGACTCTGGCGGTGGTCTCATGACCAGTGACGACGGTGCTGGTGGTGGCGTCCCGGCCGCCAGGAACGATGCCGCCCTTCTCCGCCGTGATGCTCACACCAGGCTGTGCAGACTTCTTCTGGCCCTTCCCCACCTTTGGAGGAGTCACAACCGACTCTGCAATCCCCCTGGGACCCCTGTGAGTTGTTTTGCCTCCAGGAGTCTTCAGCCGGTCCCGTCGGCCACTTTCCAACTTCAGAGCCTTTACAGGGGGTGGACTGGCAGTGCCTTGGCTCCGTGTCACACTGCCTGCCCTGGTGGCCGGTGCACTCCACACACCTTGAACACGAACCACTGGTACTGGAGTCTTTTTGGCTGAGGCGCTACGACGGGACTGATGAATTGGAGGGGTGGGGGTGGGGGCAAAAAGGTCAACTTTGCAGAGGGACAGTTTCTGACAAACACTGGGATGGGTAGCTGGAGGGGGTCTGGGAGTGGAGGAAGAGGAGGTGGTTGTAGGAGGTGTCACTTTAGGTGTTTTGGGTGCAGGTGCAGGTACTGGAGGCTGTCGTGAGGTGGATGGATGTTGGGTGTGTGGGTGCCCGCGTTTGTGTACTTTTGGAGGGGGCGTCACAGACACACTGGGAGAGGACACCGGGGACGTGTAAATGGGAGTGGGGGTGGTGAGTGCAGGTGAGCGGGGTGTGGTGCTGGGTGTTCTGGTGCGAGTCCTAGTGCCTGTAGATGTAGTGCATGCAGGTGAGAGTGTAGACGACACTGGGAGAGAGGAGGGAGACGATGAGGATGGGGACACAGTGGAGGCAGTGGATGTTGCTGTGTCTGTATGTGTGTGATGCTTGTGTGAGTGCCTGTGGGATGTGTGGTGCCTATGTTTGCCTGAGCTACTTTTGTGTGTTGAGGTGTGTGCATGCTGGTCTGATGGTGTGCTTGGGATGGGCTGGGGTACAGGGGATTGGGTCTGGGTGGAGGAAGTTGGAGGGTGGAGGCTAGACACAGGGACAATGGCTGCCATCAGTGCTGAGGCCAGAGATTGCAGGTTCGCTGAAGAGCAGCCTGACCAGAATGAATGCCCTCCAGGAATGCATTACCGTGTTGCAACTCCTTTTCTACACCCTGGATGGCATTCACAATGGTAGACTGCCCAACAGTGAGTGACCTGAGGAGGTCAATGGCCTCCTCACTGAGGGCAGCAGGGGTGACTGGGGCAGGGCCTGAGGTGCCTGGGGCGAAGGTGATGCCCACCCTCCTGGGTGAGCGGGCACGGGGCGAACGCTGAGGGGCTGCTGGGAGGGCGGTGCTGGTAGGGGAGGTGGCGGCTGTACCTGTAGAAGTGGGGGGCACAGATGGTGCCACCACCCCAAGGGAGCTCCCATCGGCGGACGAGTCCGTGTCGCTGGTTGGTGATCCGGTGCCTGACGTGAAGCTCCCCTCGCCCTCCATCCCACTGGTGCATTCTGAGTCTGTGGTGTGGCCCTCCATGGCCATGTGGGATGCAGCTCCCTCGTGCTCCGGTGCCACTGTACCTCCGCCTGATGATGCTGATGCACAAAAGAACAGGGAGAGCAGAAAAAGGGGGGGGGGACGACAGAAGAAAGACAGGTTGAGTGCATGGCATCCCGCTACCGTTGGTGGACAATACAGACACAGCAGCCCCCTGCACTACGCCGTGCTCCTGGCCTCTACAGATGCAATTCCTGGGATCTGGACTACATGGCTATGGTGGACATCTGCACACATGGATGCCACAGGGGCATGTATACCTGTACTTGGCACTCTAGTGCGGTGGGGTGGAGTGCCACATGGCCTGCATTACGGAGGGGCCTAGCCTATGGAAGTCGCCATGGCCTAGGGAAACCAGGACAATCAGGGTGGTGTCATTTCCTGGCGGGGGTATTGCCATCTTGCTCTGTCCTGTTCCTGGATCTCAGGGACCGCTTGCGTGGTGGTTGTCCGTCTGCAGGGGGTGGGGTGGTGGTGTGGTGGTCCTGTGGCGGGCGTCCTGTCCACTAGTGCCGGCGGAGGTGGTGGGCAGTTCATCGTCCATGCTAGTGTCAGGGGCCCCTTGGAGTGCCACGGTGTCCCTCAATGTCTGCTGTATGTCCTTCAGCACCCCTATGATGGTGCCCAGGGTGGAGCTGATGGTCCTGAGCTCCTCCCTGAACCCCAAATACTGGAGAGTGGGTTCCCTTGGCCTGTCCGCCCCCTGTCGCACAGCAGCCCTCCCAGTTCCCCTGTGTTCCTGTGCCTCCGTCCCCTGGACAGTGTGCCCACTACCACTGCCCCCAGGTCCCTGTTGTTGTTGGGGTGGTGGGTTATCCTGGGTTCCCTGTAGTGGTGGACACACCGCTGATTGACTTGTCCTGGGTAGGGAGGTATGGGCCCACTGGGTGGGTGCTGTGCTGGTGTTACCAGAGGGTGGAAGGTCAGTGTTGGGCTGTGCCTGTGCAAGGGGAATCGACTATCCCGAGGCCCACGATGGTCCGGGCTGGTCATCAGGATCCAGTAGGGCACAGCTGCTATCGTCACTGTGGGCCTCTTCTGTGGGTGGAGTGGAGTTGTCTGGACCCTCCGGTGTGGTGACGGTCCTTCGTGATCCTGCAGGGGCATAAGTGCATGATTATTGCATGTGTGTGTGTCATGGTGTGCAATGGGTGGCTCACCGTGTACACCAGTGCAAGTATTCCTGTGGGGTGGCTTGTGTGATGATGGTTGGGGGGGTGTTCTGGGTATGTGCAGTGAGCATGCTTTGGTGAGGGGTGACCATGCTTAGTTGTGTCATTGAGGGCTTGGTGTTGGGATGTGTGGTTTGTGTTATTAGTACATTAGTGAGGAGTTGGAGTGATAGGGGAGGGTGTGAGGGTGGGGATGTGTGATAGCATGCAGGTAGGGTGGGGGATATGATAGTTAAGATTTGACTTACCGGTGTCCATTCCTCCACCGACTCCTCTGAGGCCCTCTGGATGCATGATGGTCAAGACTTGCTCCTCCCATGTTGTTAGTTGTGGGGGAAGGGGTGGGGGTCCGCCGCCAGTCCGCTGAACCGTGATGTTGTGCCTGGAGACCGCTGAACGAACCTTCCCCCGTAGGTCGTTTCACCTCTTCCTGATGTCCTCCCGATTTCTTGGATGCTGTCCCACAGCTTTGACCCTGTCCGCGATTCTGCGCCATAGCTCCATCTTCCTGGCTATGGATGTGTGCTGCACCTGTGAGCCAAATAGCTGTGGCTCTACCCGTAGGATTTCCTCCACCATGACCCTGAGCTCCTCCTCGGAAAACCGGGGGTGTCTTTGGCGTGACATGGGGTGGTGTAGGTGATGTGTGAGGTGGTGTATGTGTTGATGAGTGTGGTGATGTGTAGTGGTGTGTGGTGTTTTGTGCATGGATGTTGTGTGGGTGATGGTGTTGTGTGCCTCTGTGTGGTGGGGTTGTCTATTCTGTGCTCTCTCTCTGGCCTTCGTCTCTATTTTTTTGTCGTAGGGGTTTGTGGGTGATGTGGGTGTGTGTTTTATATTTTGTTGGGTGTGTGGGAGTGTTGTTTGTATGTGTATCAGGTGTGTGTATTTGGAATTGTCCAATGTGGAGTTGTTTTGGAGATGTGTGTGTATTTTGAGCGTGGCGGTGTGTACCGCCAATGGAATACCGCGGCTGAAAGACCGCCGCGTGGATTCGTGGGTTGTAATAGCATGGGCATGTTTCTGTTGGCGTGGAGGTGGAGGTTTTGTTTTCGCCAGTTGAACACTGACCTTTGTTGTGGCGGACTTGTGTGGGTGTTTGAATTTCGGCGGATTCCGAGATGTGGGTCACAATAGCTGTGGCGGGATTCTGCGGTCGCGGTGGTGTATTGGCGGTCTTCTGCACGGCAGTAAGCGCCTTTTACCGCCAATGTTGTAATGACCCCCAGAGTGTTTTTCTCATAAACGATTTTCTAAAAGGTCAAACAGACACTTTGTAAGGAAAAATAAAACTAAATTAACTCTCAATAATGAGTAAGGCATCATCCACAATGGAGTACAAGAGTTCTTGTTGTGCTGAATAAATGGAGGCATGCTGGCTAGCGCTTCAGGTACTGCATTGTTGATCTTTGAATTCTGCAGCTAGGCCAGCTACAATTAACAATTATCTTACTTTAATTCCAATGACTCTGCTCTTCTCCAAATGATTTTCAATTCTACCCTGACACCAAAGAGGCAAATGAATGATATATATCATACATGTCATGTGTAACATGCAGATAATAGATAAACTGTCTGCCTTAAGTAAACAATGGGAAAATACACTGCAGTACAGGGAAATGACCTGAAGATATAGATTTTATTGGACAATGTTCATCACAGAGTATCCCATCTGCAAAACATGAAATCACAAACACTTAATCCCACTTTACTCCCTGGCTTCGCCCTCAAACATAAATTATTTAAACATATTTGCTTGGCAGTAAGAAAAGGAATCTCGACTTACTCTATTGCAGGGTAAGTTAGAAGGATTAGGCCAGGAAGGTAGAGGTTTTGATACTGAATAGTGGGTTGCCACTGATCATCATGTGCCTAAGCTTTACCTTCGTCAGTCATTGTAGTTGAAAGTTGAAATTTGATGAATCTGAAAAGGGAGCAAATAATTATAGAAGTCATTCAATATATGAACCAGTTGGGCAGAAAAATGTGGCACATGCCAAGAATGGATTTTTCAATTTGATTGGTAGGCTGGGGCAGAACGTAGGAAAGAATAAAGGAGTAAAGTAGTATGAGGTGGTTGTGTGGGCACTGGGAGGGAAGGAAAACACACCTTGTCTTTGTTTTGGTTTGCAATGCATTGAAAACTTTGTAAAAGCTGCATTAACTGATACAGATGCACATTGCACAGCCAGCACTGCAGTTACATCATGTATCGCAAAATGCCATAGGCAGAGAGGTCACGAATGATGATGGGTGGGATCTGCCTAGCTTACCATATACAGTGAGTATACTAGTGATTATCAATAACCAAGCAATGTGACTTACCACTGCCTTTACATGCCACTAGTGGGACTCCCACTCCAACCCCCACCACGTCTACTTCACTGGTGCTGACCCCAGCACTGGTGGTCTGTGCAACTGCAAAATACTTTACACATTTTAGATTCAGGATATGCCTCCCTTTTTTATTTCTTCCAGCAAAATACATCCGTAATACATCACTACAGTTAGGTTAACAGCTTCTTCACTTTTATCGAAAATATCACTATGGGCATTTTGTAGGTTGACAATGTTAGAAAAGCCAGGTAGTCAATCAACCAACAACTTTTCATAATGGAGGGGCAGAGCTATGGTGACTGTGAGTCATTTGAAGTGCAATGAAGGGGTAGAATAAATTGGTCAATGAAGGACATATGGTTTTGTATGGCAAATGTAATGGGACCGTCCTCATAATACTTACCTGCCATGCAGCACTGTCATCAAAAATGCTGATATACTGAATAATAAATACAACATAGTCACCATGACCATGGCCACTCTCTCGTTTTACTGTTTGAGCATGAGCAAGAAAAAGAAAGCCTTCTCAACAAACAAGCATACAATACTTTGCTTGGGTCTTTAATCTTCACAGCAGAGTACATAAAGTATATTCTCTTAGTCTTACAGTACCAGTCCACAAGATATATAAAGAAGGGGAGAGGGAAAGCTTAATAAGAACACAGAAGAAAGCTACAGATTAGTACAGATAGTAGAAAGTCGGCTACATGAAATATAGCAAAAGGATAATGCAGGGACAACAAGAATTAACAAACATTAAATAGAACAAAGGTGATTTGAAAAAAAAACAGCTACAGTATAAAAAAGGAGAAAGTATTGTAAATGGGACGAGGTAAAAGTTAGGAAAATAATATTAACAGGACGACTTACTGAGGTCAACAGAGCCATCAACTATGGCCGAGGCACTGGTGGAGGAGGTGGTACTTCCACCCACTGCAGCACTTGTGATGGTACCCTCAGCCTGACCCTCTGATGCCCTCTTCCTGCCCTTGGGTGCTGATGTAAGAAATAAAGAAGATAATAAAAATAGATCAGTGTCACAGCTAATCTCACAGCAAATATTGTGGCAGGCCAAGGCAAATGCAGAAACATACTGTACTTTTCTAAATCAGAATGCCTATATTATTAGTATAGAGTTGCCGTATTCCTAATTTCCTAAACTAAGCCCTGTCCCAAATTTCTGAATCTACATTTGGGACTACTTTGCTTCTCAACCCCCTTTGATGGGCCAACTCAGATTCCCTTTTCAATGCCCAGATGCATATTACACATCATTGGGAGATTGCTTGGGACTGTAGGAACCACATAAAAAGAAAGACACAGAGAACGCAAACTCACTGGTATTACTACAATTGTTTTAGCAACAGGACAGAGGAGTCTGCATAACTTCTTAAATAATCAGCCCAAGAAAGCATTGATGAGTGTAATTAGGTAGCCCCCAGCACCTGACTCACTTAAATTGGGTCACATAATATTTGTTACATTACAAAAACTTAAGTTACCTCTGATTGTAGCAGCATGCTATTTGGAAAACAAATATTAGCATTATAGGACACAACAAATAAATAATTACCATGCCCTGCAACCTGGATGTCCAGAAGGTCCTGCTCCCTGACAAGGATGCCAGCCCAGTGGTGCATCAACCGCTGCTGTGTGCGCCTCACTCCATCTCTCCTCCGCATGTACCAGTGTACCCTCCCCCACAGGCGTACCCACTTCCAGGCCTGCCGCCTGCTGTCAGAATGGAGGGGAGGTGGTGCTACACAAAAAGAACAAGGGTGGCCACCTCAGCCTCAGAAAAAATAGTTTGGGGCTGCATCCCTTGGCCCATGCTCTGCCTTGTCGCTCGGTAGGAAAGAGTAAGGAATAGGAAAGGAAGAAATAAGGAAGTAAAGGGAAACCAAAAGAAAGCACAAAAGGTGAAGGAAAATAAAAAAAGACAAAAAATGAAAATACACAAACACAAGTACACTCACTTATACATTGAAGGTAAAAGAGTGGTGGATGAGTGGGATGGGGCGGGGTTAAAAATATGTAGGGTGGATAAGGAAAATAGGCCTAGCACCATGTATAGAATGGGTAAAAAGAAATGGCCACGCACATGTAACCGCATGGTGTGGAATTCAGTGAAGAACTCCACAAATTCCTTGCGCACTGCAGGACAATACTGTTGGTTAGTTATTTATGTTCCCTGGATGCAACATTCTTAATTTGTATGTTTTTGGAACTGCAATGTACTTTTAGTTACTTTATGTTTTCTTTCTTTTTACTTTTTTAAACTGTGTTGCATATGTTACTATGGCCACTTAATCTTTTTTGCAATAATTGTTTACTAAAAAATATGGGTACAAAAGCCAGAGTATACAAAAGCAAATGGGTAAATTATGAAATAGAAATACAGATATCCAAGTACATTTTTAAGAAAATAAAATCCAGATGGGGTAAGAAAGAAGGAAGAGAGGGGGTAGAGAGGACTAGGGGTATCATTACAACAACTCAAACTGTAATTGGTTTCAATTCATATAAATCCGGGTATCTTAATCATAAAGTCTGATTATAAACTGTACCCACCCTGTCTGAATATTGCATTGACACATAAGGGACTGGCATCTTATTCAACAATGGACAGAGCCCTGAGGCAAGTAGCAAAGGTATAGACACCAGTACCAGAATGGCAATTAACATATACTGTCCAGCTAACGTTGTCAGGGTGAGATTTGATAGTGACACACATGGGGCTATATTTTATGATGATGGTTCACATTTCCTGTTGCATCATGGCATGCCTTCAGACAGGTGCACTGTATGCAATCTGGGAAAATGCTCCCTACTATTTTGAATGCGCTACCCCCATGGCAGTTGCAAACCTGTGCTACCCTGGGGGCAGAGCATTCAAGTGAAATATGAAGAGGGTGCTTAAATCTGCCCCATGTTTCACAGTACAGACAGCACCCGCTTGCACTTTTAAGAGGGATTGGAGATACCCCCGAAGGTGGCTACAGTGAGTGATTGTACCCGCCTGCAAAAGGATCTTCCCTCAAGAGGGCTACCCTCAGTGGAATGACAATGCATCACCTTGACAGCTTCTTTCCCTCTGTGCCTGTGTCTATAATATGACCCAGGACTGTATTGGCACCACTTGGCTGGGCAAGGTCCAAGTGCTGTTGGTGATGATGAGTCAAAGTATTTTGTGTTCCTGAGACTTCAGAAGATCAGAAGGCAAGACAGCAAGCCCTTTGAGTCACTCTGGGTTCAAGTGAGATGAGTCTAGTCCTTCCTCAGCAGGGCAGAGGACAGTAGGCAGCAGGGCAGCACAGCAGAAAAGCAGTTCTTCCAGAGCAGTAGCCCAGGGTGGCAACCCTTGTAGCAGCACAGCAGTCCTTCTTCCTCGCATAGTTCTTCACAGGTCCAGTGGTCTTTTAAACGCACAGAGGTCCTTTCGTCCTGTCCTGGCTCCAGACTCACTACAGGGGGTTATGCAGCCATTTGTGCCAAAGCAGGATACTGCCTATTCAGGTGTAAGTGTCAGTTCCTCTCACCCATCCTGTCTAGGACAGGCCATCAGGATGCTTATTGCCCATCAGTCACACTTAAGCTCCTTTTGTGTATGGCTGTCTGAGAAAATGCTCAACGTACAGCTGTCACCCAGCACAGACATGTATTAGAGACAGACTGCAAGCACACAGAGCTAAGAGCAGGAAAATGCCAACTTTTAAAAAGTAGCATTTTCAAAATAGTAACAAGAAATTCTGCTTTAGCTTTAAAGAGGATTTCTGATTAAGATTTGATCGGTTCTAAACATGACACATCTACTTCTTCTCAATTAAGAATTACAACTTTTCAAATGTAATGAGGAATACCCATTGTTATCCTATCAGAGGGGTAGTACATGTAAAACTTAGAAGTATATGTGCTGCCTTTTAATTACATAGCACCCTGCTCTTTGGGCTACCTAGGGCCTATCTTAGGGGTGATGTAAATGTGATAAAGGGGTGTTTAATGTTTGGCAAGAGGTTTTAAATGCCAAGTCGACATGGCAGTGTAAACTGCATATATAGGCTCTACAGTGGCAGGCCTGAGACAGGTGTAAGGTCTACTTGAATGAGTGGCACAAGCAGTGCTGCAGTCCCACTACTAGCATTTAATTTACAGGCCCTAGGCACATGTAGGTCACTTTACTAGGGACTTATAAGTAAATTAAATATGTCAATTGAGGATGTACCAATCAAATCAGATTTTGGGGGGCACATACATTTTAGGACTGGTCAGCAGTGGTAAAGTGCTCAGAGTCCTAAGGCCAACAAAGTAAAATCAACAAACATGCAAGGCAAGGAAGCAAAAAACTTGGGGGAAGACCATCTGAAGGCTATCAGGTCTCCCAGTAGCACAGTTAAAACACACCACAAAAAGGATCCCACACCAGATTAGAAGAATTAAGTAGATTTAAATAAATAAAACAAGACCCAAATGACAAGAATCCAATCAGTAGGACCAGAGATTTATCATTTAAAGATTGAGGTTAAAATAAAGCTTAGAAGCACTTACTGCTATCTGGCCGTGCAAGACCGGGAGAAAGTCACAGTTCAGGATGACCACGATGGACAGCAGGTCAGATAAAGGGACCAGGTTAGTCCAGCTGAAAGAGTTGTCATCTTAGTCCAGCGCCAAGAGTTATTTTCGCTGTGTCAAGGGCCATGATGAGTCAGGAGAGAGTAGTGGACGTCCATTGAAGCAGCACAAAGATCTGGCTGGATGCCATGGACAGTCATTGCTGTGCACGAGGATCCTATAGGCACTGAGAATGGTCTGGGATGGAGCTTTGCAGTGGTGATCACTGCAGTGGTCGATGCTATAGCAGAAAGAGCTGGCTTGCCAGAAATTCACACTGCCGGATGGCATAGGCTACAAGGTTTTGGTGTGAATGGGTCCAATCACATTGGAGAAGACCCCAAACACCTTAGAAGAGCTCAACTTTGCCACACCAAGAGTCCAGAACTTGAGGGGCAGCACTTGGGGGTCAGGAACATTCTTCATCAGGGGCCAGCAGGGCTCAGGCAGGTCCAGTTGCAGGTCGAGGCAGCAGGTCAGATGGGCAGGTGCAGAGATCCTCTGTAGTTTATGTTGGTGCCGCTCAGAATAGGAGGTCAGCTAGCTGGCCCTTGGGTTCACTTCAGCCTAGGATGAAAGGTGCAGGTCTAATTTTCCTTCTCAGTAGGAGAGTAGTGGGACAGCAGAGTGGCAGTCCTTCTTTCATCCAAAGCAGCACAGCAGTCCTTCCTCTGCAGTATCTACAGACCAGGAGTGTACTGAAGAGTTGGTGCCTGAGGTCCAATATTTATACCTGGTGCCTCTTCACAAGTGGAAGAAGCTTATAAACGTTTCCCTTTGAAGTGCACATGTTTTCTGCCTCCCCTGCCCTGGCTCCAGACTGACTACAAGGGCTACACAGCCTTTTGTGCAGGACACAGGTTATTTAAGTATAGGTAGAGGTGTGTCCAGCTTCGCCCTCCCATCCTGCCAATGATGGCTTATCGAGATACACCTAAGCTCTCTATTGTGTGTGGCTGTCTAGGACTAATACAAAACGCCCAATTGCCAACTACACGTAGATATGTGACCTTGTGACACATTGCAGGTATTAAATGGCTAAGGCAGGAACATGGTAACTTTCTAAAATTTGCATTTTCAAAATTGTATTTAAAAATCTGATTTTACCATAAGAGAGTATTATTCATTAAAATTCCAAAGACACCAAACATTAACTGGTACCTGTTCTCATTTGGAAGGTATCACCTATTAAATGAAATAAGGTAACTCCCATGTTATCCTATGGAAGAGGTAGGCCTTCCAATAGAGAAAATTGAAGGTAAGAGTTTATCACCACCACTTAAAACTAAGTGCACAGGTTTTCTGCCTCCCCTGCCCTGGCTCCAGACTAACTACAAGGGCTACACAGCCTTTTGTGCAGGACACAGGTTATTTAAGTATAGGTAGAGGTGTGTCCAGCTCTGCTATCCCATCCTGCCAGTGATGGCTTATCGAGACACACCTAAGCTCTCTATTGTGTGTGACTGTCTAGGACTAATACACAATGCCCAATTGCCAACTACACACAGATATGTGACCTTGTGACACGTTGCAGGTATTAAGTGGCTAAGGCAGGAACATGCCAACTTTCTAAAATTTGAATTTGCAAAATTGTAATTAAAAATCTGATTTTAACATAAGAGAGTATTTTTCATTAAAATTCCAAAGACACCAAACATTAGCTGGTACCTGTTCTCATTTGGAAGCTATCACCTATTAAATGAAATAAAGTAACTCCCATGTTATCCTATGGAAGAGGTAGGCCTTACAATAGAGAAAATCAAAGGTAAGAGTTTATCACTACCACTTAAAACTACATTTACCACTTTGTAAATACATTGCATCCAGTCCTGATGGATGTTTAGGACCTACCCTAGGGGTGACTTATATGTTTTAAAAAAAGGTTGGAGACCGTCAGAAGGTTTATTTTGCCAGGTCAAAATGTCAATTTAAAACTGCACACTCAGGCTGCAATAGCAGGCCTGAGACAGGTTTGCAAAGCTACTTAAGTGGGTGGTGCAACAAGTGCTGTGGCCCACTAGTAGCATTTAATTGACCCTGCAGAAAGGGCCAAGTGCACATTCTCAATCTGAGAGATTTGTCTCTTGTAGATGAGCAATATCAGCATTTTGAAAGTGTAACTAATGTGATTTTTTGCTGCATTTCACCAGTAATTTTAAGAGAAATCATATTATTTTGTGTAGATGATGTGCCATAATGCCTTGATTGATATGCTTAAGCGAATCAAATGGGAGTGGCGGATCCAAAAGGTACTCCAATCAGGGAGTACTAAAGAGAACAGGGTAACACCTGAGTGTAGTAATGCCCTAGTGGGTCCTTTAGTGTCTGTGACTCTGCTTTGGTATGGCAAAATCCATGGTAAGGGGGGGAATCTTTAGGAGGTTATATTGAAGGGTATTGAATGGGGCTAGAGTAAGGGGTCAGTATTTCATGTATGGGCCACTAGTAATTGGTAGGAGAAAAGCCTTGAAAAGTGCAAGAAATCTATTAACTCTGAACCACAAGATTATCATATAGAAGCTATTCTGCAAGCCTGTCTCAAGAAAATAGCTGCCCAGAGCAGAGTAGGTACATAGTCATATGGGGGATTGCAGGGTATTATACTGGAAGTGTATTGGGAGAGCAGGACATTCTATCATCAGTTGTATAATTTGTATAATATATTAACAGTGGAATCTATAACCATGGGGTGTATGACCTTAATTAGTGGAAATGAGCTCAGGGCACTAACATGAACAATATTCTACAAACAGAAGTGGAGCAAGTACTCTATGATATGTACATGGGTTGTAAAATGTCATGGGATGTGGCTGTTTTCTAAGGTCAGAGAGTCAAGAAGGCAATAGATCACAATTCTCATATAATATTGCCATAAACAGTAGCTTCAAGAAATAGTTAGCTAAATTTTCAAAGTAGGTATGAGGCCTTGACCAAACCTTAAGGGAGCTGACTTCACTCTAGGATTCAGCAACGTTGACACTTCTGTGGCAGTTATTACTGGCATCCAGAAAATCCACATCAAATTCAATCATCATTCCATTCAGCATGATAATCATAACTGCAGGGTCCAGTAATCCAAATTTAATATTCTTCTTTTGAAGCCTAGGACACAAGACTAAGAACGTTTTCCTTTTCAGGTTTGTCTCTAATGAATGATCAGCTCCTATGGATATCAGATGACCCTCCATATAAAAAGGGCCTTACTGTTTGGCAGCTTGTAGAATTTTCTGAGTACGTTGGAGGCGGAGCAGATACTGGCTTACTTGGGGGGGTCTGTCAATACTGATGGTTGGCCAGAATGCATGCAGTTTTCCCTCTTGAAATTCAGTGTTTCAGTTATGGGGAGTCCTGTTCAGTGTGTTTTCAGGTATCTCATGAAACCATGTGTTATCACATCTTGAAAAGTCTTCCAGGTTGGCAAATTCCCTCCTCAAATACCTTGTTCTGATAGGATATCTAGTCTGTCCTCAGCTGATTTGAGTTTATTAGCCATGATATCTAATCACTTATTAAAATAAATGAAGTCAGTACCTATGCTATGAGTGGCCTTCAGACTACATGTCAGTCACTGTATTGTCTAATTTGGATAATATTTGACTGGTGGTTGAAAGCTCTCACATCAGCGAGTTAAGAGTTGTTTCACATACTTTGGTGGTGTTGGTTTTTAATGCAGATTTGCTGCCAGTGAGAACTCTGATGAGCAATAAATGTTTGGACAGGAAGGTTGAAGTCATGGATCCACCATAGCAAAGTCTCTAAGAAATGTGCACCAGTCAGACCGATGTGTGTGCCAAAGTCTCCTATTTGATTTGATGTGTAGGGCAAGAACCTTTATTCTGGAAGGGTGCAATGAGAGTAAGATGCAGAAAACGTATTTTGCCACTCACATTTGCATCCAAGTCCACTCTGATCCGATTGCACTAACGTACCATCCACATATGCCCACCACTTCACCAGAGTCAAGAAACAAATTGTAATCTTGCCACTCTACCCACTCACTCCACTCACATTTAAATCCAAGTACACTCTGATCTGGTTGCACTAAGGTGCCATCCACATATGCCCCCTACTTGGCCAGAGTCAAGAAACAATTATTTTATTGCGACTATACCCATGAGGTGTCATTATCATGATTATCCCAGAGTATAATGAGGTATTGAGGTCAATGCAGTTATGCCCCAAAACCATACGAGTATTTAATTGTCTCAATTTTAGCTTGGACTCCAGCAGTATAAGTACTTAGATCAGGAGCATATAGGAGCCACCGCCCCTACGTTTTGAATGACTGCTGTAAGTGATAGCTTCTAATGCTACACATATAGAAGAGAGTCCAAGGACAGCAATGAAATCCTTCAGAGGGTGTTTTCCATGCATTGGGGCTTGTCTGAACTTCCAGAGTGCCACAATAGTGTGCCCAATGTCTGCCCGTAAGGCTGCTGCTGCTAATGTGTCTGGCGTATGTCTGGGCTGCCGTGTGGAGAAATGGTGGAGTGTACCCCCTACTTTCACCTTCCTGGTGTGAACAGAATCAATCTCAGTGGAAGTCATGCCGCCCTGATGCCAGTGGATAACCATTCTCCTTATGGGCAGGCATAAGTGCACATTGCAGCCTTGTTCATCTGCTCCTCTCATCTACTATAACACATCACTCTGAGAGTGATTGGTTATCAGTAAGAAAACCATAACTGAGCAACAGACAGATCAGTCTCTGTTCCAGCGCTTCCTTCTTGGTCTAACATTCTTCTGGTGCATATTCCACCTGAGAATGGGTTCCCATTTGCATGGGATTATGGCTGATTTTGTGGCTCACTCATGCCAGTCACTGAGGGAGCAGCCATCTTCTCCCAAATCTTACTTAACCCCTTATTTCTCTTGATCTATGACCAAAATCAAGGAAAATAAGTTTAATGTGTATAGGTAATATACATTATACATTATTAGTCATTCTCATCCTGTTCGAAAGCTTGAAAGACATTATCATTCAGATCTTGCTGTATAGTTCCAGGCACTAGGGGCAGTTCATATCTGTTTGCAAATCACCCAGATATCATTCATTATTAGTGCGATTTGCAACATGGACTTTTGTCTGAGCCTGACCTGTATTGGGGAGAGAACATTGTCCAAAGGATAACCAGTCTTTGAAACTTAGATATGCTATTTCACAAATGTTTCATATCCCATTCTCCACTGACCTCGCGAGCATTACTGCACTCTGTAAGTGTGTCCTTGTCTGGTGAAAGTCTTAGACTATGAAATACCACCAAGTCAAGTCAAATCAAATTGCAACAATATGCATTTATAAAGTGATCTAACCTACAAATATCAAGGTACTGCAAGTAGCAAGTGGATATGACATGAATTGGACTAACTGACCTTAGGAAAGGAAAGATTGTATTCTACTTTTAGACATTTTCTTCCAAGTGCAACAGAAAATTATTCTACTTTTTCCTCCAGCATTTGCAGCTCTTCATTCTCTAGAGTCACACATTTTTCCTGGATACATCCACCCATCCTTTACCCAGGCTCTCAAGGTTCTATGGAGGGCATAAGGCCAGAATCTCACTGTCCAATGTAGAGAATCGTCCACATGAAGGAATTTATAGATTCAGTTACTATTCAAATTGAACATGTTTGGCTATCAGAAGCCAATGTATTTTCTTGATGTGGTTTAATATGGTGGTGATACAAATATGATTTCGCAGAAGACAAAGGACCACTCTGACATTCCCAGCACTTATGGTAAAGCCAGGGAGGCAACACCACCTTTGACATTGTCAACCATCCTACTCTCAGTCACACAATGAAGTGTTGAATGGGATTAACTGAAAATATTTTTCACTGGTTCTTCTCATGCCTCTATAGCATTCATCAATATGAGCACCTCCCTTTCCCAGCTCCATATCTCCTGCAGACCCTCTCAAACATCTGTTGTATCCCTATCATCTTCAGACTGTACAAGGATCCTGTCATCTTCAGACTCTACATGGAGCCTGTTGTGGCTCTCCTCATGAATAATAGAATAAAAATTCCCCAGTATGTAGATGATACGCAACTCAGCTCGAAAGCATAGTACACTCCAGACATTCAACACCTCAAACACTGTTCCCCCGTAGTCTCACTATGTTGAAGCAAAACCCAAAGACCAACTGCCAGCTACGCCTAGTTGTGTGATGCAGGATACTGACTGCAGGCACTAAATGGTTGGACAAGAAAATGCCAACTTTCTAAAAGTTGCATTTTCACAATGGTGACTTAAAATCTAACTTTACCATTGCAGATGATTTTCAATTACAATTATTACTAGCTCCCAATTGAAAGCTGTCACTTATTAAATGTAATGACCTAACCCAATGTTACCCTTTGGAAGAGGACGGACTTGCAGAAGTGAAAAATGAATTTATGAACTTTTCACTGCATGGACAGGTAAAGGTTAACATTACATGTTCTACTTTTTGAATACACTGCACCCTGCCCAAAGGGCTATTTAGGGCCTGCCCTAGGGGTGACCTACATGTATTTAAAAGGAAGGATTAGGCACCTTGCCCAAACCTGGTCTAGCATTTACCTGAAGCTCAACCCCACCCATACATTATTTGTGTTCCTTGATAGGAACAAGCAACAGGAAGTCCAAAGCTGGCTCAATCACATGAACATTGAAGACTTTGAATTCAAATATTCACCAAAATGTCAAGTTACTTGGAATACGCCTAAACACAATCATCACCTTCAGGGCACACAATGACAATAAATACACTAGTTGTCCCAGAAGGACACTTCAGAACTGCTGTACAAACCTCCATACTCTTGCATCTGGATTGTGACAGCATCCTGCTCCATAGCCTTCTAGATTCTACACCGACCCCAATGAAGGATATGTAACTTGCTGCATCATGTCTCATCTGTGGCTCGAAGAGACACAACCACATCACCTCTACCCTCTGTGCCCTTTATCCTCTATACTACACTAGCACCCCTTGACAATCCACACTATCCTCAAAATCAGCTGCATCACTTACAAAGATATCCAGACTACCACTCCCCCTACACGGCTAACAACCTCACCACCCCTCATGGCTGTCAGCACACCCACAGTCAGGAGACCATCAGACTGGAGGTAAAACAGTGAAAAAATAAAAACAGGCAACAAGACTTCTCCATCTGGGTACCTAGGATCTGGAATAATAACCCTGTTTTGACCAGAACTGCTGTAGGATTGCTTCAACCCTTCTCCAATATATTGACTTTATATTTTTATCTAAAACAGTACGTAACTTTTTAATCAGCAAAATCTCTCAAATGTTCTATTGGATGCTGTTTTACTCATAAACATTGGATGCTGTATTACTCATAGACATGTGTGAATACATGTCTGATTTATAAAAAGTAATTATAAATATGATAGTGTTCATGTGTTCTAAATGAGGTGTTTCATAAGACAGGTATATTCTGCATCACTAGCAAGTGGCATTCATTTTTAAATTCTATTAAAGTAGTGTGTGTTGGAAATTGGGTAACTGGTTGTGGTGGTTGAACCCCTTCTCAAGCAGTAACCACAATTCCTATCAGGGTGAGGTCATAAGCAACCCCAAATTAACCTGAGCTCTGCCCTCTGGTAGCTTGTCACAAAAGCAGTCCGGCTTAACTTGAAGGTGTTGTATAAAGTATTTATGGAGCACTTCAAGCAGTAAGAAAATAAAAACACAACACAAGCAAAATACCACACCAATTTAAAAAAGGAAAGTAACTTTATTAAATTGATTGAGACCACAACAGCAAGAAAACAATCAGTAGAACTGCAGGTTTGCAATTTTAAAGTTTATAGTGAAAATAGTGCCTCCAAGCACAAAGCGCCAAATGTGGTTATCCAAATGTGGTTATAAGGTCTCACGGAACTGGGATAAAGTCACAAGCTTGCGCCAACCACAATGGAGATACAGATACAGATACATGAGCCAAGTTAGGGGAGCTAAACAAAGTACCTTAAATCCTGGTTTTTGGAGTGCTGCAAGATTACGCGTTGAGTATGCATCATGCACTAGTGGTTTCGAGGAAGCCACCAGGCTGTGAAGTGCAGGCCTCCATAGTCATCAAGGATGCCATCGACAAAGGATTTGTGAAATTTGCATCTAAAAATGTTTAAAAAACAAGCACTGGCTCCCACGCTTGTTTTTTTTAAAAGTCCCTGAGTGGGCCAGGTCCCAGGGACAAGGGGAAAATAAGGGATGCACAGAGCCCCCCTCCTGGGCTTTTTGGGTACTGCCACCTCCCCAGGGCTTATTTTTCATTTAATATGGGGGCCGCACCCCTGTAGTCTCAGGGACCGCCACCAGCCCAGGGCTTGGTAGTATTTCAGTGGCGGTGCCTAAGATAATTATAACTCGCACCCTCACCATGCACTGTTAATTACCCAAGATATTACAGCTATTATAACAACTTTTATAATGTCATTAAAATATCAATGAAGCATTAGCAGTCAAATAATAAAGAAAAACTGTACATTGCAGGAGCGCAAGTTGTAGTTACCTTAGAGCGCGGATTCTTTGAAATAACTCTAACTATAACTGCTGAATTTCTATGGTTTTGTACAAGTAAATTCAGAACCTAACTATAACGTCCCTGTAACCTTTGTTTATTTCTGTGAATTTACCAAGTATTTGTGTAACGGGGCAATTTTAACAATGTCTCCTTATTTGGTTCTCTCACACAATCCTAGCCCACCTCTCATACAAATAAAAAATCTCTTTTGTTTTGGGGTTAGTTAAATGTACTAAGGGTCAGAGTTACTAAAAAGTGGTGCAACGTGGTGCTGTGCCAAAATTTGCATTGCCGCGCTCACTTTAGAAATGCAAGGATGCGCAGTATTTACTAAAGTACGGAGCACCCCTGTGTTTCCCACTCCGCTGGTGCTAAATTCAGCTGCCAGCACCAACACAGGCATCCCTGCAACATAGCGTAAGGGTGTCTGCGTTGAGGGGATTGATTGTTTATGTGTAGGAAGGTGTCCCTTCACAGCACAAAAACGATCTACAATGCCGATTTGGCACTTCTTTGTGTGCTGCACAATGCAGCACATATAGAAGTAGCAAATCCTCATTATTGAATGATTGTTTATTTGGAAGGAAGGGACACCTTCATGCACCTAAACATTCATTCATGGTCTTTTGCTCTTTCTATGTGTGCTGCAGATTGCAGCACACAGGGAAAAAAGCAAAAACGAGGAGGAATAAAAGTATTCCTCCTCGCTGTGTGCTGCCACAGATTTACGTCTTCTTGTAAATCTGGGGCAGCATCAATAGCAATGGGTGTTGCAGTGGAACACACACAGCAACACCCATTGCATGCCCCTCTGATGCAGAAAACTGCATCGGGGGGCTCATATTTACAAGATGGCACTAAGCCAAAAAAGTAGCTCAGTGCCGCCTTGTAAATGTGGCGCACTGCACAGCACCACCAGAGCATCACAAAAAGTGACCCTCCAGTGGTGCTAGTGCCTACTAAATCTAGCCCTAAGTGTGTTATTTAGTGCAACTATTCTGATCGATAAAGTACTGTTCCTCACCACTCAAGGCTTTCTCTAGTAAATGCGATAACTTCTCGGTATCGACTTCCTTTCACAGGTGCTCCACACACACCTGACAAATTGCTGTGAGGAGGGCTTTTCTACCCTCACAATCATATTCCTGAACAAAAATAAATAAGAGTGAGGAAGGACCCAGATCAAATTACAGTTCTGCTAGTTCAGTATTTTTCCATAATGCTTTGTCAAGGATTAGTTGCAGCATAAAATTGCGTGGGGAGAGAAATTAACTAGTTTTGTGTTGCCTTAGATCCTAAAAATGTGAAGTGCAATAAATAGCCCTATGACTGCAGTTCGTAACATCAGTGTAGACTCTCAATCCAAAAAACGAATACAAGACAGTTCTAGCAAGCTTGGAGAGCAAATGCTGAAAAGGGGAGGAGGTGGCAAAGCTGCGAGTGTCCTGAACATTTTACGTAGGCTTTGCAGATATTGAGACAGGCTTTTATATATGTCATCAGGTTTGACATTTGTAACAAAGTCCTCACTTGGCTAAAACCCTGTAACTTCTTATAACCTTTGTACTGGAACTTTGTTATTTGGGTTTATATTTGACGTCTTATATATATATATATATATATATATATATATATATATATATATATATATATATATATATATATATATATATATATAATATAATAATAATATATATTTAAGGTTCACACCAGACTTAGCTTTTCACAATATTGCCGTGGTTAGCATTCATCCTTATAAAGTTTGTAGCATGTCAATCAAAGTACGTTTTTAAGTTGTCATTTTGTCGGTGTTCCCAGGTAAATTATTTTATTTATGTTTCCTATTTAGTAAGGCTCATCGTTCATTGCTTTCCAGTTGTGCTGGTGTGCATTCTTTTTAATGATGCAACTATGGCCCATATTTATACTTTTTGACGCAAATCAGCGCTTGGGCAGATTTGTGTCAAAAAGTTTACCGCTGGCTAACTCCATTCCAATGCACCATCTGGGCGCCTTATTTATGGAATGACGTTAGCCGGCGCTGCGGCCTGGTTAACGTCAAAATAAATGATGGTAACTGACAGCGGAGGCGAAGAGAATACTGGGGGTTGTGCGCAAAAGAATGGTGCAAGTCAAATTGGAGTAAAAAATATTGGCTCTAACCTGACTTGCGCCATTTTTGGCACACAACCCCCATGGAAATGACTCCTGTCTTAGCAAAGACAGGAGTCATGCCCCCCTGCCCAATGGCCAGGCCCAGGCAACTTCTGTTCCCTGGGCATGGCCATTGGGCACAGTGGCATGTAAGGGGGCCCAAGTCAGGCCCCCCATGCCATTTAAAAAAAAGATTATACTTACCCGCACTTACCTGCACTCTCCATGGATGGGTCCCCCCATCCATGGGTATCCTCCAGGGGTGGGCGAGGGTGGCAGGGGGTGTCCCTGGATGCAGGGAAGGGCACCTGTGGACTACTTCCGTGGTCTTCTACCATGGAAATGAGCCCACAGGTCCCTTAACGCCTGCCCTGACACAGGCATTAAAAAATGGCACAAATCCGGCTGGACGCCATGTTTTAAGGCCCGCCTCCTCCTGTGCATCATTTTGACGCCAGAGGATAAATAAGGTGCACATGCCTTAGAGTCATTTTTTGCACGGGAACGTCTACCTTGCATGTCATTAGCGCAAGGTAGGTTTTCCCGTACAAAAAATGACTCAAACTCCATAACTTTGGCGCTAGACGGGTCTAGCGCCAAAGTATAAATATGGAGTTACATTTGCGACGAATTTGCGTAAAAAAACATGATGCAAATCCGGCGCAGAGTTTAAATATGGGCCTATGTTTGTTAGATTGTGGTTTGTATGTTCATGTGTGCTCCTGCGAATTGCATTGCCTTTTAATATGTGATTACTGATTGCCGTGTTTTCTATACTGAATTTAATGCACTGTTTGCCTTCAAATAATTTATAAGTAGTGTTTGCTTTGTGGCTGAACTTGTGTGTATATGAATGATCATGCAAATTTATATTCTTGAAATATACACAATTTGGATTGGATTTATGTTTGCTATGGTTCATATATGGTTGACCCCTAGTTAGTTTGCTTGTGTGTTACTTTGTTTCAAAGTACAGCTAGTATCATGAGAAGGGTTTCAGGCTCCTGGTACCACGCAAGGCCGGGACAAAAAATAGACATGGGAACAAAAATACAATTGGCACCTATGGCAAACCAAACAGCTAAAAAAAAAAGGCTCACATTTGCAAATCGGGGTAGTTTTCAACTTTGAAAGACACACTTTATGGGCATTTTTCAAGACATGGATTGTGTGTGCAAACTGTTCATGCATTTGTGTTTGCTGCAGGCAACGTTTGTGGTATTGGCACGGAAATCAACAGTAAAACAACCCAGCACACATGGCTATAAAGCAGGCCCACAAAAAGCCAAACAAGCATTGGCATAGCCAATACGTCTTGCCTTTTAGACCTTACATGTATTTAGTTACGCAGCACATTATCCTGGGGGCTGTGCTGCCAGGGAATGAAGAGCTATAAAATTACTACACACTGGGTGTAAAAGAAAGAGTTAATAGTTTTTGTGCATGAAAATTGTGCACTGTGAGTGGAGTGCGTTTTGCACCACCAAAGGTAGCCAAGTAAAAAATTTGTTAGAAAGACAGCTCACAGCCAGCCATCTCTGCATCCAATATGTAGTGCTGTAACACTGACTAAAACAGGGTTATAATGTCATATGAGAAGCTCAAACAAAATAAAAGTGTGTTAGATGCAAATCAGAGGCAAAGGTTGAAAAAAGATGAATATTTTGTCATACTATCTCCTTACTTACATAAATAAGTGGCAGTTATATACGGTGCCACTGAAACATGCCTCCAATACATATCATTAGACTGAAGCATGATGCTCTGTTAACTAAAAAATAATTTATAATAATATTACAATAATTAAAAAGCATTAACCAACAAAGTCGTAAGGCCGCCCTAAAGTTAACAGCACATAAGAATAGCATGTTAAGTCTGTTATTATGCCAGCTTGCCACAGGGAACAAAAACAAAAGGAGGCAAAGGTGTGTAATTTGGTCATAGTAACATACCTAAAGAAGCATGACACAGTCTAATGACAAAGACTACCTAAGATTAACCTTTTAATTTCACCAAGCCAGCCCATGAAATTATCACTACGTCGATGGCGTGATGCATGTACCAAGAGGTAGAAAATCAAGCTTCACTCCTCAATGGTAGGACAAAGGGCTGCTTGCATCGAGATACAGAAAGGCATCCTCTGGAATAAAACAAGGTCATATTTTGCCCTACTCACTCAGATACCTTCACGTCGTTTTCTCAGACACCTTATTCTCAGAAACACCAAGCTCGCCTTCATGTCTTCATTTGCATAGTATTTTTTTTGCATTTATATAGGTCTTACTATCAATGACAGGTAGACTGTATACCACAAGCACATGATAAACGTCTTAGCTGTACTTTTGCTAACATGCAGTTTATAGAATGCATAAAGCTGTTGCATCATGCAGAAGAGATAACATGTAGCAAACCTGCAGTTTGCTAAAGAGGGCAAGTATATTTTGCTGTTAAAAAAAAAAACATGAGTGAGTGTAGGTTAGACGAAACCATATTGTCATTAATGGACTGAAAGGTGAGATGGCATGATTTAACGCCGTGTGGAGGTGGGCACTACCACATTGAAGTATCTAGACTGGGACAGTGTTACACAAATGGAGTACTAATATGTCAAAAGATTACAAAACAATTGTTTTCTGACAAGTTGCCAAGTTTTATCCTAGCTGTCCTTCGTAGACACGTATTCCAGTCTAGGCTTTGGTGCTGCATGTCCCATTGCATGACTAAGAGGCTTCTGGGGGGTATAATCTGCTCACTATACAGATTAAAATGACAATGCATATAGACGCTGCAGGAATCTTAGTGAAAATGGAAAGACTATAATAACTGTCTTTCACTTCACTCCTTGTTAATGCAAGCCCTTTTCTTACTCTCAAATAAAACTAGTTCATAGAGCCTCTACAGCCCCATGAGCTCAAGTCTTGATATTAAAAGGTGAACCACCTCTTCGTTGCATACAACTACCCTCCCCAAGGACACTTTCCCACCCTCACTTTTCACTTTTCCCAAAGTGCCGACCCCCAGCGAATACAGCAATACGTAGTGGCCAATGAAAAATATTCTAGCTTACGCGTCAAGAATTTGCAATTCTATTAAGGACACGGAGGCGAGGATTATGCTTTCTCTTTCTTTACTGAAAATTCACAGCAGCCAATTAAAACACAATAAACAAAAAACTTCATCTCCCAAGATGCTCTAGTCCATGTATCACGTGCACCAATCACAGTATGTGACCTTAGTCTATATAATGCTTAACCCCAAACGTCATATCCTCTTTCTTTGACCAAACCAGTAACTTTAACTCCTTCCTCAACGAACTCTTCTGTAATGGATGAATCGGAACCTCATCCTGTAACGGAACGTCCAACGAAGGAAAGAACCAGGTGGAACTTCACGTCGACTTCTCACTCAAGGAAAAAACTGGATCTTTAACACATCGATATCAGGATGTACAAATCATCAAGAATTCTTCTTTTCCGATCCTGGAAAAAATAGTAAATATAGGCCGGTAATATTCTCATAACAATGGCATATAATAACAAACATAAGAATATTACCATTTCAAACCCAATATAACTCACTGGGAGGGTCTAAATGAATAAATTTTAAAACATAAAATATATAAAGCATCATTATTCATTATAGGGTGGGATAATCCTCGCCTCCGTGTCCTTAATAGAATTGAAAATTCTTGACGCGTAAGCTAGAAAAATGTTCATTCTATATCAGGACCGGAGGCTCGGATTATGCTAGTTTAAAGCTGACCCATAACAACAGAGGCCACATCTAGCACCGGTTTATAATAAAACTTACGAAAAGTCCCCTCAGACGACCAGTCTGCTGATTTCATAATGTCTTCTAGGCTAGAACCTAGCTAAAAAGATTTTGATGCCATAGCTCCTCTAACTGAATGAGCACCAAAATGACTAATATCAATGCCTGCTTCATTCATAAGCCACCTTATCCATCTCGCAAGAGTGGCAGAAGAGACTGGCTTGAATGGTTTTTGTAATGCAATTAAAACCTGCCCATTCATGTTCTGCCTAAACTCTTCTGTAACCACTTCATAGTCCTTAAGACACTGAACCACACATAATTTCGAATTATCTGGAAACCAGGGATATGATACTGACCTGCAATTATTCTTAGTTCTTCTGGAAATATTAAACGTTACACCTTCTGGAGAATAAATTCTACCCGATAAGTTTAATGCTCTAACATCTGACACTCTTTTGCAAGATACTAAACATAGCAACATAGTTAATTTGGCAGAAAGCTGTTTACGGGATAAGTATTTATTACTGGGCCAGGAATCAAAAAATTTTAAAACAATGTTTACATCCCATAGAACTGAATATTTGGCTTGAGGAGGGTTTGAAAAACGAATACCCCTCAAGAGTTTGCATACCAAAGGATGTTCACCTACCGGTTTGCCATCTATTTGTGTGTGACCTGATGAAATTGCAGACCTGAAATTATTAATGGTCCTATAGGCTAGTCCAGAAGAAGCTAATTCTGCTAAAAAGTTGATAATTAAATCAATACTTGACTCCAAGGGATTAATACCCCTTCTATTGCACCAACTATCCCATCTACGCCATGCAGAAGCATATCTTTTGTGGGTACTATTTGCCCATGCTCCTTTGATATAATCTTTAGCTTGTTGCGAAAGTCCTGGCGTTTTCCATCTTGACCTGACACCCTCCATGCCATCAACATTAGGG
This sequence comes from Pleurodeles waltl, assembly GCF_031143425.1. Taxonomy (NCBI): domain Eukaryota; kingdom Metazoa; phylum Chordata; class Amphibia; order Caudata; family Salamandridae; genus Pleurodeles; species Pleurodeles waltl. The sequence continues at coordinate 1,096,012,776 of NC_090437.1, forward strand.
TCCCCGAAACAATCAAGGGATGTTGAAGGCCCTCCGGACTCAACAACAGGTCCTGACGAGGAGGAATGAGTAATGGGAGAGCACACGCTAATTGGAGTGCAATAGTGAACCAAGGCTGAGACCTCCACAATGGGGTCACCAGGATCAGGTCTGCTTTCTGCCTCCGTACTTGAGACAGGACTCTCGGAATCAAAAGGAAAGGGGGAAACGCATAACTCAGGACAGAGTGCCAATTCTGTAAAAATGCATCCGTCGCCATCGCCTGTGGATCCCGTCTCCAACTGTAAAACTTCGGGATCTGAGTGTTGAGGCGAGACGCAAACAAATCGATCTCGCAGCAACCCCATTCCTGGACTACCTGTTGATAAATCAACGGATCCAGTTTCCAATCGCTGAGATCTGACAGATATCTGGAGTTCCAGTCTGCTACTGTGTTCAGAGCCCCCGGAAGATATTCCGCCATTACCACTAATCTGTGACTCAGACGCTAATGCCAAAATTCCTTGGCTATCTCTGCAAGAACTCTGGATCTTGTTCCTCCCAACTTGTTGACATAACGGACTGCCGAAATATTGTCCATTCTCAGAAGAATGCAGCAGTCTGTCTTGTTCGGGGATAGACTCTTTATTGCAAAGGACCCCGCTAGGAGTTCCAGACAATTGATGTGTAGATCCTGTTCTCCTCTTGACCAACATCCCCCTGTGACTAAAGAGCCGCAGCGAGCTCCCCAACCCCACTGACTGGCATCTGATTCTATGACAATTTCTGGGTGAAAACCGAAGATGGCCCTGCCATTCCATGCTTCCATGTGGTGAAGCCGCCACTGGATCTCTTCCTTGACCTCTGGGGTCAGAGAAATCAGAGCCGAGTAACTCAACCCTTGTCTCAAGTATTGGATCTTCAGTCTCTGGAGAGCGCGATAATGCAAAGGGGCCGGAAAAATTGCTTGAATGGATGAGGCTAACAGGCCCACCAAACAAGCAATATTCCTTAGAAAAATCGTCGGCCTCAGTAGAGCCGATCTCAACTCCCTCTTGATGTTGCGAATCTTCAACGCAGGCAGAATCAACTGAGACAGAATCGAATCGATCCTGAAACCCAAAAACTCTATCACTTGTGCTGGTTTCAACAATGACTTCTGCGCATTGATAAGGAAACCTAAATCTTGTAACAGATTGATTGTCCAATTCAAGTGCGTCAACAAAGTCAGGGAGTCTTGCGCCATCAGTAGGATGTCGTCCAGATATATGATAAGACGAACACCCTTGGTTCTCAACCATTCTACTACTGGTCTTAATAGCTTTGTGAAACACCATGGTGCCGAGGATAGGCCGAAGGGGAGAGCCGTGAACTCCATCCAATGACCCTTCCACTGAAATTGAAGGAATCTCCTGTGAGGGGCAAAGACCGGAATTGAGAGGTACGCATCCTTTAAATCTAACCGCACCATCCAGTCTCCTTCTAGAAGGATATCTCTCAGCATGTGAATCCCTTCCATCTTGAAGTGTATGTACACTATCCGAAAATTGAAGTCTTTTAAGTTCATTACCAATTGATGACCTCCTCCCTTCTTGTCTACTACAAAAATGGGATTGCAAAACCCGGAAGGGTGAGGGGTTGTATAGATTACTGCTCCTTTGTTTACCAAAGTTTGAACCTCTAAATCTATAAAATTCTGATTTTCTTGGGAAAAAATCATATTTATAGGAGGGGATACCTGGATTGGGGAGCTGATGAATTCCAGGTGAAAGCCTGTCACAGTCTGAATAACCCAAGGATCCACAGAGATCTCTTTCCATTTGTCCACAAACAATCTCACTCTTCAGCCCAGTGTAACTTGTGAATTGTGAATAATGCTTTCCAGTATAGGAGGAATCTTGGATAGCTCTTTGGTGTCTACGATGTCCCCTGCGGAATCTGGACCTCCCTCTTCGGGGGCGGTAAGGGTAGAACGTGGTATCAGCCTGGTCTGTGGACCAATTACCTCTACCTCTCAGGTAATAGTTTTGGGGAGTGTGAGGTACTGGGTTTTTCAGAACCGGTACTGATCCGGTAACCCAGCCGTGCCAGGATACACCCAAAGACCTCGGGTACTTTCCTGATTCAGACCACAGAAACTCAGAGTCTTCTAGGTGAAGTCAAAGATCGAATTTATTGGCTGCAACCAAGTAACAAGCGTCCTAGAAGTACAACAGCACGGTTTGTATGTTCTCAGGAGACTGTGTGTCAATGCAAAGTCAGGTTTCCTTATATACAGTTTTTTAAGCTTCAGGCAAACATTCTTGACATTTTGGTTGGTCATTCACATGTTTTCACTACAAAGGAAAAAACAGTGTCATGATGAAACCTCATATTTCATGTCATCCAACCCATAATAAATTACCCGGCAAGGCCTAGTATTTTACATCAGATAGGGGGGACCCCCAATAAAAACGGGCACCTCCCCCTCGTAAAGTAAGAAGAAGAAAAGAGCAGGTGCAGGTGTGAGCAAGATTAGGCAGGGTGTGTGAGCGATAATAAGGGTTTTATGGCATGGTGTGCCTTGATGCTATCTGATTCGGCCACTGGGAGAGGGACTGACCAAACAGGTTTGGCCTGAGGCAATGGTTCCAGCTTGCCCAGGTCAGAGAAAAGTCAATCAAGGTGTACGTGTCCTTGGAATCAAATCTGACTGTATTATAAGCCTATGTGAGGGCAACTTTTAAAATGGCTGCCGTGTATAAAATGGGAGCCACGAGTGCAGGACGAAAATGGCGATTTCGAGGTGAAAACGCTGCTGGAATTGAGCGAAAATGCTCATGCTTAGTGTACTAGTCATTATCGGTCTTTTGATACTAAAATCGTACTGCTGTGGCAAAGTAAATTACATGGGTCCAGAATTTTTAGAACCACAAACCCTCCTTTTGCCCTTACATAGGCAATAAACCTATTCTCATGCTAATCTGAGTCCAGGTCTATGTTTCTAAAGTCGTTGAGATGTTGCTGTAACATCATCCTAGTATTTAGCTCGTCTCTTGGTGCAGGTTTCCTTATGCATGATGTAACACAGAGGCTACATATCGCAGGAGCACACTGCACGCATAGACAGAACAGGAAAAGAATGGCCAAGATCATCCCAATGACCATCAGTATCTTCCATCCCCATGCTGATATCAGTTCCCAGAACCATCCCATTAATGACCAATCTCCTCTATCTAAATGAATAGATTCGGAAATTCTATGCAGTTTGGAGATGGCCTGGTATACTGTGGGAGCGTTATCTGGGACAAAAACACAGCAACTCGATTGGATCAATGTACATACTCCACCCCGGTCTGCAAGTATGACATCTAATGCGACCCTGTTCTGAAGGGTCATAAGACGATCAGACTGGAGCTCAGCAGTCAAGTTACCAAGGGCACCAGCGGTTTCAGCCACGGTGGATTCAACCACTCTTATCAATTGCCTTATGCTCCTGCTGTTACTTATTTGTCCCCAGAACGGCAGAAAACCCTTTACAAAGTCCCCAAATTCTTGTCCTCCAGTTTTCTTCTTCAGTGAAGACGCCTCTAACTATCCTTGTCTTGTGGTAATCTGCCGCTGCTGTGTAGGTAGGGGGCAACAGGAACGAAACGAAGCATGTGCCCGAAAAGTCAGGGGGCAACCATGTAAAGGCTCTATCATGGCAGATGAAATAGGTACCCTAAGCTGCCAAGAGCGGAGGGGAGGTCTGAGATGCGAAGACATATGTCTCAGTGCAGACGCTTTCCCCTAGCTGAGCTCTGGGATTCTTGCCAGTACCTTGCAGACACAGGTGACCCTGATGGGGTACAACCCAAATCAGGGAAGATATCTTAGCTTGCTGTTTCTCACTCATTGTGGCTTCATATCCGGTCATGTTCCATCCTATATATGCTATTGTCTCATCTCTGGGGATAGTCTCGTAGAAGATATTGTCCTTCATCATGTCTATGATACCTTTAACTAAAGCATTTTTCTTAGGGTTGTCTTCCGCAAAACGTAGGGGGTAGTGTGCATAGATGAATATCGTTCTGAATGCCCACACGGAACCATTGTGGCTGAAAGGCAGGATCAGATAATGGATACCTTTATCTGCTGTGTGAGGCATAAGGCCACACACCCAACAGTTAGTTGTATTTATCACTAGTTGGTGTTGGTGCAAAAGCTGGATGAAGGAGTTATTAATGAACTCTAGTCTCCTAGCAGATTCATGTTTAGGGAGGAGTTGAAAAGAATGTGGGGAAACAGTGGAAGGAGGAGGTGTAGACGAGGTAGTGGGTGCCAATATCACGTTAAAACAGAATAAAACATATCCTATAAAAAACATAAGTATACTAAATAACATAAAAATGCACAGCAGCAAAAAACGTTTCCTGGTTATCATTTCACATATTCTCTTCTTGAAACTCAGTCTTTCAACATGTTCTCCATTTTGGAAAGATTCCATCCTCTAACCATTGCCGTTCGTGGCGGTTGGTTTACTTCACTTAGGAGTGTTCTGAATGTTCCAGGCCGCCCTAGAACAAACCAGACCTGTAGACCTTGTGTCCACAGGCTACCCCCCTAAGTCTTTTCAGCAACGATCCTACAGCTGAACCCGGATGGAGGTTCGAAAAACACACAAAAAAAAAAAAAGTAATTCAAAAATAATTTTCCATATTGGAGAACTTTGCTAAAGGGAAGAAAAGTAAACTGTTTTATTTGTCCTTTATTCTTGGTCGTAGATTATAACGGTTAGTCCCAGGTATCGTGGGGTCCTGAAAAAGGAGTTCAGGTTCTGTAGTGTCCAATGGAACTGACGGTGATACTGCTGATTGTAAAATGTCATCACTTTCTTTCTCAGTGAGTGTTCCTTTTATTCGTGCATCGCTGAAAGGCAGAAAACGTGGCACGGTTTCAGTCTCTGAGTCGGCGACACCTTCCTGAACCCACCGGTCATATGGCAGAGGTAGGGGTACCCTTTTGCAATGGGTCCCATGGATCCAGTGTTTCTTCCCTTCTACTCGAACAGCTGATCTTGTGGAGAGAAGAACGAGGTGCGGTCCGGTCCACCTGGGCTGCTCGTTTTTGGTTCGCTGAAAGTTCTTTATTAAAACCCAGGATCCAGGCTCAATGGGATGACCTGGAGATTCAGAGACCGGAGGCAGGGTGTCGTGGACCTGTTGATGTAAAACACGCAATTTAGCCGTCAATTCATACAGATAGTCAAGCAAAACAGGATGCTCTATCTCGCTAAACTTCTTGGGCCTGGGCACTCCCCATATATTGGCCGGGCGGCCAAAGACTATTTCATAAGGACTAAGTTTCACTTGTGAATGCACAGTCATTCTGGTTGATAGGAGTGCTAAGGGTAGAGCGTCAGGCCATTTAAGACCAGAGCTCGCTTGTATCTTGGCCAATTTTAGCTTTAGAGTGCCATTATAGCACTCCACTAATCCAGCTGATTGGGGGTGATTTGCAGCGTGAAACTTTTGGTTTATGCCTAGCCCTTCGCATACTTTCTTCATCACTTGACCCACAAATTCACTTCCATTGTCACTCCAGATCATTCTCGGCATTCCGAATCTAGGGAAGAACTCTTTCACAAGGGCTTTGGCTGTGGATAGCGCAGTATTGTCTTTTAGGGGATAGGCTTCCACCCATCATGAAAAGGCACAAACAACAACGAGTACGTATTTTAAGTTGTTGCACCTCTCCATGTGGATGAAATATAGCTGCAAAACCTCAAACGGATACGTAGGAGGTGCAAAATGACCAGCTGGAGTTGGGGTTCCTCTACCAGGGTTGTGTTTCAGGCATACCATGCAATTTTTAACCACATTTTCTGCGCACTTGGGAATTCCTGCATTTTGCCATACTGGGGCCAACAACTTACAAATCCCTTTCACACTGATGTGAGCCATTCCATGAGCCATTGTAACTACTGCAAGCACATACGCATCGGGTAGCAACCATCTTTGATGTTCTGACAACTCGACCCAACAACCATTCGCATCCAATGTACCCGTACTTTCTCTCCACACACTCAATTCTCTCTCTGTGGCTTCAGCTTGAATCGATTTCACGCTTTCTATCGTGTCTTTACACATTCCAACATCACCAATCCATCTTGCAGGGCCCGCAACATACATTCGGCTCATCATATTCCTTGCCGTCTCTTTTGCGACCTCGTCAGCAAATGCATTCCCACGACCAACATCATCAGTCACCTTTTTATGTGCGCTACACTTCACAATCGCAACTTGCAACGGTAAAGTAAGTGAATCAAGGAGCTCATTTACCAACTGACCATGCTGTATTTTAGTTCCATGCGAGGTCAGGAACCCACGTTCCTTCCACAAACGCCCAAAACTATGGGCCACACCAAACGCATATTGGCTTTCGGTATAGATAGTCACTTTCATTCCTTTTGATACTGTACATGCTCTTGTTAGGGCTATTAACTCAGCTGCTTGGGCTGAATTGTGTGGGATACGTGCAGCTTCAACAATCGTACACAAAGTTGTCACAGCATACGCCGCAGTCGTGTCACCATTCGTGAGCTTAAAGCATGAACCATCCACCCACAAAGTACCACCACACTTTGCAAGGGGAGTGTCTAGAAGGTCTATTCTCCCTTTCGTTTCTTCTTCTGTTCTATGGAGACAATCATGTTGTTCAGAAGTATCTAACTCTGTCACAATTGGCAATAACGTAGCTGGGTTAAGTGTAGTGCATCTTTTTATATGTACATGGCTTGCTAACAATGTCAACTCGTAACCTGACAATCGAGCACTAGTTAAATGCTGTGTCTTGGTTCTGTTTAACAACGTGTCCACTGCATGTGGAACCATTACGATTAATGTGTTGTTCATCACTAAACCAGCAGACTGTCGGATAGAAACAGCAGCTGCCGCTGCCGCTCTTAAGCAGCTCGGTAGTGCCTTAGCTACTGGGTCTAAGGTTGAAGAGAAATAGGCGCATGGACGCTCCCTGTCTCCAAACTGTTGTGTCAAAACTGCTAACGCACAACCTTCTTTCTCATGGACATACAATGTAAAAGGCTTGCTGTAGTTGGGGGTACCCAACACAGGAGCTGAACATAATGCATCACGTAATTCGACAAAACTTTTCTGACAATCTTCAGACCATGGGACGGGATTTGGTGTATCTTTACAAGTTAATGCCACCAAGGGTTTGGCTATTAACGAAAAATTAGGTATCCATTGTCTGCAATATGATGTAATACCCAAGAAAGCACGCACTTCTCTCTGTGTTCTTGGCACACTCATTGCTGCAACAGCCCTGATTCTCTCTGGGGTCAGTTGCCTTCCCTCCTTCGAAAAGAGATGACCTAAATAGGTTACTTCTTTTTGACAATACTGTAACTTTGAAAGGGACACTTTGTGGTGTAAATCAGACAAATGACGCAATAATGACAATGTTGCTTCTTTGCAGATCTCCTTAGTATCTGCAGCAACTAGCAAATCATCGACATATTGAATGAGAGTGGCGCCATCAGGTAACATAAGAGTGTCAAGCTGTGCTTTCAAAGCCTGACTATAGATAGATGGACTTTCACAATAGCCTTGAGGAGCTCTCTTAAATCTGAAGCTTCGTCCTCCCAAATTGAAGCCAAAAATGTCCCTGCTCTGTTCTGCAATAGGGATGCTGAAGAAAGCATTTTTCAGGTCTATCACTGAAAACCAAGTGGCTGAAGCTGGAATCATTGTCAACAATGCAGTGATATCGGGGACGACTGGAAACTGTGGCACAACTATTTTGTTCACCTCTCTAAGATCAATTACAAACCTATAAACAGGTGGCTGAGTAGGGTCAGTACGCTTCAAGACAGGCAAAACAGGACTATTGCAAACGTTGCCTCTTGTCTCTTCAATTACATCCTTCTCAATCAGATCACAAATAATTGCTAACAACGCTTTTTCCCCTTCACTAGAGATCTTGTATTGGGGAATACATGGCATTTTAACATTGGCTTTTAATGTTATCACATATGGCTGAATTTCCAAAAGACCTACATCATTAGGACCAGTAGCCCAAAGAGTATTAGGAAGGGACGAAAATTCTGGTGGGAATCTGTCCTTTGACAAATACATTGGTGAAACCACTTTCTTACCCAATGTGAGTTGCACTCCAGAAGGAGAGCAATACAATGTCGCATAGAATCTCTTTAACAGATCTAATCCTAACAAGTTCTCGCCACAACCTGTCGTCAAAATAAGGGGTGTTTCAAATTTACAAGGTCCAACAGAAAGAGATATAGGGTTAGAAATCGGATTTCTAACTGGGGCGCCGGAAAAACCTACTGATACATTTGTTTTGCCAGACAAAGGTGCGCCAGGGAGTTTTGAGTGCATAATAGAACTCTTGGTAGCACCAGTATCCAACAGAAAAGGTTCTGACACACCTGATGCAATCACCTTAACATAAGGCCCACTCTGATCTACTGGAACTGAAACAACTCCCTCTCTTTGTCTATGGCTGTCCTAGCAATCATTACTGTCCAAATGCTCATCCTCTGTATAGTAATCATCAGTATAGTACTGAGCCGTCCTACCAGATGCATTAACATGCTGATCAAATCTGTTCATTGAGTTTTGAGGGGGGAATGGGCGCGCGCTCTGGGGAACATATCCACGTCCTCTTCCTCTAGGTGCTTGTGGAACACCTCGACCTCTTAAACCAGAAGTACCATTTGCGCGCTGTAGCAAAGCAGGGCAGCTATACTTGAAATGACCCTCCTCCTTGCAGTATGAACACTGATTGGGACCTACTGGGATACGTGGTTGAGCATACTCAGCTCTTTGCGAGTTTCTCTGAAACGGTTGGGGCTGATAGTTATTCTGATAGTTGTTCTGTGCACCACTATTTTGACCACCACGTGGCGGGTACGCTTGTTGTAACAGAACCTTCGTTTTCAATTCTTTAGTTTTCTTCTCTACTCTATCTCTCTCATCTTTATCTCTATTTTCGTAGTACTATGCAGTAGCCAATATCTGCGCTGAAGAGGAAACTGCCCAAGAACTTTCTGAATCTTTTAACTTATTACACAACTCAGGAAGCAGATTATGCACAAATTTATCGACGAACAAACGTTGACCACCTTCCGTGCTCATATCTTGACCACTGTGGTCCACAAACGTTTCTTCAAACCTGGTGAAGAAATCTGATACTGTTTCTTCTTTCTTTTGCTTACATGCAGACAATTTATCCCAGTTTACACGCATCGCAGGCATTATAGTTTTCATGTAATCAATAATCCTACCAGGAAGCTCTGTCACTAAAGGCTCAGGTTTAGCACCACCAATTTGTCGGGCATCTGCAGCAGCAATATTAGTCCATGTGTCACCTAACTCTTGAGCATGGTCTGTATGGCGAATCTTTCCCCATAAAGGCTGTGGAACAACATTCCCAAACAACATGTCTATGTCAGCTAAATTCATAATGCAAGACCCCGCAGTCTGTGACAATTCCTTGTAATACCCTGTGGGATTCTTACGGGGATCAGGCAATGTCTGTTTAAGGGCTAAAACTTCAGCTCGCTTCCATGGAACGTGTACCCATACACGCTGGAAATGAGGCAGGACAGGTGGATTAGCATTTGGGTCCCCTTCCCTCCATTGTGGGGGAACTTCTCTCATGGGGTACTGTTTCCCTTTCTTTTTAGCAGAAGAATCATATTTAAACAATAACCTGGAAACACCTTCAGTCCTAAACGACAATAACATCGAAACTGCTTTCTCGACATCTGAACCCACAATCAAACCTGTCGCAAAATCGAACCGTACACGACACAACTTAGGCGGATTGGGCTCCAAACCATTTTCCTCTAAATCCTCAGAAAGAAAAGTACACATTTTCTCAAAAACGTATCTCTGTTTCGGTTCTTCCCACTGATGGAAGACATCCATAACAGACTCTAGTTCATATCTCGCTGGTTCAGTAACCCATTTATGCGCCAAATAATTCAGTGTCTCTTTCTCCCTACCATCAGGCAATTGGCTACGCAATTGTTTACGCTCTGAAACTGGGGTCGTAGCTAATGACCCAAAGAGAGGGGATAAAAGACTAGTCACAGTGTTTGTCATTCTCTGACGGACAGAGGGAGAGGTTGACAAATGAACAGGAGGAAGAACAGAATGAGACAAGGCAGAGACAGAAGCAGTGTCAGAAACAATACCAGGAGTGGTAGTCGCTATAGTAGTCAAAGTTGTAGGAAGTAAAGGCAGAGCAGATGTCAAAGCCGGTGGCCCTTGAGGAGGCTGCACCGGAGGAATAGGAACCAAATGAAGAATAGCTGGTGGGTGCTGTGGAGGAGCAGGAGGCAATGCAACCACTGGTTGTGCAACTAGAGGTTGCGGAGGTGCCGTGGCATTCTGCGCATAGGGTGGTGGCGAACTTAGCAAATGCGACATTAGGGGATTTTTTTCAGAGTCTCTTGCTGCATCTTGCTGAAGAGGCGGCAAAACTGGATAGCATATATCTACTGTCATTTTATGTCGCATATGCAACTGCTCATTCAACTGTTCTACTTCGTTATCTTTAAACTGTATAGCAGCTTGCATAATCGAAATACCTTTTTCTCTCTAATTTTTCTTAGCTAATTTAATTTACTTTTGCTTGGCTTCCTTACGCCATAAGCGGAAAGAATCAAACATTGCCGGCCGGGCTTTCTTCTTAAAAAGTCTAACTTCGAGGTTATCTAAGATTTCTGTGTCAAAGCTACCATTTTGGGGCCATTTTAAAACACCATCTTTTCTGGTGTAACAGATCCATACTTCATTATATGTGATGGGGCCTACTCCGTGCTTCACATATAGTTCATAGGTTGGAGTTCCAATCGGAGGAACCGGACATGAGTCCTCCAACCGGGAGTCCCTTTTACAACCAAGACAAAACAAATTTCCAAGTCTGCTAAGACCAGGCATCTTCGCTCACTATAATATACAAATATACTTGTGCGAGACGCCGTTTCCGGAGGGTAGGTCCATAGCGACGGACCTGGAATACTAATGCTACGTGTTTCCAAGTCCCTGAAACGTGCCTCTCAAGGAGCCCTATCCTGATTAGGGGATGGGTGACCTGATAGTGACGTAACCAGTTTGACTTAAAATGTAAGTGACCGGTTCTTATATTGAATTTTCGTCACATTTTTTCCTTTTTTTAATTGGAGAAGAATTACCTTAACAATTGCTTTTTTTGTTTGGTCCTGATGAAGCGTCACTGGATCCTTGAGGACCACACAATGTGAAACATGTTGACCCTATTCTGAGGGTACTGTGATTATTACAGACCCCGACAGTTCGTTGCTCTTTGAAAGTAATTGAGCATCAACACTCAGTTTATTACTTTCTTCTTTGATTTTAATCTTGGTCTTCATCCGAGTATATTAATTAAAGGAATGTAACTTTTTTCGGGATGAATAACCAATTTTAGTCTTACATCTTATTCTCTCCGAGCGTATGCTGGTGCCTTAATATAGACATTCCTGTCTGATTAGTTTCTATCAGAACAGTACGGCTGAGTGCTTCCCTTTCAGGGGAGCCCGTCAGGCGTTGCAGCGCCGGCCTGGCGAGGAGCAATTCCCAATGATGATGCCAGCCATCCATTGTGATGCTTGAGGGTCTTTGCTCCTGACACCTCAGGGTACCCTAGGTTATTTGAGCACTTTTGGAACAGTGTACCTTTTTGTATATTACATTGTTGGGAGACTGTACACTGGACCACATAAACTCCCGGTCCCTCTCCTTTGCCTCTAGATCTTCGCTCTCTAGTCTAGCTTCAAACTTCAAAGGATTATCGTTTACGATAGTCTTGTGAATACACGAGTCCTTCGGCTTTGGTACTTGCAAGTTCCAAATCAAAGTGATTCCGAAGGGATACCAAACCAAATGTCCAACTAAGGACCAAACCAAGTGTAAAACTAAGGACTGGGAGACGCTCCACTTATACTTAACTGAAAATATCGATGACGTCACCAGAAGACTCGTCTTATCGTTTCGCTCTACCAAACATCAAGGGTCCAAATCAGGGCGATAGCCAGGGGAACAGTCCTTCGTAGCCGTCGGGAAGCGGGGAACCTCGCAGCAAAGACTTTCGGACCACGTCGACATGCAGGGGTCGATGAAGTGGCGGCCTTCCTCCAGAATTTTCACACGAAGCTCCTCACGGACCTCAAGCGTGGACCGGTACCGCTGGTATCGTCCCACGTTGGGCGCCAACTGAGGTACTGGGTTTTTCAGAACCGGTACTGATCCGGTAACCCAGCGGTGCCAGGATACACCCAAAGACCTCGGGTACTTTCCTGATTCAGACCACAGAAACTCAGAGACTTCTAGCTGAAGTCAAAGATCGAATTTATTGGCTGCAACCAAGTAACAAGCGTCCTAGAAGTACAACAGCACGGTTTGTATGTTCTCAGGAGACTGTGTGTCAATGCAAAGTCAGGTTTCCTTATATACAGTTTTTTAAGCTTCAGGCAAACATTCTTGACATTTTGGTTGGTCATTCACATGTTTTCACTACAAAGGAAAAAACAGTGTCATGATGAAACCTCATATTTCATGTCATCCAACCCATAATAAATTACCCGGCAAGGCCTAGTATTTTACATCAGATAAGTGTGGACCCCCAATAAAAATGGGCACCTCCCCCTCGTAAAGTAAGAAGAAGAAAAGAGCAGGTGCAGGTGTGAGCAAGATTAGGCAGGGTGTGTGAGCGATAATAAGGGTTTTATGGCATGGTGTGCCTTGATGCTATCTGATTCGGCCACTGGGAGAGGGACTGACCAAACAGGTTTGGCCTGAGGCAATGGTTCCAGCTTGCCCAGGTCAGAGAAAATTCAATCAAGGTGTACGTGTCCTTGGAATCAAATCTGACTGTATTATAAGCCTATGTGAGGGCAACTTTTAAAATGGCTGCCGTGTATAAAATGGGAGCCACGAGTGCAGGACGAAAATGGCGATTCCGAGGTGAAAACGCTGCTGGAATTGAGCGAAAATGCTCATGCTTAGTGTACTAGTCATTATCGGTCTTTTGATACTAAAATCGTACTGCTGTGGCAAAGTAAATTACATGGGTCCAGAATTTTTAAAACCACAACTGTAGAAACTATCTCGGCCGGGCATTCGTCCGCTATAACGCCCAGCCCTGATAAAAAGGCCTCTTCTGAAAACTTTTTTGAGGGATAACTGAGCTTTATCAAGCGTGGAAAATGTCGAACAAAATTTTGCCAGTTCTTTAATGAAGGACGAGCCAAAAAGGAGACCTTCGGCTGATGGACCCGCTTCTGACGAGGCTAAGTCTACTAATTTAGGGTCCATTCTCATGAGTATAGATTTTCTGCGCTCGGTGGAAATACCACAATTTGTGTTATCCAAGAGACAAATTGCCCCCTGGGCCCAACCTAGGAGGACGTCTGTGTTAACAGGAGTGTCTGACTCCTTGGAAGCGACAGCCAAATCTAAGATTTTTGTTAATGGTCCTGACATATCCAGTAATTTATCCTGGCAGAGGCGCCATGATCTATCTAGACCTTTCTTGGGGTCTTTCGCGTATTTTTTCAGAAATGTAATCATGGTAGGATCAATTTCTGGAGTGTCTCTCACATTATTGTCCAAATCTGGTCTAGGACATTCTGCCTTAAGTCTAGAGCGAACCTCTTTATCAAAACTTTTCCTTATGTTTGCATGCACATACTGAGCAACCTCCGAAGATGGGGCCCAATTAGAAGACCTAGGGTGCATAATATCAGAAGGATCGAAGTCCAAAAATTGAAGGGCCATGGGCTGTTTTTTGGCTTTTTTACTGGGCGCTTTTTCGGTTAAGTCATCCGTATCGGGGTCGTCAGAATTCCCAGAGGATGAAGAATCCTGATGAGTGCTGTAATTATTATCCGCACTCCTCTTCCTACGCAGTTTTTCAAACATATCTGCATGTAGGTCACCACCAGGTTCGTCCCTTGTCAGGTTTTTAGATTTAGACTTAGACTTGGAAGGTGCCTTAGGAAGTACTTCTTCCGCTATGGAGGATGTATTGCCAGCCATCCAGCCCTGTGATTGGGCATATTCTAATAGTTGCCCAGAAAATGGGCCAAGTGCTCTGACCAGGGCATCATTAACTGACTGTTGCACTCTGGAGTCTAGTGCCTCAACCAAATTCACCTCTAATTGGTTGTCAATATCTTCAGGGTAGTACCCTGCATCCTGGTCACTCCACTGAGCCATGATATTAATAATAAATTCAATATAATCAGAAAAATACAGGGGGAGTGGAAAAACCCCCTACAGGCACTTTACACTGTATATAGATATATATATATATATAAATATGAACAGGCATATAACAATGTTATAGATATATAAAAATATACAAGTCAGGTAACAGTAAATAGTGGAGGAAGCTGCCTGTATTCACCACTCTGGGCAAAGCCTTGATTTGATTTTAGAACCCAGCAAGGATTTAAGCTGGGCGTCAGGGGTGTTGAAAGTCTCTGTATTCCTTGCAAACACGATGCCTCGCGCGCTGGTCAGAACGAGCCGATCTCAGTGAAAAAAGCAGGGAAAGGAGATCGGCTCGTCAGAATCGCACGCACTGCAACCTTCGTTGCAATAGAAGACAGACTACGCGTTTTAGCGCGTATAACACTCCCGCTTCGCTCCACATTTAATCGGTGGTCAAAACACCGTCAATACTCGGCAAGAAGCTGAAAATGCAATCAATTATACAGTGAAGCGAGCGGAATCACGTCGCTATAAAGATTTAACACACAACAATCAAATACTGTATGAAAATGTACAATAAAGCAAATGAGAGATAACTGTTACTTATCTGCTGCGAAGCAGCAAAGAAAGAGGATATGACGTTTGGGGTTAAGCATTATATAGACTAAGGTCACATACTGTGATTGGTGCACGTGATACATGGACTAGAGCATCTTGGGAGATTAAGTTTTTTGTTTATTGTGTTTTAATTGGCTGCTGTGAATTTTCAGTAAAGAAAGAGAAAGCATAATCCGAGCCTCCGGTCCTGATATAGAATCTTCACCCACCCATCATGCTTCTGTTTAGCAGCCGCTATCTTGAACCAGAACTTGCGCATTTGCATGAGGGTTGGGCAGGGGACAGATGAAGGTGGGAGGGGGAGTGGGATTTATGCCCTGACAATCACTGTACGAACCCTTGGGCAACGCCCCCACCCTATGTTGCAGCTATAGATACTACCCTCTAAAAGGCAAATAGTCCTGCTGTTTAAGGAATGTGAAACTAGGTAAGCTCGAAATGCAAGTAATATTCCATAGTTGAGAAAAGTATAGTGTACAATGAATGTCATAAACATACAACACGAAAATATGTTGTAAAATGTGTTCTGACTTCAAGGCTCTAATTAGGGTAGTACAATACCAGCGTGTTACAAGAAAATGCATCTTATAAAAAATTATATTTATTAGAGATAGTAAGAATTAACGATATTTGCATATTCCAAGATGGCTTATTTTTTTATACAATCTTGAGAAATGATCTACAGCGCGAAGCCGCCAGTGTGCTTCTGTCTGTCTTTACTGCCACACCAGTCCTAGGCACAGAGCGCAGCCATCTTAGGACTGGTTCAACAATACAACCGGGACCAAACAAAGCACCTACATACATAGTAGTTCAAATTTATCATGCAAACAATGCTTGGGCTCACTTTTTGATATCTTTTAACCCCAACGATTACGACACAAAAGACTTGTTCAGTGAAAGATAATGATCAAACCAACCTTTTATAAACATGCACCCCTCTCTAGGCTCCCAAATGGTAATGACCGGTTATGAAACAGAAACAAAAGAATAAGCAATTTAAAAGTACGCTGAAAACAGGGTGGGAGTGAGGTCAGGGAGGGAATGGAACAAACGGAGCGGGAGGTGTATGGGTGTCGAAGATGAATATGCACCCACAGTATAAAAGGAGCAGCGTGCACATGCACTCTGCAAAAACAAAAAAAACATGCGCTACGCAATCATTGCTGAAGCCGACATTCTGACCACACGGCTAGTCTAAACAAGCCTAAAGAAAAAAGGAGCGAACTGAAAAAGTAATTGACAAAAAAGTAGGGAGACATGTAAGAGGGCCAGTAGCCATGAAGTGAAAAACACACCCAAAGGCGGGACAAATAAAGCCAATAGCCCAATAAAAAGCAAGGATTTCCAATTGGCAGAAAAAAGAACCAAAGCAAATGGTGGGTGTGTTTGAAGCCTATAGATGAGATAGATCATGTCTTGAAGAGGAAGTGCGTGTGCTGCATGGTGAGACCTAAAAAACTGGCCAACCCACTGATCTGTGAGAGCAGTCTGTCTGACATTGCCTGATTGTCCGATAGGCCACTGGTATTATGCAAGAGTTCATTGCCTTGTCACATGCAGTAGTGAAACAATGTGGTTGATTGGTAGACTCTAGAGGCGCAGGCTACGGGGTGGACTATTATGATCCTAAGAGTTCTCTTGTCAGATGCAGTAACTGAATTGTGTTTTCTAGCAAGTAAGCTGGATGGATGAGGAGTACTAGATGGTCCTACACGAGCAATGGGAAGCTGAAGGTTACCATAGTACAAAAGGTGGTTTACAGTGGGGGTTAGAGAAATGGTTTCTTGCCTTAGTTTTACAGCGATCTGTTGCCATTGGAGGCTTGTGGTGAAGGTAAGGTTTAGTTGAGGCTCACAGATCCAATGGCCAATGAAGCTTAAGAACACCACTGTATGTGCGACACTGGGGTGCAGCAGATCAATCAGGTTCTCTTCAATGTTTGTTAGACAATTAGGATGACGCCACTATGGGGCCAAAACATACTGTAAATATTGAGTGTATAAAAATGAATGAGGTTATAATGAGACACAGGATGAGGTTGGTGACGTTTCCTTTGGGAACTTTGTACAAACACCATCTGGTATCTCACATGGAGCAGCATTTAGGCTGAGGATAAATAAAAGAGTCTGCTGAATCACCTGTGTAAACCCTGAGAGAGAAGGGCTTTTTCAGGAACTGAAATGTGAAAGGAAGTCAATGATCTGTAAATAAGGGCCCACAGCAGCAAACCACCTACATATGGTGGAGCTTACGCAAAGGGCGAAAAAAAAAAAAATGCCAACTATGAACGTTAAAGTTATTGGTTCTAAGCTACATTAAACTGTGAATGCACATCTAAAAAGTCTGAAGTGTATGTGGACAAACTTTCTGAACTGAGGTGCCCTGAAGGGAAAAAGGAACTCAAGAAAACCAAAACGACTTCAAACTACTGTGACTGAGAAGGAAGAAGCAGCTGGCCTACTGAAAATGCTTTACTATTAAATAAAATTAGAATAACGTACACCCATAATCCGAAGATCTTGTTCTGTGATGTCAACCTGGGTCAAATGATATAAAGGGCCAGGGATCTACTTCACTCAAACCTGCAACTTAGTTGAAGTCGAGGACTGCAAACTAGTTGTACAGATGCATGGGTCATGAGGGTGATCTAGACACAATTCACACATGAATGATCACCCAAGTATTCAATTACAGAAGCACTCCCGAGATGCATATTTATGAAAGAATTCAGGTCGCTGGTCCCCACCACTGTGGAAGACCTCATCTCTTTTTTACATTTTGCCAAAGTCTACTCCTAGCATACACCAAAGAGGATGATCAATGCTTTTGCAAGTCTGAAGTGTACACAACAGGTTGCACGTGTCTGTTTATGTTTTCTGTGGTACATTTGCACTGAAGTCCAAATGTATTATGTTTGCCTTTAACCAATAGGTAATTTCATCTTTTGCCTATAGCATGTTTTCATGAGATACAGTGGAACAGAACAAATGATGTGTTTAAAGTATTGAGATCTTTCACTGCAAGTTCAAATTCTATTAGTTTTGGAAAGGGCAGGTAGCTGTCTAATCCGGCCTCCCTGGGTGGGAACTGTACCACGGAAGATGAGAATTCCATTGCTATTGCAAAATCTGCCACTTTGGGACTCATTTTCAATAGTCATCGGGAATGGGATTCTGTGACTGTTTGGTTTGTTGTGGATTTCCTTGCATCTTCTGCTAGCAACATTATCTCTTGGTACAGTGTCTTCAAAACGCAGACATGTAGCTTATGTAGGGCTGACACACAGGATCTGGGAGGTTTGCATGTCAGAATATCGATAGCATCCTAAAAGAATGTTGCTGTAAAAATGTCAACTACGAAAATATCACCAAATACAGGTAAATATGGATTTACCACTCTTAACTCCGCACCTACGTACAATTAAAATATATATATATATATATATATAAATATATATATATATCATGAAAGTATATACCCGTGGAATTAAATACAGTAAATCATTATTTACTTATATATACTTACCCTGATGATATTTTGTTAGTCAATATGTTTGCAGAACAATATTCCCACGATATTCTGGTCTCAAACCGTTTTGGAGACCAAATGAAGTGAAATGTTGACATTACTCTCCCGGAGCCACACTTTCCAACCCCATGACTTGGTTATCCCACTCCCATAAAAATGTTTGCTTTAGTGGTAATAGCACTACATTGCAAGGATTTCATTCAGAGAGCTGAGTTGGGTTTCAGTTCCTGGTTATTCACTGCTCTGACATCAGAACAGTGAAACACTAGGCTCCAAAGCTAATGTTTTGGCTGATGTTGATTCGCCGATCCATCACTTGGTCTCCACTTACTAGAGGATGAGAGCCACTTACTAGTGCCACCACCTACCTTCCTCTCCATCAGTCAGGGGTCTGTGTAGACCTGAAGCACAAAGGAATTTCAGTCTGTGCAGATTGGGGTCTTGCCGAACCACTATAGCCTGGCGTTGGCGCTCTCGCTCTCAAAACAGAGGGCCTTTAGGTGAGGAGAGGAAGAGTAGCTGCAAAGCATTTTAGAGATGGTTGGCAGGACGCCAGGTAATATTTTCTTCCAATTATGGTGGGAGGGTACTCTAGGGAAGCTAGAAAGGTGGTAGGGTTGTACCTAAGGAGGTGAGGAGGAGGATGGCTGGATGTTAGGTATGTTTTGAATTTGGGTGGGAGGCACTCCTGAAGATGGTGAGGAGGAGTGGCAGGGCACAAGGTATTCGTTTTTTTTTACATTTGTGTGGACTGGGGGATCTGTGTGAGATTACCAGAAGGGTGTGGGGGGACAGACACTAGGGGGGTCATTCTGACCCTGGCGGCCGGTGACCGCCAGGGTCACCGACCACGGGAGCACCGCCAACAGGCTGGCGGTGCTCACAAGGGCATTCTGACCGCGGCGGTTCAGCCGCGGTCAGAAAGGGTAAACCGGCGGTCTCCCGCCGGTTTACCGCTGCCCCATTGAATCCTCCATGGCGGCGGAGCGCGCTCCGCCGCCATGGGGATTCAGACACCCCCTACCGCCATCCTGTTCATGGTGGGAAACCCGCCATGAAGAGGATGGCGGTAGGGGGTGCCGCGGGGCCCCTGGGGGCCCCTGCAGTGCCCATGCCAATGGCATGGGCACTGCAGGGGCCCCCGTAAGAGGGCCCCACAAAGTATTTCAGTGTCTGCTTTGCAGACACTGAAATACGCGACGGGTGCAACTGCACCTGTCGCACCCCTGCAACTACGCCGGCTCAATTCTGAGCCGGCGTCCTCGTTGCAGGGGCATTTCCGCTGGGCCGGCGGGCGCTCTTGTGGAGATTGCCCGCCGGCCCAGCGGAAATGTTTGAATGGCCGCCGCGGTCTTTTGACCGCGGTGCGGTCATTTGTCGGCGGGACCTTGGCGGACGGCCTCCGCCGTCCGCCAAGGTCTGAATCAGGCCCTTAGATATTTTTAATGTACCGAGCATAATGGGTTGCTGAGGCTGATATTGTGTATGACTCCCCAATCATTCCTCTTTCCCTGCATTCTTAATCTGGACAAGAAGTTTTCCAAGGGACATTCATCATCAGATTAAATTGTGCAGGGATATGTTCTCAATAACATGGAGTTCTCCACTTCAGAATTTCAATATCGAGCTTCACTTTTATTGTCAGTTTGAAATGGAACCACTTATGGGAAAACACTTTTATTGACAATTAATAAAGTCTATAAAACTTTTGTTTTAATTCAAGTGCCTGGAAACTGTTCAACCCGTGGTTTTGTACTGGCACAATTTTTTAGTGGGCTGATCAAACTTGGTGCTGTCAGTTAGTGTTGGAGCTCATATAGATGAGCGGAAAATGCGATCATGGTGAATATGAGGGAGCAAAGCAGGGTGCAGCCAGTTTCCTGGCATGGGATTCCCTTGCTTGCTCTTGTGAGCCATGTGCCTCTTCTAACAACAAGAACTGCCAAAGCAAATAGGTCTGTCATTGGCTGGCTGCTGTTTGGCATTTCTTGTTTTGACATAGTTTTTGCAAACCGTTATTGTTCGGGAAGCTTACGAGCCTTCATCGATCCCAAAAAAAATGGCCAAAGGCAAAAAAAAATTGGCTTTAAAATAGCACGTCCCACTAGTACTCCCTAGCTCTGAAGGGATCTACTTTGTGTGTGGATGTGCTCCTTGTGAAAGGGCAGTATGACATAACTCACAGTGAAATCAACCAATGTCTGAAGTGGACTGGTGCATTGCCCCGTGATATACGTTGGAGAAGATGGAAGGAAAATATGAATAACACAACCACAGACTAATGGATGCAGTCTGACTGAAAACCCCCACAAACACCTATGTCATGTGCATAACTTTAGTAAAATCAAAAGGCCTTGGCTAACACTAGCCTAAAAAAAGTGAATTGGTGTAACACAGACTGCGAGCCTCTTGCCTTTGAGAAAGAAGTCACAAAGTCAAGAAAGAAAGAAGTCAAGAAAGAGAGAAAGAGAAATCAAGAAATAGGAGAAGGAAGGGATGAAAGGGGAAAGAAAGAAAGAAAGAAAGAAAGAAAGAAAGAAAGAAAGAAAGAAAGAAAGAAAGAAAGAAAGAAAGAAAGAAAGAAAGAAAGAAAGTAAGTTAAATAGTTAAGGTTAGAAAGACAGCACACTCATGAGCTTATATTCAGAATTTGTGTGAGCTCCTGTTTGTATTACTGTGGTCTTTCAAAAGGCTCTGTTCCCCACCACTTTTTCAAACTAATGAAATAGCAAGAGTCAGGTAAACAAAGGCCACTCCAAAATAATTTTACAATAGCATTGGCAGGAGACAGAAACAGATAAAGCTGCAATGTTCCCTGTGCTTAAATCAAATGTGTCACATCAGGCCCTAATCAGAAATGCAACACTGAAGTAATTATATAGTTAAAACAAAAACACTGGAGAGCACCAGGTTGTGTGTGAATGTGCACATTGTGAGAGAGCAAGATTAAGTCACTTAAAGAGTATCTATCTATCTATCTATCTATCTATCTATCTATCTATCTATCTATCTATCTATCTATCTATCTATCTATCCTCATTTTCCTTTCTTTCCTTCATTCCTGCCTTCTTCTTCTTTAGGCCCATCCGATATAGCTGAGCCACATAGTAAGGAGGAATTCTTGTTTTTCAGGCACACTAAACAATGCGCGCTAAAGCCATCAGTTGAACACAGTTAAATTACTGCTGCGCTTTCGTTGCACTGAGGCCGTAAACAGAGCCTGGACCACTAATCGAATAACGCAAGCTGCATGTGGATTGGCAGCTGGCTGTGCACAGGGGGAATGTACAGTACGATAACCATTAATCACCTCCTGGTATATTTTTACACAGTGATAAGACTATAATCATGATGCAATGCAGAAAGTATCAAAGGACGCTTTAATACAGGCCTAGCTTTGCCAAACCCTAAGCTCCATGACAGAAAACGAGAACATGCCGAGGCTGCCGCTGCTGTCATGTGAGCTCCTTCTACCGCCGCCCTTGCTGCCTCTTCCCCGGTACCCTGGGGCCAATGTCTAGTCTCTAGCCAGGAGGCATCTGGGCGACGTTTTAGAGCAAGATCCAAGGAGGATGCGAGTTCTGGGTGATGCCAGGTGGATTAAATGTTCAGGTCTCCTCTGACATAACAGCACGGTTGCATGACAGTGAGAGTCGGGATTGCTCCCAAGTCATAAAACTGATGTCAGGGCGCCAGGGGGACTGAATGTCCACTCTGCTCAGTTTATTCCTGGCGCTCCCCAAGATATCACCATATTCGATGGCGCGAGGAACGATGACACTAGTTTGTTTAGTAGCTGGATCTCAGCTCGTCAACTATTTTGTGCACTAAGCTGTTTAGTTTACACTGGAAGGAACATTTGCCCGGGCGTCGTCCGCGCAGCCAGTACATGCGACACTGCACCCCTTTACTGTGCACATAGGCCTAATGGCCCCCTTGAGTATATGTACTGAGTTGTAAATCTCCCCAAACAGTGACATTGTCGTCACTGTTCTTGCTCATTCTCTCTCTCGTGTACTCTCTCTCGCTCGCTCTGTCGTGCTCTCTCTTCCGCTCTCCCTCGTTCTCTTGTTTTTGCTGTCTATTTTTCTTTCTCCCCATATCACTGTATCACACTCCTTTCCCCTCTCGCCCCCGCCCCATCTGCTCCTCTGTTCTCTTTTGTTCACTTGCCCCTCTTCTCACCCCGTACTCAGCTCTCTTCCTTACCCACCTTCCTTCATTCTCATCTCTCTCACCACCCTCTGCTCGTCCCAGCTCTTTGACTCTTTGTCCCAGTCTCACAGTCTGTTTCTACCTCTCCATCACCAGCTCTTCGTATTTCTTATCTCTCCTTCTTACTCTTTGACTCCCTCTCTCTTCTTACTTTATTCCCCTCCTCCTCCCCTCTCTCATATGCCTTGTTCTCCTATTTCCTCTCTCACTACCACATCTTTCTCCTCTCTGCCTTCTCTCTCTCAGTGTCCCCCTCTCTCTTCCGTTCACTCTCATCCTCCCTCGATGCTCTTTTTTTACATTTCTCTCTATTTCTGTCTCTGTATCTTTCCCCTCTCCCCTTCTCTCTTTCATATATTGCAACTTCTCCCCTCATACGTCTTGCACATTTCCCCCCTCGTTCTGTTGCATCGCTTTCTCCATTTCTTCTACACCCTCCCTTCTCCTCTCTTTTCCTCTCTCTACACCTCCTTTCACTTTCTCCCGCTCTGCTTTACCCTGTCTTTCTCTCCCTATATCTGCCTCCTCTCTCACTTTCGATCTCTCCAGCGTTCTTTCTTTGCCTTTGGCCTGGCCAGCTCCCAACTGGGACTGTGCAAGATCGTTTTTAATACTTTTTCTTTGACGTTATTGATTTGATGGCAATAGTCCAACCTCTGAACATATTCTTCAGGTTGTAGATGCCCTTGATATGCAGCAACATTGCCTATCTGGGTCAAAACTTGAAGAATCAGAAGTGGCACCGGGATCGCAGGCACATATTCAATTGGGAAAGCAGCTTAGTTTTAATTAGAAAGATTTTTTTTGCAGTGGCAAGGACATCAGACCGCTCTTTACTGTCTCGAAGAAGAATGACACTGCAAGTTTTTCCAAAACAGTGGAGGGCAGCTCTGAAGCAGACTTTAAAGCAGCGGGGCACAGGGAAGCCCTGGACAATAAGGGCAGATATTCAGGAGGTTATTATGAACAGGATTGTAGATACTATTTTTTTCCCCCTGTTTCCACATATGTTTTTTTTCTCTTGCTTTCTTCAAATGTCAGCAGGGTTTAAAAAGTGTGGAACTCTACATTAGAGCATCATGTTATAAGGATCATACTCCTCGCCTTTCATAGAGGCTGCACTGAAATATCACGGATAGATACAATCTGAGTATGCTCCTTGACTGGGAGTATGACTTTTTTATTAAGTGAGCGTAGTTTGCAGTCACGTTCCCAATGAGGGTTTGCCCACCCCCCTTTTTCTACAACCACGTGTTTACTTTTCCTTGCAAAGGGGAACGTTTCCTCGCGAGTACTAGTTGGTCATGTGAGTTATCACCGATTTACTTACGCTTTGGATGTGGATGGATTTCCGCAATCTTTTTTCTCGCAATGTACAGACTCGCATGTAGGAAACCGTGGGGGTTATGGGTAGTAATTATACTATTTGCAAGAAATGTGTGAACTTTGCACCTTTGCACGTCCAAATTCCTGATTTGCTCGCCTCTGATGGGTACATTTCAATTACTACAGTGGAGACAAGAAATGCGCAGCCACGCCCTTCCATCCGTCTACAAAATCATGTTCAGTGCTCTCAGCTTTCCCACTATTGGCCTGCATGTCTTTAAGTATTTGTAGCATCCAAATCCATTTACACTACATCGGTTTAGAACAAGGGTCTTCACAACGAGGGCCAGGCCCCACTAGGGGGGCGTTAAGTGATCCCCGAGGGGCGCTGGGTCTGACCAAAAACTGCATTATGCTAATAAAAGGGCTTTGTTTTAAGGTGAAAAAATTGAGCTGCAGGAAACTGCTCCGTAATTGGCCATCGCTAACCTGTTTTGTCATTTACGTCCAAGCTCGGAGTATGTGTCAAAAGGGAACGGACTTCCAATGCTCTCCAGGATGAGTTCTGGGTGATGCCAGGTGGATTAAATGTTCAGGTCTCCTGTTACATAACAGCACGGTTGCATGACAGTGAGAGTTGGGATTGCTCCCAAGTCATAAAACTGATGTCAGGGCGCCAGGGGGACTGAATGTCCACCTCCACTTCTAAGAAACACACTGTGGATACCTTTATATGTTAGTAAGGCCTGCCTGACCAGAATAGTATGCTTGCCATTGTGTATTTAATCAGATTTTTAAAACAGTAACAGAATGCAATGTTGAAAAATAATTGTAGACATTTTTAAACATTGACAATTTAACAGACCAATTGAAAACAAATTCTGGGGCGGGGGACAATGATTAGTTTTTTCCCACTGGGAGGTGCAACATTAAAAAGTTTGAAGACCTCTGTCTTAGAAGCATATGCAAGTTGCTCACAATATCCCATCACTTTTAGAGACAGATTATACTGATTTCACAGTGCAGATTCTGGTGTTGTTACAATGTTGCACCTGTATTTGAACAACTTAAAAAATTTAAACATGACATTTGAAGTTCCTTTGCACACGCTGATTATTCCAAATGACTGTGCAAAATTACCATCTTTAACCTTCAATTAGTCCAATGGATGGACAAAAAGTGCATTGGTACCAGTGCGGATTGTATGTAAACCAGCACCTCCCTGAGATCGAGAGCTTCACAGACTGTCAAAAAGTGGTGGAAGTATTATCTAAAAACATATTATTATCATTATTGTTTGTGTTGTTGTTGTTGCTATTATTACCATCCTCATCATCACCATTACAAACACTTTTGGGTCAGTCACTGACACAATTTTGGAAAAAGTTACCTATTTTCTTTTAAGCTTACACAGAACATCTTACACTAATGATATCATGAAATATGTTCAATATATATGAATTTCATATTAAAAATATTTGCACTCTTTTGATTTCTTTTCTATTTCCATGCCTGTTGCTTTTGTAATGGCTGTCTATAAAGGGACTCGCCGTCTATCGCTTCCTCTCCAAGCAAAGCCACCTATTTAGTTTATAGTCCCCAAAAGCAATATATCAGCGCAGCCTAATGTGTTGAATTGTGCCAGGGCACTAGATGGATGTTGCCCCAGGTGGAGCTATGAAGGCGACAGTCCCTCTCACAGTACCCTTTTGAGACAGAAATCCTCCATTTGTTACATTTGCTGTTCAGCCGCTGTGTTCTAGTCTACTTGTTTTACATGACTGTACCAGGCAGACCTACTTTTAGACATTTCATTACTTTCAGATCGTGTTAGTGTACCCTAAGCCCAATAACGCTGTTCAAATGTGGCTATACAAACAGAAGATTTGATTCTCAGATTACCCCCTTCAGTCGGCACAAACATTTTATTTCAGCAGGAATTAGAAGGTGTAAATGACGGCACAGTGCCGAATGCCCATACTTCTCTTGATGCCACCCAATCAGCAAATATCTTGTTTTCACACACTTTCCACCCCTATGTACCATTAGAATACCACCTCAATTGGGGAGCCGTTTGAAAAGACCCACGAGGCTTAAACTTCAGCCAGTATGTTTGAGGTCAAAGGGTATGAGGAGGCATAGGCAGAGGACAACAAAGGCAAACTACATGCACCAAACTACCCAATTTTTCCTGCAAGGCTCCGTTTGCACTGCTTTTGGAAAATGAGACATTCGAGCCGACATATTCATCAGGCCATAATAGAATCTTCTATCAACACTTCACAGAGACATGAACATCAACTTGTAGCAAGATGCCCAACAAAAGTCCAGTAAATGAATTGAAATGAGTTAGATAAACAGCCTCATAAGCATGTAGGCTCATGGATTCTACTGCCTTGTCAGCTTGTAGAAAAGCATGTAGTGGAAACTGAATGGATGCAGGAACCATTCAGCAGGAATGCGTGTATAGTGCATTTATACGCCTCATCCTTATAAATTAAGACCATTCCTTGCACCAAAAAGATAAAGGCAAACCATGTCTCTTTTTAGGAAATTGTTTGCAATTTTCAATTTTTTCTCTGTTTGATTTTTGGCTATATTTTTAACGAAGGAAAGGAATAATTGAGCCTAATATCCGCTTGTCTCACTCTTAAATAACTTGAAACTATTTATAGTCACCCTTGCTTCAGCAGCACGTTCATTGTTTCAAAGACAGCTTGGTGACATAGCACAAAATGGTTGCCTGACACTAGCGAATTAAAAATAAAATCTTCCACCTAACATTGGGTGGATGTGGCCACACCTCCCTGCCCCTAGATTCAATTTTTTCCATTTTTTGCTGTTCACATTCTTTGAGATCCCTTACGCAGCACTTATATACACAATCCTGCATGCAAGTCCTACCACCATGTAGAGCAACATCATTTTCCAGGATGGGAAAAATATACAAAAGGACTATCTTGTTTGCCAAGGAGGAGAGATAGTGCAAGCCTCTAGAGTGGGTGTTACTACTGAAAGCAAAACGAGTTGGTAATCCTGTAGAAAGAAGTGAGAGTTAGACTCAGGAAGATTAGGACTATGTGACAGAGAGGAAACTAAACTAGAGAAGGTGGCGTGCTGGGCAGGGGTTATTTGAGTCAAGGACTTAAGTGGTTACCCAAACAGACCCAAAGAGGGAACATACAACAGGAAGATACCACCAACATTTTCTCTCTCTTCCTTGTTGCCACAGAGTAGAGGCCATGTAGGGAAAACCAGTAACAATGAGTGGAGAAGTAGAAATCCTTTTCTGTCACAAGTGACCTAAGAGAACATGCTAAGGACAGACTGTGGGCGGGAACAGGGCTACTCTTGAGGTCACAGTAAACAGGGCCAGGAGAGAGTACAGGCTGACCTGTTAAGCAGGCATAGTATGTGAAAGAGCTTTTACATGAATGGCCATGTTAACAAGGATGAGAAGAGTACTCCTATTAATCAAAATGTTTTTCAGTGGTAAAGTTTGAAACAAGCAATGTTTTTCTAAAGTTAAAGTAGCCTGCAATTAAATGGACAGAAGACGAGGTCATTGGCAAATTGAAAGCATAGAGTGGTGGCTGATAATTTTAGCAGAAAGAGGGGTAGGCGGGTCATGCATGCACACATATGCACTCATACCCATGCATTCTTGAATGCATGCGCACGCACACCCATTCACAACAATCACTCATAGCAAAGATACATGCATACATGCACCAAACATTCAAAAACATAAAACTTACCTGTGCTGCAACTCCTCGTAAAGGAAAACCTTGGAGGTCCCTAGAGGGTTGAGACTGCTGCCCCTTCTCATTGGCTGACCTAAGGTGGGTGTGGGATAAGGTCAGTAAAACTGTTGACCCCACCTCTCTTTGTGATGAAGTGTCACTGATTGACATTCAGCCCTTGGCACTTCTTGGCTTAAAACTGAAGCTCCCAGGTCCGAAGAAATCAATGATGTTCGCCCTCATCATGAAGGGCAGGGCCTCGAGGTACTTTTGCCAGGCTGAGAAGGTAACATACTCCTGTGAAATCCTCAGCCTGGAAAAGTTCAGCTCAGGCATCCAGGTGCTTGCTCATTAAGTGCATGTCTAGATCCTGGAAGCCTCACCTGCAGAAGAAGAGTGTCTTTGAAGGTGTCCTTTGCTCAGCCTGACAGACACTTTTCTTGCTGGGGGATAAAGGTGGGGGGGTGGCCCCTCTGTCCGCATGGAAAGCATATACACTCATCATCAGTATGAATAATGAGTAAGACAAAGGCCTTAAAAAAAATCAAACTTAATATTTGTTCCAAATTCACAATGCTTTGTAATAATTGAACTAGATATATTTATTAGAGAAGTTATATACAAAAACCAGTGATATTCAGTACACAAGTAAATAAACCCAGGAGAGGCAAAATACACATTACAACTTTGTATAGAACATTTGAACTGGAACTCAAACGCCCAGCTTGAGTGGAAACTTTTGCCTATGTGCAATCAGAAAATGTTCATCAAATGAACCATATTCTTCACAGTGTGCAGAAAAAGAAAAGTTCTAGCAGCGTAGCCTTAGTCTTCCACTCGTTATTTCCACCTTCACCAGGTCCCATAGCTAGAGGGAATGACGTGGGTGCTTTTTCGTGCTTCTCTTGGGAATGTTTTGAGTCGCTTACACAACATCCAAATCTGCAATGTGAGCCATTTTAATGGTAAAAAAGGTTAAAGCACAATACATTTCACACCTGGAGGAAATGGTGTTATAGGACCATTGATTAAATTGGAAGATGGTATTAGGGAAAAATACAGAGACATAGATAGATGTTTCTTCAGCATTGGCTATGCATATCTCTCACTGAAGAAAGATAACAGTTAACACAAATGAAAAAGTTAATAATGTATAACAGGCTACAGGTTCTCTAAACATGCTGTTTGAAGCAAAAATGAAAAATAGTCAACAAACAAATCAAATAGAAAAAAATCATAATTAAAAAAAATATTACTGCGTAAAGAATAGTTTATCCTAGAATAGTGTATCTGAAGAGGGAGCAGGGCTGAACTGCAGAGCTGAAGTGCCAGAAGTACCTCTTGAATGAGAACAGTCAGCATAAATGGCAAATTCTCAGAAAAAATTAAAGTGTGAAAGATTGAGCATGTAAACCGAGACGTCATTCATTTTACTGGTGTACAACTAATGTCTAGTACTACACAGGCAATACAATAAGTTCAGATAAGCTCTTTAGAGCTTGGTCTGGGCAAAATGTTCACTATGCTGGCATAATCTTGCATAATTTTGTGAATTTATCATTGTGCTTGTTATGCGAAATTCCTAATATTATGCCATTACATCACATGGCATAATTATGGAACATTTGCAGCAAGAGTTTGGCTCATGAGCATTGGAACAATGCAAATGACCAGAACGTTACTATCAAATGTGTTTTGTGCCATATGTTTCAATTCAAAATGTGTACTCGCATCCAGAACGGACACAAATACACATTTCATGCTAAAATAGAGTGAATATGTAATTTTGCATAATCTTTGTGGACTTTCATGAAATTACACTTTGTACATGCCTACGTAAAACACATACAGTATTTTGCATTACTAGTGGAGCCACTACTCATCAATATTTCACATGAATTCCCTGCTTCAAGTTCAGGAGGAGTGTCCCTATTCTTTCCTTGGTAGCTAGTAAATGGGTTCTCAGCATGTTGTGATAGATATCTGTTCAGCTGCCATTATTTGGACGACTCGAGGGATAAGGATGATTTGGCTTTAATAGAACCTCTAGTCTGTTTTGAACTAACTTAGAAGGTAGTTTCGGCATCCCACAAAATTGAGCATACCCTGGATGCTATCTTCTCAAATGATTCAAACTTAAATTATGAGGATACTTTTCCCCTAATCTGGTCGGATCATATGGCAGTGCAGTTCCAACTTAATACTCCAGCACCACCGCAAGGAACTAAAAAACAAGCTCTGACCAAATCTATTTGCTTATGGAATAAGTGAAATAAAAATGTGCTGATCGAGCGTCTGAATCAAACATCACCAGATCTCGGTACCGAACCAAATGTAGCAGCTGCTAGATATCATGAATTGTTGAGTAGGGAAGTATTGAAACTAGTACCAGAAAAAAAAAAACGTTTCATAGAAAGCATCCATCTGCACCTTGGTTCTTTCCTGCGCTAACACTGATGAAACAAAAATGTTGCAGATTGGAGAAAGCATGGAGATGTGACTATAGTGAAGAAAGTAAAGAAGTGTATCGAAGAGCTATTGGGGAATACAAAAATTTGATTTTGAAAGAAAAGTCAAAATTTTGTACGGTAAAAATTTAACTGGCTTTGAATTCCCCTAAGGAACTTTTTAAAGTAGTCCTATCGCTCTCTATGCCAATTTCCCTTTCCCGCCACCCCTCCAATCTGGATTTCTGCAACAGTTTAGCTGTTTTCTTTGGAAATAAAGTAGGCACAGTTTACAAAGAATTTGACTCCACTTACTCCAATCAATCAATCAATCAATCATTGAATTTGTAAAGCGCTCTACGTACCCGCGAGGGTTTCAAGGTGCTGGGGGGTGGGGAGGGGTGATGTTACTGATCGAAGAGCCATGTCTTTAGGAGTCTTCTGAAGGTGAGTAGGTCTTGGGTCTGTCGCAGGTTGGTAGGGAGCATGTTCCAGGTTTTGGTGGCGAGGTATGAGAAGGATCTGCCGCCGGAGGTTTTTCGTTGGATGCGGGATGCTGATACTAGCCAAGCGTCCTTCAACAGTGGCACTAGAATAGTAGGTTTTGATCATTTTCCATTATTGAGCGTTGATCAAACAGTCAAGCTCATTGATCATGTAAAATCTGGAGCACCATCTGACCCTTGTTCACCAAAGGCTGTGCAGAGGGTTGCCGATTGCATTGCGCCAGTCTTGACGACCTTGTTGGACATGACTATTGCGACTGGCCCCTTTCCTGCTATGTGGAAACAGGCCTCAATTATACCATTGTTAAAACAATCGTCACTGGATCCTAACGAGAAGGAAAAATTCCGCTCCTATCATAAGACTTTCCATTCCTGCTAAAATATTGGAAAAACATCTTAATGTCAGCTTATTAGGTTACTTAGAAGAAAACAACCTATTGGAGATCACACAATATGGTTCAGATCAGGCTTCAGCACCGAGACAGCTGGGATTGCTGTTTTGGAAGAGATTAGAGCCATAAAAGTTATTGGCGGCAGAGCAGTGGTGATCCTTCTTGATCTCTCTGCTGCTTTTGACACAGTCACACAGTATTGTCATACCATATGTCTGACATCAGCAATTTGGTTTCAGCGTATAAACTCATTGCTTCATTCTTAAGTAATAGGGAACAGCCAGTGGCCCTTGAGGACTCCCTCTCAAAATCTTTTCCCCTCCCTTGTGGGGTACCCCAAGGGTCATTGCTCAGTCATACAATTTTTAATATTATGTGGCACCATTTAGCTAAACTAATCCATTCTTATGGCTTTGCCATTGTAGCTACGCTGATGATACACAGATTGTGGTTTCCACCCCGAGTAATGCAGAGGAAATGGCCGACAGGTTTAATAAATGCATGAAGGCAATAGCCAGCTGGATGACCGCCAACTGTGCAGAAAAATGGAGGTCCTTATCTCTGGAAAGAATCTACTTTCTGGGTCCACTCAAGGCTTGGGATCTCCTCCATTTTCCACAGGTAAGAAACCTTCGGTTAA
This sequence comes from Pleurodeles waltl, assembly GCF_031143425.1. NCBI lineage: Eukaryota > Metazoa > Chordata > Amphibia > Caudata > Salamandridae > Pleurodeles > Pleurodeles waltl. The sequence continues at coordinate 1,096,044,416 of NC_090437.1, forward strand.
TCTTTGATGCTGACTTATCTTTTAAAGAGCAAGTAAATAAGCTCACTTCATCCTGCTTTCTACAGCTCTTAAAGAATATGCTACCTTTTATTCCTTTTTAGCTTAAAAAATCAGTAATTATTGCTTTGGTCGGGTCAACGATTGACTATTGTAATGCTTTATATATGTGCATAGGACAGGCAGTCCTTAAAAAACTCCAGACACTGCAGACTGCAGCTGCATGCCTCCTTAAGAAAGCTCCTAAGTATACACTAAGAGATCTCCACTGGCTCCCTGTAAAGAAGCACATGGCTTCAAGGCACTTTGCCTAGCTCACAAGGTCCTGTATAGTGCCAAAACCCAATAAGCTGGCAAGGGAGATTAGCCAAAATCTGAGATCTACGGCATAATTTTTTGTGTTGGCTACAAATAAGGCCTCCTGGGGGATGTGGGTTTGTCTATTGTTAGAAATGGGTTTTTTGGTTGGCAGTCAGGTTACCCTCTGTCCAAGCAAGAACCTTCACTCTAGTCAGGGTAAGTCACACACAATCCAAAATTATCCTGTGCCCACCCTCTGGTAGCTTGGCACGAGCAGTCAGGCTTAACTTAGAAGGCAATGTGTAAAGTATTTGTGCAATAAATCACACAATAACACCATATAGCACCACAAAAATTCATCACACAGTGTTTAGAAAAATGTATAGTATTTATCGGGATAATTGCAGGTCAAAACGAATAAAGATGCAATGTGAAATTGTAGAGCTATCACTGAAAAGTGATGTTAAGTGTCTTAAGTCTTTAAAAAGCAAACAAAGTCTCTTTCAAGCACAAAGTACTTGGTTTAAAGTGGAAAATCTCCGCAAAGGGCCGCAGAAGAAGAGGTACGTGGAAAAATGGTTTGTGCGGCGATTTTTCCTCTGCACACACGGACTTGCGTCGTTATTTTTCACGCGGGAAAGTCGTGCGTCGTTTTCCGGCGCGCGGACACTCTCTTTCTGTGGGTCGCTGGATTACCAGATGTCCCGGGGTCTGTGCGTGGATTCTCCTGCTTTTTTCCTGGCCGCGCGTCGTTCCGCGGGGCTGTGCGTCGAAGTTTCGCTCTCACGGCAGGCGTCGCGTCGATTTCCCCTCTGGAAGTCGGGCGGCGTTGTCCTTGCAAGGTTCCTGTCCCCCCGAAGGCGTCGCGTCGATCAGCGTCGGTGTGCGGCGTTTTTCTCGCCACGGAGCAAGCTGTGCGTCGAAATTTTCAGTGCACGAAGAGTCCAAATGAAATAGAGAAGTCTTTTTGGTCCTGGGACTTCAGGGAACAGGAGGCAAGCTCTATCCAAGCCCTTGGAGAGCACTTTTACAGCCAGACAAGAGTTCAGCAAGGCAGCAGGGCAACAGCAAGGCAGCAGTCCTTTGTAGAAATCAGTCAGGTGAGTCCTTTAGGCAGCCAGGCAGTTCTTCTTGGAAGGATGCAGGTTCTGGTTCAGGTTTCTTCTCCAGCAAGTGTCTGATGAGGTAGGGCAGAGGCCCTGTTTTATACCCAAATGTGCCTTTGAAGTGGGGGAGACTTCAAATAGTGGCTAAGAAGTGCACCAGGTCCCCTTTCAGTTCAATCATGTCTGCCAGGGTCCCAGTAGGGGGTGTGGCAGTCCTTTGTGTGTGAGCAGGCCCTCTACCCTCGCAGCCCAGGAAGACCCATTCAAAATGCAGATGTATGCAAGTGAGGCTGAGTACCCTGTGTTTGGGGTGTGTCTGAGTGAATGCACAAGGAGCTGTCAACTAAACCGAGCCAGACGTGGATTGTAAGGCACAGAAAGATTTAAGTACAAAGAAATGCTCACTTTCTAAAAGTGGCATTTCTAGAATAGTAATATTAAATCCAACTTCACCAGTCAGCAGGATTTTGTATTACCATTCTGGCCATACTTAATATGACCTTCCTGCTCCTTTCAGACCAGCAGCTGCCACTTCAACAATGTATGAGGGCAGCCCAATGTTAGCCTATGAAGGGAGCAGGCCTCACAGTAGTGTAAAAACGAATTTAGGAGTTTTACACTACAAGGACATATAAACTACACAGGTACATGACCTGCCTTTTACCCACACAGCACCCTGCTCTAGGGGTTACCTAGGGCACACATTAGGGGTGACTTATATGTAGAAAAAGGGGTGTGTTAGGCTTGGCAAGTACTTTTAAATGCCAAGTCGAAGTGGCAGTAAAACTGCACACACAGGCCTTGCCATGGCAGGCCTGAGACAAGGGTTAAGGGGATACTTAAGTGGGTGGCACAACCAGTGCTGCAGGCCCACTGGTAGCATTTAATCTACAGGCCCTAGGCACATACAGTGCACATTACTAGGGACTTATAGGTAAATTAAATAGTCCAATTGAGTATGATCCAATGTTACCATGTTTAAAGGGAGAGAGCATATGCACTTTAGCACTGGTTAGCAGTGGGAAAGTGCGCAGAGTCTAAAAACCAGCAAAAATTAGGTCAGAAAAAGAGAAGGAGGAAGGCAAAAAGTCTGGGGATAACCCTGCAGAAGGGCCATTTCCAACATATCCCCTTTCCAGCCTAAAGCCAGGGTAGATTAATCAACACTCTGATGGACATCCCTGCTTAAGGCGATAGAACATGGACAATGGCCTGCTACTGCAGGGGTACTTGCCAGTTCTACGCCTTTCTGAACTCAGTGAGGCTTCTTTGTCTATACTCTCTGGGGCCACTGAACTGGCCCATGGGAACCCTTCTCATCACCTGAGGACCCCATCTGTAAAGCTCCTAACTTTAATTTGCTTTCAGATGCATCCCAGTATGCAGACAGTACCACCATGGCCAACAAAGTGATTTGGCCCATTCCATTCCTTGGGTCTGACTTCTGTCCCCAACCCAGGGAAAACTCTGCCCACAAGGACAGAAACCAACAGAGGCCACTGACAGCTGTCAGTGTCATGAGCCAAGCCCCAGACCATCCACTGCTAAGTGGAGACCCTGAGGGGGGCCGTTGGATGAGCTTCTCCCCCAGCTGGGGGGCTGGTAGGGAGCTCCCAAGGGGCTCCTGAAGCATCCCGGAATGGGGGGCAGTAGCCCCAGGGGTCTTGCACCCCTTCTCCATTTTCACCAGGTCAGGGGCGGTTCCCTGATACAGGTCACTCAGCCCAGGGTCTGTACCCTGAAGCTGAACAGAGGCCAGGGGTGAGTCCTTCCTCACTGTGCCTCCCCATCTGGGCTTACATACCCTCCTCTGGGGAGTGGTACTGCCAGGCATCTGAACTGTCAGGGCACCCTTAGGGGTCAACCCTCTCAGCTCTCCTGACACTAAGGGAAACTCATTCCCCAGAATGCAGTCAATGGGCAGCTGGGGACTAACTATGACCCACCTCTGGGTCACCTCCCCACCCCACTCTAGGGACACCCGGACTATGGGGCGGAAAAAATCTTCTCCAATGGCTGGAGTCACTCTACACACCTGTCCGGTGTACTGCTCTGGTGACACTAGTCTCTCCACAATCATGATAAGACTAGCCCCTGTATCTCTCAGAGCGGTGACTGGGACCCCATTCACTCCCACCTGGTGGAAGTGATGACTCCCACCCTCAGGGATCACCAGTTTACCCTCTGAGTCCACCTCCCAACTAAAGGAGATGAAGGCATGGCCTACGACCTGCCCCTGGGGACTACTTTCCCCTAAGGCCACATGGGCCACCCCTGTAGAGGTCCCAATACTGGGTGAGCACTTTGGACACACAGAGTCCCCCTTCCTGTGTCCTAGCTGGGAACACTCAAAGCAGCGGGGTTGGGAATGGGATGCTTTGGGCCCCTGCCCATCAGAACCACCACCCTGTTTCTCAGATGGGGTGTGGGAACCCTTGTCGCGCGGGCTCTCATTATCCTAAATGAGACTACTGGATTTCTAGGCAGCAGGATCGATAACGGTGTGGGGGACTGAGTCTGACCCACGTGTAAGGAACTCTGTCACCCTAAATCCGTTTTTTGCTCCGGCTAACTAGCAGTGCCTCATTTCTCCCACGGGGAAGAGATGATTGGGCAGCCGAGCGCATGACATCTTTGGAACTTCTCAGGGAAGTCGTGGTCACTCAGATCCAAACCAACCCTCTCATTTACAATATGATCTCATATACAAATGACAAAGACAGTATAAGTTTTATATTATGATTTAATTAAACGACTGTATTTTAGATAATAAGGCATGAACCGCAATAACCAGAACCATACAACACAGTAGGATTGAAATAGTTACCAGGAGAGTAAAACATAAGAACAAAGCGATCATCGTGTATAATAGTTTCTACTCTCCCTCTGCTTGTTCTATTTCGAGCACAGCATGTTAAGCTTCTAGCTTGCCTGTCTGTATCACTGGGGAGACATCAGCCCTCATACCTGAGCAAAGGCCTGTGATCTTGGTTCAGCATCTGCAACGAGGCAGTCAGCGTCTAGTTGTGGTTCCCTGGTCGGAATCTCCCTCTTGCGTGTATTGGCAAAAGGAAGTGATTTTATAACTAACATGTCAGCGTGATCACAAAATGTCCCTACGTAGGAATGCCAAGTCTAAACTCCTACCACGTCTATCGGCAATGTACCAGACTGTATCCTTGACTGAAGCACAGAGTGAATATGTTATGGAGAACTCCAGTGCAGAAGTAGGCAAAACAGTGTGATATGAATAAAAAACAAAACCGTAGAACTGGCTATTTGAAAAATAACAGTACGAAGCCCAATAAAAAAGCATTTAGTGCAAAGTGCACAGAGGCTCTAAGCTGCCAGCAAATTAATAAAATACATCCAGGGCAAAGTGCACAAAGGCCTAAAGCCTGAAGCTAACGCGCAAAGGATACCTAAAACCAAACACACTACACCCTTTCCTCCCCCCTTACTCTGGGACTCGTCTGGGTCATCTCTAACCTCCCCTCACTCTGTCGGGGGGAACCGGAACCACCCTTCTCGGGGTCACTCCCAGATACCTTTTTGGACACTCTGGTGCTAGCCCAGAGGTCCGCCTCCTCAGCAAGCTTCCTGGCATCAGTCAGCTTACTATCGACCAAGTGCTGGCGCAACTCTGTAAAAGTAGAATTGAGCATATGCTCTCTCAGAATCAAGTCATATAACCCTTTATAATTATCTACTTTGTTGCCCCGCACCCATCCATTCAGTGCCTTACTGGAAAAGTCAAAGAAATCTAGCCATGTTTGTGTGGCTTGTTTGGTGCTGTCCCTGAACCTCTGACGGTATCCCTCAGGGGTCAGCCCAAACTTGGCAAGTAAAGTGGCTTTCTGAAGTGGGTATGTGTTTTGATCAGGTTGATCCAATGTGAGAAGTGTGTCCCTCCCCAATGGCGGCACATAACCCCACATAGCTACCCCCCTTTGCCCTTCAGGAACCTCATGAGCCCTTAGTGCAACTTCATAAGCAGCTAACCATTTATCTATGTCATTTTCCACCACAAAACTGGGCACCACATTTTTTGGTATACAAACCTTCTTTTCTCCAGCAGGTCCTGTCTGTATGCTGCCACCATTATTGCTGGATTCAGACTGTCTCGCCTTGATCTCCAGCTCCTTGAGACTCAGTTCATGAGCCAACAATAGTTTCTTTCCAGCCAAAGCTCTTTCAGCTTCCACCTGTTTGGCTGCTCTCTCTGCCCTCTTGTCTTCCTGTTGGGCCTCAATTTTCAGTGTTGCCATTTGCAATTGGAACTCCCTTTCTTCTCTCCTTTCCTCAGCGGTCAGGCTTTGCACAGAGACACTGCTCCCTGGTCTGGAAGGGGGCACAATTGCAGTGGTAACATCATCCACTGATAGCAACAAATCCTCTGAGGTGTCATTTTCTGGCTCCTCTTCCTCATCATCCTCCTCTAAATGGGCTTCTGCTCAGGACCTCAGCGCCACTTGAAAGTCCTCCTTTTTGGAGGCCCCTTGGGTGGGTACTCTCCTCACCCTGCAGAACCCTCTTAGCTCTTTGACCGTATATGTATCCAACAGGGCTAGGTCAAAGTCTCCTACTTGAGACCCAGTCAGAGACATGTTGAGTGAGGATTTAGTTTTTGAAAATTGTCAGGAAAACGAATTTGCAAAACAAGAGATAAAAATCAAGTTGACCTTCAACTGTGGGTAGGTAGTGAAATACTTGGCTACTGTATGTCACTGCACAAATACAAGTCCTATCCTCACCGCTGATCACCAATGTTAGAAATTGAGTTTTTGGTTGGCAGTCAGGTTATCCTCTGTCCAAGCAAGAACCCTCACTCTAGTCAGGGTAAGTCACACACAATCCAAAATTATCCTGTGCCCACCCTCTGGTAGCTTGGCACGAGCAGTCAGGCTTAACTTAGAAGGCAATGTGTAAAGTATTTGTGCAATAAATCATACAATAACACCATATAGCACCACAAAAATACACCACACAGTGTTTAGAAAAATATATAATATTTATCTGGATAATTGCAGGTCAAAACGAATAAAGATGCAATGTGAAATTGTAGAGATATTACTGAAAAGTGATATTAAGTGTCTTAAGTCTTTAAAAAGCAAACAAAGTCTCTTTCAAGCACAAAGTACCTGGTTTAAAGTGGCAAATCTCCACAAAGGGCCGCAGAAAAAGAGGTACGTGGAAAAATGGTGTGTGTGTCGATTTCACCTCTGCACACACAGACTTGCGTCATTATTTTTCACGCGGGGAAGTCGTGCGTCGTTTTCCGGTGAGCGGACAGTCTCTTTCTGTGGGTCGCGGTATTACCAGATGTCCCGGGGTCTGTGCGTGGATTCTCCTGCTTGTTTCCTGGCTGCGCGTCGTTCCGCAGGGCTGTGCGTCGAAGTTTCGCTCTCACAGCAGGCGTTGCGTCGATTTCCCCTCTGGAAGTTGTGCGGCGTTGTCCTTGCGAGGCCGTGCGTCGAAGTTCCGGTTGCCCCGAAGGCTTCGCGTCGATCAGCGTCGGTGTGCAGCGTTTTTCTCGCCGCAGAGCAAGCTGTGCGTCGAAATATTCGGCGCACGAAGAGTCCAAATGAAAAAGAGAAGTCTTTTTGGTCCTGAGACTTCAGGGAACAGGAGGCAAGCTCTATCCAAGCCCTTGGAGAGCACTTTTACAGCCAGACAAGAGTTCAGTAAGGCAGCAGGGCAACAGCAAGGCAGCAGTCCTTTGTAGAAATCAGTCAGGTGAGTCCTTGAGGCAGCCAGGCAGTTCCTCTTGGCAGGATGCAGGTTCTGGCTCAAGTTTCTTCTCCAGCAAGTGTCTGATGAGGTAGGGCAGAGGCCCTGTTTTATACCCAAATGTGCCTTTGAAGTGGGGAAGACTTCAAAGAGTGGCTGAGAAGTGCACCAGGTCCCCTTTCAGTTCATCATGTCTGCCAGGGTCCCAGTAGGGGGTGTGGCAGTCCTTTGTGTGAGAGCAGGCCTTCCACCCTCCCAGCCCAGGAAGACCCATTCAAAATTCAGATGTATGCAAGTGAGGCTGAGTACCCTGTGTTTCGGGTGTGTCTGAGTGAATGCACAAGGTGCTGTCAACTAAACCTAGCCAAATGTGGATTGTAAGGCACAGAAAGATTTAAGTTCAAAGAAATGCTCACTTTCTAAAAGTGGCATTTCTAGAATAGTAATATTAAATCCAACTTCACCAGTCAGCAGGATTTTGTATTACCATTCTGGCCATGCTAAATATGACCTTCCTGCTCCTTTCAGATCAGCAGCTGCCACTTCAACAATGTATGAGGGCAGCCCAATGTTAGCCTATGAAGGGAGCAGGCCTCACAGTAGTGTAAAAACGAATTTAGGAATTTTACACTACCAGGACATATAAACTACACAGGTACATGTCCTGCCTTTTACCCACACAGCACCCTGCTCTAGGGGTTACCTAGGGCACACATTAGGGGTGACGTATATGTAGAAAAAGGGGTGTTTTAGACTTGACAAGTACTTTTAAATGCCAAGTCGAAGTGGCAGTGAAACTGCACACACCGGCCTTGCCATGGCAGGCCTGAGACAAGGGTTAAGGGGCTACTTAAGTGGGTGGCACAACCAGTGCTGCAGGCCCACTAGTAGCATTTAATCTACAGGTCCTAGGCACATACAGTGCACATTACTAGGGACTTATAGGTAAATTAAATAGTCCAATTGGGTATGATCCAATGTTACCATGTTTAAAGGGAGAGAGCGTATGCACTTTAGCACTGGTTAGCAGTGGTAAAGTGCGCAGAGTCTAAAAACCAGAACAAATTAGGTCAGAAAAAGAGAAGGAGGAAGGCAAAAAGTCTGGGGATAACCCTGCAGAAGGGCCATTTCCAACATCTATACTGACAGCCAGCTATGGAATAAAATGCCACTCCATCTTAGAAATCAACCAAATTTTCTCAGCTTTCACAAACTGTTGAAATCTTGGTTGTTTACATATCCTTTCTAACGGCCATGCCCTCAAGCTATGAGTGTTCTCAGTATTTGTAGGTCTCTAGTGCCAAGACACCTCTGGGAATTCATCTGCTTTAGAAATTCCGCTCGTTCATTCATTCATCATTCTTTCAACAGAAGTTCTGAACTACTCTGACGGTTCACCCTTTCAAGGCCTCCTTGTTCACATATAGCAACACATTAGTTTCAGTGAAAACAGGTGTCTCTTGCACTTGTCATTTGGTTGTAATGTTACCCAGCTTGCAGTACAGCACACCAATACAGTACAATGCCTGCAGACGTTATAGCAGATCTCCAGATCCCCACCACTGACATGTAATCAGTGGAACATAATTTTTAGCAGCCCAAATGTCATCTCAAAGATCTTTCATATTTTAATATGTGCTGCCTTGTATTTCATCTACACAAGAGTTTGTGGAGTGATAAATGGTGTCAGCAGTAAAGGCTGCAGTGGGTAATCATTGTCACAAACAAAAGAAAAATTAAAACATGTAGATCATTGACAGAAAATAACAAGGCATCCATGTTCTTTCTTTGTTAAGAAAATGGTAAATTTGTTTAGGAAATTTGTGGAAAATGTTGTGCTCACTAAGTGTTAGGACGGAAGTGTCGCTCACATTGTGATGGACATGCACCCATGCCCTGAGTGCCCTAACTGTAATGGTATCTGGATCCCTCAAGCTGAGTTTTGTTCCCATGTGTGAACACGGACCATGTGTGTGCACCATGACACAGGCCTTTCTCAGAGATGGGGATCTTTTTGGACAAGAAGGGGCACCTAAAGCACTACCCTTATAGTGGAGAAAGGCTACTGCCTTTGCCAGAAGTTCATCAGTATGAGCACAGTGGTGGCAGCAAACCATGTAGTGATCAGTAGGAGTGAACAGGTTTTCTTACCTCTTTCACTGGAATGAGGCTTACAGGCCCACTTATTTGAAGCTCTGCTGCTATGTGCTAAACTCACCTTTGGCCTACATTGGCTTCATGTGCAGTGCTGCTCAGAGTGTGTGTTTTACAAATGTGCTGGGTAGATGTGTGCATGTGAATGGTACAATACAGGGACAGTACAGTGCTGTATGTTATATGCATGTGCTGAGTGTATGTGCGCATGTGAATGGTACATGCCATAGAAGATTCAGGTCTCCATTTTCGGAGACACAGGGCTAAGTGGAGGAAGATGAAGAGGTAGAGGAATCCCCATAGACAGTTAATTGCTGCATTTCTGTGAACTGGGTGGAACACACTGGAGAAAGGGAGAACAAGGGCCTTCAGTAAACTTCAAAGGGTGCTCTTTGATTAATTGGGAAGGGGCCTGGGCACATCTCAAGAAGGACATGGGGTGGATAAAAGAATAATAAAGAATAGGGCTGAGAGCACTGGGTAACATTTTGATACACATGTCACTGAGTCTGACATCCAGGTTTGAACCTGTAGTCACTCCCATGGCCTGTGTTGTGGGGCTGTCAGATTTCGAGTCACTCCTGCTGTGAAAGACTGCTTTCTGGAGAAAGGGCAGGGCTGATGAGGGGGCACTTCAAAAAGAAGCAGACTAACAAAGGTTAAAGACTCAGAGGCATTTTTACCAATTTTTCACACAGTGCAACACAGCAAGCCAATCTTACTGCGCTGCACTGCGTGAAGGAGAAAAGGCAGGAATGCACAATATTTAAGATTATATAACACATTCCTGTCCTTTCCTAGAGCTGCAACACTTGTGGCTGCTTAGTGTCAATGCAGGCACTGTTGCCTCATGTTGCATGAGTGCCTGAGTTGTAGGCAGGACTATTTATGTGCTGGAAGGGACACTTTCCTGCTTAAAAACAATCCTCAGAGGCATTTTCCTCTTTCTACATATGCTGAAGAATGCATTACATATAAAGAAAGAGGAATAAATGAAGGGAACAGATATTTCTGCTTGTTATTACTCACCATAGGAGGCACAGCATTTTGACCCATTCCCAGGTCTTCCACAAATGATAAATCTGGGAATGTGACAAAATCGATGGGTGGATATGTGGGAACACCCACACTCCACCTATGGAATACTGCCCTGCCACAGAGTAATGCAAGGCAGCGCATTGAGTTGCCTTGTGTTACTCTTGATTTATCAAGCCATGTAGGGCTGCGCAAGGTGACCTTGTGTTGCTTGATAAATCTCACTTAGGTTTTGTGCCGCCCTTGCGTCACAAGGGTGATACAAAAACCTGATAAATATGCCCCTCAAGTTCAAAATCACACTTGGTGTCTGGAAATGGACAATAAGCAGGGAAGCATGATACCCCCAAAATTGTCAACTGTCAAGCAGCAGGAGGAGGGGAACTGGGAGGAAGAGAAGCTATGCAAACCTTCTGCCTGTGACCAGGACTAGGGCACCAAAGCCTGCCAGTCTCCCAGCTGGGTTAGGTGACATCATGCAGGGACTTCAAGACCACCTTCCCTAGAGCCTGCAGCACCAGTGCCTGCCTGTTTGCCACAACCAGTGTGTCCTGTGAGTAAAAGGAGAGCTCTGGAGCGGCGGGGAGGTCCAGTGGGTGGTCCTGTTGATTAGATCCCTCTAATGAGGTGTGAGGAGGAAGCTGCTGCACCGATTGGATTATCACCCATGTGCAGGTCGTAAGTTGGTGACTCCATATTCAAGGTGAAGAAGTGGTAAGAGTGCTGCCATGCTGATTGAACTCTAGCCCATCTGTGGATCTAAGTCAGCGACCACATATGCCAGGTGGGGCTGTTGTGAGGAGTGCTGACATGCAGTTTGGACTGTAGTCCCTGTTTCGAGTTAAGTAGGTGACTTCATATGCCAGGGTGGGCTGCTGTGAAAATTTCTGCTGTGCTGGTCGGACCGTAGTCCATGCACAGAGGGAAGACAGTGACCACATATATAGGGAGGGCACTGGGGCAAGACATGGAGTCTGGTCTAGACCTTTACCACGGGGAGGAAGCAGCAGTTGTGGCCTGAGTGGGCCCAAGCCCTGTCTGAGTACCAACACCAGGAGCGTTGCAATCCCCTAATCAAAAAACTTACCGAGGGAGCATTGAGGACCAACCTGGCTGCTGCCTCTGCAGGACTTTGTGTGAGGAACTTAAGGACACTCAAACCCCTCCTGTACCACATGAGAGGATCAAATCTGAGACAGCCGCTGCAGCTTCAGCGCCTGCAAAGTGGGTGCACTTGCAGACTCCAGTCCCTCAGATCCTGTTGGTGCAGGTAAGAATGATTTAGGGGCCAGACTGCCCTAGAGGAACTTGCCTGCCATACATCAGTTCAGCACTGGAACACTTTTGACTTTAATAAAAAGTCAGAGTGGGACTCCGGATAACCAAACTACTAGTGGGACTTAAGCTATATGCCGCCTATACTGTTTGGAGAACAACCACTGCCACTAGTGAGAGGGGAATGGGACTCAGGGATCCACTTTTAAAACACTAGAGCCCTGACCTCAGGGGACTGTGCATATTGGTTGTGGATGTTGTATTTTACTTTGTGTTCTTAAATAAATATTCCTTTTTTCATCAAAGCAAGTATTTGACTGCACAATAACTGAACTTATTTTGAGTTGTGAGGCTGCGTTCATTCTCCAGTTTTACCTCCCCATGAGAAGCCTTGAACTGCTCAACCTATGCTACTCTTGAAAGTCAAGTGCTGAAATGGTACTTGTCCCAGTTGCTTAGGATCCATAGTAGGTTGGGTCCCAGGGCATCAGGAGTAAAAGCCCTCAACCCCAATGGATGGTCCCAGTAGCTCCTGCTGGCCTCATGGTCCTCTGAACGAGGTTTTGAATCTCAGCAACCATTTCCTGTCTGGCTTCAGTTCATCATAACTGCAGGTAAACTGGTCCTTCACAATGCAATCACATTATGTGCTGACTTCACAATGCAATCACATTATGTGCTGACTTCACAATGCAATCACATTATGTGCTGACCTTGGGTAATTTGCCTCCTAGTGAGTTTTCGTGAGGTTTGATGCATACATCATTCACATGTTGATCGAGACATTGTCTTCTCCCTGAACATCTGCTCACTCATATATAGTGGTGGTATCTAAATGTAGATATGTAAACTCTGAGTCTCCCACAACATTTTCGAATGGATCCAGTGCATACAATCTGCATGGTATGTAACTTTAAATACACTGTCATCACCACACAGGACATAACAACATGAGTATTTTCTATGCAGGAAAGTACAATAAAGACCCTTGTTTCAGCATTTTTTAAACACAGGACTGTGTAAGGAGGGGTAAGGAGGGGGATAATTATGATTCAGGAGTGGGCAGTGGTAAATAGAGGTAAGGTTTTTTTTAGGGTTCAGGGTGGTAGTGGTAAAGGGGTGTTCTCAGTAAAGGGACAGTAAAGAAAGGGTTTTAGGGTTCAGAGGCAGGTAGTGATAGAGGGATGAAGGATTTGTAGGTGTCAAAACTCTTTTCCACAGGCCAAGCAAGAACTACTGGGCCCAACCATGGTTGTTGAGGCCTCTTGCTCCTGACATCTCAGAGCCCAACTTACTATAGGTCTTGAGTATCGGGCCCAAGTAATACCTGTTTCAGCACTTGACTTTCAATGGTAGCACAGGTCGAGCAGTCCAAGGATCTTCAAGGGGGAGGTAGATGTGAGGCATGCACAGGTTTAAGACTCAAATTACACACAGCAGCAGCAGCAAAAAGTTGAATGTCCAGCCAAATATTAGCTTTCATGAAAAAAGGAGCATTTTAATGTGCACACACAAAGCATAGCAGCAACACACTGAATAATATTCACAGTCTCTTAAGGCTGAGTCATTATTGTTGTCTTGACAAGTGTACCCAAATCCCTATGTCTCTGTTAGAAATTGGGTTTCTGGTGGCAGACTTATGCACCCTGTCGAAGCAGGAATAACAATTCTACTCAGGGTAAGTCACAAACAGTAGCTTGGCGGCGCGCTCACGTTTAACTTAAGAGGCAATGTGTAAAGTATATGTGCAACACTTCAAACTGTAAAACAGTGAAAGCACCCTACAAAAAATTCTACACCTGTTTGGAAAATATAGTGCTTGATTTAAAAAAAATAAAACAAGACCAAAACAACAAAAATAAAATTAGTAGAACAAGAGTTATAAATTTATATAGATTAAACTGAAACAATTCAGATTTGAAGCAAAAAGCGGAAACTGGGGGCATCTGGTCGCACTGGACTGAGACAAAGTCAAAAGTTCAGGCCAACTGCGATGTAGTGCGGGTCAGATACAGTGATCAGCCTTAGCCCACTGCAAAGTACCTTAATTGCATCATCGCTGAAGATGAGATACGAGGTGCAGGTGAAGCAATGTGTCCGTCCACAAAGAAAGTGATCCATTGGTTCCAAGCCACATAATGGAGGTGATGCATTGAGAAAGGAGTCAATACACCACACAGACGCCAATGCATCGAAGTCAGTCCTAACAATGACAGCAATGCAGCAGCTGTGGAAAGATGCAACAGTTCTGAGTCATTGCATCAAGGGTGATGTATGGATTCTGCTAGAGTGGCACTTCAAACCCACTTCCATGAGCCCAGGGAGCTGGAAGTATTTTATGTCCCTGAGACTTCAATCAAGAGGCAAACCAGCAAGTGCTTGGAGGCACTCTGGTTCTGGGTTCAAAATATGTTGGTCCAGTCCTTCTCATCCAGGCAAGGGTGGGGCGATCAGCACAGAAAGAAAGCAGTACTTTTACAGGAGCAGTCCAGCAGACTGGCAGGTCTTGTATCAGCACAGCAGTCCTTCTTCCATACAGAAGTTTATGGAAGGGTTAGGATGAGATGTCCAGTTTTTATACCCAGTGGTGCCATTGCAGTGGTGGAAACATCAAAGAGGGGCTTTAATGTGCACAGAGGTCCTCCCTTCCTGGCTTAAGAGTCACTACAGAGGGTTAAGCAATCCCTTCTTTGGAAATAGGACACTGCCTATTCTAGTGTAGTTTGAGAATGTGTACAGCTCCTCCCTCCCATTCTGTCCAAGGTGGCCCACCAGGATGTGGAGGCCCATTAAGTCATACCTAAGCTCCCTTGTGCGGGGCTGTCTAGAGGGAATGCACAAAGCCCAGCTGTCACCCACCCCAAATGTGTATTGGAAACAAGATACAGGGACACAGCGCTAAGAGCAGGAAAATGCCAACTTTCTAAAAGTGGCATTTTCCAAACTGTAATGATACAATTTGACTTTGCCATTAAAGAGGATTTATCATAATAATTCTATAGGTACCAAACAAAACATATGAATCCCTTCTCAATTAGGGATTACTGATTATTAAATGTAGTAAGGAATCCCCAATGTTATCCTATAAGGGAGGTTTTCACAATAGTAAAAAATGAATATGTATGTTTTACATTTCCGGGACATGTAAAACTTTAAAGTATATGTCCTGCCATTTATTTATACAGCATCCTGCCCCATGGGCTAACTAGTGTCTACCTTAGGGGTGACTTATATGTAGTAAAAGGGGAGTTTAAGGCTTGGCATGGGGGTTTAAACACCAAGTCAACGTGACAGTGAAGCATTCAGGCTACAATGGCAAGCCTGGGACTTGTTTTAAAGGCCCCTGTTCTTGGCAGGCTGGCAGGAGACTGGTGCTCAAGGCTCAGAGCAAACAGCCTTTACTCCTGGGTAATGATCCATCACTGAGAAGGGAGACTAGCAGATTTTGGTTCCTAGTCCTGATTCAAATGGCTAGAAGACTTGGTGATCTTCTCTTCTGAATGAACAGTGCTCCTGAACAAAGCATGGGACTCATGCTCCCACCTTTATAGTCCAGATTGAGGCACAAATTTGAATTAGTTCCTAATTTTTTGAAATTCAGATTAAGGGTTTCAGCTCTTTTGAAGAGCTCTCTCCTCTGTACTGCCATTTGTCAAAGGAGTAGCTCCCATTTTGGCTGACCCACAAAACAGGTCATAATAGTAACCATGGATCATACCTGGCTATCGACCTTTATTGACCTATGCTTCATAAAGGTGCAAAGGCCTGACCCTTTCTCTCTATCAAGATTTCTTAGTCATTCTTATCAGTATCACTATCTCCCTGACAATGAGCCCAGTCCCCACTGATCAGTAACTCTTTCTGGAATCAGAGACATTGATGTGCACCGAGGGTGCTCTGCACCACTTTCTTCATTGTGTGTGTTCGTACCCCAACTATAAGTAATGTGAATAATCCACATTTCCTCTCTGGGAAATGCAGTCCTCACCTCTAGTAGCCTCTGCAGCACTGGGTTTCCAAAATGGAACCAACAGGCCTTCATGTCATTTACCATCCACAGGCTCACACATGCATCCCAGCTCACACACACAAGTATTTCAAGCAGTCCAGCACTATACCTAATCCAAACAGGCGTAGGTTGATTCCGTACATACCCATGGAATTTTTCATTACTGGGCCAGTGGGCACCGCCTCAGTGACACAGGCCAAAAAGCTAACTGATTACTACTAAACATGAAGCAGGTATGCTGCCACCTCAGTGCTCGTGTCACTTAACTCCTGGTAAGGACCGTAGCCCTCTACCATTATGAGGATAGAGCTTGATGCATCCATTTGGGTCCAACAGGACTGTCTTACCATGAGACAGGCTTGGGCCATGGCACACATGTATGATCCATGTTCTCACATGACCAAAAATCATCACTAGGGATCCAGATATCCATGCAGGTGGAACACGCAGGGCATGGGTGCACCTCTGTCACCATACAAGGGTCTTTTCCATCTGAGCATTAGGGCTCAAAGGCAGGAACTAGTAAAGGAATGAAAGGGGTTTTAGGGCTCTGGGGCAGGTAGTGGTAAAGCGAGGTGAGTTTTTTTTTTGGTTCAGAAGTGGTTGTGGTAAAGAGATGGTTAGAAGTAAAGGGAGGTAGGGGATTTTATGGTTCAGGATGAATAGTGGTAAAGGTAGGTAAGGCTTTCAAAAACAGGGGATTTGCAGAATATCCCAAAGCAAAAAAGTAAACATTTTTTAGAAAACGGATATGGGCTGTAGTCCATTGAAAACCTACATGTATCAATCATTCGTACAGCCAATGAATTAGTGATAAAGTACAATAATTTGATGTAATGTGTTGTAAAACATGCATGGTAAAGACATGCATGGATTTTCAATCTACAGTGGAGAGCTGTGCTGCTGCTCTAGGGAAAGCAATGAATCTCGACACATGCCTCAGATTTATAGAAACAAAGGCGGTCATTCCAACCGCGGCGGGCGGCGGCCATTCTGGCTTTCCCGCTGGGCCGGCGGGCGACCGCCGGCCCAGCAGGAAAGACCCAGCAACGATGAAGCCGGCTCCGAATGGAGCCGGCGGAGTTGCTGGGGTGCGACGGGTGTAGTGGCACACGTCGCGATTTTCAGTGTCTGCAAAGCAGACACTGAAAATCATTATGGGGCCCTGTTAGGGGGCCCCTGCACTGCCCATGCCAGTGGGCCAGTGGCATGGGCAGTGCAGGGGCCCCCAGGGGCCCCACGACACCCGTTCCCGCCATCCTGTTCCTGGTGGTAAAAACCGCCAGGAACAGGATGGCGGGAAGGGGGTCGGAATCCCCGTGGCGGCGCTGCAAGCAGCGCCGCCATGGAGGATTCCCTGGGCCAGGGGTAAACCGGCAGGAAACCGCCGGTTCCGCTTTTCTGACCGTGGCTTTACCGCCGCGGTCAGAATGGCCCAGGAAGCACCGCCAGCCTGTTGGCGGTGCTTCCGCGGTCGTTGGCCCTGGCGGTCGGTGACCGCCAGGGTCAGAATGACCCCCAAAGTCCCATAACATGACTCAGAAAGCAGGCTGAAATAACCCTTGGGCAAAAAAAACAAGATCACTGCCAGGTGCCTCACCAATAAAGGGATCGCAGAGTGTCCCTATCCCACTGATTAATTTGCTAAAGCGTGTTTGACTGCTGGACATTGGGCATGCACCTGTGTATTTGCAGAGATCCATAAACTGATTTATCAAGGTCCCCGAAACTAATGGATTGGTCCTTTTGGATAAATGGAAATTAGCAGGAAACACGTGTCCATGGATATCCAACACTTGCTATGGCAACCCTTGGCGGCAATTAAACGAATTACTGCAAGTACAAACACTAGTGAGGACTACATATACCAGACTGCAGTAAGAGAACTGCTGAAGACAGGCAGGCAGTGAGCATTCACCACACTGTTTAATGTTAAAAAAGAACGTTAGATTGACAACCCTGTTTGGAATGGTATGGAACATGACATAATTGAAGTACCTTGCCAAATACCCCCAAACCATTGTTTCCAATGATTGCCAATTGGCAAGAAATGTGGCAAAGAAAATCCAGCACTTGCTCTGCCAAAATTGGGTGGCAAACAGTTTATTATGAGTATGGCCACTGTTGCAGGCTACATCAATCAAAATGAATTAGGTGAAACTGGTGCAAGTATGCAGTGAGTTTCACTTTCTGACTGTTTACATTTCCGAAAGATGTTGGAGTGACAATTCCAGGTGATGGACTTGTGGGCTGGCAGTTTTACAAAACGTTATATACTTGAAGCAGCTTGCTACTTTACAAGTACCAGCAAACCAATGGATTGCTCATTTCCAATCTGTGCTAAATGGCACATAACATATGTCCAAAGGTATACAGTCCTTACTGTGCCAGCACTGGGTCTCAAACACCAAGTTGATTGTGAGTATGACACAGTTGAGGACTGACTTTACCAGAATGCATTCAGAAAACTGCTGCAGGACAACAGACAGCGGGGCAGATTTACCATCCTTCCTGGCAATGCAGCACAGCAGCCAAAAAATCTGTGATGTGCTGCGTGACAATGAGGGAGCAGGAGAGCACCATTCTGTGGAGATATGGGTCTCTTCTTCCCTTTCCTTAGCGCTGGCGCTGATTTCAGCTACCATGTGCCATGCACACACCTTTGCGCCTTAGTGCAAGGGTTTGTGAGAGGGTCTAGCATAGGTTTTGCACTGGAAGGCTACCCTAGGCACTAGGCCTAGACAACTTCTAAAACATTGCCTGGGTTTAAAAGGCATTTTTTTTATACAAAACCGTCTTGTGTTTTTGGTAGATAGGGTTTTGCATCAAAAAGGGTGGGTGGTTGCATGGAAACACCCATGTAATGTCTCCTTGAAGCAGAGTAATTCAAAGCAGCGCCTTGCGCTACTTTGCGTTACTGTTAGTCATTTTCCAGTGCAAAACAAGTTCGGTAGGTCTGCCCCAGCGTGTTCTTCTCACCCATTATTTTAATATCCTACCACCCTTCCACAACAATCCCTTGTAACATCCAAAATATAGAAAAATAATTCCTGGCATCTTGGTAATGTCCTCCAAATACCTCAATTAATGTTCAGTACTGCCATGCCCAAATATTAATAAGATGCATTCATGTCTTCCTGTTACCCTCCCTCATTCCCTATGGTTGATCCCTACCTCTTTTCTCCTAACTGTTATGTTCTCCATTCTCAGTGAGTGAGCAGAGAGCCAACCTTCAGCAGACAGCTTCAATTGGTGAGCAGCATCATTGAAAGCCTGTTTCGTGCTTCATATCTGTCGACCCTGATGACTGACATTAGAATTGGCAGTTGGCAACACCACAGCACCATCCTAATTCCCTCACCATCCTCAGGTCAGCGGAGGTCTGAGCAAGGTGGGGAAAAGAGTGGACAATCATTTGACATTCTACCTTCTCGAGTTACATCTCTGGAGTCCTAGGGGAGGCAGAGGGAAGACAAGGGAAGCGAGTGCTTCACTATGATGGCAAAAGAGTGGAACACTACTTTTCTCTTGCAGTGGTGTAGTGCTAAAGATTTCATTAAAAATGAAATCTAATTAATTAATAACCCATGCAGGTGAAAATGCTGACTATTAAAGGTGCATTTTCCTTACTAAACTCTGCATGACCTATATTTGCTTGACTTTTTCAATTGGCTAAGGTTAAAAACTTCTAAGCAACTTCAGCTTAGCATAAATGTTTCTATCATGACTTTTGCATGCCCATGGCATGACACAAACTGCCTATGCTAACAAAGAAAGCTGTATTCCTCTATTTTTTTTAACCTCTTGACCTGCAGAGGAATTTCGAAATTTACTAAACTAATCTTAAAATTGCATCTTTATTAATAAGCTTCTAGTGTGAAGATGCATGAGAGAGGATGTGATATAATGCATCAAAAGAAGTCCTGTAGTGTGCAAAACCTTTACAAATTGCATCTTCCTAGAACTGTCCTTGCAAGAAGGTACTATATCCATGGAAACTGTTCCTGTCTCTTGATGTTCCCGCCCGCTCATTGGGTGACTGAATAACTTATTCAAAGCAATTTTTATCATTTGTTCTCATTGCATTCTACTATAAAAGTATCCCAGGAGAAGAACAGACAGTGCAAGACAGCAAGACTTTGAGACTGTGCAACATTCAGATTCAGACTCAGAAACCGTCTGGACTCTCAGAGAGTCTTTGCTCTCTGCCTAGACTGTTCTCTATCAGAGTCTGATACTGTATTCTTTATAGACAGTTTTGCTGGCTGGACTGATTGTGAGAAATGTGTTCCTTTTTACTATTTTATGACTAAAATGTTTTTATTTCTACTGATTTACAATACTAGAATATGGACTAGATTATGGGGCACACCCTATGCAATGTTCTGTAAACTATAGTGAATGATAAAGAAATGATTCAAAATTTATGATAAATAAAACCTTTAAACTTTAACTACAACTCTCAATATTGACTCCTGAGAATTTACTAAGATTATGAAAATCATGTGTTATTGTTAGAATTGCAGTTTCATTTCTCCAGTTTGCGGAGTGTCTTAAAACTCTATAATTCTCTTTGCTGCTAGTAGTGTAATGTAATAACAGTGGATGGCTGGATATTGAAACAGGTATTTATGTTAGCGCTTCCTATGGAAGACATACACATCAAATGAATTCACAAGGCCAAATGTTCTTGGATCAAGCATCAATTATTTTTTAAATATAACATAAAGCGTGATTTCTGGAGCGGTCTTGCTATTCTCGAAGAGAATTAAAGCCTGAAATGAATGTAGTGAAGAAAGATATCAAAGCCATGGTCACAGAATCATCAAAGAAAATATTTAAGTTTTGGAGAATGGTTTTAATATTGACTATTTATTGCTTCGTGGATTGGATAAATTTCCATCCCGAAATGGTGTGGAACTAGAAAATTGTTTAAAAACCATATTGCCCAACAAATATATCATGGCTTATGGATAGACTACCTAAATATCGTGAAATCAACAAAATATAGGTAAACATAACTTTAGTATACTTAATTCCACATATATGTACATTAACCATATATATATCTTCAAGGTATGTAAATGAGGAGTTGAGATCAGTAAATTTATACTTACTTACATATATTTTACCTTCATGATATTTTGCTTGCCGATATTTTGTTCTGGATATTTTAATTCTCCATATTCTGACATCGTATCTCAACTCTAAGCAAGGTATCACATAACCCGTAGACTCACCTTTGTATTTGTACTTGGAGTTTTATACGTACACTTTACGCCCTTTCCCAGCAATTATGCACACTGTTATCTAAAGTAAGTGGTTTAAAGTAAGTGTGAAAAATGTAAAAACAAACGGCGTAATGCTCGTGGTGTATGATATGTGCGTAGTGGGCGAAGGTAAGAAAGTATACAAAGTTCCCCCAAGAAAGTCTGTGAGACTCAGAGGCCATGCGCAGAAAGGCCTTCATGTATTTCCTCCAATCTGAATGACTCGGGCGTATGCAGTCCATGAATAAGGGCATGTCAAACCTGCAACTGTCACAGATTCATATGTGTACTCATTAATAAACATTCAAAGCAGAAATAAAGAAAATTCGCTTTTCTGGAGATGGAAAAGTCCCACTGGGAGCATTAGCACATTTGTAGTTTGTGTATTATTTTCTTCTCAAAAGGGAAACATAGTTTTCTCTGTGAAGACTAAATTTCTATAACCTCACCGTGTTTGGGTTTCCGCATTCCAGTTTGAGAATTTCTTTTGTGGATGTTTTCAACCCGTTTGTATATTGTCCTTATTTGGAAGAGCAAACCAGTGCTATGTAACGTTTTAGTTGCTGCTTTTATTTAATTTTGACTTTGCCATTTGCGCTCTGCTGTCTGCAGAGTAAACTAGTTCATTAATTGTTTTCTCTGGTGTTGCCATGAATCTTACAAAGATAAGAAAGTTTCAAGCCTTATGATTATTAATGGGTTCATCAGGGATAGTGAGACAGCGGCTGAATTCGTGAGTTCGACTGGACTGGAAAGATGCTCTCTTTTTAACTCACTTAAGGTGTCAGTTTAATGATGTTTCCATGCGTGTTTGAGTGAAGATGGAGAGGATTGGGGGAGGTTTCCTCTTTTTAAGGTCCAGCGCAAGCACTCTGACTCTGTTGTAATCTCTCTGTGGGCTTTTAACCACGCCGGTCACTTTCCCTGGTTCGTGGGCTTGCCTTTTAAAATTCGCTTGATTTCATTAGTAAAAAGCATGCATACTCATGCCTTTTTGGGTGTTTATCCCTCCTCGAGAGCACAAGTAAACTACTGAAAGCATACGGGGCTCGATGGTTTCTGCATGGCTTCTGGACTACTTTTTATTTTTATTTCCTACGCAGCGCGATCTCACCGGGTTTTACACAGTTTGATCGTGCTTGTTTAAAAAATAAGGTTTTTTTGTAAATTTCCCTTGTCCCCATCCACACCCCCACTTGCCCTCCCCTTGAGATTTGTGGCCGCCGCCCTGCACAAATGCATTGCTACGCGTCCTTTAGTTTACTACGCTAATAGCTCTAACTTGTTTTGGTTTTGCTCGTGGGTGTTGTTTTTATAAGATGACAACTTGTTCGAAATTTGCGAAACCTATTGCATTGGAAATGCTTGTTATTATTCCTTTCACTCTCCTGGGCTGGGTCTGATGATGAAAAATAAATCCCGATTGCTAAAAATGAGTGGAGGTGCTGACCACCTGCAACCACCAGGACAAACTAAGCACGACTCTGAAATTACTGAGTCAGAATCCTGTCCTCGCCTATAGTGCTTCGCACCTCTGACAAGACACTGAAGCCCACTAAGGGTAGCATAGCACCTAACTAAGCATGACTCTGAGAACACTGAGACAGAATCCTGCCCTCACGTGTAGTGCTTCGTACCTCTGACGAGACGCTGAAGCTTATTTTGGGTAGTATAGCACCTAACTAAGCATTACTGAGATTGCTGAGACAGAACCCTGTCCTCCCCTGTAGCTCTTCATACCTCTGACGAGGCGCTGAAGCTCTTTATGAGTAGCATAGCGCCTAACTAAGCATGACACTAAGAATACTGAGACAGAATCCTGCCCTCGCTTGTAGCACTTCAAACCTCTGACGAGGCGCTGACATTCATTATGGGTAGCATAGTGCCTAACTAAGCATGAATCTGAGATTACTGAGACAGGATACTGTCCTCACCTGTAGCACTTCATACCTGTGAGTCTGACGAGGCGCAGAAGCTCTTTATGGGTAGCATAGGGCCCCACTGGGGAGTGCCAGGGTGAAAGAGTGCTGAGTTGCAGTGCCGCCTGTGTGGGATGTGTTTTGCTGTGATGCCCAGTATAGTGCTCTTATTTTGTCATAAGGCACGCCGCCTAAGCCTGTAATTGGGCTAAGATTAGCAGGAATAGAACCCATGTGTCCTAAAGTTGAGGAAGTTCAAGTGTGCCTTAAAGCGCCAGAACCAGTCATGGGTGAGTATTGTCTGGGCACTTGGAAGACTCCTCAGAGACACTGATGAAATGCTGGGATCACCCACAATGTCATGTCTAGCCAAACGCTAAGCAGTGCACAACAACAGACAGCACACCCCAACATGGAATTTAAATACTTCACTCTCGCCATTCCTCTCTAGAAAACTCTTCATTTTGCCCTTGATTTTGTGCTCTGGTCTCGTCTGGCTTGGGACGTGCGCAAGTCGGTTTGGCAACTTGAGTGCCCAAAACACTAAGGTAGCAGGATGTCCAAAATATGGTTATTCCTCATTTGGGTGGTGCATATAAGTGGCAATAGTGGGTGAGAGAGGCAAAGTTCTGAGCAGTGATTGTATTAATAATAATATGTGTACAGGGACACAAAGTATTTTAATAGGAGCTAATGGCCTGCCGAATGCCATGGTTGCTGAAAACTAACACTCCTTAGTCTCCATTCCACCTCCTGCATCTTTCTTCCATCACCCTACACTTCCAGGCTCCTTTATCTCACTCATGCAGGGCTCTTTTCACCCCTGCTTTCTACCTTTGTCTCCGTTTTTCAATCTTTTCATACATCTTTCTCCCTTTCCTGGCTCTCTCTTGCACTGACTCAAAGCCTGATAGGTTTCATCACAAAGCAGGAAATCACCTGTGTACATCATCATGTGCAGGCGGTCCATATAACCAGCGCTAAATTTGTAAATAAAAATGTGCTGGTGCCCAAAGCTCTCTTTTGAAACACGTGGCTGCTGCATTTAAACGTGCGAGCCATCACGGGCATTTTTAGTCCATTTAGTCACTCTCTGCCCCTTCAGCTCACTCCTGCAGCTTCTGTTTTCTCCCTTTCTGACACTTTTTTCGTTTTTCTCTTCCTCCACCTTTTCCATATGTGTTTTTTTGCTCACAGTAAATTCCTAATGCAGAAAACTAAGTGCTGGCCCTCACAGTTAAGTGCTGATGCTCTGCACTGGAAACCACCGGCTCAAATTAAGCACTGCATAAACCTGTCCTTTGAGTGTATTGCATGTCCAGTGAAGCACACAAAACCCACCCACCATCTGCCAACTAGGATTAGCCTTGTTGGTAACCATAGGTCGGTTGCACTACTGACTTGGCCTCACCCGCCACCAATGACTATCTGTAAAGCGGATTTGGAAGAGGCACCTTCCTCTAAAACCAAAGGCATGATTCTTGACAGGGTGAGAGAAAAGTCTGCTAAGGACAGTCTCTGCAGTAGCTGGGAGGTGCTGCATGGTCCCCTGCATAAAATTATTTTTAATTGGTTGGCTCAAAAATTAAATTGAAACATCAGGTGATGCAACTGTTAAAATCTTTTTAAAAAGAGCTATATTGGAAGTAGGGGGTCTGTTGTGGATATTGTTTTTAACTTAGTTAGTGTATAGTGTGGGTAGAACTTATTAAGGTACAGGTTGTGTGTGCATGATGTTTTGATTCCAGGTGCTGTGTTACTGAGAAGGAAGAGGTCTGCAATGTACCACTTCTCGGGGTCTGGCTATCAATAGTGGATCAGGTGCGATGGCAAGAGGGCCCAGAGATTGAAAGGTGTCTCCTCATCCCAATCATGGTTGTTTTTACCAGCCTACATGGTAATGGAGGAACATCTTGCATACTTATTTTATGGCCCCTGGCACCTATGCTGCACTACTGACTGATTCGTGGTGCAGTATTTTGATTCAGTGGAGGTCTGTGATATTAGCATATAAATAGCGCCCTCTCTGTTTTGCTTACATTTATCTTTAAACTGAGGAGAACAACAAAGATGCATCTTTAATGTATGCCATCTGCTGGATTGCTTTGTGTTAGCTTTGCAGTCATTCATTCTCTATTGTGTTCTTGCCCTTTTGTGTTTGGGTCATATTTAGTTTGCAAGCTTGTTTCTAGGAAGATTTCTTACTTGTCTCATCACTGTGTCTCATTTTCCTCAACTGCAGCATTTGGTAGGAGCTAAAGATGATTCATTTCAGACTATGGGCCTGATTTAGAGTCTGGCGCACAGGGTACTCAGTAGTAAACGTGACAGAGTACCCTGCCCCCCAAAGTCTTGGTCCTCACTCATTTAGATTCAGGCAGACAACAGATCAGTGAAAGCTTCCTCCAATAGCTCGATGGAATAGAGATTGTCAGAGAAAGGATGTTATGCCACCTGCCCTTTTTAGGTCGAGCGTGAGCATACGACCTCTTGTATACTTTCAAGTATACTTCATCTGTGGGCTTCCAGTTATTTAATTTGTTAGTTTTAGTGTCATTTAAAAAATCCTTTCTTGCTAGTGGTCATTCATGCCTCTTTGTTCCTCCTTCTTCTGTGTGAGAGCAAGGACCAGCTACTGGGTAATTACACATTGTCCTGTTGATCTGTTCTGTAGGGGACTTTTTGTTTACTTTGTTTTCTGCTCCTGTCCAGGGAAGCTTGCCTTTTCATTTGCAGCGCATTCTTCCCCTGAGCCTAGCTGTAAACAAGGCTATAAATTAGGCTGTTAAATTGGTCACATTTGGTCTTTGTGGGCTCTCTGCACCCTCTCTCACCTGGATGGCTCCCGCCCTTCCTTGGCTTGGATTTTCTTTACCAAGTGTGCCTGTCTGTGTGCTGAGAGCAAGGGCAGAGGATCACTTGTAATTGCTTATAGCCTAGGCACCCAGCTCTCCAGGGCTCTGCAATCCTTAAAGACAGTGCCCACTTCTGCTCCATACTGGGATGCCACTCGCAGCTCCATCAGTGCACCTCAGTTCGCACACTCCAAGCCCTCAGCTGTGCTAGTGCCAGAACCTTTCATATGCTATCTGCCAGAGCACCTCAGTTCTTACAATCAGTACACACTGCTGTTCCAGTACTGGGGCCTCGGGTGCAGCTCTACCAGGGCTCTGCAATCCTTAAAGACAGTGCCCACTTCTGCTCCATACTGGGATCCCACTTGCAGCTCCATCAGTGCTCCTCATTTCGCACACTCCAAGCCTTCAGCTGTGCTAGTGCCAGGAACTCCACACACGCTGCCTGCCAGAGCACCTCGGTTCTCACAGTCAGTACACTCTGCTACTCCAGTACTTGGACCTTGGGCCCAGCTCCATCAGTGCACTGTAGTTCACACACTTCAAGCCCTCGGCTGTGCCAGTGCCAGAAACCCCACACACGCTATCTGCCAGAGCACCTCAGTTCTTGCAATCAGTACACTCTGCGACTCCAGTACTGGAACCTCGGGCGCAGCTCCATCTGTGCACCGCAGTTCACACACTCCAACCCTCTGCCATGCCAGAGCCAGGAACCCCACACACGCTGTCTGCCAGAGCACCTCAGTTCTCTCAGTCAGTGCACTCTGTGGCTCCAGTACTGGGACCATGGGCGCAGCTCCATCAGTGCACCGCAGTTCACATACTCCAAGCCTTCGGCCATGCCAGTGCCAAGAACCCCACACACGATGTCTGTCAAAGCTCTCAGTTCTCCCAGTCAGTACACTCTGCTGCTCCTGTACTGGGACCTCTGGTGCAGCTCTATCAGTGGCCCTCAGTTCACACACTCCAAACCCTCAGCTGTACCCGTGCCTGAACCCAACACAGCTGTCTGCCAGAGCACCTCTGTTTCTGAGCTTAGCTGTAAATAAGGCTATAAATCAGGCTGTTATCTTGGTCCCATTTGGTCTGACTGCCTCTGGTCCCTGATGCTGAGTGAGGATGGCTTGTTATTGCTTACAGCCTAGCCGCCCAGAGCTTCTTACATCAAGGCCTGCAAGAAAATTAGCAGTGTTATCTGCACACCAGAAATTGTTTTCATGAACTTTGGAATAAACTGTGACTGCTTGACATTCCCTGCTGTCTTAGTCAGATGTGCCTGACCTTTTCTAATTAAGTAATTCAGTGGTATTGTAAATTAACCTGCTACCTCCACTTTTGTCCCAACAAGCATACAGGAATGTTCCCACATCCAGAGGCCCTGCCCCAGATGTAACCTGATATCACCTAGGAAACCTTTGTATGTCGTCCCTGCTCTTTTCAGCTCTGCTACCCATAAGGAGCTCAGCCAAAGCACCTCCTTCCAAGCACTCAGTGCCTACTGCTGTTCCAGTGCCGGGACCACTCACCCAGCTCTACCAGGGCTCCTCAATCCTTACAGACAGTGCCCACTCCTGCTCCATACTGGAATCCCACTCGTAGCTCCATCAGTGCTCCTCAGTTCCCACACTCCAAGCTGTGCCAGTGCCAGAACCCCACACATTGTCTGCCAAAGCACCTCAGTTCTTACAGTCAGTACACATTGCTGTTCCAGTACTGGGACCTCGGGTGCAGCTCCATCAGTGCACCTCAGTTTACACACTCCAAGCCCCTCAGCTGTGCCTGTGCCAGAACCCCACACACGCTGTCTGCCAGCACACCTCAGTTCTTACAGTCAGTTCATACTTTTTTCCCAGTACTGGGACTAAGGGTGCAGCTCCATCAGTGCACCTCAGTTCACACACTCCAAGCCCCTCAACTGTGCTAGTGCCAGAACCTCTCATATGCTATCTGCCAAAGCACCTCAGTTCTTACAATCAGTACACACTGCTGTTCCAGCACTGGGGCCTCGGGTGCAGCTCCATCAGTGCACCTCAGTTCACACACTCCAAGCCCCTTAGCGATGCCAGAACATCACACACGCTGTCTGCCAGAGCACCTCAATTTTTACAGTCAGTGCACACTGCTGTTCCTGTACTGGGATCTTGGGCCCAGCTCACGCAGTGCACCTCAGTTCACACACTCCAGGCCCCTCAGCTGTGCAAGTGACAGAACCCCACACACGCTGTCTGCCAGAGCACCTTAGTTCTAACAGTGAGTAAACTCTGTTGTTCCAGTACTGGGACCTTGGGCGCAGCTCAATCAGTGCACATCAGTTCACGCACTCCAAGCTCCCAGGCATGCCCATACCAGAACCGCACACACTGTCTGCCAGATCACCTCAGTTCTAACAGTCAGTACACTCTGCTGTTCCAGTACTAGAATCTTGGGCACAACTCCATTAGTGCACCTCAGTTCTACCCCAGCAAGATCACTTCCTTTCCTATACTGGGACCACCCCCTTACATACAGTTCTGTTACAGCAGCTCAATTCTACTATTCAGTCCCACTGCCAAGCCAATGCTGGACCCAAAAGAGCAAAAGACAGCTCATCCAGTGCACCTCAAGTCTGACACCCAAGGCCACTGTTAATGGGACAAACCACAGCACCATCAGAATCCATCAATTCTAACATTC
Source organism: Pleurodeles waltl (assembly GCF_031143425.1). Classification (NCBI taxonomy): domain Eukaryota; kingdom Metazoa; phylum Chordata; class Amphibia; order Caudata; family Salamandridae; genus Pleurodeles; species Pleurodeles waltl. The sequence goes on from NC_090437.1 coordinate 1,096,072,739, forward strand.
AGTGCACATCTCTTCTCAGTACTAAGGCTCACACACACACACCCTTCAGGACTCATTGCGTCTGTGCTTCAGAAACAATGCTGTTCCCATATTTAGCCCAACAGCAGCTTCATCAGGGCACCTCCAGGCTAACACTCTGCAACACTGGCACACCAATACTAGGTTCCACACTGTGGAGAAAAGAACGTGCCACCTAGACAAATTTGTTTCAAACTCAATTTAATAAAAACAAGGTTCGTAGTAAAGGAGCAAAGCCAACTCGACATCCTCTAGCAACTGCCCCGCACCAACTGCCACCCACAACATTCTCCTTGCCCGACCATTCCTTCCCCACATTCTATTCCCATTGTAGCTATCCAACATTCTGAACACTACACATCTTTCCCCCAAAACAAAAAACAAAATAAAAAATACTCTGACTACGACAAAATTACTAATGGTACCTTACATAGCGATATACCAATTTGCACTCCGCAGAAGCTACATTTCTTCATCTACACTACTATTGCTCAATGTCCCATGACAAATGCTTGGAAATGCTCAGGTAATCTCTTTTCCCTTTGACTTAATCGAAAAGGTATACCATTGGTGGTCGAAACACACTTGTTTGCCTTATGACCACAGTCAGCACATATATCAAAATGAATATCAGGACCCACAACTAGTTGCAACTCGGAATCACTTCCCAGCAAATACCCCTTAATTTCATTGTCGTTTTCACACATGTTGACTCCTTCACACAGACTCACATGCTGCAGATTACGTATCTTACCATCCTCAAGCTTGACAGCACCATCCAATACCTTCACTATTTTACTAAGATTTGACCACCGGGCTGCCCCTTTTTCTATGAACCCAGGGTTCCTCACACGTACATACTGCCCTTCAACGAGTTTAGGCATGGTTCTCCTTCCGTTGACTCTTCTCAGGGCATGACCTTGGTGTTTTAGCACACACTCCCTCATTAGATCATCACAGTTGGTCAACCCGTGCTCTTTTTTTTATTCTTTAACCACCAGGGAACTAACTTGGAAGACGGTTTCCTTCCACTTAATAACTCAAATGGTGTTTTCCCTGTCACCGAATGGGGCACAATTCTAAAAGATAGTAATATACTCTGAAGAGCCTTCTTCCATGACAGGTTAGATTTTAGAGCCAACTGTATAGCTTCCTTCACTACCCTATTGAACCTTTCAACTTAACCATTTCCCTCTGGATGATATAATGACACCCTTAGGCTATTCATACCATAATTTTTCAAGAACAATTTCATTTTACTAGATGTGAGCTTGTAGAACTTACCTCAATATGCAATCGTATTCCTTTTTATCCTTCCCAAATATCAATATGTCATCCTGACAAAACTTTTGCACCAGTTATATTTGATAATACTCTAGATAATTCCCTTTTGAACACAGCGGATGCACTGGCTAAACCAAATGGCATCCGTTTGTACTGGAACAAACCTTCAGGTGTTATGAAGGCTGTGCAGTGCTTAGAGGTCAGATCCAGCGGAATTTGAAATCAGTTGTCGAGAAAAGGTTAGCATCCCCAATGGACCACATTAATTTCTTTCAAATTTGGTAACGGGAAGGCATCCACCCAAATAGCCTTGTTTAAAGAATGGAAGTCCACACACACACAAGTCTTGGATCCCCTTTGGATTTCAAGAAAATTACAATTGGAGATACCCAATCAGAACTTTCAAACGGATCTATAATGTCCCTTTCACATAAATCACACAAAATTTCTTTTAGTTTCCCTCTGAAATTCAACAGAACATTTCTTAACTTTTGCCTCACAGGTATGGCATTCTGTTTTAAGATAATGTTATGTTTAACTTTTTTCAAGGTTCCTAACTCGCTGCTAAAAACATTCAGAAATTCCTCCCTTAAGACAGAATATGTATCATTTGTACATTTAATACTATGCTCACCCACTGGATACATGGGTGGGTCAGCTATAGGGTCAACTCTCACTCCAAGTTCAGTCATGTGTGGCCAACCTAAAATCATAGCTTTTCTGCTATAAGCACATTTCCTAAACATATATTTCCGGAAAATCAAATTTCAGCTTGCATAGACCCCACAATAAAAATGTTATGACAAGAATAACTATATGGGCTTGAATTGGTATTCTCTAACAATCTACCAGGCCATAGTTTGTCAAACAGCTTTCTTTCCATTATGGTGTACCACGCACAAGAGTCCACCATAGATTCGACCAGTATTCCATCTATGCTTAATGTACGCTTAGGCAATTGGACATTCTTTGCTTTGCTGTTCTCGCTCTGCACACTTAATACCACATCACACATTCCATACTCAAGCTCCTTATCATTAGGATCCTCCATGATACAATTTACTTTTTTTCCACACTTTTCCACACATGTGAAAAATGTCCTCTCTTCTTACACACATTGCATGTCTTTCCAATGGCAGGGCACAATTTAGAATTCCGTAAATGTGTATTAGCTCCACATCGAAGCACAGTAGCCCTCTAGTTTTACCAACCGCAAGATTCTTTTTTTCATTACCACTCTTCTCACTTCCTACAGTCCATACGGTACCATTGTCTTTATTTTCATGCCTCACTGCCTGTATACATCTCTCAGTAATCTCAATCCCCCTTGCCACTTCTATCGCATTTTTTAAAGATAATTCACCGGAAGACCACAGTTTCTCTTACATTTTTTCATTTAGTTCTCATCAATAGCTGGTCCCTCATTCTTGGTCATATGTCATGTTGTCTAACGCACAAGTTACAGTAAGTCTCCTCAACACTGCCATATACTGGTCAATTGATTCATCTTCTTTTTGCCCTCTGGAGTAAAACTTATATCTTTCCGTGACTACATTATTTTCCTACCAAACCTTTCTTGTAACTGTTTGAGAGCACAATTATACACATCTTCTTCATCAACGTTGTCCAACTTCAGCAGATTTTTAAATTCTCTAAGACCTATTGCACCTAGTCTGTGCTTTAGTAAGGACAAATGTCTTTCTGGTGTACATTCCCCATCCTCCAATACTTCCACATATGCCTCAAACAAATCCAACCAAAATTCCTATGGAATAGGTGGGTCTCCATGCTCAGCTGAAAAGAAAGGTGGTGGTTGAATGCTAGACATATCTATCCCAGTAAGTAAATCAATAAAACTCCATGTTCAGCCACAATTTCCACCGCCCCAAGTATGTGCGTGTGGCCAGTGTGTGTCAGCCCTTCAAAATATTTTTTTTCTGGGGTTTGAGTGTGCAGAGTCAAAGTAAATGGTTGTTCCGATTGCCGTACAACCAAACTGATGATTATGGATCCTTCAGTAATTAAAGATGTACGCGTCACTGAATGGGCAGGATAGAAGGGAAAGTCAGAGTGAATATCCTTATTGATTGTTGTACAACCAAAGCTGTGAAAAGGAATCCTCCAAAACAACAAAGATGGCTGCTAAGTCGTAATCTTACATTTTGTCCATAGGCATTGGGGCTTGTTTTTACTCAGAATGCACTTCAATGTATGCATCAATAAGGCCTCGTGCACAGCTCCACTCCTGAGTTTATTTTACCTGCACTTCCAAAACGTATTCCTCAAACAAGTATGATCAATACAGTAGCAAACTGGCTCCTCTGATCCTTCCTCTCCTTCTGGAAAATGTTTTTGTTCATGAAGTTTGCCGGCAGAATCTAAACGCAAAGTAGACACAGAGTTATGTGACTTCAAAGTGGCGTTGCTCCTTTCCCGCTCGTCGCCATTGTGGAGAAAAGAACGTGCCACCAAGACAAATTCGTTTTCAACTCAATTTAATAAAAACAAGGTTCATCGTAAGGGAGCAACGCCAACTCGACATCCTCCAGCAAACGCCCCGCACCAACTGCCGCCAACAAGCTTCTTCTTGCCCGATCATTCCATTTTGATATCCACACACATGTAGCTCCATTAACATACCTCACTTCTGACCCTGTGTGCCCGTTACTATTCCAGTACTGCAGCCCACATAGAACTCTGTTAGTGCACCTCAACCATAACCTGCAGCACACCATTATTCCAATATCAGGAATTACAACGTGCTTCATTTCTCATTCCACAGAAATGTCACTCACATCGCCCAGTAATATGTCATACAGCTCAGTCAGTCTCCCTCATGTTTATCCATTGCATGTGTGGAGTGCGGCACCAATCCAGGTCAGCCTGTGTATACTGACACGTGTAGTGCAAAGCATAACATGAGTAACCAGAACTATAAATCACACAATACAAAGTAAAAAAAACACGGGGGCCCAATCACACACTAAGTGGTGCAGGGCAGCAATGCAAGTCACCTTGCTGTGCTGCCCTGTGCCACATGGAAAGCAAAGGAATGGCCTATAACACTAGATAACTTGCATTCTTGTCCTCTGCCCCTGCAGTAGTGCACATTGGGCAGCCTAGTGCCAAACTCAAGAGCATGGCACTTGTTGTAAGGATGCATACGTCGCAGACAGGATTGTCCCGGTGCAGGAAGGAACATCCTCATGTGCAAAAACAATCATGTCTGGCTTTGTTCTCTTCCTATGTGTGATGCTGAATGCATCACACACGGAAAAAGGAAAAACACCAGGAGAATAAAAGATATCCCTCCTTGTTACGACTACCCTGGGGAGGTCTAAGAATTTGTTGTATTCCCCAGTTCACAGAACCACGCACATCAGGTAATGCAACAAAACCTATGCGTTTTGCATTTGAAAACACACCGTAATGCCCATGGTATGACCCCATGACAGAGGCAGCAACTTGTGCAGCCTTGCCTCACCTCATATCTACAAGGCCAGAAAAAGCCATGAAAAGATGCCTTTTTTTGTCCTTGTAGAAATGGGTCTGCAGTTTGCTCTGTCGGTGTGTCACAAAAAGTAATGTACCAGCAGTAGAAGCTGAATGAAAATGCGCCCCATGGACAGGAACAACACAACGTTCATGGACAACTGACCCCTATACAAGCTGACAGGAACTGTATAAGCCACCTTGCACCTTGAGGTCACTGTGTCTTACATGGGCCCATAAACATAAATATACACTGTAATGAAAACCAAGGGCATGTGCTTGTCAAAGGAGAAACAGCTCGCTGGAGAGGGGGGGGAGGCAGGGAGACGCTCCTTTTCCTACCTTACAGCCACCGCCTGGAATGCCCTTCCACTCCACATCAGACAAACCACCTCCCTCCTCAACTTCAGAAAGGAGCTGAAGACATGACTTTTTTAAGAACCACCTCACCTGTGGATGCTACACATCCCCCCCAATGCCTTGTGACCCTTGCGGGTGAGTAGCTGCGCTTTATAAACACTGCTTGATTAATTGATTGATTGTGAAGTATAACTCAGTTGGAGGATGTGAAATAGGGATTTGTCAAGAGACATGAAAAACTAGTCTACCGCCACATGGGGCAGGAGTCAGCAATGGTTGGAGATTGAGGTGGATGTGCCCCGTCATGTAGCAAAACCTGGGTAGATACATGTCACCAATTCAAACACTACTACCATGTGTGGTACAGCTTGATCCATAGCCATTAATAACACCAAGACATGTCAGTACTTTGGACATGGTCACACATATTGTTGGTGTACTAGGCATCTGAGAGTCAATGTATGATCTGGGTTAATGATCTGGGTTACATCACGGTGTGGCAGTAAGTTGAGTCCTCAAATGAAGAGTGGCAGAGGATAACTGTACATGCACAAGTGAGAGGCACTGAGTCAAAGGATGTGTCACACTATTCAGACACCCCCATCTTACAATTATCAACTTGGGGTGAGTGTCAGTGCTAGCACCCTAACTAGTGTGAAAGTGACAATAGCCTCAGATTTGGTACACTGTGCCCACTGTCCCCAATGATGAAGCTAAAAGTGCATCCGATCATTTGAAATGAGGAGTCAGATATAGGAAATGCATATTAAGTACATGCCTTAATACATTCCTGCAGTCTATCAAGGTTTTTTGGTGTGTAGAATTGTGCAGGTTATGTTACAAAATCAACTCTGGCCACATGAATGTACAATGTGCATGGTATATAGCACAAAAAAGGCAGAGTGGCATAGTGTACAGTGTGAAACCCAGATGGCAGGATAATTACAGAATTACGACCAAAGCCACATCACATGCTCAGCAGTGGCCTGAATAATGGCCACAGGGAAAGAAGGCACACTGGGGATTAGTTGCAATCTGAACAGCAGTGGTGTCAACATGTTAAAACACAATCACTATAGATCTCATCTTGGCAGATCTGGACCTGATCTCTTCTCATACATCCAGGAATGGAAGGCCCAGTGACCTGTGTAACTGGGTCACAATATGTGCCATGACACAAAAAAGTCTGCCTTGTCACACAGTGGTTGTACTAAGAATGCAGAGATACTGCCATCTGAAAGGTAACTACAGTGTAACTTGGACTCTATACCTCAGTGTAACAGTTATACGATATATCAATTATCAATTATCAATTATATATTCAAAGTCAAACATTAGCAAGTGAAATTGTCAATCAGATTACTCATGTCAACATCTAACCTAGGACACTATTAACAATGCTCTCTCTCATTGCAGGGGATGTACCTATACCTTCTGAGCAGTTGCCTGTCTGAGATGACGATGTGGCTGAGGATGACAGTCTGTCAATTCTTGAACAAGACACCCTCTGGAAAACCCTGCCCTCCTTTGACACACCATATCCAGGTGTGGGAAGAGCTGTGAACATTGCAGGGTCTCCAGAGAATCCACTTAGCACCCAACAAATGCCAACTGCCATCAAACCACCAGCCCTGATCTCCGAGGAACCCCAAGTCAAATTCCAATGTTATGCAGTAGAAGTCCTGCAGGAGATGCTAGATGTGTTACGGATGGGGATGGAGACTATGGTGGGCACCCTAAAGGCAGTCCTTAAGAGCCTCAGTTCAAATAAGGACACCTTGTCTGCTACCCGGGTCACCTACCTGCTGCTCTGTGGCCTCCAGCAGTCCCTGGCTGACATCGGTGTTGTCATGAGGCAGAGGCACAAACAAATGCTCTGCCAGAGTGGTACCAGCAAGGTTGCCAAACTGCTGGGGGCAATACGGAAGATCCTGGAGGCCATGAAGAGGAAGCAGGAGACATACATGGCCACATTGGGTGCCTACCACTGCAACTTTTCTGCTGTGCTGGCAAACACGCAGGCCCTTCTCAGTGCAGTGCTGCCTCACTTGTTGGCAAGGTGTCCATTTACAGCAAGAATGCAACATTCATGGCACAATCACATTGGATTATCCTTTCAGTGACTACAATGGAAAGTTAACAGTATTTACTCCTTAGGTGCTCCACCCATTTACCAATGTATACAAGTCCTGTCATGGAAACACACATCATGTGCTAATTTCAGCAGAAGCCTACATGATAACTACTGCACAGTTAATAAGGGATTAGTTGTGAAAGTGATTAAAATATCTTTATTATGAACATTAAATTAGCACATAAAATCTAACCTAAAAGTAACTACACTGAAAAAAAAGTATTCCTAAGTAAACTGTGCCTAACCTATCCTATGCTAACTTACCTATGCTACCTTACCTTACAACTAAATTAACCTACCTAATCCTTAACTTATCCAACTCTACACATATATCACAGCTGACATATTACATACCCCCCTTAATACATTTAAGGACATGAGACAAACATGCACTACATCTCTACATAAACTAGCTGCACATTTATACCTACACAAATATATATATTTTAGTGTTTTCTGGATTTTTCCATATATTTTAATACTAACCTAAACATTGACTCCCCCATCCACTAATTGACCTACCCACTGATATCCCCAACTAGCAACTATAACACATTAAACTCTACAAAAGCACTAAAATGAACTTAAACTATACCTATTCTACAAACTACCCTAAACTATGCTAAAATGTCCTGCAAAAGTTAAATGAAACAGGAACTGGGGAGGGGCAGCAAGTTTGAGATTGTTCTACGTTTGGGGATCAATCCTGTCCACAGTTTGCTGCACATTTGAAATCATCTCCGTTAATGTTGCTATTTGCTGTTCCAAGGCAGCCAGTCTCAACTTCACCTCTGCATTGTCTTTCAGGGCCTGTTGCTCAAAATCAGTCCTTGGGCCGGGTGTTGCAGTGACTGGTATTTTTGGAAGTGCTGGTCATGCTGTTGAGGATCCTGCTATGGCCTCAAGACTAACTGTTTGGGACCCCTCAAAGTCAGCAGTTGTGCCTGGCCTGCATTTTGTTGCCCCGAGGTGGTGATTGCCAAGTCCTGGCTGCCTTCCACTGTTCCTGCCCATGCATATAAATCCCTTGGCAACGTTTTGGAGGTGACGGTACCATTCAAAACAGATCTAGTAGGATATTCCTATTCCTTAGACATGTTGGCTGTTGGAGAGGAAGGAAAATAAGTATCAGATCTGGCTGAAGTTATCAAATTTATCAACAATTACATGCATGGACCAGTGTTAGAGTCATAAGTGGTATATCCAAACAATAAAATGGACCTCAATGAAACGTAGCATGACCAACCATCATTGTACGAATCCTCCTTTCCTACAGTTACAATGCTGAAGTGCCAATGTCTTGTCCTTGTAGGTACATGAAATGGCTGTGTCTGGCATAATAAACATTTACACATGTAAACACTAAGACAGATTTGCAGCAATGATGTTGTGTACACATGGAATGGTACACGTGATTAATCTAGGTACTCTCTGGGTATTGACAGGCAGGATTGCAATTGGAGTGTGAAATATGGCCAAAAACCTCTGTGAAATGAGTAATGTGTAGCAAGTACAATATAGCAAGAACACCAGGCAACACAGCATTGCAGCACAGCATGACTCAATTGTAGGTAGTTGTAACATTGATGGAGTATGGCTAGCTAGCTCCAAATCAAAAGACCTGTTTGCCACCCCTCCAATGTTGACTCAGGGACGTATCTGGAACACTTTGACTGAGATCACATAATGGCATCCTAAATATTGCATGTGATCCTTTACATGTCCAAGTGTCTGTCCATACTTTCACTATGGAAAATAACCTTGAAGCACATATCTATGAGTATGTTGTCCTATACATTGCAGATTATTGCCTAAACAGGTTCCACAATTCATGGGGGAGACAGTATGGGGTATTACATCTATAGGTCAACTGTGAAATGGACTGTATGCAGAAAATACTGTGTGCATACTTTCCAGTGGTACAGAACACATTGCCCTTATTCCACAATAAATACTACAAGGGTATGATTATGCGTCTCCCATGGGGATTTTAGAACATGAGTCAGGCATGTAACAACATTGGCATGTGTGGAATGGTGACATGTTCCAAATCAGCTAATGACAGAACTGTCTGCAGTGAGTTAGGACACAGTCTGTGTGGCCGGTCCACAGAAGATTGACCTTACATCGCCATCTGCAGGCCTACCCTATCAATTTGCATTAGACAGGCAGATATAAATTTGATCCTCCATTTCAATGATCCAATCCACTTCCATTACAACATCTTTCATACTACCATTCTTCTCCTACGTTCTATGTCCTACCGCTGTTGTGTACCTACATGTCAGATATATTTTCACCACTGATTGATGATCCCACTTACATCTCTCACTGCAAACTACATAAGTGACCACACACAATCCTTACAGAGCACATAAACCATTAGGTGACACTCACTGGAAGCATTTGAATCACGGAAGCTGTCTACTTTGTCACCGGTGTATTGGTCGGGTCCACCTACAAGACAAGAACGTGGTACACTTCTTTGCTAAAGGTGAACATGTACACTGTGTACATATGAAGCACAGTACATTGACTTCACAAATGCCTTGTATTGTCTTTACCTTGGGCATGTAGCATGAGGCAAAGTTGGAATGTCCTAATGATGGACATGTATCTGGCATTTTGCAGGGTAGTCAGATGATAGCAGGCACATCAGTTGCACAGAGTGCAGGCAAGATACAGGGTTCAAGGCTGCCTTGAATTGATGGATATGTGAACAGTCCAATTTGACTGACAACACTCTGCATAGCATGTAAACGTGGAAATGCTGGGGACTACTCACGTAAATACCTGTTCTTCACAAAGATACACACATCTGACAATACCCATGCTTACCTATCTTCTTCCCTTATCTCCTTACCGATAATCAGTGCACTGGAAATTTACAATGAGCATTCAAGGCCTGTACAGTCTCCACAAGGAATCAGAACCATTTGCCCCAATACACACATATGTGTGATGTTATGGGTGTTAAAGCAAACCTTTTCTCTAACCGGTTGCCTGATGACATGTGAATGCCCTCTCCTGCAACATAAATGCCAGGTGGCCCACACAGGTTAGGGTCAGTAATGACCTAGCATGCTGGGTGACATTACTCCCTACACAATGGTGGATGGGTCATACAGCATCAATGGGCCTGGCTGGTACAGCATGGTCAGTTTCAGCAATGGTCATTCCACTGAAAACAAGGTCCTGTAGCCTTTACTGTTCATTTTAGTGTTTCCCTGTACTAGGCACTACTATCACAAAAACACATATGAGCCTACATTTTAAAATAAACATAAAACATGTGTGCAAACAACACACTGCAACAAGCTCATTGTGTAAATGGACTTTACGGTTGGGTTAGCAACTTAATTCCCCTGATAATCAGGGAGATCACCCTAATGGCTCACAAAATCCGCCCAATGGTGCTTCAGTTGGTAGACGCTCCGCTGGACATTGAAGACATGATCCATTTGGTACCGCACCTTCTCCCAATTCCTTTGCCTCTCTTGGGTGGGGTAGCCTTGCTTCACCCTGCCTTCACTCTTGATCATGTTGGTAGGTAATGTGCCAGCAACCACAATAGGCCACTAAACTCATTCTCTAACACGCTCCTCTCTCTGCCCCTGCCCAACATCCCAATACCCAAATTATCCACCCAAAAGACACCCAAAAAATAAACTAACCCTTCCCCCTACTCCTAAACTACTGAACCCTTCAATGGATAGACACCAGACAATACAGTCCACAAAACTATACAATATACACTACACAATTGACAGTTTACAAACACATCAGGGACAGAAGAGACACCAACAAGACCAAAAACAGACCACTCATCAAAAACACACTCCAAACACCTGCAGCACCCAGCACAGACAATGAAGACTGTAAGTGAAAGTCAGTTGACATTCCTGGTTTGCAGTATGGCTGAGCTATTGCACCATGTGTGGATGTGACACGTTTCCACCTAAAGCATCACTTTTTCACCAATAGCGTCATTTTTTGACCCACCGCTAGTGACTGAAGCAGAGGGGCGAGTTAGACACAACACCATACAATAGAGAAGGCATTGGTTTTGATGCTTTGTTGTGGATGTGGGATTTAGTGCGACACTCCTCCTACTAAAGCATCAGGTTTCTCCTAAAGAATCACTTTTTCACAAAAAGCGTATTTTTTTATGATGCATCTCTAGTGATATAGGCAATGCACGAGTTAGACACAACACGTGACAATAGATGATGCACTGTTTTTGATGCTTTCTAGTTAATGCGTGGATTCTGTATGATGCTCTACCTACTAAAGTGTCACTTTTCCTACAAAAGAGTAATTTTTTGATGACACATTTTTTATGACGCATCACTAGTGACATACGCAAGGTGTGGGTTAAATGCAACACATGCAAACGTACAATGCATTGGTTTTGGGGGTTTGCTGGTGATGCATGGCCTCCAAACAACACTCCATGTGCAATCTGTCACACTAGTGATCAATGTGTGTGTTTTCCTTAACGCTACTAGGCCTTTGTGTGTGGTATAGTATGATGATTTATGCAATGCATCAAAATTATCACAAGGTTCACTTTTCTATCTCAATTCCACTCTGCTAACATGCATGGAGTCTTGGGATGTGTTGCATGAGTATTCTATCAGTGCACATATTTATGACCCCTTGTGTTCATGTTGCAGACACTCAGACAGGCAATATTTAGTTGTGTATGACACAGACTAGTTGTATATTGTGCACATCTTGCCCTCATCAATGTGACAACAATTTGTATCATGGTTGCATTGAGGTAATTATCAGCTTAGTTGTCATTTTTAGTACCAGATGCAACACTATTATGCAAATGGTATCCACATTGTCAGACATGATAGTTGGCAATATTTCTAGTTCATAATATCTGTCTGTATTAAATGCCACAGCTGTGCTAATGTGCATAAAACACACTCAGAAATTTAAAGTCACTGACTACTTCAGCCTGTCCACATTGTATATGGCATCCATGTTACAGATTGAAGGTCTAGATGTGTCTAGTAGTTCAGTATGCCAATTGGTCACATGCTCATATGTGCCTGACAACATAGAGCATACCATGTTGTCCAATGACCACCATATGTTGTAGTAGTGCCCACACATCTACTGTCTTTGTTTGGTATCTGCCAATATATGTGTGTCACATACAAATTACACTTGCAGAAATTGCTCATCCATTACTATGACCCATTACTTTGGTCTTCATGAGGTCAGCTTGAGTAGGCCTAACAAGTGTCATGTCTTCCAATTAGGGATATGTTTAGTATTTCTCTGCATCACAAACTTTTGACAACAGGGAGGATTAACATGTCCTTAGATTGTGGTTAAGCATTCATACCAGATGGTCACATGTGCAATAATTGCCAGGTTACGCCACTGTGACCTGGGATGCATCAGTGAATGCCTCTTTACCAGGAGTGACATCACATGTAGTATGACCTAGACATTTATTTGTCTACTAGTTTAGCTTTGTGTCCTGGACAAGTTGGACAACATGTATAGAGCTGTTAGAGTCACACCATTCTTTGTTTCAAGGTATGACTGAACTACACAGTCACATCCATTCATGCATGTGACAGTTGCATTCTTGCCTATTGGTGAAGTGTGGTTGCCTTGTTGCTAAGTAACCAGTCCAGCACTGGCACAGTATGGGAAGCAACAATTGTATATGTTATATGAGATGCAACACTGATGTCGCTATGTGCTGACAAAGTTTTGTGTAGCATATGTGGACTTACTGTGTTGCACTGTGTGCCCATGACCATCCTATGGGCCTCTGTTCACAGTCAAGGGACAATCAGGTCACTATACTGCCCTCTATGACTGTGACACAGTGAAGAATTGAGATTATGGGCAACACATTCACTCAGGCTTTACATACTGTTGGTTGCCATTTTCACTTCCTTTGGATTGAAATGGGGTGTCTGACAGTCAGTGCACAGTTGCACCACACATACTCAGTACATGTGCAAAATACTGTGCATTGACACTTTTCTTTGATGTGATTTTTCCACACACATGTATTTGGCACAGGTTGTTTATATGCACACATGTTTCTGACCACATGATGTTGTTCTGTGGTGTGAAATACCCAAAACCTCCTACATTTCTGATTGGCCAGATTCACATAGGTGAGATATCAATGTATGGATATTTACAGTGATTGTAAGATGAAAGTCTGTACAGATGTGTAGTCTACATTAATTTATTTACATTTTTACAGACTATGGGGGTTACCGCCGTGTTCATACTGGCGGTCATTTTACTGACCGCCAGACCCCTGGTACCCAGCCGGCCGCATAATGAACATTCTGCTGGGCCGGCGGTGGAAACATTGTTTCCGCCCACCGGCCCAGCAGAATGCATGCCTGGACATTGCCGGAGGCTCCACATGGAACCACCGTCAATGCCTCTGTGAGGTGGGTCCAGCTGCACCCATCGTGCAGATCACTGCCCGTAAATCAGACAGTGACCAGCGTGATGGGGCACTGTACAGGGGCCTCTGCGCTGCCCATGCCAACTGCATGGGCAGTGCAGGGGGCCCCAGGGGAGCCCTGGAGCACCCCTTCTGCCAGCCTTTTTTCTGGGGGGGGAACCCGCCAGGGAAAGGCTGGTTGCAGAAGGGATCATTATCCAAGGGGCAGCAGCGCTGCCCTGTCAGAAAATGATTCCCTCCACCGTCAGGCTGCCTGTCAGCGACAGCCTGGCGGTGGAGGAGGGACACCTATGGCGACCCTCCCTGTGTTGATTATATGGCGGCTTTTCTGCCGTCGCCAGAATGGCGGTCTGAACCGCCATGTACATAATGAGGGCCTATGTTGCCAAAAACCTTGAGACTGGCATATCTTGCCATCTAACACGATCAGTCCTCTGTAAAGAAATTCTGGACCATAGGGTCTTTTCGATGAGTACCAATATTTTCCCCTCTGTCCTCCTCATCATCAGTTTCATCCTCCTCCGCTGGTTCCTGCACATCATAGAACTGGTCCCATGGGACATTTGCCCAAACACAGATATTGTGGAAGATACAGCACACAAGTATAATTTTGCAGACTGTTGGTGGTGAGTATAGCGGCCAGCTACCGGACATATCAAGACAGTCCTTTGTTGTAGTTAAGCTGTGCCTTGGTCTGTGGATATGCAAACGGGGTCATTACCAAGGACTGCAGACATTCTTGGTCAACAGAAAAGACAAAGGGAGAAAAGGCAGTCAGTGCACTTTTGACAGACAAACACAGTGGCTTTGAATGTCCTGCAACATGTGCATTTGAAGTTTGTATTACATATGTGGTCAAACGAATGGTAAAAGTGTGAGGTACACCCCACCTACATGTGCACTCTATGAGTTACCACACACAGATATGTTCATTGGGTCATTCCTCATTTGCTGTTGTTGGGTCAGTTCTGTACTTTACATGAACTTACAAACCAGTAGGCCATTTCCATATTGGCCTTTCTGAAATCTCGTTTATGATGGAGTGGCAGAGGATGTATGCATCATGTGCACACTCCCAGGATATTTGGCAAGGACTTTGGTGAACAGGCCACGATGATCCACGATGGTCTGGGAATTTATGGAGTGCATGTGTTTTTGGTTCCGGTATATGTATGATGTAGCTGCTGAGGGAACAAGTTGCACATGTGTGCAGTCCATGGCACCCAGCGCATGTGGGAAGCTGGCAATGGCGTAGAAGACTTGCTTGATCTCCAGCTGCAGTTGTTGCATGTTGGGGAAGAGGAGGTACTGTGGTGTTAGGCAAATGATAGCATCCAGGACAGCATTGAAGAAAGCCAAGAAGGATGGCTGGGAGACACAAGCTACTCTGGCTGTCGTGATCTGGAAAGACCCTGAAGCCAACATGTGCAGTACAGTCATGAACTTCACCTGAAGCAGGATGTTGCTGGGCCTCCCAATTGGTGGTTGGAGCCTAGGTGCTATCTGATGCAACAATTGAATAATTTGTGATGGTGGTAGGGAAGGTGCATGTGGTTTGGGTGGTGGGGTTGTGGTCTTCTCCTAGTAACTCCCAGCTGCATAATGACGAGCTCCATGATGAAACTGAGTTTACCAGGCTGTTCTGTCTGACTTCTCTTTATATTCCTATGCCTACGTTACCGATGGACAGGAATTTTGACACATTTGTATACTTGCAGTAAACTCCCATCAGATGCATCACTTCTCAATGTACTTGTAAATATCCATGCATTGGTTTTGTGGTGGAACTTACACAGGAACACCTACCTTGCATACATTAATACTTACATGATGCAGTAGGATGAAGCGCAGGAACACTTCGGCACAGGATGACTAGAAATGATGCATCAGCTTAGATGCATCACCTTGTAAATTTGAAATACTGAATGCTCTGCCAATGGTTCAAAATGTTTGACTTATTGGTGGCACAAGCTTGTTGTAAATAAGCCCACATGGAGTTCCTTTCATGTGATGGTCCGAGTCACCAGGTACTGCTCATGTGAGGTAGGGGTTTGAAAACACTAATTATTGGTTTTTGGTGAGTAGAGAGTTGGGACAGGACTCTTGTTGTTCTCTGCAGAAAATGACCATCTTTTCATGATACCCCACTAAAACTTTACGCCCTTTCTGCTTTGCTGGCTTTTGAACTCTGTACATTTTACCCCTGCTAACAAGTGGTAAAGTGTCTTTGCTCCCTCTTAAACTTTGCAGAATATGGCTTGTTCCTAATTGGCACATTACCTTGCCTATATGCCCTTAGTATATAGAGTAGCACAGCAAGTGTACCCAGGACCTTTGGGTTAACTGGCACTTTTGCATTGCAACACCTATTGTGCCATCCTCTACAGTGACATTGCAAACATGACTTTAGTCCTACCATGGCCTGACTACTGCAGTGAAGATATTGGGAAATAGGATTAAATATTAATTCTACTATCTCTGGATGTGGACCAGTTAGAAACATGATTAAACCACTCTTTTATTATTTATTAAAAGCTCAACATACTGGTGAAGTTGGATTTTGAACAAGTATTAAGGAAATGTTACTTTTCAGAAAGCTACCCTTTCTCTGCTTTAAGCTCCTGGAGACAAAACTACATTGACTCTTCAGCAGTATCCATCCCTGATGAGGTTTGAAAACTGTGCCCAGAGCAGAGACAATGGCTTGGGTGTAGGGAGGTGTTTTCTCCTCCCCTGGCATTAAGACCAGTAGGTGTGTACTCAGGAATTTTAATTTATTTCAAAAGGCCTGCCCTGTCAGACGTCAGTGTTGGGTGAAACCTGGAAAGCCCCCAACTTTTGTCCTCTGAGTCAGGCAGGCACCAAACCCATTATTGGGAAAACTTCCCCAGAGCTGGTGGAAGTGACCTCAGAGTGACTGCTCATAACCCTGGCCAATCAATCAATCAATCATTTAATTTGTAGAGCGCTCTACGTACCCGTGAGGGTTTCAAGGTGCTGGGTGGGGGGGGGGTCAGCTGATGTTACTGATCGAAGAGCCAGGTCTTGAGGAGTCTTCTGAAGGTGAGTAGGTCTTGGGTCTGTCGCAGGTTGGTCGGGAGCGTGTTCCAGGTTTTGGCGGTGAGGTATGAGAAGGATCTGCCCCCAGAGGTTTTTTGTTGGATGCGGGGGACGATGGCGAGGGCGAGATATGCGGAGCGGAGCTGACGGGTGGGGGTGTAGAAGGTGAGTCTGTCGTTCAGGTCGATTGGTCCGTTGTCGTGGAGTGCTTTGTGAGCGTGGGTGAGAAGCTTGAAAGTGATCCTCTTGTCCACAGGGAGCCAGTGAAGGTTTCTCAGGTGGTGGGAGATGTGGCTGCGGCAGGGTACGTCGAGGATCAGCCGGGCGGAGGCGTTTTGGATGCGTTGGAGGCGTAGTAGGTCTTTTGCTTGGATGCCTGTGTAGAGTGCGTTGCCATAGTCTAGCCTGCTGCTGACGAGGGCCTGTGTCACCGTTCTTCTTGTTTCTATCGGGATCCACCTGAAGATCCTACGGAGCATGTGGAGTGTGTTGTAGAAGGAAGAGCAGACTGCGTTGACCTGTTTAGACATGGTGAGGGAGGAGTTGAGGACGAAGCCCAGGTTGCGTGCGTGGTTGGTTGGTGTTGGTGGGGTTCCTAGCGTGGTGGGCCACCAGGAGTCGTCCCAGGCGGAGGGGGTGGGTCCTAGGATGAGGACCTCCGTCTTGTCTGAATTGAGTTTCAGACGGCTGTTTTTCTTCCATTCGGCAATGGATTCCATTCTTTCCTGGAGGTTGGTTTTGGCTGTGCGCGGGTCTTTGGTAAGCGAGAGGATGAGCTGGGTGTCGTTGGCGTAGGTGAGAATGTTGAGGTTGTGTTGTTGGGCTACTTGTGCGAGGGGGGCCATGTAGATGTTGAACAGCGTCAGGCTGAGGGATGAGCCTTGGGGGATGCCGCAGATGATGTTGGTGGCTTCGGAGCAAAAGGGGGGGAGGCGGACTTTCTGGGTTCTGCCAGAGAGGAATGAGATGATCCAGTCGAGGGCTTTTCCATGGATTCCGATTTCGTGGAGGCGGGTTTTCAGGGTGAGGTGGCAGACTCTGTCAAAGGCGGCAGATAGGTCCAGGAGGATGAGGGCTGATGTTTCGCCGTTGTCCATTTGACGTCTGATGTTGTCTGTGGCGGCGAGAAGGGCGGTCTCAGTGCTGTGGTTTCGTCTGAAGCCGGATTGGGAGGGAGCCAGGATGTTGTTGTCTTCGCTGGGAAGGGGAGTAGGGAGATCGGTCGGAAGTTCTTGAGGTCGTTGGGGTCTGCTTTGGGCTTCTTGAGGAGGGCGCGGATTTCGGCGTGCTTCCAACTTTACGGGAAAGTCGCTGTTTCAAAGGAGATGTTGATGACCTTCTGTAGTTGGGGGGCGATGGTCGAGTCGGCCTTGTTGTATATGTGTTGGGGGGAAGGCGTCTGACGGAGATCCTGAGTAGATGGAGTTCATGATCTTGCGTGTCTCTGTGTCGTTGACGTTGGTCCAGGAGGTCAGGTGGTTTGCACAGGTGGAGCTTACGGGGGTGGGGGTGGGGTCTGGCGTGGGAGTGGCGTTGAAGCTGTTGTGGATGTCGGTGATCTTTCGGTGGAAGAAGGTGGACAGTGTGTTGCAGAGTTCTTGGGATGGAGGGATGTCGTTAACGTTGGCGCTGGGGTTGGAGAGTTCTTTTACGATGCTGAAGAGCTCTTTGCTGTCATGTGCGTTGTTGTCCAGGCAGTCTTTGAAGTGGGATCGTTTGGCTTGTCTGATGAGTTGGTGGTGTCTGCGGGTGGCACACAACCCTGGGTGAGCACACATGCTCCACAAAAGGAATTAAGTAGTTCCCCATCTTGAATTTTAGGAGTGTTTACAATAGGGCAAACAGGAACTGCTGCAAAAGTGGGCAGAGTTACCCCTGGCAATGTTTACCCCTTTGACAAGGAGTGACCCCCACCCTCTTGAAGATGCCAGGCTTAAAGACGACACCCAAAAGCACTCTCTTCAGTATATTTTTTTAATGTGTGGCAGAACAGTAGGGGACTAGGCCTGCAGTCAGTGACCTGTGAGGAGCCCTGAAGAACTGGAACAGCTTTCTCTTGTGCCTAGGACAAAGAAGTGGACTCAAAGGGTAGGTGGCTGTCTTCCTGTGTGATAAATGGGCCACAAAAAGTTGCAAGCTGGTTTTTTCCCAGTTCCCAGTTCCAACTGGGCTGACCTGGTGGCCTCTGCTGGACTGAGAATTAACCTCCAAGTGCTGTTTCTGATGGCCTGGGACACTTGGTCATGTCTAACTGTTCTTCTCCCACCACCACTGAAAACCTTGCACTTTCAGCCCTCTAGAGGACTCAGGCAAACACCACCCTCCTATCCAACTCAGAGATTCTCCATAGCAGAAAATCTGATTCACCACACCCTCAGTAAGAAAATAACCTCTCTCGTGAAACTCATAGTCAGATACAACCTGAGCCTTGTCCAGCCAAAGAATTCTGAGCTTCAAAAAAGAGAATATTTTTGAAGGTAAAAATCCTGGCTAGGCGAAGGTGCCAAAAATGATGAGAGGACTTCCCTGGCATGAAATTTGAATTTCTCTCACTCTTAGCTTTTCCTGCCAAAACCAATGGCTGTAGTAGTACCTCATTCAATGCGTATCCACCTTTTTGAAGTCTTCCTAGGATGCAGACCTGGGAGGCAGATTGCTGCTGCACCTCATTGAATAACTATTACTTCTAGAAAAAAGACTAAGGGATAGATTTACAAGAAAGTGGTGCATCAGTTGTGATGCGTCACTTTTCTTGTGCCCCCTTGAGCCGCCCTAACAACATCATGTGTGCACCGTATTTAAAATAACGCACACCATGGCACACGTTAGGACAATAGCGTCAAAATGTATGACGCTATTGTGGTACTTTGCAGGATTAGCGGCATAAATTGTGGCACTAATCCTGCAAAGTGAAGGAAGGCCAATTGAAAGTAATGGACATGTCTGAGCAGGTGCCTAAAAATGACGCTAAAAACGGCACAGTGAAATGTTGTAAATTTCACTGCTCATTTATTACGGGCACCACTGCAGTGGAAGGCATACATGATGCCTGGCGCAGGCATAATGTGGCGAATGAGGGAGCAAAGTGACGCAATGCAAGCACTGCTCCACTTTATAAATCTGGACCTAAGACCAAAGTTAAAACCTCTGAGCATGCCAAACCTGGCTGATTTATCTGATCTGGGCTCCATTGTGGTCAGCCTCAGATTGTGCCTAGGTCCTGGTCTACAGTGACCAGTGACCATTGACTACCTTGGATGCCTGCATATTTTGAAGCAATTTTAACATAGCATTCATGTTAGAAATGGGGTTTTGGGTTGGCAGTCAGGTTATCCTCTGTCCAAGCAAGAACCTTCACTCTAGTCAGGGTAAGTCACACACAATCCAAAATTAGCCTGTGCCCACCCTCTGGTAGCTTGGCACGAGCAGTCAGGCTTAACTTAGAAGGCAATGTGTAAAGTATTTGTGTAATAAATCATACAATAAGACAATATAGCACCACAAAAATACACCACACAGTGTTTAGAAAAATATATAATATTTATCAGGATAATTGTAGGTCAAAACGAATAAAGATGCAATATGAAGTTGTAGAGATATCACTGAAAAGTGATATAAAGTGTCTTAAGTCTTTAAAAAGCAAAACAAAGTCTCTTTCAAGCACAAAGTACGTGGTTTAAAGTGGAAAATCTCTGCAAAGGGCCGCAGAAGAAGAGATACGTGGAAAAATGGTGTGTGCGTCGATTTCTCCCCTGCACACATGGACTTGCGTCGTTATTTTTCACGCTGGGAAGTCGTGCGTCGTTTTCCAGTGCGCGTACAGTCTCTTTCCGTGGGTAGCAGGATTACCAGATGTTCCGGGGTCTGTGCGTGGATTCTTCGGCTTGTTTTTCGGCTGCGCGTCGTTCCGGGAGGCTGTGCGTGGAATTCTAGGTCTCACGGCAGGCGTCGCGTCAATTTCCCCTTTGGAAGTCGGGCGGCGTTGTCCTTGCGAGGCCGTTCGTCGAAGTTCCGGTCGCCCCGGAGGTGTCGCGCCGGTCAGCGTCCGTGTGTGGCGTTTTTCTCGCCACGGAGTAAGCTGTGCATTGACATTTTCGGGGCACGAAGAGTCCAAATGAAAAAGAGAAGTCTTTTTGGTCCTGAGACTTCAGGGAACAGGAGGCAAGCTCTATCCAAGCCCTTGGAGAGCACTTTTACAGCCAGACAAGAGTTCAGCAAGGCAGCAGGGCAACAGCAAGGCAGCAGTCCTTTGTAGAAAGCAGTCAGGTGAGTCCTTTAGGCAGCCAGGCAGTTCTTCTTGGCAGGATGCAGGTTCTGGTTCAGGTTTCTTCTCCAGCAAGTGTCTGATGAGGTAGGGCAGAGGCCCTGTTTTATACCCAAATGTGCCTTTGAAGTGGGGGAGACTTCAAAGAGTGGCTAAGAAGTGCACCAGGTCCCCTTTCAGTTCAATCCTGTCTGCCAGGGTCCCAGTAAGGGGTGTGGCAGTCCTTTGTGTGAGAGCAGGCCCTCCACCCTCCCAGCCCAGGAAGACCCATTCAAAATGCAGATGTATGCAAGTGAGGCTGAGTACCATGTGTGTGGGGTGTGTCTGAGTGAATGCACAAGGAGCTGTTAACCAAGCCCAGCCAGACGTGGATTGTAAGGCAAAGAAAGATTTAAGTGCAAAGAAATGCTCACTTTCTAAAAGTGGCATTTCTAGAATAGTAATATTAAATCCAACTTCACCAGTCAGCAGGATTTGGTATTACCATTCTTGCCATACTAAATATGACCTTCCTACTCCTTTCTGATCAGCAGCTACCACTTCAATAATGTATGAGGGCAGCCCTAATGTTAGCCTATGAAGGGAGCAGGCCTCACAGTAGTGCAAAAACGAATTTAGGAGTTTTACACTACCAGGACATGTAAACTACACCGGTAAATGTCCGCCTTTCACCCACACAGCACCCTGCTCTAGGGGTTACCTAGGGCACACATTAGAAGTGACTTATATGTGGAGAAAGGGGAGGTTTAGGCTTGGCAAGTACTTTTAAATGCCAAGTCGAGGTGACAGTGAAACTGCACACACAGGCCTTGCAATGGCAGGCCTGAGACAGGTAAAGGAGCTACGTAAGTGGGTGGCACAACCAGTACTGCAGGCCCACTAGTAGCATTTAATCTACAGGCCCTAGGCACATATAGTGCACATTACTAGGGACTTATAAGTAGATTAAATAGTCCAATCAGGTATGATCCAAGGTAACCATGTTTAAAGGGAGAGAGCATATGCACTTTAGCACCGGTTAGCAGTGATAAAGTGCGCAGAGTCTAAAAGCCAGCAAAAACAGTGTCCAAAAAGTGGAGGGAGGCAGGCCAAAAGTTAGGGGTGACCACCCTCAGGCTGTCAGGTCTAACAATTCATATCTCTAGTTCCTTTTATTGGATGTTTGCCATTTTGGTGTCATTTTATGTATAACATTTTATCTATTTTTCTAACTTGGTCTTGGACTTTTATTGCTTGGTGTTTTGACTTTTATAATGTTTTGCCACTGCATAAATATTTCACACTTAAGTCAATGTGCTATGTATCATAGCTACCAGGGGTTGAGCCCAGGCTAATTTAGTGACGTTGAGGATTCATCCTGACAAGAGTTCTGATTGCTACTTGTGCTGGGCAGTTGTTGATCACAAATAGTAACTAATTTCCTATGAAGTTGTTTTGGGGAGTCAGGGTGACAGCTTGACAGGTATTGAGAGGAGAACTCCATCAGAGTATGTTATGGTAGGACTTAAGAAAAATACATTTGTTGAGTGTTGATTTCCCATGCCACCTTTTCACCACCACAGCTAATCCATGTGATCAACTTAAAGCAAGATGTTCATCGGAAGACATAAAATAAAATTGTAGGTGGTCTGTCATTCGTAATAGGGCATTGTTCTCCTTGGGGTCTCTGTGACATCATATTCAAATTGAACTTAACTCCCAATATTCATGATGCAACTTGGGACTCTGTGGTCGAATACAATTCCATAACTTCTAGATACACACATACAACTCTTTTTTATTTTCCATTGTTCTTATATTCTTCCCAGTTGTCTTTTAAGATTGTTTCTTAATTTGTTTGTAGCCCCATTCCTTTATTTTTCATGTTTTGAACATTTCTAAACTATCTGTCCATATTTCATGCCGGTAATGGGACTTTGTGCAATGCTTTCTTCTCATAACGGGGTCCCTCTGCACACTCTCCTCTCTTGATACTCTCAAGCATGTCTGATGAGCAATGAGAAACTGGTGTACCTGAGAAGTGCAGAGCTTTTCACTTCTTCTACCTCCCAAGTAGATTTTACTGTTGTGTAAATAATCCATTTGCAGGCTGTAACCACACAGGCTGTAACCATGCAAGCGTTACCACCCTTGCTTTAACCACACATGTGCCTGAACCATGCAGATGCGTGGTTAAGGTACCATGCATGTGTGTACGTCTTGCACACAGCGGGAACAGCCAGGAGAGGAAAGTGGTCGGCCAGGTAAGTGGGGATGGGGCAGGTTTTAGGACAGTGCATGATAGGCTTTACGGTTTGGGTCAAGGGGTCAGGGTAGTTTTTAGGGCAGGGCAGGGTAGGTTTAGGGGTGAGGGCAGGGGCATGTAGTTTTTAGGACAGGTGGGGTAGGTTTTAGGGTTCAGGGTGGGGGGTCGGGAAGTGGTGTGGGTGTCAGGGTAGTTTTTAGGACAGTGTGTGGTAGGTTTTAGGGTTTAGGGTGTGGTGGGGGGTCAGGGTAGGTTTTAGGATAGGGCAGGTAGGTTTTAGGGTTCAGGGTTTGAGTGGGGTAGTTTTTAGGATAGGACAGGGTAGGTTTTAGGGTTCAGAGTGGGGATGGGAGGTCGGGGTAGTTTTTAGGATAGGACGGGGTAGGTTTTAGGGTTCAGGGTGGGGTCAGGGGCTCTGGGCAGTTTTTAGGACAAGGGCAGTTTTTAGGACAGGGCAGGGTAGGTTTTAGGGTTCAGGATGGGGTACATTTTAGGACTTTGTGGGTTACGTTTTAGGGTCCAGGGTAGGGGAGGGTAGTTTTTAGGACAGTGCAGGTTTTATGGTTCAGGATAGGGGCAGGGGGTCAAGTCATTTTTTGGACAGGGTGGTGTAGGTTTTAGGGTTGAGGGCAGGGGCCTGGGTCATTTTTAGGACAGGGCGGGGTAGGTTTTGGGGTTAGGGCGGGAGTGGTGGGGTCAGGGGAGTTTTAAGGGTAGGGCGGGGTTCCTTTTAGGGCTCATGGCTGCAGGTGTAGGGCTTAGGGCAGGGGGTGGAAGGGGCAGTTTTAAGGGTAGGAACAGGGTGGATTGCAAAATATGGTACCAGGTATAAGAGGGCAGGGCAGGGGACAATTTACCACGCATGTTCCTTTACCGAACATGCTTTTCCAACTAAATTAATTGTAAAGGCATGTGTGGTAAAAACAAGGCCGTTGTTGTAAGCACGTTCTTGAGGCATGCATGGTTCAAGCATGTGTGAATCCATCATACAACCACGGAAAGGTCTAGAGTGCAAGTGAAATGGCAACTGATGTGTTGCCTGCATTTTTTTCTATGCAGTTACATTACTTTTATTTTCTTATTTCTTATTTTAGTATCCATTGATAACATTATGCTGGGATGAATAGTCTTCTTCCTATTAAATGTTGCCTACGCCTGGGGGAAAGTTTTACTATGTCGATGTAATCAATCTCACATAATTTTGGGCATTTGCATTCTGACTGTAGAGTGTAATACAGAAGATTTTGCCTTTAGGCTGCATTGAGTAAAATAAAACTGATTGCAGGAACATGGTTGCATTGAGAGGAGAACTCACTTGAAGCCTTTTCTGAACCTCACTATGGTCCTCATTACGACACTGGCGGCCGGTGATAAGGTGGCGGTAATACTGCCAACAGGCTGGCAGTACTTACTGCCAAATTATGACCCTTGTGACAAAAGCAATTAAGTTCACTTCTTTGAAAAGTATTTACTTTTTATGGGCTGATGTGTGATAGAGGACACACCACACTTTTTTACTTTTTGGACCTCACATCATATTTTTTTCCTGGAAGGCCTGGAGTCTGGACTAGGGGATGCAGACTAGACTGAGGTGGAGAGCAAGGGAGAATTAATATAATTAACATTTTGGATGTTGCAAGCCGATAATATATTTTCTACCCTTCATTGCTTTTCATCCAGATTTGTGATTACTCTGTGCTGTATTACCATTAGGGGCTTTGTCTACTGTAGACTATTGGTATTTATCTTAGTTATTTAAATTGATTTTTCACTGTGCTAGACATGTTGCCTTTATTTGCAACCAAGTTTAGAATTTTGTTTCATGTTGTTCATTTAGGTCTGCAAACCCCAAAAAAGGTCCATGGAGCTGAAGCTCTCTGATTGGCCAGCCACAACTTTAGAAAAATATTGCGATTGGCTTACAGGACTTAGGGACTTGATCTCCGAGTCCTAAACACAATTGAAAAATAGCATTGGTGGAATGGGTAGCAAGCCTTGGCCTTCTGGTCCAGATGTGGGGGTCCCAAAGAAACCACATTTAGGTAAAAAAAATGTTGGATTTCTTCATATCACTCGTGGACTCCAGGTTTGGGGTTACCATCCCCGGCACAGCCGTGGGGTTTGCAAACCATAGCCAATGGTTCACTTAGCCAAGGAAAGGACCATGGACCAATGTTGGACCTCCCTCGGTTTTTGCTGACCCATTTTAGGTGTGTCAAGCCTATAACCTCAAAAACAGCACACTGACACTGGTACAAAGACAGTCGTAAAATGTTGTTGGGAGGTCCACTTTAGACCCACTGACTAAGACCTGAGAGTCAGGTTATGCTCATTGTCTGCTTTATGTAGCCTTTCAATTGCCCACCATGGGCAGCTACTCCCACGTGCACAACCTTAGGCCCCAAACTGCTGCAGTGGTTTTCCCCCACTGTGCAAGGTGTAGACCCAGTAAAAGGTCAAATAAAAAAATGACTTTTTATAATTTCGGAAGTCCCTTCAAAAGAACCCCCACTAAGGCCTGGGGATCAGGATGTGCTCCCTTTATCCCATTTAAGGCATTTCATGCAGCAGTTGCTAACATCCAAGCCCTACTGCACACAGGCTATGGTTGTTTGCACTGAGGATTGCCACAGTACCAGGTCTATGGCATGGCTCTGTCTATGTTAGACCTGCAAGCCTTAGGGTGGTTTCATCCAAACATTTTGCCTTACTCCTCCATATTTTTGAGATCTCATTTTTGCTGATGTTAGAACTCTGCATACTTTACCACTGCTCACCATTCCTAAAGTGTGTATGTTCACTCCATAAAACATGGTAACATTGGCTTGTCCCCAGCTGGCATATTAATTTTAATTATATGTCCCTAGTAAAGTGATACTACATGTAACTAAGGCCTATCAATCAAATGCTATTAGTGGGCCTGCAGCACTTGTTGTGCTACCAAACTTAAGTAGCCCTACAAACCTGCCTCAGTCCTACCATTGCACCCTGTATGTGCAGTTCTAAAATGACTTTTGAACTTGGCAAAATACACCTTTTTCCCTGCCCAAAACTTCCTTTTTAATACATGTCACCCCTAAGATAGGCCACAAATAGCCCACTGGGAATTGTGCAATGTATTTAAAAAGCAGAATATGTGATTTTAAGTTTTACATGTCCTGATAGTCAAACACTCTTAACTTTGTTTTCACTTTTGCAAGGCCTACATCTCCCATAGGACAACTTTCAAGCTAAATTTAATAAGGATACCTGCCAAGTGGGAGCAGGTGAACTGTTCACGCTTGGTGTATTTGGAATTCAAATGAAAAATCCTCCTTTATGGGAAAGTTGGATATGGAATTACAAATTTTAAAATGCTACTTTAAGAAAGCTGGTATTTTTCCTGCCTTAGCTGTTTAGTTCTTGCGGCCTGTACCTAGGCCACCTGACTGTGTGTAGGTGGCAGTTGATATTTGTGTATTCCTCCTTCCTCCGTGCTCCCACCCCCTGGACTCACTCACCTGTGCATCCATGACATTGACAGTCCATTTGTTAAAAATAAGGCTTACGTTTTTTCAGACAAGGTATGGGTCAGCATGAAGGAGGAGGTGTCCAAGATGCTGGTGTTAAGGGTAATTAAGCCCTCCAATAGTCCCTGGTCCAGCCTGGGGGTGGTGGTACCCACGGCTGCCCCAGCAAGCACAACTCCACTACTTAGGTTCTGCGTGGACTAATGGGGTCTCACTTCTGTCACAAAGACTGACACACAGCTCATCCCTTGAGCTGATGAGCTCATTGACAGGCTGGGTGCTGCCACGTTCCTGAGTACCTTTGACTTTACATCAGGGTATTGGCAGACCGCTCTGACTGAGAATGCAAAAGAAAGGTCATCATTCTCCACCCCAGAGGGCCTCATCCAATTCTAACTGACGCCCTTTGGTTTGAGGAATGCCCTGCCAGATTTCAGAGGTTGGTCTTAGGACTCTGTGCACTTTACCACTGCTAACCGTTGCTAACGTGTGTGTGCTCACTTGTTAATAAGGTAATGTTAGTTTGTCCCCAATTGGCATAATTAAATTACTTATAAGTCCCTCCTAAAACGTTACTACATGCACCCATGCCCTGTGAATATAATACTATTAGTGGACCTGATGCATGTGTTGTAGCACCCACTTAAGTAGCATTACAAACCTGGCTGAGGCCTGCCATTGCAGTCTGTGTGAACAGTTTTAAGCTGCCATTTTGACCAGGCAAAAACAAGCCTTTTGCCAGGCCCAAACCTTACTTTTTTATACATATGTCACCCCTTGGGTAGGCCCCAGACAGCCCACAGGCCAGGCTGCAATGTATTTAAAAAGTAGGGTACATACATTTATGTTTTACATGACCTGATAGTAAAAAACTCTTGCATTTGTTTTTCACTATTGCAAGGCCTACTTCTTCCATAGGGCAACATTGGAGTTACCTCAATATATTTAATAAGGACAACTTTCAAATGGGAACAGGTAAAGAGTTTATGCCTGGTATCTTTGGAATTGTAATGAAAATTCAGCTTTTATTGCAGCATTAGATTTTGAATTAAAAATGTTGAAATGCCACTTTTAAAAGTTGGCATTTTCCGGCTTTAGCCATAAAATGTTTGCAGCATGTCCTTTGGTCACATGACTGGGTGTAGTTGGTAGTTGGTCTTTGTGTGTTCCTCCAAGACAGCTGTACACAATAGAGAGCTTAAGTGTGCCTAGATGGGCAATCACTGGCAGGATCGGAGGGAAGAGTTAGGCACTGCCCCTCATACACCTGAATATGATGTGTACTGCCTTCACAAAAATAATTGCATAACCCTGCAGTTAGTCTGGAGCCAGAGCAGGGGATTTAAAAAACCTGTGCAATTCAAAGAGAGACATCTAGAAGCTTCTCCCACTTCAAAGGAGGCACAATGTATAAAAATTGGACCTCAGACAACAACTCTTCAAAACACTTCTGGGTCTGTGGAAGACTCTGGCCCTCATTATGAACACGGCGGTCGAAACCGCTGTGTTCATGCTGGCGGTCTTACAAATGACTGCCAGCTCCCCCAGAACCCCGACGGCAGTATTAAGAACATTCCTCTGGGCCGGCAGATGGAAACATTGTTTCCACCCGCCGGCCCAGAGGAATGCCTGGCCAGGACTTTGACGGCAGCTCCACATGCAGCTGCACCCACCGCACAGAGGCATTAGCAGCGGGTGCAGCTGCACCCGTCGCGCAGATCACTGCCCGTAAATCGGGCAGTGACCTGCGTGATGGGGCACTGCACGGGGCCCCTGCACTGCCCATGCCAAGTGCATGGGCAGTACATGGGCCCCCAGGGGTGCCCCGGTGCACCCCTTCTGCCAGCCTTTCCCTGGCAGGGAAACCCACCAGGGAAAGGCTGGCGGCTGCGGAATCATTATCCGAGGGGCAGCACCGCTGCCCTGTTGGATGATGATGCCGACTGCCGCCAGGCTGCCTAACAGAGGCAGCCTGGCGGTGAGTAAGGGACGCCTATGGCGGCCTTCCAAGGGTTCACTATGTGGCGGTGTGAGCGGCCATGCCGGCTGGTGGCACACACCGCCAAGATAATAATGACTGCCTCTGTCAGGAAGAAGGACTGCAGTGCTGCTGAAAAGACAGCCACTCTCCCGGACTGCTGGCCTAAAGAGCTGCTGCCCTGCTGTGCTGACTTCATGCCCTGCTGTCCTTTTGCCTGGGTTAGAAGGACTGGACCTTCAACCTGTACCAAGGCCCACCAGAGTGACTGCAAGGACTAGTCTCTTGTGGCCAGCACCTAGACTCTGCAACTGTGAGTCCTACCCTGCCAAGTGGTGCCACCCTAGTCCTGGACCCTTAGAAGTGGGCCTGAAGGTGCTCTGCCAGCCCATCTGTGAACTCAGTAAAACTAACACATCTCCCTTGCTGTGTGGTGAAGTCCCAAGCAGAAATAGCCCATCAACTCTGCTGCATGGTCTTTCCCATCGCAAGGACTTTGCATCACTTTGGCAGCCTCATTGGAACCGCCACTGTGAGAAACACTCCTGATGCATGCCCTCACATTGCAAACCCCTCATCGATGGCATCCTCAACAACAATGCAGGACTCAGCATCACAAGCCCTGCATCTCTTATAATCCAGCCAGTGCATGACACATGCTCGACACAGGATTTAGCCTTGTAAATCTCTCTTGTTGACAGCCGCATGTCGGGCCTGCAAACTCAGATATCCCCCAGTAAAAAAATACTGAGTTGATCATTTGCAGGGACCAATGCTTGTTTACAGAGACCAATGCTTTTTTGCAGAGATCAATGCTTGTTGGAACTAATACTTGTTAGAGACAATGCTTGTTTGGGAACATGTTGCGCAAGCCTCCAGCATCTTTATGGCTCAGACTGGGTATGGCTCATTATGACTCAGACTGGGTGTGGCTGAATGCAGCAGGTATTTAAACCATACCCAGTCTGAGTGAATTGCGTGATGTAAAGGTCACCGCTGCATAGAAGGAACCTCTGCTTCTCCATTTTTGATCTTCACGTTCTTCTCCCTTCAGCATCTTCTGGAAGAAGAAGAGACCAAGGGAATTAACCCTTAAAAAGGCGGTAAGGCGCTGCTCGCGATCTAACAACATTTATTGCTAAAACTTGATACTTGCTGACTTGAAACTTGATAAGTGAATGTTCTAGGATACGATGGGATGTTCGCCTTTTGTCATGCTATAATGCTTATTGTAGTTGCTTGAATGATACCACACACAAAGGAATTTCTATTGAACAGTTATGAAAATGATGTACTGTGAATATGTTTATTATTGCTGAGTTTAATGTGGCATTACTCTTGTTGTTAGCGATACGATGTACTGTGAATATGTTTATTTTCACTGAGGTCAAAGTGGCATTTGCATTGTTCCAAACTGTTCCTGGTGATGAGAAACATTCTGTGTTTGGCACTTAAACGAAGTTGAAGCTTATCTTTGCATTGCTCAAATTTACGCTGTGATGTAACAGTCATAAGCCAGTTTCTCGTGAAGCTGAACGCTATTGATTAACCCTATGTATTCATAGTAATACAATGGGAAATTGTAACCCTTGATATTAATCCCATGTTTTCAGTGTGATTTTAACCCCTGAATTGTGTTCCTCACAATACTAGCACAGTACTATGATTAACCCATGAATATCTGGAGAATCTAATTCCCTGAGAGTTTGTTGTTATTGTTGCCTATGTAAATGTCTGTGGGTCGAGTGAGTCAGCATCTTGGGAAATCTCATCAAAGTGAAACATGCAAGATATCCACTGAATGTTGAGGAACATCTAGGTAGGCTTAATTGAGGTGATGAGGGACTAATCTGGGATCACAGTGGGAGTAGTTATAGACAATATAGGAGGATCAAGGTTCTTATTTAATTAAAGGTAATCTACATTGTTTCTGAAAATTTCTAGAGAGAGGGAGAGATGTCAAACGTGGGAAAGGGGACCCCAACAGGTACATCTAGCTTTCACATCCTAGTTTAACAATATAGTATACATGGGATATGGGATATTAGTTATTTGACTGATGTGTAATTTATCACTTAAAAACCGTCTTTCAAGAACCATCACTAAGTGTTTGCATGCAGCCCTGCAACTCCAGTGTAGTGAATCCTATCTTGTTTTAAACTGGAAGCAGGAGTTAGCTTAGCCTTCTGGATTCCAGACCCGTGCCTCCGTCTCCCAGTTAATTTGACCCTACTTAGCTTGCTCTGTTTTAGTTCCATTATTTAATTATATTTGCTATGATGGCTGCATTGTTTTTTTTAGTTAGGACAATGTTTTAGTTTCATGCTATCAGTGTCACTATGCTAAGGCGTCATCACTATCAGCCCCAGTGGATAGATAAGATGTAGGTATTCACATTAGGTTCTTTCATACTTTAGGCTTTCAAATAATTGTTTATGTGATTGCCGTCCCAAGCATGTCTTGTTATCTATTGATTGGGAACAGACCTACATCAGGGGTCCAAGCCAATCTGTATAAATGCACCTCACATTGACAGTCAGTGTGATTCCGACCAGATGCCATCTCTGCTATCGATGCTGCACATCTCCTTGACGCTGACCCAGTCATCGTCTCCCTCCGGAGTCTGAGCTAGAGACTTCATTTCAAGGTAACAAGGGTTGGGGGGCTCTTCTCATCGACATGGTATCTCTTTAGGTTAGAGATTAGGGTTCTCATGCTAGGGGATTAGGACATATTTCATATTTTATGTCATTTTGTCTTATTGCAAGATGGTGGGGGCATTTGTATTAATGACTCTCGTATTCACAATTCTGTTTCTTGCACTGTTCATTATCCTAATCATTGCAGCCCATTCAACTTATCGTAGATTGCAGTTTTGTTAATAAAACCTATTGAAAACTGTACTGCATAATTGCCTGTGTTTGATTGAGACATGTTGTTCATGTGAGAAAGGGATAATCTCTGTTTAACCATGACACTCCCTGAAATGTCACACTCTCGAGTCCATGCGTAAAGGCCACCACAAATCACCTTTTAATGTTTGGGGTTTTGGTGAGGTGCTGCTTGTGAGCCGGGAGGGTTGGGACGACAGTTGCGACCTGTTGTAGGATTGGCATAGTCGCCTACAAACATAAGTACTGTCATCCTTAAACTACCAGTCTTGCCTAGAGCCAGAGTCAAACCATGACATGGCACCACCAACGATGGTGTTTAGGCACTAATTTACGGGCACCCTGACTATCACAGTCTCACAAACAACAGGTACCCTAAGTACCATTATATATAGACGTCCGTGTTCTTGGGGAAGATCCTACTCAGCTGAACAGGGAGCACCTAATTAGTCTGTAGGTTGTTCGAGCTTGAACCATTAAAAGGACGTTTTTTCCCCACTTGGTGTTCCATCTCTTTACCCACTTCACAATATGGCTAATGCCTTAGACATTCCTGAGAATGCTAGTCAAGCATTAACATTACACCTAGTAGCGCATTGCTTAACAGATGAGGGCGGGGATGTCACATTCATAGTAGAAGCTAGTGAAGTTTACCAAACAGAAACATTTTACTCTTGGGTCACCTGTCATGAGGAAGACCAAAGATCGTTCACATTCCACACATATAGAATTGAAACGTACCTCAACTGTACCAAGCATACCAGTATCTTAAAATACCGATTACTTATCCAGAACATCAAAACTGGTTTAATGTCTCCCTACCACATGTAATACAACCCGTGAGATTAGGGCCCTTAGGTAATGATGGACCAACGTGGCCTATGTTTGCCACATACACACCTCACCCAGCTATACAAAATATGCAGGCAGCTCATCTGTGAAATCAATATGTTGAAATAGTAACACTATATAGACGACTTGTTTAGTTTGTAATGCGAACTCTGAACAGTACACCAGCGCGTCCAGCACCACCAGCACCTGCTGGTTACCAATTGGCTACTACTGGGATAAATCCACAAACAGTACATTCTATCATAGGAAAAGTACCAACAGAACAAGAGAAAATCCTGTTCTGAATAGCCCAGAAAACAAACCAGCTGGAAACTATGGGGGTCATTACAACCCTGGCAGTCTTCGACCGCCAGGGCTGTTTTAGAGGAAGCACCGCCAACAGGCTGGCGGTGCTTCCAGGGGGATTACCGCTCCGCCGGGACCGGCGGTTTCCCACCACTTTGGTCCAGGCGGATTTAATCCCCCAGGGCAGCGCTGCATGCAGCGCTGCCCAGGGGATTATGAGTCCCCCTCCCACCAGCCTTTTCATGGCGGTTTGAACCATCATGAAAAGGCTGGCGGAAAGGGGAGTCACGGGCCCCTGGGGGCCCCTGCACTGCCCATGCCACTGGCATGGGCAGTGCAGAGGCCCCCTGCCATGGCCCCATGGAGCTTTTTACTGTTTGCTATGCAGACAGTGAAAAGCACGACGAGTGCAACTGCACCCCTCGCACAGCCGCAACACCGCTGGCTCCATTTGGAGCTGGCTCCCATGTTGCGGCTGAGATTCCAGCTGGGCCGGCGGGCGGAAACCAGGTTTCCACACGCCGGCCCAGCGGGGATCTCATAATAGACCCCGCGGGAGTGCAGCCGCATTGGCGGCCGCCTGGCGGTTCAACCTTGCCAGGCGGCATAAGCCGCCCGCCAGGGTTGTAATGAGGGCCTATCTTTTCTCATATGGGTCCACAGGAAAAAAATAGAATTCTCACAATGTGTTTGCCCTTTGGGATGGTTCTCTCGGTGGATGACTGCGCCACATAGGGTGCAGTCTTCACTGCAATTTCTACTACCACACATGGTACCCCGACACTTGCCAATTTACCAGAAGTGTTAAAACTAATTTAGAATGAGCACGGGGCTGTACCAGCCCTGGATTTGGGGATGAAGTTAATGCATAACTTTGACGCAGTCTTCTCAATCATACTCAGTAACATTAAAGGGGAAGCGGTAGCATTGGCTATACGCCAGCGCCTCCGAGAGATTCCACATTTGGAACAGGAGAAACAGCTACCAAAAATAATTTCCAACACCTATACCAGTATAGGACGGGATAGTTTGGGAGCTGAGCCAAAAAAGCTAGAAATACACCACCCCTAAGGAAGGTACTAAAGAAGCACAGTAGGGTTTTAAATAGCGCTGGGATAAAGAAAAGCAATTTAAAGACAGACAAAATCAAAGAGCAGATTCTCCACACCCAGAGAACTCCAACAGGAAATATACTCTCAAAAATAGAGAAAATATAAAAGCTCCTGACAGATATCCTGATTCACATTCCCCTCGTTCCTTTCAAGACTCACCGGATAGACGTAGCGAGAGAAGGGCCATCCTGATCGAAGTCCTGAATACATGAAACAGAATGAAGACTCACCACAGTCTTCAGACAAAAAAAGAAAATAAGTCCCCACAACAAAGGCCACAGTTTAAAAAGAAAAAGGTGTCAGCACTGTCAATTAAAAATGCCAGTATAGTTGAGAACATTGTTGAAGAACAAGACGTGGGCAGTGACACTGTTAGACAGTGCAGCAGAGGTTACAATATGTCGCCAGAGTCTGAAAGATCATCTGGTTGCGACAGCAGCTAGCAATTACATTGCAGTTGAGACTGCGGTTCTCCCACCTGACAGTGTTTATGATTAAAAAATCCAAATTCAGGGAGACATAGAGTGCAACATTGGTGTGATATTTTGGCATGAACTTAGTTGTGATATCCTGCTGGCCAAGAGGGACTGGCCGTAAGCTCCCACATGGGGAAGATTTATTTTGCCTTCTTTCTCTGATCTTGTTCCAGAAGCAGTAAAACAAGCCTACACTGTCACTTAGGCTTTAGCACAGGCACCTGCGTTATACCACAATCATGTAGGTTCTGACAAGGACTCACCTTGTCATGTAATACCTACCTACCAGGTCTACCCCCCAGCTTCAACCACAATATCCTGTTAAGCATGAAGCTAAAGCTCTGGTGAGGGAGATCCTCACTCAGCTCGATTACCAGGGAGTAGTTGAGCCCTGTGTCTTTGCAATGAATAACCCGTTATTCCCTGATGCAAAACCAGACTATTCCTACAGAATAGTTTTAGATTACAGATACTTAAACAGTCATACACGCACATACGCTATACAAAATTCGCATAGCACAGCACTAATTAATAACATAGTGCGCAAAAAAATACAAAACAACCTTGGATATTTCAATTGGTTTTTCTGCCAGAACTTAGCACACAAAAGTCGGGACCTGAGTGCATTCTCATTTGGCTCACAAAAACATTTCTGCTGTTTGCCCCAAGGCTACCTGACCAGCCCAAGGCTGTTCTCAGCCCATGTAACATCAATATTACATGATATTGATCCCGAGGTGTTGTCTTATTTAGATGACATCTATCTCATATTACATGAGATAGATCCCGAGATGTTGTCTTACGTCGATGACATCTATCTCACAGATGACGACATCAACATTCATCTTGCCAGGGTCGATCGGATCATTTTAGGATTTGCAGCCCTTGGTTACAAAATTAATTTTAGGAAAACTAAAATAGTCTTTCTCAGCTTATTGTTCCTGGGATACAAGCTTTCAAACGAGGGAAAGAGCCTTGCCCCGCACTTTCTAGAGAAATGTGCACAGCTTCACCCACCTAACACTTTCAAGAAACTACAGTCTTTACTTGGTTTCTTTAATTTTGGCAGAACTTACATTCCTGACTATGCACAATGTATCAAGCCACTCTATGACTTAATACGCCCTGATTTGTCTAGCAGACACTGGACAGTTGAACACTCACGCATCCTTAGGGAACTACAACAGGACATGCTAGAAGCAAAACACGTATTCTCCCATGGTAACAAAACAAATTTGGTCATCAGAATAATTGCTGGTGCCATTGGGTTCACTTATGTCAACTTTAACGAGGGCGACACGGTGCCAAGAGCATATAAGTCACATTTATACTCCAATGCAGAACAACGTTTTGCATCCACAGAAAAAATTCTAACTGCAGTTCAGATGGCTGTCATTAAGGAGAGGCCCCTTGCCCAAGGGAAACACATTATTGTCGGTACCCCCGGTGCCAGCCTTAGATGCTGTCACCAAGGCAAGCGTTCCTAATGCTAAAGCATTACATCTACGCTGGATTCAGTGGGAAACCTCCCTGACTACCATTGATGTAGATTACATCTTTGATCCAAAACTTCATACACAAGAATATCTCCAATATGAACAGGAGTACTCCGCTCCTCTAGATATTTTGCCACTTGACAGATACCATGCTGTCATTTACACTGATGGTTCAGCACAACCAGCTGTAGGTGCCAAAAATCGATGAAGGACGGTGTATTCCACCCTCATAATACCTACATGCAGACCCTTGGGGACTGCACAGCTCAGGTGGCTGAACTCAAAGCCCTTATACTAGCGCTAGAACACACAGAGCCAGGACTAATAACTTTTATTGTCTGTGACTCATACTACCGCATCCAATCTTACAATGATTATCTTAATCATTGGCGATTGAACAGGTTTATAGACTCCAAAGGGAACACCATAAACACAGAACTCTGTGGGGGAGGGCGGCTGATCTCAAGGATAAGCTACCTTGTGTCCATGTAGTACATACATTGGGCCACCAACGTGTAGGAGTACATGTTCTTAGCAGCACATTTAATGATGAAGCAGTCAAATCCGCAGTAGCTATGGCTTCTGTGGCTGCAGTGACTCATTCTCAGACGAGATTGGAAAATGAAATTCTGAGTGCTGTGAAAGCTTCAGCTGAAGGCAATTCTCTCCCAAAAGCACACCCTACAAAATACTCTTACCCCATCAGTGCACAGAATGTTGCCTACGCAACACTTCCTGGGGTTAGAGATCGAGTGATCCCCAACCAAGACTAGATATTAGATCTAATAAAAGTAGCGCATGAGGGTGTCGCATCTGCTCATGTTGGTATTTTGGCCACAGTAACACTCTTACAGAAAAGCTTCTGGTGGCCAGGTCTATACAAACAGATAAAGCAATACGTCCTTTGTTGTGACATTTGCCATAAAATGAAGGGCTCCAATATCAAACCCCCACCGCAGACTTCCCTTTTAGTGTTCAACAGGCCACTACAATGTGTGTACCTGGACCACTGTGGTCCACTTCAACCTGATGGTGCATACAAATACATTTTAGTCGCTCTAGATTCTTGTTCTAGGTTCCTGTGGGTGTGGCCACAGCAGTTGGCTGACGTTCAAATGTTATCAAAGAATTGCTGATCTTTATCTGTACATATGCGGTTGCAGCATTCCTTTCGGACCAGGGCCCTGCCTTTGCCTCTACGGCATTCAGGGACACCATGGGGACGATGGGTGTTGAACTCCATTACCCCTCATCATACCATCCTGAGGGAAATTCGGTCGTGCAGAGGAGGAATGGAGATCTAAAGCAGACCTTAACAGCTAGAGTATTAGGTTCTGGCCGTAGTTGGCTTCATCACCTATATGGTGTCCAGAAAGCACTGAATAATCTGCTAAAAGGGTCCTTGGGGGGATGCACACCCTATAAGATTCTCTTTGGGATACCTATGTATGTCCAAGATCTTGATGGTCTTGGTTTGGTGGCAGCAGATAAACCTTTTGACATAAATGAAGGTCTCACTGTCTTACAGGAGCTTCAGCAATTTTGTGATGATAAATCATCCGACAGTGCTAACACCTTAGGAATAAGGAATTTACCAACTTCTTCTACTGTCTGGATTCCTAAAGTTGGGGATCTGGTTTGTGAGACGATCGCTGTGAAGAAAGAATTCGGTCTATCTTAGAGTGCACCGGTCCCAGTACTTGGAATACAAGGTACCAGAATTGTTATTCTACCACTGCTGCCTGGTTCAAAAGCAAACAGGTACATTTCCATTGAAGACGTCAAACTTCACCATGTGGCCGATCCTGCACAGTAGACCCAGAGGTGCCTTAGGTAGTTCCCGCTCCCCTATCACTACCCAACAGGACATACCTCTTGAAGGAAGAAACAACAACACTTCTGACTACACAAGCATGTCCAACTATTCTACAAATGCCTCCTTGACCATGGGGATGGCAGAAAATTAGCACTTGCTGATTCCTGTTACCACCTTAACGACATCACCTGTCCAAGGCGTGGCTGTCTCCTATTCCCACACAACACAAACAGATGACATCGTCTACTATGAGCCTCCAGGTGAAGTGGAGACATCCACCAGTAATGCACCTGCGCCTGTGTTTGCGCAGACTGCTTCTGGTTATTTCATCGACATTGATGACTTTTCTTCAGATTCATCCACTCCTGTGATTGGAAATGTTTCAAAGACACGTAAGCTGTATCTATGGCTCTAAAATAACTATTTGACTCACCCATGGATCTATCTATGGTTATCCTTGACATTATTTGCATTTTTCCTACGGATTGGTTTCGTGACTGTTTTCTTCTTGCTTATAAGGCCGGAAAACAGGCCGGGTTCGTGACCCCCACACTGCAAAGGCCATGTAGGAACACCTGTTTGCAGATCATTGAATGACTAACAGTCGTCTCACATTCGCTTCCACTGAGAAAGACCTCTATTTCACTGTTCAGCCACATGTATTGAAAGGGCAACTCCAACTCTTCTTTATTATGGCTAGTGTCTAGCCACTTGTACCTGCCTATGGCAAGATGTTTCAGTCATTTCAAAAAACTAAAAGTGGAAATGAGCAGATTTATGATGCCATGTAGGAGCCTTACTGTTGATGGAATCTCTGAGACTGTGAAAGTCAACTTCTTTAACTTTTCTATGTGAAGCATGGTGAAATTCACTTCCCTTTTAGCCATTATCTTTTGTTCCTTGGATAAATTAAAAGCAGCAAGCAGGTCACTACCGTTAATATACTTCCATGGAACTCGTCCGTTTTTCAGAGTCTGTAATAT
The DNA here is from genome assembly GCF_031143425.1 of Pleurodeles waltl. NCBI lineage: Eukaryota > Metazoa > Chordata > Amphibia > Caudata > Salamandridae > Pleurodeles > Pleurodeles waltl. Next base: position 1,096,111,454 of record NC_090437.1, read on the forward strand.
CCAACCTAACTGCATGATGGAACACAGCTGACTTTGTCCATGGTATAAAAGGGACATGTCTGTCTGAATAATATCAATTGCAGACAACACTATGGCACATATTTATACCTTTTTAGCGCCGCATTTGTGCCACTTTTTAATGCAAAAGCGGCGCAAACTTACAAAATACTATTTTATTTTGTAAAATTACGCAAATTTTGCGTAAAAAAATGACGCAAACTCAGCGCAAAAAAAGTATAAATATGGACTTATGTTCATTAGGGATTCAATCCTGTTGTACAGAGTGTTCATGCATGTTGTCAACAACAGCTGAAGCCTTTTCTAAGTTTTCTTTCTCTATCTGCCTTAAACGTACAGCAGCTTCTATCTGAGAAAGCTCCCAGATCTCATTATATATCTCGTAGATGAATCTTTTAAAGCGTGGCTTTCTAGGACCTAACAAGAAGTCCTGCAAGGCTATATCTTCAGAAAGAGTGTTAAGATGTTCCTTAGCTGCAGCTCACGAGTTAGTCTGTACCCACTATTGGCACAGTTTACCCACACTGTGGGCCTCATTACTACCCTGGCGGTCAAAGACCGCCAGGGCTGTTTCGGTGATTGTACCGCCAACAGGCTCGCGGTACAATTTTGCCGATTACGGCCGCGGCAGAAGCGCCGCGGTCGCACTGCGGGGAACAGCAGTTTCCCACCACGGTCATCCCAGCGGTTTTAATCCGCCAAGGCAGCGCTGCTTGCAGCGCTGCCCAGGGGATTACGAGTCCCCTTCCCGCCAGTCTCTCCGAAAGGCTGGCAAGAAGGGGAGTCGCAGGGCCCCTGCGGGCCCCTGCACTGCCCGTGCACTTGGCATGGGCAGTGCAGGGGCCCTAGGCACAGCCCCACACTTCTTTTCACTGTCTGCACAGCAGATAGTGAAAAACGCGACGGGTGCAACTGCACCCGTCGCATGGCCGCAACACTGCCGGCTCCATTAGGAGCCGGCTCCCATGTTGCGGCCGACATCTACGCTGGGCCGGCGGGCAGAAACTCTGTTTCTGCCCGCCGGCCCAGCGGGGATGTCAAAATGGGCACGGCGGGAGTACGGCCGCATTGGCGGCCGCACGGAGGTTACACCTTGGCGGGCGGTGGTTGCCGCCCGCCAAGGTTGTAATGAGGCCCTGTATGTTGTAACTATACCCATGTGTTGACCCGAGACAAAGCGAGGGTCTAGCCGGCTAATCTTAAAACCCCCTGAGGAAGTCACAAAACGAGCGTGACACCCATTTGTGTCCATTGGCCATAGTAACCACCCGCCGGGACTTGAAAGTGAAGAGTTATAGGTACCTGCCTGAACTTTTGCATCTAGTTCTTCCTCTGCAACATTCAGGAAGGATTACCAATTATTACATTTTGCCATTGTGGAGGTACTGGGCTTATTTCTTTCTTTCATTTTTGCTAACCCCAGACAGGATGTCTGTTGAATGGTATCATTTAAAAAGATCATATGCACAGGAATGAGACACACTTTAAATAAAGCTTCCCTACCCTGTATTTGTTAATCTTGTGTTCTCCATACACATTTTAAATCAATAGTGTTCGTCTGGTATTCGTAACCTTCAACTGCAAGACGAGAAACAAAGGAATGTGAATAAATCAGTTTTGTGTCAGTTAGCAAACCTTTCCTAATTTTTGAAGGAAGTAACTTGAAATAATATGACTGGATTTTTTGTGTCATGCCCAGAAAAATAAGTGAATTTATCCAAATAATGTTTTGGGCTCCCCACAGGTGGTGCAGAACAGTGTTCCCACTGTGTGTAATTAAATATTGATATGTGTCTAGTGGCACAGTGCAGGTAGTAATGTCCCCAATTGTTATAGCAGAACATTTACCCATAATTCTTTGTATTGGTGTATACATCATCACTTTCAAAAACTGAATAATCCTTCATTTCAGTTAACATTGAATCAACTGTCTGGACATCCCAATCATCAGATACAACATCAGGTGTAATTACATCAGTCATGGAGATTTTGAAAACATATGGAATTTTAATGACCTCAGTAGGCCCGTATTTATCAAATGGAACATTATTCCACACAATCCTATCAGGAATCGGTAAAGCTGAAATGTTCACAAGGGACAAGTCTCTTCAGACCTTATGTGAGGAATGATATGGAGTTAAGACTTCATCCGCAAGCTCAACAGCGGAGCATTCAGGAAGGTAATGACCCTTTGATTCGACCAGCATTTAATGTATATTCAAATGGAAATTATGTGGTGCTGAGCGACCAAAGCTGTTGCAGTATGTGACTAGGAATTGCCTACGCAATTTCAGTCTCTAAGGTCATTACGTGTTGCGGACATGTTTTAGCCCCCCCCCACACGAGAGATAAAAGTATCAGAAATGTGGCCTTACTTTGATACTGTTAATGTAAATTATAACAAGCTGAGCAGACTAAAGGTGCTACTGTTGCGTTGACATTGGCTAGAGAGACATATACTCTCCAGATGGTAAGATCATCAGCCAAGATACAATCCCTATTAAATACCACCCCAAGCACTTTGGAGAGCTGGTATCCAGAATTTTTAACCCTTCAAGCACTACGGGGATTGTCCATTTCTTTAAGGCTGTTGGGTCTGGATTTGTGTCCATCTTCCAGACTGTCTTCAGAGTCATTCCTTCGGCCATCCATGCACTCTTTTCCAGTGTGTTTGGTGGCTTTTGTATCATTTTGGCGTTAATAGGCAGATTGCTACTGTTGTTGGTTCTGATTCACAGTGCTTGTGCCTTTCCAGCTACGAGGTGTAATGGAGCCACTACCACCAGCTCAACTGTGCAATCAGTTCTTTAATGCTAAGCTGCTGGAAGAGTTGGAGCGCGATTGGTCATTGTCATTCAGACCAGTCCTATGGTGCGTGCAGCCAGTCTTTCGTTGCGCATGGTTTCTCTTCTAACACTTGCCTTCAGGGTGTCTTGCTGTTCCGCAAGTGCCTTCTGTGGACCAAGCGCTGCTTATGTCACTGATGAGGGTTCATTCACTGCTGTGCCCCTTGAGACTAAGGCTGATTCGTGAGGCCACTTATGAGCCAGCCTCGGTGAATTATCTGGCTCTTTTCAGCACTGTGGACAGTTCCACTCCTGCAGGTGGACCTACACAAGAGACTGCCATGCACTGCTGCTCCGTGGATCCACCTGCCTATTCTGTCATTGATCTAACATCTGACAATGTGGCCTCCTTCCTGAGGTCCTTTCCATTCAATAGCTTCGAAGACACTCCTCAAGATCATGACTATTGTTAAAAAGATTTAATGATTGGCTTATCTTACCAAATCCAAAGTTTGCATTTATTGCCCTTACTTTGGCCTGCTGTGCTTGTTATAGTCGACATTATATCTCTGTATGTTTTTTGCTAGTTTTTAACATGTTTTTAAACACATTTTTTAGCTAGTTTTAATGCTTTTTATCCTTTTAGTCCAGAACATTTCAGCTTGGATTCATTTCCCTTCAATGGCGTCATATTTGTTCTGGCAATGTGGAGGGTTTAGTGAATCCTATCTTGTTTAAATGGGAAGCGGGATTTAGCTTAGCCTTCTGGCTTGCAGACCTGTGGCCCCGTCACCCAGTGACTTTTACCCTACTTATCTTGCTCTGTTTTAGCTCCATTATTTAATTATATTATCTAAGATGGCTGCATTGTTTTTAGTTAGGACATTGTTTTAGTTTCGTCCTATCAGTGCCACTCTGCTAAGGCACCACTAGCAGTGCCAGTGGATAGATAAGATGTAGGTATTCACAGTAGGTACTTTGCCACTTTGGGGCTTTGAGGAATTGTTTATGTATTTGCCGCCCCAAGCATGTATCTATTGTTTGGGAACAGACCTACGTCAGGGGTCAAAGCAGATCTGTATAAATGCACCTCACATAGACAGTCGGAGGGATTCCGACCAGATGCCATCTCAGCTCTCGATGCTGCACATCACCTTGACGCTAACCCAGTCTTCGTGTTCCTACGGAGTCTTAGCTAGAGACCTCATTCCAAGGTAACGAGGAATGGGGGCTCTTCTCATGGACATGGCATTGGCAGATTAGGTTTCACACACTTAGCTCTCTTTAGATTAGAGATTAGGTTTATCATGCTAGGGTATTAGGACATATTTCATATCTTATGTCATTTTATGGTACTGCAAGATGGTGGGGGTCTTTGTATTAATGACTCTCATCTTCACAATTCTGTTTCACTGTTCATTATCCTAATCATTGCAGCCCATTCAACTTATCATAGATTGCAGTTTTGTTAATAAAAGCTAATGAAAACTGTACTGCATCTTTCTCATTGCCTGTGTTTGATTGAGACATGTTGTTCATGTGAGAAAGGGGTCATCTCCATTTAACCACAACACTCCCAGAGATGTCGGATTCTTGAGTCCATGCTTAAAGGCTGTCACAAATCACTGTTTACTGTTTGGGGTTTTGGTGAGGTGCTGCTTGTGAGCCGGGAGGGTTGGGACGACAGTTGTGACCTGTTGTAGAACTGGCATAGTCGCCTACAAACATAAGTACTGTCATTCTCAAACCAGCAGTCTTGCCTAGAGCAAGAGTCAAACTACGACACCAGTGTCTCTCTCTTTCTCTCATCCAACCCTTTTCACCTGGAACGTTGCGGTGCTGATCATGTGTATTTAATTGGGAGGCATGTAATATTTAGATGGAATTGGGAACAAGCAGCTTGGTCAACATTGTGTCTCTGTGGGACGAACAATTTAGAGCTTGACACCTCCTCAACAATGATGCATGACTTCACATCACAGCCTTGCAGCTCCCCAGAACTGACGCTGCTTGTCTCATCTCTGATTCTAACCATGCATCCCCTCAGCTGTGAAATGCATCCTTAATGTGGCACCTCACAATGGTCCACAACCAGAATTTAAGTTACTCTTGTTAAGCAGGCTCAACTGGGTCCTTCTAGCCAGCCTGCGCTACATCACAACGGGCCTCAACTTGTTGATTTGACCCAGTGCAGCACCACCAGATATTTACAGTTGGCACTTTGTGCATTTTGGTACTATTTTCACTGAAATCTTTTTTTATTTGTTTATTAAATTTCATTGCATAAAGATCTAAAGCAACAATAATTGTGACTTAAATTCATAACATGCATAAGGTGTCCATTTGCCCCCACCTTCTCTGTCCAAGCAAACCATTGTGTACTTCACTGGTGCAACAATAAGGGACCATCATAAGGAGAAAAAGAAAACTCTGGGTAGATGCCAGCACAGGATTAGTAATCATGATGGCAAAAGGTGTCTTACTACATGTGCACTACTAGAGAATAACATTGTGTGAAGCATCATTGGAGTCTACATGGCCCACAAGACTAGACCACAACAGATGATGGAAGTCTGCACTGCCAACCTACCTCTGGCATAGCAATCATCCGGCCAGAGACAAAACGTATGGAACTTGACTTGAGGGTAGCACGCAGTGTGAAAGAATTTATATTGTATAATTCGGAGTCCACTACTGGACACTATCTGCTCTGTCTGTGTGCAGAAGTAATGCCACTGTTTAGCATTGAGCACCACACCTAGTTCTCTCTCCCACTGCTGCTGTACGTGCCGGCAAAAACATGGAGACTCTGTTAGTGCTGAACGGTACAAATTAAGAGACAAGGGCCCAAAATTGGCAGTGCTTGCTCCGTTATTTTCACAACGCAGGGATGCTCCATATTTAATTGTGTGCGGTGCACACCCCTGTGTTGTCCCCTGCGTTGGTGCTAAATTGAGCTGCCTAGCACCAACACAGGCATCCTTGCACCATTGTGCTAGGATGTTTGCGTTGAGGAATTTAATTGTTTATGTGTGGGAAGGTGTCCCTTCCTGCACATAAACTATCACTAATGGCGATTTGGCACTTCTTTGTGTGCTGCAGAATGCAGCACACGAATAAGTGCCAAAGCTTCATTTTGAAATGATTGTTTATGTGCAGGAAGGGACACCTTCCCGCACATAAACGATCATGTCTGGCGTTTTGTTCTTTCTATGCATGCTGCAGAATGCAGTACACACAAAAAAAGCAAAAACCGAGGAGGAATAAAAGTATTCCTCCTCGTTGCACCTTGCTGATGCCACCCTTGGGTGGCATTAGATTTTGGCGCTGCCTCAGGTTTACAAAAACTCGTAAATATGAGGCAGTGTCAAAATGCAATGTGTGTTGCTGTTGCATGTCCACAGGAACACCCATTGCACACCCCTTCCACGCAAAGGTCTGCGTGTCAAGGGGCCGTATTTACAAGGCCCACTTGAGGGGAACTACTCCCAAATGATGAGGATATCTGACAGTCCACCAAACTGGCAGAATTCTCTCAAGATGCCATTCAGACTCAGGATAGGATCCCGCAGAAATAGGGTGATGTCATCAGCATACAGGGAGATGAAGAGGTGTTGATTGGGGTAGCATAATGCATTGTCATAATAGAACTGTCTCAGCTTGGCAGTCAAGGGCTCTATCACCAGGACAAACAGTAACAGTGATAACAAACAGCCTGTCTAGTACCACATATAATTGCAAATGAGGAGGAGCTTGACCTGTTAATGGGAAGTTTGGCCACCGGATAGAAATAGAGTAGCACAATCCAGGACAAAAAGGTATGGGTAAAGCCCATCTGATGAAGAACATGCATATAATCCCATTGGAGGGAATCAAAGGCCTCAGTGCCATTTAAAAAGACTCCTGCTATAGCAAAGTCCAGATCAATATCGTTCATTACCGCAAACAATGTACGCAGGTTGTAAGAGGTAGAGAGCCGGAGGATGAAGCTTGACTGGTCAGGATGGACCATGCCATAAGGAGAGTCAGTCTGTTGGCAAGTATCTTGGTGAGGATTTTACCATCACAGCTATTCAACACGAGCAGTAAGAGTCCTAACAATCCGGGGGCTCACCGGGTACGAGCAGTGTGGTAATTAACGCCTCTCACATTGAGAGGGGAGCTATCCCTCTTCCAGTGCCTTCTTAAAGATCATGAGCAGCACAGGTGCCAGAGCATCTACATGGGTCTTATAAAATTCCATGGGCAACCTGTTGGGCCCTGGTGCCTTATCAGCCTGCAAAGGTAGGATCGCCTCACGGACCTCATCCATTCCTCACCCATGGTGAAGTCTTGTTGAAGAAAAGTATGCTGCTTGTCACTAAGCCAACCAAGTGCTACATCCTCCAAGTATGACCCCACCTCCATGGATGGCCCTTGCTGAGAGGTGTGAAGGCAGCAATAGTGAGCAAAAAATGTCTGCAAAATACTGGGGGTGTCAGTATGCAGCTGGACCTGTTCCCCTCGAATACCGAGGACATTGTTAGCGGCCAAGGGGGACTTGTTCATAGTTGCTAGTGTTTTGCCAACCCACTCATCCTCACTAAAGGCCCATGCAGAGGCATATTTACCACTGAAGAGGCTTTCTCTGGTAGCCAAATCATAATATTCTGACACTATGGATTTAAATTGGTCGACTACCAGAGGGTCTACCGCAGCTGCTTCCTGTCTTTCTAAAGTTTTAAGGTCTTTCTCTAACTGTGATAAATAATCCCTGAGGAATTTCAATACCCCCCCTTAGCAGGCACAGCCCTGTGATGGTGACCATGGAGGACTCCCAGACTGTACCAGTCGGTGACACTATGCCTTTGTTATGTTTAAAGAATTCAGAGATATTCTCCCAAGCTCCTCCCTAAATTGATGGTTAAGCAGCACGTGTGTGAAGAGGTGCAAGCCATCCCCCAATGGCACTACTAAGGGGATGGACAATGTGACCAATGGCAGTGAATGATCAGAAAAGGTGTGCACCAGGTACTTGATCTCCTATACAGAGGGCCTCACTTCTCTAGAAACTACCTAGTAGTCCACCCAGGACCATCTTCCGTGTACTCCTGAGTAAAAGGTACCTTCTCTGGCAAGGAAGTTACAAACTCACCATATATCTACTAGGTCATGGTTTCTCAATATATCATGGGGATGGCGTGATTCAATGCTACGATAACTAGACAGTACATGTGAGCAGCCTCTGTCCTCTGCAAGAAGAGAATTAAAGTCTCCCCCCAGAGTAACAGGGAAGGTCCCATGGAGGTGATTTGACCCACAGGCAATCAAAAATGATGGGCTTATCAGTTTTTGGCCCATAGCAATTGTGCTCGTGTGTGATATTAATTTCTCCCACTCAATTATGTATCTCCCCTGGCCATTATTAAGGGAGTCCTGTGGTATATATAACACCCCCTTGTGAGAAAGACTTATAGGACCTCTTGCATATGAAGAGAAGAAGGAAAATACCCTGTAGGAAGCCCATTTTGTAGCAAAAGGTGCAGAGTTGGAAGGAGCCAGGTGAGTTTTCTGCAATAGCGCTATGTGATTACTGTGACTGTCAAGATAGGATAGGATATGCCTGATTTTGCAAGGGTCCCCTAAACTGTGCATATTCCAGTCTGATGGTGAGATAGCATATCATACTCATATTATGTGCTGGAATACAGGGTGTTGGCCTGGAGCACTGGATTACGACAGTAGATTCATAGATTATGTCACAACAATGAACATTCAAGAAAAACGCAGCCACCCCCACACTGATGGCCCGGTCCCTTCAGGAAAATCAACCCACCAACCCCCTAGACAGCGAAACAGGTTCGGGTAAAAGGAATATGAAAAGCAAACAACAAAATTGAAGAGTAGCCTGCAGGTACAGCGAGTGAGGTAGCAGGGTTCATCCTTTGTTGCAACGAGTGACCAGGGAAGTGATAATGGGCCTCATTACAACCCTGGCGGCCGGCGGTAATCTGGCGGTAACACCGCGAACAGGCTGGCAAGCACCGCTGACCCTGGGGATTTATGAGTCCCCGACCGCCAGCCTGGCCATGGCGGTAAACACCGACATGGAAAGGCTGGCGGTAAGGGGGACTTGGGGTGCCCCTGGGGGCCCCCTGCACTGCCCATGCAGTTGGCATGGGCAGTGCAGGGGCCCCCAGGCACAGCTCCATCGTGCATTTCACTGCCTGAATTTCGGGCAGTGAAATGCGCGATGGGTGCTACTGCACCCGCTGCACATCAGTATTGCCGCTGACTCTATTACGAGCCGGCAGCAATGTTGATGTGACTTTTCTGCTGGGCCAGCAGATGGTAACACTGTTACCATCCACTGGCCCAGCAGAAAAGTCCAAATAGGGAGCCAGAAATATCACCAGCATTGGCGGCATACTGGCGCCCGCAGCTTCGGCGGTCCTCTGTGATGACCGCCGAAGTTGAAATGAGGGCCCATGTCTCTTCAAGCAAGGGTGACGTGCCAAGTGGCAGGTGCACAGACAGGCTCAGGGTGCAGGAATTGATTACTGAGTGGTAGTGTCAAACCAGAGTAAGGACTCAAGAATGTTGTTGTATTTCTCAGGTTGTGGACCTGTGCCGCAACCCAGGTCTGTGCATGGTGAAGCAGTATGGAAAGAGGCAGGTGAGTGTGCCACACCATGGTCATGGGCAGGGTGTTTACACTAGAAGTCCGAGCCCTGCTTGGGCACGCTGGATGAAGCAAGGCATAGAGGATGGCAGCCAGACAGAGCTTTTGCTAGACTGGGAAAAGCTTATGGTGCACCTCCTAGACTGCAATCGTAAGGTCTGGGAAGAGAGTGATATTGTTGCCATTGAAGTTTAGAGTGCATTTCTCCCAGGCCATCCGGAGAGCAGTGTCACAGTATCAAAGGTTCAGAAAATGTGCAACAATTGGGTGAATCGGGGCCCTGGGTGAGGGACGGGCTGATAGAAAGCGATGACCAAGCTACAATATGAGGAGAGGCGAGGAGACTGCAACGATGAGGGCTGTTAACATTTTCTCCAAATAGTCCTCCAGTTTACCCATATAGGCAGATTCATGCACTCCTATGAAGTGAAGATTGTTGAGGTGGGATCAAGCCTCCAAATCCTCATTCTTAGCTGCTATCACTTTGAGGACTTTCTCCAAATTGAGAAGTGTGCCCAGAGGCAAGGCACAGTATCATCAACAGTAGAGATGTACTTCTTGACTTCCTGAAGGCGCCCATCATGCTTCTCTAGTTTGTGAGTGATGACATCCATCCTGGTGCTCATGGTATCCATGTTGGATTAAATTGAAGTCAGACTTTGTTGCATCTCCAGCAGTAAAGCCTTCTCGTTGGCCATGTCAGAGTACATTCTGAAGATGGCCCGCCGCATCAGGAGTCTCTGATCCAGCCTCTACCCCTTTCTGGCCCCGGTGAGAGTAAAAGTGCAGCTTGGACTGGCGGCCATCAGTTTTACCCATTGTCCTTTGATCTGCGCAGATCAAAAAGAAGCAACAGGTATTGCAAAATAAGCTGGAAAATGGAGGGCACACCACTCGCAACAGTCTAATAGACATAGTTCAGGGCCTGCAGCAAATTGGAGATGAGAAGGCAGGGTCCCACCTTGCCCCACATGTAGTTCGGGAGTGGGGGGGCACGAGCAAACCCAGTCTTCAGGAGAAATACACCAGGCTGCCCAATGCCTCTTCTGCAAGATCTAGAATGCAGTTGCATTGGACGTGATCTGCAATCCTCAGGGAGAGGCCCACTCCCTTGCCGACCTTGGTTGTCCAAACCAGGAAATTATTCAGACTCTTTTATCTCCTGAGTCACAGGGCAATTAGTAGATAAGGGTGGGTAGAATGCAAGAGCGAGGCCCCCACAGGCCAGTAAGACTCACAGCAACTGCCTAGCCCTTACCTGCAGTTTCGAGGCATGCATGACTCCCACTGCAAGGGAAAGCTTCTCCACAGGTCAAACATCTCCTGGGCACCTCAACTGCTTCCGGCCCAAGGTTGACAAGCAACACTGCCGTCCCCTCGCAGACGCAAGGCCCATAAGCGAGCATCCACTGTAGGCAGATCTACTGATTAACTGCTGATCGGCTGCGGTGTCTGATTCGCAGGACTCTCGGTGAGGTGGATTGCTGGCCAGAGGAACCTCAATCTAAGTTTCAACTCCTGTCAGGCGATTGTACATCCCAGCTGTTAGGTTGTCTCGCACCCCATAGCAGGTGGATGAAGTTCAGCTAGTGTCGGCTGTTCCAGTAATGCATATTGAGGCAGGGTAATGGCAGATATTGTCCCCAGACATCCAGAGCCTCACAAGAATGCAGCATCTTGCACGCAAGCTATCTGAAACCCCCTTCTTTGAAATCTATAAATCTGCACATCCCTGCTTTTATTTATTAAAAAATACTCTATATTTCTAATATGGTGTGGGATTATTCTTGCATTGTGTTACCACTGTTTGAACTGCTGCATAAATAATTTACACCTTGCCTCAGAGTTTAGCCTGATGGCTCCATGCCAAGCTTTTTGAGGGTTGAGTGCAGGTTAAATTACGGTTTTCTTGTGAATTCACCCTGGCAAAGATTGTAGTTGCTGCTTGAGTAAGGATTTCAACAGCCTAACATGTATGACCAACCCCCATGCACCCTTGCACAGCAGAGGCTGTCTGCAAGGCCTGGCCAATAGCGAGACCATGTTTGTTTTTTGGTATTGTTATTTACAGGTCGACAGATATAGTACTAGGTCTGTGAGCCTTGAGGAAGGTTCAATATGCAGCCAACACTCTTAATATGAGCATTCAGACCACTGGTCAGGGTTTGCTTACCTCAGTAACAGATCTTAGGACCATGAACCCAGCCCCGAGGTCTGTGAAGCTTAAGGAAAAGTCATCAATATTTTTTTATTTTGACATACGCAAGTTTCCTTTGGGCCCACCCTAGCCAAAGGGACCAGAGGTGCAACCCGTACTCCGTGTTGCCTCTTTTCAATGTTTTGTTTTAATGCAGGCCTCTGAGAATGAGACCTTCAGACTGGTTATGGTGAGCCACCAGTTTTCGTACAATCAAACAGAAAGCTTCAGGACCGCAGACCTGACCTTGAAATCAGGGTCTCAAATTGAAAGATGGTAAAAAAAAGGCCCTTAATTCAAACAGATTTTAATAATTTCTGAACTTAGTCCAAACTTGCCATGCCAAACCCCAAATAGAAAACATTTTTTGGAAAGGTTAATACAGAATTGTAAACAAGAACACCAAAGTTATTGAGGAAACAAAAAGTGTCTTGTCAATGGAAAGCCTTATGTAGCCATAATCGTACAGCAATATTTCCCCTTGTGTGAAACACAATCTTCTTTTACACAATAGGAGGAGCACAGGGGCAGTTGTTTTGAAGTTTTATTTAACACACAACATGCAAGTCAGAAGACCCAAAGTGTTTCAATCAGCAGTGGTCACATCTATGGCTAGGCCATTTCCTGTTCATCACCTGATGTGTGGAATAATCTTTGCATGGAAACAGGTACAGTTGTGGGAGAACCCAATGGCTCTGCAAAACAATATGCAGTCGGCAAGACAATATATAAGCTTTCTACTTGGTGTCGATAACATTTGTAAATAAAGAAGACATTTGAGCATCCAGCAGCGTGCTTAAGAATTTTCTGGAATGTCGGTAATATTGGAGCGACTGACTTGGTGACATATGGACACTGAAGGTTGATATATACATACACATATACATATATAAATATTCCCTGAAAAAACAAAGGTTACAGGAACCTTATAGTTAGGAAATAGAATTAAAAACATGGAAATTCACTTAAAAAACAAAGGTTACAGGGATGTTATTGGTAGGCTCACATTTTAAACGTTCAAAACCATTGAAATTCACCTGTTTTAGAGTTATCTCAAGTAATCATGTCTTAAGGTAACTACAACTCGTGCCCGCGCGATGCACAGTTTTTTTGTCAAAAATGTTACATTGATATTATCAATAATGTTATCAAAGATGTTGTGAGTGCTGTAATTTGTGGGGTAATTAGCAGTGCATGGTGAGGGGCGAGTTATAGTTACCTTAGGACAGGAGTTGTAATATCTTATTTAAATTCAGCCCTGGGGAGATGGCGGTCCCCAGGGCTGCAGGGGTGTTGGTGACCCCCCGCATTTAACACTATCTTTGGCCTCTGAGAGGTGGCGATCCCTGGGGTTGCAGGGGGGATGGGCACTTCCTCTGTATTTAATACTATCTTTGACCCTGGGGAGGTGGTGGTCACCAGGGCTGCAGGGGGGTGCTGGCCGCCCCCCAACATTTAATACTATCTTTAGCTCCAGGGAGGGGGCTGTCAGCCTATAGTCAGTCCCTGGGACCAACCCCCCTGAACACCCCTGCATGGCCTTTGTTGTTTGTAGTGGGAGTTGGCCACAGGACCCATCTCTCTAGGTGTGAAAACAGGTGTGAGAGGGTGTCGCTGGGTGTGAGAGTGGCTGTGAAAGTGTCTGTCTGGGTGTTAGAGTGTCACCAATATATGAAAGAGGCATTCACCTCCACAAAGGGTTTCAGATAGTTTTGAATATGGAATCGCAGAGTAAACTTCACCGAGCCCAGGAGTTAGGATCATTTGCCCTTTACAGAAGTGGATCTTCAACTGGGGCACCTGCTACGTTTATATGTGTAAGTGCTTCCTGCTGAGGTTTAATTTCTGTGAAATGAGCGTCATGGCCAGAACGGAAACTCACTGCTCATTAACCCAACAAGAGTCCACAGTTTTGCACAAAATGTCTATCCAACTGGAACACTTTCTACTGGTGTTAGTTGTGCTACCTTGTTTGGTTAATGGCAGATGTAGGGAAGGAGGGGCCGCGCAGCCTCCCTACCCCGGCTGATATCAGCCCAGGGTATCCCATTCCCCAGGACCCGGCCTTATGATAGATTTTTCATTTTGGGAATGGGGGGTGGGCAGCCCACCTCCCCTGGCCATACATGCTGGGTGCCCCACAAGGCACCCAGTGTTTAATGGAACCTTCGCGGGAACCTTAAGGCCCCCATGGTCCAATCAGCTCCCCGCTTCCTTCCAGAGTCAGCATTGCTGTCACAGACCGGGAGCTGCTAAACATGTAGCTGCCTGTCTATGAGAGTAATAGTTTCCTCTGTTGCGGGCATTCAAACAAAGGAAACCTCTGCTCCCAGCAAGCATGAGCTGTTAGACAGCTCTTCCTTGCTGTGAGCTGAGTGTTTGCTCTGACTTGGCGGGAGCTGTCCTGGGGGTGGGCACCCCGGGACATAGCAGGAGCTGGCCCTGGGTGGGTGGTGGTCTCCAGGCCCTTTATGGGCTCCTTGAAGGGGGGTGTGTGTAAGATTAAACTTTGCCTCAGGGACGTGATGGTTCCCAGGGCCCGGTGTCCGCAATAGACCCCCTTCATATTCTTTTTTCAGCCTTGGGGAGGTGGTGGTCCCCGGGGCTGTGAGGGGTCTGCAGGAGACCCCCTACTATATTTGAAAGAAACAGCCCTGAGAGGGGGTGGTCCTCAGGGCGCTGCACAGCCCCCTCTACTATTTCATTAGGCCCCGGGAAGATGGAGGTCCCCAGGTCTGCAATGGGGTAGCCCCCTGCATTATTTTCATGATTTCCCACAGGGAGATGGTGGTTCCTGGGGCCCTGTGCACCCCCGCCTTCATTTTTCACATGCTCCCTGGACCCGGCCCACCCAGGAGCTTCGTTAAAACAAGTTCAGGTGACTTTGCTTGGTTTTATTTAAAACATTTTGCTGCAGTTTCATGACCCACACTCAAATTTGCAGCAAAATATATTTTTTAAAAGTACTTATTTGACCCTGATTGGTCCCTCTGGGACTCCAGCACCAAAGCTAAGGGGTCCGGATGTCCCTACTCTCGCCCCTTATCTTATTTTTTCATCTTTTTTTCTGGGACTCGGCTGAAACCAAGCACCAAGATGGCTGCCAACATTTCCTTGTTGAAGTGCTGGCAGCCAATCAGATCGCAGCATGAGATCATGAGGGTTCAGGAAGCCTTCACATCCCTATATATACAAATTTGTTATTTCTTTATCATTAAAAAAAACACTGAACGAACCTACAACAATATTAACAAGCATTTGCATTGCAGTGGGTCTCGCGTTTGCTCAAGTTAGAGCTATTAGCGTTGTAAATTCCTAACTGGACTTCATAAATTGAATATGAAAAGAAAAACAGTTAACATAAGCAAGTCAGTTCAAATCGCCCTGTCCGCCATGAGCGTGATCCCGAGAGTTATTGGCTTCCTGCATCAATGTCTACAAAGGATCATGGCTGAGATGAAAGGCAAACTGAAACCGGAGGAGGGGCCATCACATGCTGTAACAGGAGGAAGTGAGACATAGTGTGATGGCCAACAAAAATTTTCACTTAGTGAAATCACCTGGGAGGGAACTCAGGACACAAAGGAGGGACATGTTACTAAATGAACCAATAAAAATGAAGCATTTAAAACAAGCATATCAAAGAATGAATAGCAACAGAGAGAATACAACAGGCCAGAGCGCATTCGTCCTCGACCCTAAAAAGGACTCTTTCTGGACCAAGAACTAGCTTTCTACCAAAGTTAGTGTATTTAGTTCAGCGGTTCAGCCTTTATTTCTGTTAAAAAAATCCTTATGGAAATGAACATGGAGAAAACACGTTTTGGGACCACCCATTTTTCTCGGCCCCTGCTTGACGGATCAACCCAAAACTTTCCAGACAGCAGCTGAAGTAAGCGTCATTTGTTTTGGAAAATATCCTGAAGATTCATCAACTGGCGCCAAAGACATAGTCAAGTAAAAAACACACTTTTTCTATAGAATCTCAGTCCTATCTATAATATATGTATATACATATATTATAGATACACAGCAGTTGCTGCACCTACTCAGGTGAAAAGCTACAGATTACTTTGAGGATATAAAATGAACGTGTACTGCGTTTACCATGATGCAATGGGGTTAACTGCATTCTGAAGTGTGAGGCAGAGTGCTCCTTTTTTGTTTTTTTATATATTATATATATAAAGACATGATTATTAGAAATTATGATTACAAATACCTACCAGCAATTGAATGACTCCTGTGAAGAAAGATCACTTACCTGTCACTACCATCCCAATGTCTAGCAGGACCAGCTTGTCCTGCTCGCTCTCCAGGACATCAGACCAGCAGTGCTGAACCTGCTACTGGGAGCACTTAATATTGATGGGGCACTGCAAACTGCACTCAACCACACAGAGTTGGAATTTCACTAGGCTTTATACTACTGCTTGCAACAAGTATGGGCAGGAAGTGGTTCTGCACATAAAAAATGAGTGCTGCATCTCCTCCTAGGTAAACAGTTTTTTGCTGAGCCCCATATTACTAGTGGGAATGAGAGCCCTCTCATTTTCCTTCCATGACTTAGGTTGGGTGTTGCATTGAAACACAATACATAACCAAAAAGATAAATAAAAAGACAAGCGCTTCAACAGGGGAAAATGATAGAAAGTAAATGTAAAGTAATATAAAGGACAGATGGGAAGGAAAGGAGTTAAAACAGGTTTGGTAGGCACGTGTAAACAAGGAGGCAGGAGCAGGATGGAGCAAAGACTGGCACACAATAACCGAAATGAGAGCTTGCATGACGTGTGATCGTGCAAGATTTTTAGCTCAAACTATGTCCTTTTGGCCATTTTTGGACGCAAAGTGCTGCCATTGAATTACTCTGAATTTTGTTTAATTTCATGTTTTTATTTTGGAATTTTCTGAAATCCCTAAAACAAAATTACTTGAATTACGTACACCCCTACTGCTACCTCATTGAATTACCAGGCTTATCTCGGTCAAACTTCATCTAAATATATGCCTGTTACATGAGCTATGTAATTCCCCTGTACAAGAGCAATGGGGTATTTAAAAAATACAGAGGGACAGATTTACGAGAAACTGGTGCTACGCTGCACTAGTTTTGAAATGCAAGGCTGCGCCGTATTCATATTTCTTCCTGCGCTGGTGCTAAATTGAGCTGCCTGCGCCAATGCAGACATCTTTGCAACATAGTGCAAGGGTGTCTGCGTTGAGGCGAGTGATTGTTTATGTGCATGAAGGTATCCCTTCCTGCATATAAATAACCTACAATGGCAATTTGGCACTTCTATGTGTGCTGCAGAATGCAACACACATAGAAGTACCAAAGTATCATTTTTTAATGACGGCGTCTGAGCTAGAGACCTCATTCCAAGGTAACGAGGGTTGTGGGGCTCTTCTCATGGACATGGCATTGGCAGATTAGGTTTATCACACCTAGCTCTCTTTTAGGTTAGGATCATTATACTAGGGTATTAGGACATACTTCATATTTCATGTCATTTCATGTTGTTGCAAGATGGTGGGGGTCCTCGTATTAAAGATTCTGGTCTTTACCATTCTGTTTCTTGCACTGTCCTTTATCCTAATCATTGCAGCCTATGCAAATTATCGCAGATTGCAGTTGTGTTAAATAAAACCTATTGAAACTTTACTACATCTTCTTCATTGCCTGTGTTTGATTGAGACATGTTGTTCATGTGAGAAAGAGGTAATCTCCGTTTAACCACAGCACTCCCTGAGATGTCACACTCTTGAGTCCATGTGTAAAGGCTGCCACAAATCACCTTTTACTGTTTGGGATTCTGGTGAGGTGCTGCTTAAACCAGCAGTCTTGCCTAGAGCAAGAGTCAAACTACGACAATGCTAGACATGTGTAGAATCCAAATTTTGGAGTTAGCACCATTTTGTGGATGCGTGCACCTACCTGCGTCAATGAGGTGCAAGGTAGGCGTTCCGATCTGAAAAATTGTACTAACCCCATAGCCCCATATTTATCCCCCGTGCTAAAATGAAGCACAGGTGGGATGAGGGGTTAAATAATGGTGCAAAGCTTACTTTGCACCATTATTTAATGCCTGGGTCTGACCAGGCGTAATGGGACGTGTGGAGCCACTTCCATTGTTAAACACTATGGAATGGGTCCACAGGTGCCCACCCCAAGCCCCAGGAGCACCCCTACCCACACCAGAGGGACACCAGAGGTTGGGGGACCCCAACCCAGGTAAGTAGGGTAAGTATAGGTAAGTATTTAAAACATTTTTAAGTGCCATTGGGGGTCCTGGCATAGGCCTCCCTTCATGCACTGGTTGCAAAGGCCATGTCCAGGGGACACTGGTCCCCTGTAATGGCCATTGGTGTTGTGGGCATGATTCCTGTCTTTTATAAGACAGGAGTATTTGGTATGGATGGTTTTGCGTCAGGAAAGGACATTAGCCTGGTTTTAGGCGATTTTTTTGCCTCTAAACAGCCTAGCATCATTTTTTGAGGCAAAACCCCCTTCGCCCGTACTGCCACATCCACCCGGCTAACGTATTTTTTTCTGACACTAGCCCACCCTTTGCGCTGCCTTGTGGGATTCCATAATTTTGGCTCCCGGCTGGGGCTTTGGAATGACGCAAGCCGGTGCTATACTTTTTGCTGCAAAACTGCGTTTGCACAGTTTGCAGCAAAAAGTATAAATATGGGCCTATGTGCGAGAAGTTAAAATGCAAGAGTTTGCCTTCTGGTCCCTTCTTGATATTAGTTTAACATTCTGAGCAACATTTTTCTGTCTTGCCAGATTCAGGAATCTGAAATGCTGCATTTACGCGCATTTACCTTTATTAGTGGCTAATCAACGTTATTCATGGCTGGCTGATGAGAAGTGGGAGCCAGAATAGAGAGACATGTAGTGCTCACTGTCAGGGCTGGCAAATGTATTTTTTGTTTCATGCCAAACAATAGTGGGGCCTCCTCTGTCTTTCATAAATCCCAAAAACATTTGGATGATCTAGAAATGCCTCACTGAGTTCGGATAATCTAGAAATGCCTGACTGAGTTTGGATGATCTAGAAATGCTTGATATGAATGCAGAATCCTATTAAGGCCACACAATCTAAAAAATTGGTTTCCACAGGTTTGAGATTCATTTTAAAAATAGAATGGGGAATATTAAACTCAGCAGAAAAGGGGGTTAATGTTTTAGGTTAGAGGGATCATTGGGAATTGTGAAATACTATTGCAGAACCCAGGAACAAATGTTTTTTGTGAGAGAAATAGAGAATGGTGAATGTAATGAACATTTTTTATCCAAAAGATTTATGTAATAAATTGGGGAAGCTCAAGAATAATTTTCTCTGTATCAAACTTAAGCATGGAGCTGCTCCTGTAAACAAAAATTGAGAAGGGTGTCCATGAGGATTATGTCTAAATTAAAGTACATGAAGGATAAGTTAATACAGGAAGACATTATAAAAAAACAGAGCCCTCAGAATGGGATTTACCCATACCTTTGACAAAAGAAGAGGATAGTAGTTCGAGATGGTGTTACGACTAAAGTAGCACTCAATTTTACTATTTGTCAGAGTCACCAGATCCTCGGGGTCTGTGCACGTTCTCAACACGTCCACCACTGAACAGCTCCAAGACTCTGATGGATAAATCACAGAGGCTAAGAGAGTTCAAGAGGGGAAGAGGGGATTAGGAAGGGAAACAGCTGGGAAGCAGACCTGTAGTAAGAAAAAGGTTAGAACACACAATATGAAAATTGTATCTCCTGAAATCAATACTAGATTATGATTCTAAGCATAGTCATTCTGAAAACATGAACAATCTAAGAATTGAGTTTAAAATGACTAAATTTCAAATTGGCCGAATACCTGTAAGGGAATCAAGATGGATTAAATGAAAACTTTCTTATTCAAGTACTTTCCTTTACATGAGAATCAGAAAAACATTCTGACTAAATTTTAAACCAGTCATATAAATCCTTTTTTGAGAATGCATACTTGGACCATACAATATTGCATCTAGAAACTCTGATCTTCTGTGTACTCTTAAAATGTGTCAACACAAATTGCACATATTGTAGATTTATATATATATATATATATATATATAGTAAACACCATTAAAGGATTTTGCACCATGAATAACACAATATGGATTCAGGAAAAACAAATCACATAACTTGTCAACTCAAATATTACATGATAAATATCTTAGAATAGTGGCATACAATAAACAACATGAATTAAACTCAAGGAGAGAATCATGCGTGTTGCGATTCGAGTGTCACCATGTAAAAAGCCAAGAAATGGTAGTACGCAATGAATATCAAAGTCAAATCATCATTAAACGAATCGTGCGTCTTGCCGATTCGTAAACCACGATGTAAATGCCAAGAAATAACAGCTCACAATGAATAACAAGATCAAAGTACAATGAAACGAATTGCGCGTCTTTTGCCGATTCTTAAGCCACCATGTAAATGTCAAGAAATGGTAGCGCGCAATGAACAACAAAGTTAAGACACCATAAAACGAATTGCGCGTCTTGCCGATTCTTAAGCCACCATGTAAATGTCAAGAAATGGTAGCGCGCAATGAATAACAAAGTTAAAACACCATAAAACGAATTGCGCGTCTTGCCGATTCTTAAGCCACCATGCAACTGTCAAGAAATGGTAGCGTGCAATGAATAACAAGAATAAATTATCATGAAACGAATCGCGCGTCTTGCTGATTCGCAAGTCACCCTGCAAATGTCACAAACACTCAAGCGCATATTTCACACGCGCAAAGTACTCTGTCAAATCATAAAAGAATTAGGCCCAAGAACATGAGAGTTCTCGATAATGGCATCAGGAGGCCAGCCCAACCACCATCTTACCGCCCAGAACAAGGATCTCCAAATGAAGAATGAAAGTCAGATGTCTGGAAGATCAAATAGGCCACCGGGACAGGAGCTCAGGAAGTAGCTGCTGCCCTGCACCGGGACCTCTGAATAGTGAGCACTTGGAGCTGGGCTGGCTCCTTTTTATAGAGTCTTGGCCCAGCCCACAACCACACCCAGGCATGTTGCAGGGAAAGTCTCTAGAAGGCCCTAGAAAGGGGCCACACCCTAACACACTCTGAAAGCCTGCAGCAATACATTGCAAATGAACAGCATTTGTAAGCACATTAAAAATAAGTATTCAGGATTGAACTCTGCAATGCAAAAGGTTAAACAACAACATATCAGCACAATCCATAAATTACGTTATTTTGAGAGTGCTGGGTTTTTGCATTCTAGTCGCCAATAGAGCGCGCACTGCCCTGGTGTTGACACTATTGTAGTGACTGTCTCTATCTTGCCAAGAGGTAATGAATCTCTCAGCTCTTTCACAAGTGTAAAAGGTTTTTCAAATTTAGAGTTAGCTTACCATCAGATGGAGCTTTTGACTGAGCCTAGATTGTTAACAGTCTTTGTCACATCTTATGGACTTTTTCAGTATACAAAGGATGACTTTCAACCTGGCTTCAGCCTCTTCGGTATTCCAAAAGGAATGTTTCACATTTTAAGGAATTTTGACTATTTTGTTAAATGCCACCAAGGTAATATCTTGGTTTTTTCTAGCAATGAAGTTGAACACAAATTACATATTAGTTTGGTCGGTGACAAATTACATATACATAATCTAACCTTAAAACATCTAAAATACAAGCTGTTCTGCAACGAAATTTAGTATTTAGGGCATCCCATTGCTGTCAATGGAATTATACTCAAGTGCATTCTGGTGGAAACCATACTAAAGGCCCTGCTCTTGTTACAAAGAAAGAAAAATGTTATCCATTGAGGAATTGTGTGAGCATTACAGCAAATTAATTAATAATTATGCCAAGAAACTGAATGGAACCCTTAAGGCCATTGTTTATACAAGGAGTAATTTTTGATTGGGAAAAAGAACAAGACCTAGTATTTGACAGAATCAAGAAAGAAACTTCAAAGGCTCCTAAGCTTAATCCATTTTGGCATGGAGGAAAATGTATTACTACTTTTGATACTAGTAAAAATGGATTGGGAGCAATCTTATCATCACAAAATGTTGGTTTGGATGAGTGGAATGTAACATTTGCATATCATAACTTAACTGTTATGAAAGAAAGTATGTTATGATTGAAAAATAACCTTTGGCTTGTGTTTGAACAACAGAATATTTTAGATATTATGTGAGGGGATCTACATTTGAGTTTTGATCAGACCTTAAATCTTTTATTGGTGTTCTTTCCCCAGGAGGTAGCTATTGTTCAACAGCAAGTGTAGCCACATTTCTAGATTACAAGAATACACCTTCAGTAATAGTTTCATGCCTAGCAAATGTCATGTTTTGGCTTATTGTTTTCCTAAACTTCCCCTACATTGTCCAGCTAATTCTGTGTAAGAATCTGAGCAGGAGTTGATGTTGCTGCCACCATCACAAACGTGATGTAAGGAAAGTTATATGCAAATAATGAAGGAGATTGGAAACATGTTTGATATGAGGATAATGTTCTGGTACCTTTGAAGCAATATGTGAAGCAGGATTGGCAAAATCCTAAGTGTATCCAAGAGGAATGTTATATGTTACATAGTATAGTTGATGAATTGGAAGTTAAAGGTGTTTTACTTTTTAGAGTAGCAAGTGTAATGCTCCTGTGGGTATTCAAATAGCTATTCTCAGTGTAACCTATCATGTAATCTATGAGACTATTGTTGAGAAGATTCTCTAGTGGCCAGTTTTGGACAGAAATGTAGACTACTAGGTGAGAATGTGTGAAGTGTGATAGGGCATTAACGATCAGTTATACTCCTTGGTCTCCTGTTTCTTGGCTAGAATTCCTGTGGCAGAAAATTGCCTTTGCTATTTCGTGGCTGTACAATATGTTACCTTTCAAGAATGGGTTTGCCATTCATAGTGGCATGAAGTCAAATTTGCGAGCCAGGCCATGTCAGAAGTTTCTATTGACTTCATGAAAGAGCTTTATTCATGGATGTTTTTCTGAGTCACTTGTAACAGGCAATAGTGTGAAATTAAAGTCTTTTGCCATGTATGATTTTCTGAACAAATCATACACCAAATGCACCTTATGATCCACCAGGTTTCTTAAGGCCAGTGTGGTTGGGGCTCTACTTAATAGATGTGATTGAAAAATGACTTAAATAAAAAGGTTTGATTATAGAGAATAACCCCATGTAGCATAACTGAAAATATTCCTTTAGGCTTCTCAAAGGAAAAACCGTTGCTTCCAAAATTGTGTCCCTGGTGGTTTAGGAAGAAAATTCCACATAATGAGGACACCTTGGAGTCCTTGAGCCATGTGGTTCATAATAGAATTAAAGTCTTTTGACATGAATGAATTTTTGAGAAAATTTGGAATAAAGCATATCGCAACTGCACTTTATGAGTCATAATTCAATGGTCAGGTTAAGAGGTTTAACTGGGCTTTACAGGTTTAGGCATGTAAGCACGTTTTTACAGACAGGATGGTTTGGGAGGTATCCTATTGGATTGCAATAAAAAGAAAAGGTTTGGTCGTATAGAACAACCCAGCATATCATGACTGAAGGAAGTCCCTTTAGGCTTTTAAAAGGCAGGGAACCTCCTTCCAGGTTAAGCAAATGGTGATTAAAGAAGCGAATTTTGAACAATGAGGACACCTCAATATCCTTGAGCTATGAGGTTCATAATGGAGTTGTCAGAAAACAAATGAAGTTCTAAGAAAAATGTGATTAACAGATAAATGTGACCCTGAACCTTTCCCCTTTTGGTGATGTGGTTTAAGTTTTAAAACCCAGACTTGTAAAGAGGAGTGAAATTAAATTTGGTAAACCTGTCAGGGTTGTGATGGTCAATAAGCTCAGCACTGTTACACAGGATGGTAAACATGGAGAGTGAGAAGACTTCAAAAGCAGCTTTAAAACTGGATAAGCTGACAATAATCATCCTAACAGTTACAAAGTGAATTGTCCTCTGCAGGCATTGCTTTCTAGTGGTAAAATGACTGCACTTTATGATATAGAACCATTGCCTGAAATGTAGAGTTAAGGTAGATAATTTATATACAGTTTGTTGGAAAATGGCCCTCTCTGAAGGGTCACCCCAAACTTTTTGCCTTCCTCCTCCTCTTAATCTGACCTCATTTATGAGGGCTTTAGGACGCTGGGCACTTAACAACTGCTAACCAGTGCTAAGATGCTTGTGCTCTCTCCATAAAACATGGTAACTTTGGCTCATACCCAATTGGCATTTTAATGTACCTATACGTCCCCAGTAAAATGCACTAGATGTGCCCAGGGCCTGTAGATTAAATGCTACTAATAGGCCTGTAGCACTGATTGTGCCACCCACATAAGTTGCCCCTTAATCATGTCTCAGGTCTACCATTGCCAGGCCTACGTGTGCAGTTTCACTGCCACTTCGACCTGGCATTTAAAACTAGTCATCAAGCCTTAAATTCCACCTTTCTTACACAGACATCACCTCTAAGGTAGGCCTTAGGTAACCCATAGGGCAGGCTGCTAACTAAGTAAAAGGCAGGACATGTACTTATAAGTCTTACATGTCCTGGTAGTGAAAAAAAACCAAAGGCGTTTTTCACTACTGTGAAGCCTGCTCCTCTCATACGCTAGCATTAGAAATTCCCTTTTTAATGGTGATTTTGTGAGAGGAATATACTTGTCATGTTTAGTATGGTTGGAATGGTAGTGAGAAATCCTACTTACTGGTGAAGTTGGATTCTACATTACTATTTCAGAAATGCTTTTTTGAAATTAGGCATTTCTCTGCACGTACTGCCATCTGTGCCTTACAGCCTGTCTCTAATCCATGTCTGGTCTGTGCTGGTTGACAGCTCCCTTGTGCATTCCATCCAGACAGCCATAAACACAAGACCTACAGCTGCACCAGCATTAATCTGCATACTGATGGGTCTCCCTTGGCAGGAAGGGTGGAGGCACTCACTTGTACACTTCAAAGGCCACTGGCCTGCACTCACACAAAGCACTGATAACACCCTACAGGGCTCTTGGCACAGAGGGCTGGGTTGAAATTCTATGCAACGGCTGCCGGATCGAGGCAGCGCCAGCTCCACAAATAAAAAAAACACCACATCGCCTGCCAGATCAACGCAGCACCTGTTGCCTCTGCTCAACAATTTCTGGGTTTTCCATGCATCATCCCTGGGCATCAAAATTTCCCCACATGGCAGTGAGGAACCAACGCTGCTCTCCTGGAAACTGATGCATTGCCTTGCAGCATGGAAAGAAACAACGCATTGCCTTTGGCATGCCAGAAAAATCAACACATTGCTTTACTTTTCGATGCATCTCCTCCTTTGCATAGTTAGTTTTGATGCATCCCAGGTGTTGTGTGTTAAAAGGATAGAACTACCAATTCTTAAAGATTGAGACATTTAATCCTTTCAAAAGTGATATCTTAACTTGTGCATATTGGATTTTTGTTGCTTTGGTATTATTTTATTCAGATAAATATTGTCTATTTTCCTAAACTGGTGTGAAGTACTTTTTGTAGTGTTTTCACTGTGTTTACTGTATTAGTTATTGCACACATGCTTTACACATTGCCTTCTAAGTAAAGCCTGAGCATGACTTTGCTCCCTACTTGGGCAGGGTGCATGCCTCTGCCAACTAGAGACCCAATTTCTAACACCCTTATAACTGATGGGATTCAGCAATCCCTGTCTTAATAACAAGTCTCTCATTTCTTTATAAATGGTGACTTCTGATGCACCTAGTCACCTGTTATAAAGAAATGACATAAGAACTCAACTGTAGTACCTTATTACAGTTGAGTTCTGATGTCACAATGCCTGCTGCCAGAGCCAGCAACCGAGGTGAAAGGCAGGTCAGGCCACAGAGCACAATTAACAGCTGTTTAAAGAACAAAAAACAAAACCTTATTTTTCTTTCTTCTGCTCTTTTTTCCTATCTATAAAGTGACAAGCAGAAAGGAGATAGTTATGGCAAAATGTTTATTTATTGCATTCCTTGGGTAATTACAGAAATGTTAGAATCTTTCTGCATGTTTCTACACATTTAGAGCTACTGCACCTTTTTTAAAGAAACAGACTTGTATTAAACTGATTCTAATGTCTTCTTGAAACAAATGCCTAACAGCTATTTTTGATATGTTTAACTTTGCACTAGAAATTCGAATTTTATTTTTCTTGTTTGTAAACGTGCTCTTTCTTTCTTATGAAAGAGGTACGCACCAAGGATTAAAGTAGTTTGTGGGAAAAGCAATAGTGTGCCGATGTACTATAAAATAACTAGTATAGTAATAGTGTATAGGATAAAGTACCCCTGTGGCGCATGACAAGAATATGGCAAGTCACCTTGGAGTTCCACAACCTTAAAAGGGAACTTGGCCTTCAGCTTCAATCCTCTATATGGTCACAGAACTCCTCAGTGACTTAAGTGTATGGTGTGGGTATTTTATCTCATATAAAATGCACCCTATGTACTCGAACCAATTCATTTTTTGGCACTCCCAAAACACCAAAAGAGCAGGAACATGAATATTTGCTGACGATCTCAAAATCTGATGAAGTGGAGAGGCGGGGTTTTATTTAACCCCAGATCTTGTGAGACTTTTTGTAACCTTGCCAGCAGATTAAATTTTCTCCCAAATACCCCGCTACAAAATCATGAGTGCTTACCAACATCCTTTCATATTGAACATATATGTCCATGTTAAACCTACTGTAAAATTATGCTATAACTACAAAGGGCCAATCTGCATTTTTGTGAGTTTGTCCCTGTTAATATTCAGGTTTTGGGAAACGCATACAGTTCCACAGTCAGGAATGTTCAATAATTCTCTCAAAACGTCTTCATAAATCAGTAATTTATGTTAATAGAACATGTGTTTTTTCTCTTGTTTACCGATTTCCAAGTGTTTGAGCGTCCAAGATAAGTGGAATAGCCCAGGCACAGAAACATGAGAAAGTGCCGAGAATTTATTTTGCAACACTGCCGTTTATGTTTTGAACTTGGTTTTACTTTGCCTGCTATTACCTAAGTAAAGCACATTTTTTGTCATGTGAAATTTATCATCAATCCAGCTTGCTTTCTCTAACATAGTATTATACCAAGTAACCACTTTTATAAAAAAAATGAGTTGCAGCAAAAAATGAAAATCATTTGTATAAAATATTATTGAATTGTGTAACTGGTTAAGCTCGGCAACAGATTGAGCCGTTGTTCCTTAAAACGTAATGTAAAAAGTAGATTAGCTTTTTCACATTCCTGTCACTAACTTTGAATCTAACTCTATTGGCTGTAATCCTTTTGTTGGAATGTATTACATTATTCTTTGATTTTGGTACGTGTACAATTAGATCCCCTGTTGTCTTTCATAATCGACTTGTTGACCGGTCTGCTGAGACTAAAGCTTTTTACACATCTTTGAGAGACTTCTCTTGGTTATTGTTGTTGGGAAAACACTTTAAGAGGAGAGTCACCAACAGGCGCCATGTAGAATTAAAATGCCTTAGCAAAATTGGCAAATCTGGATTTTGACCTATGATGTGTCCTTTAATCAGATAAGCAGATTTATCAATCTGTGCTCTTTAACAATAGTATTCCTTTGACGACGAGTGGTAGGAACGGATCTGTGCTCCTACGCCCGGCGCCCAGAAAAACGGTGTGGCTACTTGTCCGATTGGCCATCGTTGGCCTCTGCAGCTAGTTTAGAGCGAGCTGCCGTTTATGAATGCCAAACGCTGAGGGAGCTGAGGACTGAGGCAGGTAAGTCCTGCCAGGACGTCACCATTAGAAACAGACAATGCAGTGGTCCCCAAAGTGAAGGCCTAATGGGCAGCATCAGGCAACTGTGTGAACAAAGGGAACATGGGCTGCCAGCGCGGAGAGAAGCAACAGAGGTACGACACACAGGGAGCCCCTGGAAATGAAGGGAAAGTGCCTGATGCCATTGGGTAGGAAGAGAGTGCATTGGCACGCAGAAGAGAAGGTGGGCGGCAGAGTGGAGCCTCACAGTGACTTAAGCATACACAACAACATTGGGGGCTCTTTCATTCAAACAACATAGAGAGGAACTGTTCTGGCATATCGGGGAAGCAGTGGCTTGAGGCGCTGAGCCTATGGGATAACAGACAGCAGAGCAAGCAGACATACAGAATGTCTGCTCATACTCGCAAATGCAGTAATAACCGGTCCCCTGCTGCTTCAAGTAAGGACCAGAAAAGAATAAGGCGTAGGGGCATTGTGGGCAGAATAGGGAGTTATCCTAGTGTAAGGCAATAGGGCAGACGGGGGATAGACCTTCTACCCAAGCAGGCAACTGGGACATTGCTGAGGAGCTTTGGACGCAGCATAAAAACATTAACGGCCTAGAAGAGAAGCAGGGGGCTTCTCAATGCAGCAAAAATGTGATTCAACATAGGGCTAATGGACAGGAATCCTTAAAATGATTCACTAGCCCTGTGAGCTGATTCAGCATGGTATCAACAAAAGGAGGTAAAAATAAGGGCACCAGTTAAGGAATGCTTACAAAGACATCAGCCTCCTCTCCCTTTCTTCACACTTCCTTCCCCTTCTATCATTCTAACTTTTCATTTTCAACTGTTTTTTTTATTTACCCCATCTTCCCATCTCTGCCTCCTTTCCCTTCTTCATTCTTTCATATTCTGTCCTATTCTTCGTTTCCCTCCCTAATTCTACTCTTTCCAGCCCCTTTTCTATATATATGTTTTTCCATTTTTGTTTCCTATTCGGTTTCTTCTCTTACTCCTTTATGTCACCTTTCTTTCCCCTTTATTATTGTGTATCTGTTTTAATTGGTTTCCTCACCTCTTTCAGTTGCCCTACTCCGTCCCTTTTGCCACTCCATTCCATCTGACCTACCGACAGTATCATTCTCCATTTTCTTTCACTTTCCTTTTTTTACCTCTCTCCTTGATCCAAACTTACCTTTAAGCCTATATGTTCAGGGTTGATTACTCTAACCCTTCTGTGTCCTCATGAAGGCCTGGAACCAGGGGAGGCTCCTCCATTATGGTGGAGGAGCATCACCCCCTCCAGCATTGGCAGCTGCAAACCTTTTATCAAACAATGATAATAAACTGTGTTTATTATCGTTGTTTGGCCAAAGTGAGGGGCCACAGGGTGACGAGCAGTGAGGGGGAGTGCTCAGCACTCCCACTCAGAGCACATGTGTTTTTGGTCTGCTGTCTCGGGCCAGCCAAACACACATGCGTAGTACGCTCTCTCCAGCCCAGCAACACAGTTGTCGGGCTGGAGAGAGCTTGCACAGGCTCCCAGTCGGCCTGGGAGCACTCTGGCTGCTTTGAGCAGCATCAGGTTTGTGCAGGGAAGACTGGGAGCCTGTACCTGCAGTGATGAGGCAGAGGAGATGAAAGAGCGCTTTCAGAGAAACAAAGTGGGTAGGCAACAGCAGAAGGGAGAGAGCAGGCCTGTAGAAAGACATCAGTCATCTATTGCTGATGTAGAAATGTTCACCAGCCATCCCATGCATTGTATCATCTCCAGTTGATGTTGTTCTCCTATGACGTTGGTCATGGATTTCAAATAGATGAAGTTTTGAGGAAGTAACATTTTGAATGTTCAAATGTTATTTTCAGAAGGTGTGCTGGCTTCCTTTCCAAATCTTCCTTTCTCTCACTGTTAGACCTGTCAACTCTTGGTGTAGTTTCCCCTGTCTTTTTGGCTTCTGACCTCTGGTTATGATCCTGTGCTGAACTTTGTTTTTGCTGGCTTTAGGACTCTGAGCACTTTACCACTGCTGACCATGCTAAAGTGCAAGTGTTTTCTGTCTAAAGTGGGTTGGTGACTGGTTTTCTCCATTTTTGGCATATCTGATTTACTAGTAAGTCCTTAGTAAAGTGCATTAGCATTGCCAAGGGCCTGTAAATCAAGTGTTACTAGTGGGCCTCTAACACTGATTGTGCCACCTACATGAGTAGCCCTGCAAACATGTCCCAAACCTGAGACTGCAGTGTCTGTGTGTACAGTTTTGAACTGCCAGTTCGACCTGGCAAGTGCACCCACTTGCCAGGCCCAAACCTTCCCTTTTACTACATGTAAGTCACCCCTAAGGTAGAGCCCAAGCAGCCCCATGGGAAGGGTGCAGTGTATTTAAAAGGTAGGACATGTACGTTTGTGTTTTACATGTCCTGAGAGTGAAATACTACATATCTCTCGATTAGGATAACATGGGGTTTGACTTGAATTATCTTTTAGGCAGAGTTTCCCATTGGGAGCAGCTAGAGATATGGGGTCTCTGAACTCACAATTTAAAAAATACATATTTTTGTAAAGTTGGTTTTCAGATTATAAGTGTGAAAATGCCACTTTTAGAAAGTGGGCATTTTCTTGCTTGACCATTCTGTGCTTCTGCCTCGCTGTGGAGTACACATCTGGGTTAGGCTGACAGTTGGTCTGTTTGTGAATTCACTCTAGACAGTCGCATAAAGGAAGATGAGGTGTGTCCTGCATATTCTGATGGGTCTTCCTGGGCTAGAGTAGAGGGAGGATCTGACACTTGCGCTTGAATGGGGCTGTGACTGTCTTCACACATAGCAGTCTCCAACCCCCTAGATTGTATCTGGGACCAGGACAGGGAGAGGCAGGGTCTTGTGCACTACAAAGACTTTGCTTTTAAGTTTGACTACTTCAAAGGCTGAAATTAGTGTAGGTATTGGGCTGCTGACCCCACAACTTCAGAACACTTCTGTATTGAGGACTGTCTGCCTAGAAGAAGAGCAGGATGCTGCAGGAGGGACTGCCACTGTGCCTGCTGCTTTGCTGTGCTTTCCTGGTGCTTGCTACTTCCAGCCTGGCAGTGAAAGGACTGGACTTTGCTTTCTACATTCTGCTTTCAAAGGTACTCGAAGGGCTTGAACTGAGCTTGCCTCCTTTTGTGAAGTCTCAGGGACATCAAAGACTTCATCTGCCAGTGCCTGGGTTCCTCTGCTGAGACCCCTGACTTGCCAAGCGGTGCCAAATCCAGTCCCTGGGTCCTTGAAAATCGAAGCTGGTAACCTGAGAGAAAATCCACACATTGAGGCCGTTGCAGCAGAAAAATTTATGTAGCGCCTGTCTTGAGGCTGAGAAATCGACACATCGCCTCCTTCAGCGTGGATCCTTCATTGCTGTGCATCTGGATTTTCCACACAGCATCCCTGGGCGTCATTTCTCCTCATCTTGCTGGTCCGCAACAAGGAATTGATGCATCGCTAGTTTGACTGGAAAAGAATTGACACATAGCCAGCCGGGTGGGAAAAGAGTCCACACATTGCCTGTCCAGCATGAAAATAATCAATGCATCACTTGCTCTTCCGATGCCTTTCTCCATGGGTTCTGGAGGGGGCACGGTGTCCAGAGTGCTCCACATGCAGTGTGGCTGGTACAATTCCCTCACGTGGGTGTGCGTGCCATGAGATTTGCGAGGTTCAGGTAGCATGATACACCATGGAGGCAGCGACATACCCCACACTGCTGAGGCTGCGCCTTCCACCTGCAGGTGCAAACAGTGATTGAAGAAATGCCTCATGGAAGCTGCCCAGGGTCCAGGAACTCTCCTCCAGCCTCAGACGACTGACCACTGGGGATGGTAGCCATGTCAGCGGTGGTGCCTGTGTCCGAGGACGCCACGGGCCGGTGGCGGAGCTTGCGGCGGTGTCTGTTGCGGCGGTGCTGGCGGCGGTGCATGGGTCAGCACCTGCTGAGGGACACAGCAGGACGTCTCCTGCAGCCTCGCTGAGGCTGTAGACGTGCCGGGGGCAGTGCAGGTGGTGGTGCTTGCGGCGGTGTCTATCGCAGCGGTGCTTGCGACGGTGTGTGCTGCGGCGGTGCTGGTGGCGATGCTGGCGGCGGTGCATGTCTCAGCACCTGCTGAGGTACACAGCAGGACGTCTCCTGCAGCCTCAGATGGCTGCCCACTGGGGAAGAGGCTGGGGACTGTCATTGAGGCTGTAGACGTGCCGAGGGCGGTGCAGGTGGTGATGGAGCTAGCGGTGTTCGCCGCCGTACAGGTTGGCGTGGTCGTGGACAGAAAGTGTGACACTGGTCCCTCAGTTGGTGCCACCATGCCCTCTCCTGACCTGCTCTTCAACTTTTGGCCCTTCCCCAGCTTTGATGGTGCCGCAGTTGTCTTGCCACTATCCCCTTTGTTTTTTGCTGAGCCCTTGGTGGCTGGTACTTTCGGCTTCTCCCTCCGGGATGTGGGCACCTTTTTCACCTTGGCAGGTGGCAGAATGTCCTTGCCCTCGGTACGTGGCACACTGGCAGCCCTGATGAGTGGCGCACTCGATGACCCCGCAGGTGCTGGCACCACTGTGCCTGGGGATTTGGTGGCTGAGGTGCTGGGCTGGGACCTGGAAAGCCTGGCCCTAGGGGAAGGACGGGGGGGGAGATGAAGGGAAGAGGTCAAGGTTTGCCAGGAAAAGTTTTTTAGACACACTGGGACGGGAAGATGGAGGGGGTTTGGGAGTGGAGGTAGAGGTAGTGGTTGTAGGAGGTGTACGTCTGCTGAATGTGGGTGAAGGTGCATGGGCCGGAGGCGGTTGTGAGGTGGATGGCTGTTGGGTGGGTGTGTGCCTGCGTTTGTGTACTTTGGGAGGAGGGCTCACTGGGTGGTGAGTGTACATGAGCGGTGTGTGGTGATGGGCATGCCGGTGATGGAGGCAGTGGCTGAGGATGTAGTGCATGCAGGTGTGAGTGGAGACGAGACAGGGAGGGAGGAGGAGGATGTGGAGGAGGGGGACACAGTGGAGGCAGTGGATGTTGGTGTGTCTGCATGGGGATGGTGCTTGTGTGAGTGCCTGTGGGATGTGTGGTGCTTATGTTTGTCTGAGCCACTCTTGTGTGTTGATGAGTGTGCATGCTGGTCTGATGTGTGCTTGGGATAGGCTGAGGTACAGGGGATTGGGCCAGGGTGGAGGAAGTTGGAGGGGGGAGGCTGGACACAGGGACAATGGCTGCCATCAGTGCTGAGGCAAGGGCCTGAAATGCTCTCTGTTGGGCTGCCTGACCAGAATGAATGCCCTCCAGGTATGCCTTTGTTTGTTGCAAATGCCTACCTACACCCTGGATGGCATTCACAATGGTAGATTGCCCAACAGTGAGGGATCTCAGAAGGTCAATAGCCTCCTCACTGAGGGCAGCAGGGCTGACTGGGGCTAGGCCTGAGGTGCCTGGGGCGAAGGAGATGCCCACCACCCTGGGTGAGCGGGCACGGGACACACGTTGAGGAGCTGCCGGGAGGGCGGTGCTGGTAGGGGGGGTGGCGGCTGTTGCTGCTGATGCGGTGGGCACAGAGGTGTCCACCACTGCAAGGGAGCTCCCATCAGAGGAGGAGTTGCTGTCACTGCTGTCTGCTCCTGTCCCCGCCGTGGAGCTCCCCTCGCCCTCCATCCCACTGGTGGCTTCAGACTCCGTTGTTTCGCCCTCCAGGGCCAAGTGGGTTGCAGCTCCCTCCTGCTCTGGTGCCAATGCTCCTCCGCCTGATGATGCTATTGCGCACAATCACAGGGAGACCACAAAAAGGGCGGGAAAGACAATAGAAAGAAAGAGTTCAGTGCATGCAATACCACTACCGTTGGCTGACACAACACACAGGGAGCAGCCCTCTACACTACACCATGCACTGACTGTTCCTAGAAATTTCAGCTGACCATGGGGTACGAGGCCTAAGACCAATTGCAGCACACCTGGAAGTCACAGGAGCCTGACTAGGTGTAGATGGCTATTACCACTGGTGGGTTTCGGGTGCCACATGGCCTGCCTTACAAGGGACCTTGCCTACCAAGTTCGCCCTGGCCTAGGGGAACCCACTGCCCACCTCCCCACCCAGACACCTCGTAATGCGCGCAGAGTCAGCTGAATGAGAGTGTACTCACCCCCTTGTGGCTGCTGTGATGCCCTCAAGCGCCCATCCAACTCCGGATCCGCCACCGCCAGGATCCGGAACATCAGGGGGGTCATGGTGCGACGGGCACCCCTCCCACGTTGGGAGGCCATCCCTAGCTGGGCCTCCGCTGTCTTCATGCTCCAGCAGCGCAGGTTCTTCCATCTCTTCCGGCAGTGGGTGCTACGTCTGTGGTAGACCCCCAGGGTCCGAACGTCTTTGGCGATGGCACGCCAAATACTCTTCTTCTGGTGGGCGCTGACCTAGAGGAATGGTACAGGGGGAAAGGAAATTACTTACCCGTCAGGACCGTCATACTCATTTTCCCCCAGTTCCCACCCTTGCCCTGACGCACAGACAATCCCCATCCGCACATGCAGTCCTCAGCCCCCCCATGTATCTTCCATCCACACCACTCAAAACTGGCATTGCCCATGCAGCATGCTCACAGTGTGCTCACCTGTTTGTCTGGAGGACCATACAGTTGCGTGTACTGGGGGAGGACCCAATCCACTAGTTTCTCCAACTCCTCTGAAGTGAAGCCAAGGGCCCTTTCCCCAGACACATGAGCTATCGTCGCTTCCAGACACAGGTCACAGCAGCACTTGCAGTGTAGGTCCTCTCCTGTTGAAGGTCAGGTATCAAGAGAGTGAACAGACAGAAAATGGTGGTCACATCCGTGGCGGTGCTTACTGTCACCGCCGACGTACATCGTCATTGGCTTCTGGGACCCATAGGGCCCAATGTTAACCAATGCAGAATTGCGCCACGGTCTTCGACCGCCCACTGCGATGGTGTAGAATGCCGGCGCAGTTACGTCATAACCCCTTGTCCCACCTTACAGGTCAGGCAGCCGCCATTTCAGGAGGCCACATGGGATGGATGTTAACTGCGTCACACCTATCTAGGCCGGGAATATAGACAGATACCAGCACATTGCGGATTAATAACATTTCTGCAAATAACACATTGTGATACCTCAGTGTTGGATGACTCTCTGCTCGCTGTTCTCCTCCATAGGGCACGTCCACTGGGGCAGGTGATGAGATGGCGGCATCCTCCGGTATACAGACCCCTGGTGGACCTTTCTACAATGGAAGAGAGACACATCCTAGTCACCTACAGACTTGATCGTGCAACAATCCAGGGACTGTGCTCCCAGTTGGAGCCGGACCTGATGTCAGCTATCTGGCATCCAAAAGGAATCCTCCCTCTAGTGCAGGTCCTGTCTGTACTCCATTTCCTGGCCAGTGGGTCTTTTCAAACAACAGTGGCCATAGCATCAGGGATGTTCCAACCACTGTTCTCTAACGTGTTGTCCAGAGTGTTGTCTGCCTTGCTGAAACACATGCCCAGCTACATCGTGTTCCCTCAGGTGGAGGATTTGCCCACAGTGAAAGGTGAATTTTATGCCCTAGGACATATCCCCAACATCATTGGTGCCATTGATGGTACACATGTGGCATTTGTACCCCCTGCAGGAATGAACAGGTGTACAGAAACCGGAAGAGCTACCATTCTATGAATGTGCAGATGGTGTGTTTGGCAGACTATTACATCTCCCATGTGAATGCCAAGTGTCCTGGCTCAGTCCATGACGCTTACATTTTGAGGAATAGCAGCATCCCTTATGGGATGGGGCAACTCCAGAGGCACCGTGTGTGGCTAATAGGTGAGCCTAAAGTCCCCACACAGTTTCATTTGCTGTCTGGGTATGGGGCTGTCCCTAAGGGTTAGTATGTGTCTAACAGTTGTCCCTGGACATTTGCAGGTGACTCTGGTTACCCCAACCTGTCATGGCTACTGACCCCAGTTAGGAATCCCAGGACAAGGGCAGAGGAACGCTACAATGAGGCACATGGGTGAACTAGGAGGGTGATCGAATGCACCTTCGGCCTCCTGACGGCCAGATTCCAGTGTCTCCATCTGAGAGGTGGCTCCCTATACTATTCACCGAAGAAGGTGTGCCAGATAATCGTGGCCTGCTGTATGCTGCACAACCTGGCTTTGCAACGCCAGGTGCCTTTTCTGCAGGAGGATGGGCCAGATAGTGGTCTTGTGGCAGTTGTGGAGCCTGTGGACAGTGAAGAAGAGGAGGCAGAAGAAGAGGATATCAACAACCGAAACAACATCATCATGCAATACTTCCAGTGAGACACAGGTAAGAAGATGCCACTGCTTCCCACATCTCATTCTATTGTTGGAACTAGCATAAGTCTGTCATTTTCATTTAGTGTATGGACCCTGACTTGTCACTTTGACTTTCCATTTCACAGATCTGGGTCCCACTTTGTGCCCTCTGCTATGTTTACTGCTGTCCTACAGCTGTGTTACATTGGTATGTGAACAAGTAAATTGACATTGCTATATTCCATAGCTATTCCAATTACACATTTGTGAAAGCACAGACTGACTCCAGATTGTTTTGTGATTGAAGTGTGTTTATTCCTGTGCTAATAAGTGGAGGGGGTTGTAAAACGGGCTGAGGGGATGGTGGAGGAATGTCCATGGCTGAGTCCAGTCTATTTGTTTCACAGGTGCATTGTCCAAAAGGGCATAGGAAGTGGAGCTATGGCAGTTTAAGGATGGACAGGGTGACATAGTGGGACAGAAGGGTGACATTCAGGGGGGTCTAATTTCCTGGCGGGGGTCTTGGCAATGTTCTCTGTCTTGTTCCTGGATCTCAGGGACCAATTGCGGGGTGGGTCTCCATCTGCAGGGGGTGGGGTGCTGGTGTCCTGTTGTTCCTGTGGCCTTGCCTCCTGTCCACCAGCGCCGGTGGAGGTGGAGGGCTGTTCATCGTCCAGGCTTGTGTCAGGGGCCCCTTGTTGTGCCACTGTGTCCCTCCTGGTGTTGACAAGGTCTGCCAGCACCCCTGCAATGGTGACCAGGGTGGTGTTAAGGGACTTCAAGTCCTCCCTGATCCCAAGGTAGTGTTTCTCCTGCAGCCG
The DNA here is from genome assembly GCF_031143425.1 of Pleurodeles waltl. NCBI lineage: Eukaryota > Metazoa > Chordata > Amphibia > Caudata > Salamandridae > Pleurodeles > Pleurodeles waltl. The sequence continues at coordinate 1,096,147,986 of NC_090437.1, forward strand.
CTGGGTCTCCTGAAACTTGGCCAGTACTGTTGCCATCATCTCCTGGGAATGATGGTAAGCTCCCATGATGTTGGAGAATGCCTCGTGGAGAGTGGGTTCCCTGGGCCTGTCCTCCCCCTGTCGCACAGCAGTCCTCCCAGTTTTGCTGTTATCCTGTACCTCTATCCCCTCAACTGTGTGCCCACTGCCCCCAGTCCCTGATTTTCTTGAGTTGATGGGTTTGCCTGGGTTCCCGGTAGTGGTGGACACACTGCTGATTGACGTGTCCTGGGGACAGAGGGATGGGCCCGCTGGGTGGGTGCTGTGCTGGTGTTTCCTGAGGGGGGAGGCTCTGTGGTGGCTTGTGACAGTGTCAGGGGAACCGACTGTCCCGAGGTCCCAGATGGGCCGGGCTGGTCATCTTGATCCAGGCGTGCAGAGCTGCTGTCATCACTGTGGGCCTCTTCTGTGGGGGGACTGGATATGTCTGGCACCTCCTGTCCGGTGATGTTGGGTAGGGGTCCTGTTGGGGTGTAAATGCATAGTTATTGTATCTGTGTGTGCCATTGTGTGCAATGGGCGGTTGACCCTCTACTCCAGTGCTTGCATTATTGGCTTGGTCCTTGTGTGATAGGTGATTTTGAGGCATAAGTGAGTCTCTGTAGTAGACATGCTTGGGTGATGGGTGTCCATGCATTGGTGTTACATGCTGGGCTTGGTTTTGGGATGTGTGGGTTGTGTTGGTGAGGGTAAGGGTGGGAGTATGTGATGGCATGCAGTTGGGGTGGGGAGGATAAGGTAGTAAAGATTTGCCTTACCAGAGTCCAGTCCTCCTGCTACTCCTGCAAGGCCCTCAGGATGCAGTATTGCTCAAACTTGCTCCTCCCATGTTGTTAGCTGTGGGGAGGAGGTGGGGGTCCACCACCAGTCCTCTGTACAGCAATCTGGTGTCTGGAGACTACTGAACGCACCTTCCCCTGTAGGTCGTTCCACCTCTTTCTGATGTCATCCCGTGTTCTTGGATGCTGTCCCACTGCGTTGACCCTGTTGACAATTCTGCGCCATAGCTCAATCTTCCTAGCAATGGAGGTCTGCTGCACCTGTGATCCGAATAGCTGTGGCTCTACCCAGACGATTTCCTCCACCATGACCCTGAGCTCCTCCTCAGCAAACCTGGGATGTCTTTGAGGTGCCATGATGTGGTGTGGGTGATGTGTGAGGTGGTGTCTCTTGTGATGTGTGAGGGTGTGTGTTGTTTGAGGTGCGTGGATGTTGTGTAAGTGATGGTGTTGTGTGTCTGTGGATGCTGGTGTTGTTTTAGGTAGTGTCTCTCTGTGGCCTACTTTGAAATTTCTGGTAGTAAGGGTTTGTGGGTAATGTGGGTGTGTGCTTTATATTAGATTGGGTGTGTGGGTGTGGTGTGTGTATGTGTATCAGGTGTGTGTATTTCGATTTGTCCAATGTGGTTGTGTTTTGTATATGGATGTGTATTTTGAGCGCAGCGGTGTGTACTGCCAATGGATTACCGCGGTTGAAAGACCGCTGCGTTGATTCGTGGGTCGTGATAGTGTGGGCGTATTATTGTTGGCGTGACGGTGTTGGTTTTGCTATCGCCAGTTTATCACTGACCTTTGGTGTGGCGGACTTGTGTGGGTGTCGGTATTGTGGTGGATTCCGGGTTGTGGGTCGTAATACCTGTAGAGGAATTCCGTGGCTGCAGCGGTATGTTGGCGGTCTTCTGCACGGCGGTAAGCCGGATTTACCGCCAGGGTTGTAATGAGGGCCAATGTCTGTTAAGACTTGGTGTAGGGACCCGCCGGAACGAACTCCTGGTGGGTTCCACAGAACTCACCCCACAAGTGAACCATTGCACATTGTGCTTTCACCAATTGACTTCAATGGTATTCCTTTGACAACTTAAATTGGGTCTATTTGTAAACGCTTTAAAAATCCACAACTCTGGTTGTATGTAGGATACAAAGGAACATTTTTAAGAGCCCCTAGTGCTACCGGAGCGCCACTTTTTGAGACGCTCCGGTGGCACAATGCCCTGCACCGTATTTACAAGGTGGCATTAAGGGGGTCATTACGACATTGCCGGGCGGCTACTGCCACCCGCCATGCGGTAACCGCCGTGCGGCCGCCAATGCAGCCGCACTCCCGTGGCCCCCATTACGACATTCCCGCTGGGCAGGCGGGCGCAAACCAAGTTTGAGCCCGCTGGCCCAGCAGGGATGAGGCCCCAACATAGGAGCCGGCTCCTAATGGAGCCGGCGGTGTTGCGGCCGTGCGACGGATGCGGTAGTACCCGTCACGCTTTTCACTGTCTACTATGCAGGCAGTGAAAAGCTAGCCGGGGCCCTGTTAGGAGGCCCCTGCACTGCGCATGCCAGTGGCATGGGCAGTGCAGGGGCCCCCAGGGGCCCCAGGACACCTCTTACCGCCAGCCTCTTCCTGGCGGTGCAAACCGCCAGAAACAGGCTGGCGGTAGGAGTGTCATAATCCCCAGGGCAGCGCTGCTTGCAGCGCTGCCCTGGCGGATTATCACCGCCGGGGCTAAAACGTCGGGAAACCGCCGGCCCCGGCGGTGCGACCGTGGCGCTACCGCCGCGGTCGTAATAAGGGCCTCCGTACCGCCAGCCTGTTGGCGGTACGGACGCTACATTACCCCTGACCCCCTAAGTCACAATTTGTGGCTTAACACCATCTTGTAAATATGGCCCCCTCACACGCAGTCCTTTGGGTGTTGCAGTGGGTGCATTTTCGTAAACCTGAGGCAGCGCCAAAATCTAATGCCATCCCAGGGGTGGCGTTAGCAAGGCGCAACAAGGAAAAATACTTTTATTTCTCCTCATTTTTTGCTTTTTCTGTGTGTGCTGCATCCTGCAGCACACATATAAAGAGCAAAATACCAGACATTGTTGTTTATGTGCGGGAAGGTGTCCCTTCCTGCACATAAACAATCATTTCAAAATGACGCTTTGGCACTTCTGTGTGTGCTGCATTTTGAAGCACACACAGAAGTGCCAAAGCGTCATTTTGAAATGATTGTTTATGTGCAGGAAGGGACACCTTCCCACACATAAACAATGAAACCTCTCAATGCAGACATCCTTGCACAATGGTGCAAGGATGCCTGTGTTGGTGCTGGGCAGCTCAATTTAGCACCAGTGGAGGGGACAGCACCGGGGTGCATCATATTCAATTACATACGGCGCATCCCTGTATTGTGAAAATGATGGAGCGCAGCGCTGCCAATTTTGGTGCAGCGTCGTGCTCTGTCATTTTCTGTTAAATATGGGCCAAAGTTTATTATGGTGTCTAGATAAAGATAAGAATCCGCTTCATTTTTCTAAGTTGGTGTTGGATTTCTTTTGAGTCGTGTCAATTACTTATCATCCATGTGGGTGTTGTGAAATGCTTTACACATGTTCCTCCAAGTAGCCTCATTGCTCTTTGCCACTCTACAGGACTGAGCTAAGGTCCACTTCTGGGTAACATGTTAGCATTACATGGTAAGACCCCCCCGTCATACCACATAATATTGCCACCTTGCTACATCATTCCTTTAGAAAGTGGGGAGGGAAAGGATGTAAGAATATAATTACAGTACGAGCCTATGACTTTTAAGAAACCAAGGAACAGAATAACCACATGGCAGAGCTAAGCACACCAGCAGCGAAAGACAAGCAAAGAAGCCTCCATAATCAGTTTTTATTATTCAGTAAAGAAATTTGAGATGCCATACAACATCTGAATAGATGTTGCATTCAGAGACATTGTTACAACAGCCAAGGAGACAATGATGCCTCTTGTTAATCCACCTTTGAGTCTGGTAGCCTGTACTTAGGAAAAGAAGACCGTGGCCATGATCCACCCGCTTAAAGTATTGATAGAATGCTTCTTATCTTACCATTAGAGAAAAAGAAAATCTGAAGCCATAATATTAAAATTCAATGAGTCGTATATGCTCACATCACTTCCCCTTTTCAAATAACTGAAAGGAAGACACCAGTGGATTGAACTGCAGTCACAGGGAAGGGAGAACAATATTTATGTTAGGCTGGGATCATCTCTCAGACAAAAGAGGGAAAAAGGGTGAACAATGTGTGCCTAACCTTTCTGGCAGGAACCAATGGTAGGGCTCCCTTCTTTGGCCCCTCTCTCACAAAAATTTACAGAGCTGTCTCTCTGTTGCTATAGCAACAAAAAAGGTAAATCCAGCCATTAACAATTTCAGGGATACTTTACCTGGCAGCTGACAGCAAGGTCCCTGGAGAGCCTTCTCACTCAGAGATGAGCCATGCTGAAAAGAGAGATCAGAGCTGAGTTGTGAGATTGACAATTTAGCAATGTGTTTGAATACAAAACCTTATATATCGCAGCTCAGGATACTCTAAACATTCTGATGGTAGCCAACTTGCATATGGCATCGCTCCCAAACAACTCAAAATCATTTTTGGTTACTTGAAAGGGGATAACTAAGAAAGCCAGTACACTTTTAAGGAAATGAACTCTTCTGTTCAGAATAAGGGCTCCATTATGAGTTTGGCGGACAGAAAACTCAGTCTGCCAAACTACTGACAGGGTGGCTGCTGCTTACTCGGCGACCTCTCCATCAGAGCTATTATAGGTTTCCTGCTAGGTCAGCGGCCAGAAAACCTAAGTTTTCACCCACTGACCTAGCGTGAAACAGGCTACAGCATTGTCTCTGGCACATAATCGAGCCAGCGGCAACCACCCTCGCAATGTTTACTGTCAACAGACAGTGAACATTGTTATGGTGCTGCCCAGGGGGACCCTGCACTGCCCATGCCTGTGGCCCCCTGCATCTGTTCTCCACCAGCCTTTTCATGGTGGTGTTAACACCATTAAACCGCTGGCAGAGAACGAGGTTGTAATCCCCAAGCCTGCCCTGTTTACAGTGCTGCCCTGCTGGATTAGGACCTCCACCACCTCCAGACCACTGGGATCCAAGACCCTGGCGCAGCTGTCCATCCGACTGCCAGGGTTGTAATGTGGCGGTTGGACCACCGTATTGGTCCAAACCGCCACCAGAAGTGTGGCAGTCTATAGACTCCACACTCGTAATGAGGCCCTCAGACTTTAACGTGCCATACACTGTAACCTAATCTTAACAAATCATCAAGCATAACCTCTTGAATACCATTGGGCTGGCCAGCTGTGAGAAGAGAAACAGGGAGTATATTTCCATTCCTGAGGCCACTAGCATCTGCAAAAAATGAAGAAACCATAATTGAACAGCTCCAAAGAGGAACCACCAAGATAACTCACTAAACCTCTTTCTAGATTATTATGCAAACCTTATTTAAGGAAGTTGAGTGGTTGAAATCCAAATACCTGAGTAGTCGTCAAAAGAATGAAATATGTCCATGCTGTTAAGCCCTTGATCCTGAAAGCTCAAATAGTAAATCAAAAAGAGTGCATTGAGTGTCTTTCTGAAAATATCTATCACGTTTTGCCTAAAGATCTACCAGTTCTGCTAGAAACTATTGTCTACTCTCAGAATTAGCTCTGTTTACAAATAGAACACTTTGGTGATCAGCTTAAACTTTCCCACCCACAGGATGTGGAACACTCAGAGTAGGAATAGATTGTCTTTTGCTAAAAGGAGTAGAATCCTCCCCACTCTGGACAGGCTCCTGGACCTCTTTACCCCACAGCAATTTTTGTAAATCAAGGTAAAAATGTTATGAATACTTACACTAGGACAGCCTCCCCAGCAGACAAGCCAGAAAGAACCAGAAAGCATTTGAGATGCCCAGGAGTTCTGTTGAATGGAGAATCCATGTATCATCTTTCCTCGACTTAATCATCCCCAGTAGTCGGCCTTGGAATAATCAGACTGGCATCTGTGAGCTGAAGTAGGAGATCCAGGCAAATCAAGTCTACACTGTTTAATATATTGGAGTGCAGCAGCCAACAGGAAAAGTCATCCATCTTAAAGTCTGGTATCCTACAGGAAAAGCAATGTAGTGCCAATGGTTTCCGCTGTGATGGCAACAACAAAAGTTTTGGATGTGGTCTGGCAAAGTAGGCAGCAAAGGCAGAGGTGTCCTGCTGACGATAATTCTATTGAACATTCAGAGCATCTGCGATGGAAAATGGAAAGTAAAGATAAAATGTCATATACATCATCCTGAGTGAAGCAATTGGAACGTTCCTAATTGCAGTACCAAACAGAACACTTAGAAAAGCTAGAGCTTGCCTAGAGTCGAGACGGCAGGAAATGGAAGTGTTCTATATAGACTGAATCACCCATCCTGCTCTCATTTTTAGTTGCCCAAATAGGTATGAAGGGAGGCCCATTTGGAGAGAAAGAGACCCACCTTCTTGGTCAGGATTTTGGTGAAGACCCTGGAGGCAGACTTAAATCAGAAGTGAAAAGTCAAAATTGAAATCCCCAAAAAATCCAAAATACCAAAAAAATCCCAGAAGAGGGAACAATCAAATGTTAAAGGGAGTGCTGATCTCAAGCCAACATTTTTTATTTGAGATTTCCTTTTTCGTGGATCACTTCCATGAGTGGGACCCCTAATTTATTCTCAGCTACTGTAAGCTTATGGCAAAATGGTTTTGAGCTGTAACCACAAGTGATGACCTTTTAATACAAGGGTCACTGCTGGGGTAAGAGGCCCTGCATGGGTTACACGCAAACACAAGTACAAATACACGTGCACACACATTTGTGCCCAAATGTGCAGAGTAAGCAACAAAGATTGTTATCCGATCAAGCGTGGTATCTGTGCATAGACATCTATGTTGTTAATTTGTTGTTGTTATGGTCACCAAAAAGCAAAATGTTCCCTTTTTTTTTTACTAAAGTGTAAATCTGTATAGTACAACAGCCCTTCTATCCTCTACCTGAGAAAGACCAGAAATACCACACTGGTCACAATTTAACTAAATTGAAAGGTTTGAAGAAGGATTCATCTATAACATCAATTTGTTATATATCAAAATAGCCTAGAGATCCAATGTATCATAAATACATTGTTTACTCTCTTTGACTATTATAGAAAAGACAGCATTATACCTATTAGAATGGTGTTTGTATTTGGCAGTGGTTTGTACCCTGTCCAAGTAGGGACCCTCACTCTATTCAGGGTAAGGGAGTCACACAGCTAAGATAAACCTAGCTCACCACTTTGGTAGCTCGGCTCAAGCAGTTAGGCTTATCTCATAGGAAATGTATAAAGTATTTGCACACACACACACACAGTAACACTGTGAAAACATCACAAAAGTAGAAAAACCCAGTTGAGAACAAAAGCAAATATTTCTCTGAGTAAAACCAGACCAAAACTTCAAAATCCAACATACAGATTTTCAAAGATTAAGGCCCTCATTAGGAGTTTGGCGGTCACCGGACAGACATGTCAGTGGTGGCGGTCAGACCACCGCCAGACAGGCGTTGCAGATGTCATATTACGACCTTGGCATTGATCCGACCGTAACACAGCCAATTCCCCACCAGTACAGTCAGTGCGGTCCGACCGCCTCCGACGACGGTTGCCATCTCCATGCTGGCAGAAAGCATTTCACCACCTACCATATTACGAGTTAGCAGACCGCCGCAATTTTTGGGGCGGTCTGACCGCCACGAAAAGCCTGCCAGAAATGACGAGTATATGAGGAGACACTCACCATGGAACTTGAACTGGAAGTCCTCCCAGTGCTGTTCCTCGCCATTCACCTACAGGACCAGCAACGGAAACGAAGATGACAACCATAAGTACACCCTCCTAGCACACAATGCAAAACACACACCCGGCGCGGACTGCAATAGTAACACACGCAAACCAACAACCGTACGAATACACACACATCCACAGACACACACACAACCTACACACACGCACAACCAAAACACACACACCATGCCCAACACACACGTCACACACACAGGCAAAACAAATAAATGGCACCTCACATACACCTACTAACAGCAACCCACACTCAGTAGTCTGCAAAAGTACTGTAAACACCCAAACACTTTTGCAGAAAGGCCCAGTAAGCATATACACTTGTCAACACAATCTGTATGGCAAAGGAAACATACAAATCAACCAATTAAAAGGGCTCAGACATCCATGCAAAAGCACAGTACTAACGCCATGTACACAGAGCATACTATTCTCTCTACACATGTATCAAAATACACACTGACACAAACTACAAAACCGAGCATTCACATACACACCAATCCAAACACAAAAGAATAATTACACTGCCCAAGTAATAGATCCAGTCAATACTGTTATACAGTTACCTAGTATATCCATGGATAAAAAAACTGCATCCAAATACATGAGTAACATAAGCATGTAGATTGAAAGGCTGGACAAATATGTGTAATTATCACTAACGTTGTTTCTTGGGCAGATGTATTAAAGATTTGTCAATAAATGAAGTACTATATACAAAAGTGGGCCACTGGCAAGTCCAAATAAACACATGTGTCCCAGCCACATAGGGCCGGGCAACTGGCGCAACTTGACTCCTGACAGCCTCATGGCCTCCACAGGGCAGGGACATCAATCGGGCAGGCAGGAACCTCAGAGGTCGGCGGTGGGGGGTGGTGGCCAGGGTTTAGGTTTGGAAGGGGGATCCTTGGGCTTAGGTTTGGGAAGGGGTGGGGGTTTGTGCTTAGTTTTTGATGGAGGAGGGTAGGTTTAGGTCTGTGGGTGGGAGTGGATTCTATTTTTTAAATGAGGGAGGATTTTTGGCTGGCGGAGGGGCATGGGAAACAGAAGGAGGGTCATGGGAAGACTAGGAGTTGGAGAGACTGGGCTTGTGGAGGGCAACATGACACTCAGGGACAACACGGGGTGCTTGTGGTGTGACTTGTGGAGCCTGTGTTTGTCTTTGTGTAACTTGTCTGTTGCACTGAGTGAATGCAGGTTTGAATGTGTGCTTTGGATGGGTGAGGGGAGAGGGGTCTGGGATTGGGCACACGTAGCTGGAGGGGGGACGGAAGAAGTAGGGACACTGGCTGCCATCAAAAAGGAGGCCAGAGCCTGAAACAATCTCTGTAGGCCAGCCAAAGCTTCCAGGTAGGCATTGGTTAGCTGCATCTGAGATGCCAGGCCCTGGATGGCATTCACGATGGCTGACTGCCCCACAGAGATGGATCTCAGGAGTTCAATAGCCTCCTCATTGAAGGCAGCAGGGCTCAGTGAGGCAGGGGCAGAGGTGTATGCGGCCAAGGAGACACCCACCTTCCTAGGTGAGCGGGCACAGGGATCTGAGTGGGGAGCTACTGGGAGGGCGGTGATGGTAAGGGACGGTGGCAGACAAGGATGTTGCTAGGTTGGTTCCAGAAGGGTCCGCCACCACCAGGGAGCTTCCATTGGAGGAGGAATCAGATTCAGATGTTGTAGTTCCTGTCTCCCCTGCCCTCCAACCCACTGGTCCCCTCGGCATCAGTGGACTCGGCCTCCTAAGTCCAATGGGCTGCAGCCTCTCCACTTGCTGGTGCCCCTACTCCTTCGACTGCTGATGCTAATGCACACAAGGACAGAAGAGGACAAGGAGGGAGGGTTGGGGATAAAGAAAGGGAGCATAGGGTCAATACCAACACATCTACCACATATGACCATCACTTTACCCCATTTACAAAGGTTATTACACAATGCAGAGCTTACTGCCTGACCACATGATTGCCTACTCACAACATGAGACCCTGAAATATAAAGGCTCGACCATCGTCCATCGACAACGCATCTCCTTGGTTCTGCTGCAGACTGTCACAACTCCATAAAGCATGGTTGGGAGTGTACTAAGGGACACCTTCACTTACTTCATTGCAGTGTCTGACCAACCTGCATTGCCTGTACATACCACATATATATGGGAAGCAGCTCTACATGAGTATCACTATGGTACAGTTTAATCCTAGCATGTGGCCATCTACATCTACAGGCATGCATTGGAAATCACAGAAACTTATCTAACATAATAGTAAACCTTAAAACAATGAGGTCAGCTACATACCCTAGCATGGATTCCTTAGACATCCTCTATTCATTGGCAAACCTATCCAATCACTTTAGAAGTCAGTACAACATGAAGAACACTCTAAGTACTCACCCCCTTGTAGCTGATGTGCTGCCCTCAAGCACCCATCCAACTCTGGGTAGGCCACTGCCAGTATGCAGGCTACTAGTGGGGTCAGGGTCCTACGGGCAACCCTCCCTTGTTGGAAGGACATCCCTAGATGGGCCTCTGCGATCTTCCGGGCCCATCGCCTCAGGTCCTCCCACCACTTTCTGCAGTGGCTGCTCTGCTGGCTATGGACTCCCAGGGTCTGCACTTTCTTGGCGATGGCACGCCATAGTCCCTTCTTCTGATGGGCACTAACCTAATGGGAGACACAGAGACAAGGGCACATTTGTGCAGACTTATCACCCAGCAGCTGTAATGAACTACATACTGTATAAATCTCACATTCATGCTAGACATGACACAGACCTATTTGCACATCATGCTTGTCCGACGCAGCACTCTCCAAAGGGCATACAGCACAGACAAACATCCACCTACATACAACCATGTTGCATCAAATATACACAAATGGTACTCACCTGCTTATCTGGAGCCCCATACAACTGTTCATGCATGTGTGAAGGCTGGGGCACTATCCCCTGTAGAACGTGCCATTGTGGATTCCAGATTCAGGACACAGCAGCTCAAGCAGTGGCGGTCTTGATGGCTGGAGAGCCAGGAGTCAAGTGAGATAGGTGATAGAAAATGGCAGTCACGGCCATGGCAGTCTGCACCGTAACCGCCAGAGGTGATCATCATTGGTCCCTGTTCCCCATAGATATCAATGTTATCCAATGAGGAGTTGCACAGCTGTTCCCACCGCCTACCGCCATGACGACTAACGACGGTGAAATGAGGTCACTTTTATCTGTTCAGTGCATCCAGGACAGGCAGCTGCCATTTTACACATCTATTAACATGATACAGTATTTAATGTGCGTTATTGCGCAATGTGGCAAAGTACATGCCAAGCACAAGACGTTGTGAATGTTGTTCTTAGAAATTGTTGTGAGTTATACCATTTGTATCGTGACCAATAGAGTAGTCCAAACTATCACAGCTTAGGAATTGTAAAAATCTATATGTTGTCATTACATTAAAAAAACGTGTCTCCATGCATTGTAAAGCTATTTTGCGGTCAATTATGATTAGTGAAGGTGGTTGTCTTAGATGTCTGAATTGTATTTAGAAGCATTTCATGGCAGGGTAGCCAAACAGGTAGAATGTGAAGTGAATATAACAGCACGGATTTCACAATAGGGGGTTGCAAGGTGTATGGGTTGTCACATTTGTATTGTTTGCTATATCTGGATACCGACTAATATGGAGGCAGAGGAATTCTCCGGGTACCGGACCCTGGTTGACCTTGCAACCATGGAAGAACGACATATTTTACTCACCTATGGCCTGAACCATTTGACAATCAGGGAACTGTGTACCCAGTTGGAGCCAGATATACTGCCTGCTATATGTAATCTTTATGGTATCCCTCCTAATGTAGAGGTGCTTTCAGTGCTCCACGTTTTGGCCACTGGCTCATTTCAGGTGACAGTGGGACTAGCAGCAGGTATATCTCAGCCAATGTTCAGTAATATGTTGAAGGATGTCCTGTCTGCCTTGCTAAAACATCTTGACAGCTACATCAAATTCCCCCAAAATGCTGACTTGCCCACTGTGAAGACCAATTTCTATACAATGGGAAATATCTCTCATGTGATGGGGACCATTGTTTGCACCCATATTGCATTGGTTCCTCCCCGGTTCAATCAACAGGTGTATAGAAACAGGAAATGTTTCCATTCTATTAATGTGCAGATGGTGTATCTTGCAGACCAGTACGTCTCCCAAGTGACTGCCAAGTTTCCTGGATCTGTGCATGACTCCTACATTCTGAGGAACAGCAGTGCCCCACACGTGATGGCACAACTACAGGTAGAGAGATTCTGGCTCACTGGTGAGTATGATTTGTGTGTTTAGTCACTGTCACTTCATCTATCTTTTCCCTTCTCCTCTGAGTATGGCAGAACTGTTATGTAGGTTTCCACTATTCCTAGGTGACACTGGGTACCCTAACCTACCCTGGCTGTTGATACCAGTGAGATTTCCCAGGACAGAGGGTGTAAATCGCTCCAATGAGGCACATGGCTGGAATAGAAGAGTGATAGAGAGGCCTTTCAGCCTTCTGAAAGGAAGGTTTCGGTTTCTGCACATCTCTGGTGGTTCCCTGGTCTACTACCCTCAAAAGGTCTGACAGATAGTTGTGGCCTGCTGCATGCTGCATAATTTGGCCCTGAGAAGGCATTTTCCATTAATTGGAGAGGAGCGAGAATTCAATGCACTGGTGGCAGAAGAAGGAAAACTAGACAGTGAAGAAGATAGGGAGGAGGATGATGTGAATTCAAGAACTCAGCTGATTCAAGAGTATTTCCTATGGCATTCAGGTAGGTTTGTACCTTAATTGTGCTAATATTATCCTGAAGCGCAGTGTGGCTGCTGGTAGCAACCTTTCTGTAGTGTGAGCACTGTTTAGTTACATGCATCAGTACACTTGACTGTACAGGTAGGACATTTTGAGCTAAGGTACTCCCGCCTTTGCTATGTTTATTCTGTATGAGTGTGTTCTAAAGTTGTCCCAAACCATTTTTAACTGATTTTGTGGTAGTTATGAAATGATGTTTGTAAGGTACCTTTGTAACTGATGTCCTAACATATCCCCTCAGTGAATTGACTCTCCCTGACTGTTCTCCCAGCACTAGATGTCATTCAGGAGAGGGTAGCATACAAACAAAAGAGCAAGGCTGTAATCCTAGCATGTGTTATGAGGCAAATACTGAGGATGTGTGATGTGTGTAGTACTGTGAAAATGCTTGCAATGTTTTGTATTTTGTGCAAATTATGCTTGTGATTGTGGATTGTTATAATTGACAGGATCTCGGAGTGTCGCATTTATTTGGTATTATTGTGTATGTAAGGCCTGTTTTACACTTTTCACAGGCATTGTAGTGGTGACTACTGAGTTTCCATGCCTTTCTGCTACCTGATTTCAAAAAGATGTGTGGATGGGGAATAGTGACAAGCTGTTACACAGAGGATGAGAACCCCAACCTGACAAAACAATGGATGAAATCTGATGTTTACTATCATTTCCAGTGTCTCATTGTAGTACTAACATTGCACTGACAGAGAATAAATTCACATATACAGTAGCTGTGTTCAAGTGTGTTAATTGTGAATACGAAAAGGAAGGGATGGTGCAAAAGAGTGGGGTCATTGTGGTCGAAGTCGTCAGTGTAGTGGCCCAAGCAGTTTGGGAGTCTGCAGAATGAGGCCAAAGGACACCACAGCGAAAAGACCAAAGTTTTTAAAACTAGGGTCAAGTATCCTTCTGTTAATCCTAGGGTTCGGCATCACAGATTTGTCAAGCAAAGTATGCATCCTTGTTTTCTAGAGACGTGGAGAAGCCTCTGAACAAGACTAATGACATTATCTCCTGAAGAGTTTCCTATCCTGAAGGACAGGGTCTTAATCCGTTCACTCATTTCAGATCAATTATGGGTCTCCATTCCTCTGATGGCTTCTGAACAAGGAGCAGGAGAGAGAATACAACTTACCTCCACTGAGAGCTAGAGACCACACCCTTCTTCAACAGAATGTGTACCCCTTAATAAAAGATGTCTTGTTTGAGGATTGGGAGAACTCTGTACTGTATCTATTAATGATTGTTTGATGAATGACACAGGAGATCTGCCACCTGACAGTTTTGTGCTGTCTGGATCACTTAAAGCACTGAATCTTAAGCATGCAATGCCTACATTGTCTGATTTTTCAAATAAATACCTTTAGATTTCCATATTGTTCTCACTTTTGCCTCTTTTAGTTTTTCATAAGAAAGCACTTTAAAATTAAACTCTGTTTTGGTATCCACATCACTTTCCTTTCATGTAGCTGGAAATATTCTTTAACCACTGCAAAAGAGTTTGCACGATAGCGCATTGGACTACATTTTGTTTTACAGGCTGAGCAATATAACTGTAGAATATAAAGAAATGCAAATGTTATGATTTCCATTTCATTCATTTTTTGTTTTCAGTCTCATGCCGAATCGTTGCTTTATTATGTTTTCAAAGTATTTTTTGCAGCTCTGCAGTCTGAAATTGGAGAAAATCCATGATCAAGTCATGCTGAATTTACAGTGGAATTGTGCACATCTTCGTATCAGCAGTATTCAGAGCTCAAAAGCATTATCCTTTTCAGGCAGGCTCATTAAAAGCGACTGATGTTTATAACTCGCCTGTGAAGGGCAGGAAAATACAAATTCTCTGTATTTGTGATTGAAATGTATAATTCAATACTGTATAAGAAGAGAACTAGCAAACAGCAGTTGAAGGGATGGAGGGTGGAGAGCATACAATCAAGGAGAGGAGGAGGGACACGAGACGATTAGGACAAGTCACAGATGCATTTACATTTAGGAGGCCACAAAAATGGATCCAGTTGTGAAACAAGAAGTCATCAGATTTTATCATATTGGTTTTTTTTCTCTCTTGTTTGTGAAAGGTTATATGGATTCCCTGGAAATGGTGACTGTTCAAGGCAGTAAAACACAGATGAAAGCCGGATACCCTCCATTGTCTCCTATAACCTGAGAGAGGCTTCACTCTAATGGTACCCCCAGAGAGGGTGCAAACTCGTGTCTTCTGAGATTGTATAACTGAATATGGACATGAAGAATATGACATACAACAATATCGAACACAGAATATTGAGGGACAAGAAACAGAAAGATACGTGCATGCACAGAAGCATCGATTTACTCTTCCTAGCTCCACATCTACATAACTGAAATATACATGTACAGCCAAGGTACATGTATGTGGGGTTAGGTAAAGAAAATTTAGTCTTAGCTGTCATTTTAAAAAATATTTTATTCTCAATATTTGGTACTATCGACATTCTGATTTCGATATTTAGCATGCACATCATCTTCTGAGCTAGAAAGTGGAATAAACATTACAGTGCCACCGGGCTTGTGTTCTTTCTTGTTTGATTGCTTCGCAAACTGCCCTGCCCCCTGAATTCCCAACACTAACTAGGGATTTCCCTCTTATGTATTTCTAGTCTTGATATGTGCATTATTTAATTTTGTTTCTAACTTTGCTGATAGAAATTCTCTCAGGGTATGAGTAGTGTCTTGCTATACATCTTCTTGGGGTTGTGTCCTCCTACTACTGATCAACTTAATTGTAGGAGGTTGGCCCTCTATGTAGTGTGCTAAGCTAGGCACACTGAACAGGGGGTCGAGGCAACCACATGTTGGTTTACAGGGGTATAAACTAGATCACCTAATGCTCTAATTATTAAGGTAGCTTGGTCAGGCAGTTAGAACAATCTTGGAGAAGTGCAAAGCATTTTTTGTACTCACAGTATTAATCTTGCAACTCGCACACTCAAAGGAATGACTCAAGACCAATTTATAAAAATACTTCATATTTGTTTGTCATTTATAAGACTGAGATTATCACAGTTGGTTAAGTACTTGTTGAGATATGGATTTTTGAAGTTTAATAAAAATAGTCTTTTTTTAAAGTAATTACGCACCATAGGAATCAATGGAAAGTCACCTTTAAAAATACACATAAAATCGTACATTAGGTTTACGAAGTTCTTCTTTTGCAGGTTGGTCGAGGGCGTCAGTGGGTATACTGTGCCAGCTGAAGGAGTTTTAACAGTTCCTGGTTCTGGAGGGAGCAGCGGTGAAAGGTCTCTTGATCTAGTGCAGGGCCGCTGCGAGGGACCACTTGGAAAATGACTGCACAGGTAAGTTTAGAGGTGGTTGCTTGGGGTCTCCTTGGAGTGTCGAGGTTGCAAGGGGTGAGGTACCCTTAGGGCAAAGAAGGTTCTTCGATGCAGGGCACAGGGTGGCTAGAGCAGAGTGAATCGATGAGCCAGGAGCTGTGCCCAAAAGATGCCCTTTGGAGCTGGAGGTAAGTCAGTTCAAGGGTTGTATGCAGGACAACAGGGGCACTCTAGCAGGAGGTCCAGGGTGTTCCAGAAGTCTCTTGACTGGGGCTTCCTCCTGGTCCTTTTTCAGCACTGGGCAGGCTGGTTTTCCTGTTGTCGGATGTTATCTGAGAAATACCCAGGGTATTAATACAGTTTGACCACTGAAGAGCACAGTACCACCAAACCTGGCACATTTGCAGGGTTTGTCCTCACAGTCATCTGTGTGTTGTTGGGTCCAGCTGAGTTAGCAGCTAGTCAGTGAAGTGACCCTCACTGGTTTGCTGGTTTCACCTAGTTGCAGAGTGGTACCTCCACTCTGGATGGAGTTCTTGGGTGATTTTTGAAGCCTGGGGATCCTCCAGGGTTCATTAAAGATTTTTTCCAGTTGTCCAGCAGCTCCTCAGTGGCGAATGTTTAGTCCTGGGTGCAACAAGCAGGGTTTGGCACATTTTCTTTGTGCAGCAGGTCCACAGTTCCTGTGCCTTGGATCTTCTTGGTGCTGGTCTTCTTTTTGTCCATTGAATCTGATTACCTGGTCTAGGGGTGCTGTTTTGCTTCCACTAATGACCGAGCTGACAAAAATCTCTGGAATGCACTTCTTAGTTCAAAGAAGACATTTATTATTTCACCATGAGGTTCCTAAAAGGAAATCAGCATGTTGAAAGCACACGTTTAAAAATAGTCACAGCAGTGAAAGGGAAACATACCAAAATGATTCTCCACTGCTATGTACACAGCAAATATATTTATTTATATTATCATGCAAAGCAAATAATGAAGTAAAAATGCATCACCGTAGGACCTGCCAGGTTCTTCATCTTTCGCGTGCCAGTAAGATGATGACCCAGTTCGACTGCAAAAGAGAAAGAGATCTCTACCCTCACTGGAAAGATATCAGGCATCCGACGTCTAGAATCCTGAGTGGGGCCACTCACCCTCTCACTGTCGCACTGGGTCTTTTTATATTTAAAAAAAAAAAAAAAGGAGCTTTCTTGAAAACCCCCTCATTTCACAATTCAAACATGCTGGCTAGTTTAGGTCAGGTTTGAAAGAAACAGGTTGGAACTGACCAGTTTCCCAAGGTGTCTCTCCCAAGCCTAAGCTGTTCCATGCTGTACCATAAATATCAGTCTGGTATGTCCTTATCATGCTGACTCACTAACTCCTCCATATTATGTACTAGCTCTTCGGTGATAATATGCCCTAGCTCTTTGGAGAGAAAGAGCATGAAAACAAGACAGAATGCACAGTTTACAATGTGGAAAAGTATGAGCAACCTTTAACATGGCAGTGTCTAATGCTACGATAAAGTCAATAGGCAGAATGACTATAAAGCTAAACTTAATACAAAATGTAGTCTGTAACTGGTGAACACTGGACAGCTAATCCCGGTGCAAAGTAGTGCAACACAAAGTCATTGGTCAAAACACACATTTCACTACAGGTGCCCACCAAATACTGAATTTAGTGGACATTTTAAGGGGGAACCTGATAGCGTGCAATGGGACACCTACCTTTGTGTGGCTACACCCACGATAGTGACCACTTCCTGTGGGAAGGGTCACTTCCCTATCCCTGATTGGCTATATTTTTTCCATCAAAGATGGAGGAAAATGAAATTGTGTGCCCACCTAACAGGCAAAAACGTACGGGTGGTGCGTGCCAGGTGGCACCAATCCACATACTCTATCTGTAGTTTCCTGCCTTTGCTTCCACCAAAAGTGGGGGTTTGCAAAGTTGTTGACCATCTGCTTCCAACAGCAAGCCTAGAGGTTGAGTTTCAAAAGCGGTAACCCCTTTGAAGCTTACTGCCAGGGCAGTGCACATTCCTGAGGGGGGGGGGTGTTAGCACCTCCATCCAGGAAGGGCATTGTGCTACAAACCAGAGAGACAAATCTCTCCCCCAAGGCTTGTAGAGCGGGTGTCTGGAGGTGGCAGGATAGATGGAAGCAGTCAGCAACCATGCCAGGGAAGTAATCTTTTGCAGGACGCACCTCTAAGGTGAGACCTTGGTACATTTAGGGATAACTGCAGTACTGGTACCAGTTTGGATTTATCATTCTGAGATCTTTGATACCAAACAACCCTGGGTTCAGAGTGGCCATCATGTAGCTGGGAAACTCGTGTTGGCCAGTGTCCAGCACATATTAAGATGGCTGCTCTGTTCACTTACTATGTCTCAGGTTTGGTAAG
Source organism: Pleurodeles waltl (assembly GCF_031143425.1). Taxonomy (NCBI): domain Eukaryota; kingdom Metazoa; phylum Chordata; class Amphibia; order Caudata; family Salamandridae; genus Pleurodeles; species Pleurodeles waltl. The sequence continues at coordinate 1,096,166,229 of NC_090437.1, forward strand.
GACACAGCAGGGTCATATTGCTCATGCACCTATGTCCTCACATATGATACAGTGCACCATGCCTTAGGGCTGGAAGGCCTGCCAGAGGAGTATCTTATCCATCGTTTCTGCATTCTATGGTGGACAGAGCACACAGGCAGTGTGCCATGTTGAGTTTGTGTTTTAGGTTTGCACCAGGACAACCAGCCTGCAATGGCAGTGCTGGGGGCATCTGGATGCATGGGTCTAGAGGGTGGCACAATCAGTGCTGCTGCCCTCAGGGGCCTACCCAGAGTACCCCATGCCCTGGGTACCTAAGTGCCTTTTACTAGGGACTTATAGTGGTAGTTAAAGGTGTATACAATTGTGCCAATGCATCACAACAGTTTTAGGGAAAGAGCTCTGGCCAAGGGAATGTAGTTAACAGGGACCCTGGGCACTACGATATCTAGGCTACATCATATATCAGGCAAAAAGTGGGGGCTAACCATGTCAAAATGAGGTCTTTTTTCACAGTGATAACCCAGACCCACCTCAGCTTTTCTGAGTCAAGCTTTGAAAGGTATGCTTCATAGATAAGGGATATATCTGGGGCCTTTCTTCTTTCTTCAACCATCATTTTCAGTCACTTAAGAAATTATAAACTTCTCTTTAAGCAATTCACAAGTCACAATCGTTATTGTGTCTGCCAACACTTTGTAATTTTCTGGTCTTCAAGTTGTGACTTACAGATGCATGTTTCAATGAGTCTTGTGGTTCACTTGAGTTCTGCAACCATACAGGGCAACACACCCATGCACAAGATGTCACACGCAGAAACAATAACACTGCATTTACATCCCCACAGGTCCCCCACCCAACGTCACCGGAGAGGAGGTGCCAGCAACATCCAGTACCCCACAGAAGAGGCCCACAGTTAGGACAGCAGCTCTGCACGCATGGATCAGTATGACCAACCTGGCCCATCAGGGATCTCCGGACAGTTGGTTACCCAGGCACAGTCCCATACCACCACAGAGCCTCCCCCCAGGAAACACCAGCACAGTACCCAGCCAGCGGGCCCATCCCTCTGTCCCCAGGACACGTCAATCAGCAGTGTGTCCACCACTACAGGGACCCCAGGCCACACCACAAACACAGGACGATCAGGGCCTGTGGCATGGGCAGTGCAGGGGCCCCCAGGGGCTCCACGACACCCGTTCCTGCCATCCTGTTCCTGGCGGTTTTTATCGCCAGGACCAGGATGGCAGGAAGGGGGTCGGAATCCCCATGGCGGTGCTGCGAGCAGCGCCGCCATGGAGGATTCTTTGGGGCAGGGGTAAACCGGCGGGAAACCGCCGGTTGCCCTTTTCTGACTGCGGCTTTACCGCCGCGGTCAGAATTGCCCATGAAGCACCGCCAGCCTGTTGGCGGTGCTTCCGCGGCACTCTGCCCTGGCGGTTTTCAACCGCCAGGGTCAGAATGACCGCCCAAGTGCGTCAATCTCAAAGCCAAGAAACACAACAGCATAATTACGATATGGCAACTTTGGTAAGATTTCAATAAGGCAAAAAACATAAACATTAGAATATAACACGTAAACATAGATCAGAATATAACAGAGTGTCAAATATGCGTCAGTTCAACATAGCATAATGTCAGTCGTTTGTCTATTTTGCGTCAGCTTTGGTAAACCCCTACCTAACCACTGATTAGCATTCGCATGTTGGGCTTCATGCAAAACAATTTAGAACACCAATTTGGAAAACATCTAACTATGGTCTCTGTCAACACAAGCAGTTGGTACCTAGAAAGGAAAAGCAAACAGACAAATTACAAATTGCATTGTCATAATTACCCTCCAAGGATTAGGTCAGCGCACAGGTTCAGTCTTCGTCTTCTCGACATCAGTCAAACGCCATCAAGCAAATCTCAACTAAAGGGCATAGGGCACTTCCCTCTTAAAGAGGAAAGTGTAAATGGGCAGTCAATGGGTGAGGATGGTTTTTAATAAGCCTCAAAGTCACCAAACAGAGTGACAGAGTTTCTGGATAAAATCAATAGCATTCCCTACCTAGTTCTAATGACCCTTCTGTGACATGCGTTTTTATCCCTTTTCGTAGTACATTCCCCCAAAATTTTATTGGACATTTACTATACCCCACTATCTTTAACCTATCAAATTTAACATTTGGTAATCCCAATTGTCACCCCACATTAATTCGTAGTTCTTTGATTGGTCTTCATAATTGACGTCTTCGGAGGTGGCACATCCGGTGTTACTTCACCCTTTGGCACGTCTTTTGGGTGAGCAGATTCATTGTCCATCGGTCTAAGTGACCTTGTACATTTCGTTAATCTACATTTGTTTCAATTTGCTCATACTTTTTAAATCAAGGCACCGAATATGCGCTTGGGAACGGAATTATCATAGATACATTTGTCTTCCAAGTTGAAGAAAAAGAACATTTGCAGGGTCATGGCCCTTTGCGAGTTAGCACACTGGAAAAACAGAAAAAAATGCATTTAATATAAGAGCTGGGCAGCTAAAAACCCGTAGCTCACGCTAACTTAAGGCCTATATAGGTTTTCAACACAGATGCAGTAACATAAATGTTAAAATAAACGTAATTAATCATAATATAAACGCTTTATTCATTATTATTAGTTTGCATATACATTGGTGGCCACTTCTCCGTGGTCATAGTTCGAATGCACGTTTAAGCAAAATCGCTATTATTATTGTTTTCTATGCAGCATCATTACACATTAATATAAACATTTCATTTTAATATAGGTTATGTAAGCTACGCTCTCTCAGTCCCTCCTCTGATGATGCTCGTCATCACACAAACCTTTCCTTTTAACCTTTCATTTTAATTTTTCACTTTACGCATTATGCGCATTTCAACATCCTGTCCCTTATGTGAACTCTCCCAAATTTCATTGAAGATTTTCTCTCTTTCACTTTCTACATTTCTCCTGGTTCTTTTGGTCCAATTTCTTTTAATTGTATCATTAATTTTGCATGCCCCCCCATAACCCTAATAGACAGGCTAGAACAATTAATAGACCCATTAGTATTTTTGCGAGTACCCCATTCCAAATGTTGGTAAACCAGCTCCCTACTCTGGCAATTCCCTTTCCAAATTTCTCCCAAACTCCGGGTTCCTTCAAATCTTTCAAATCTGCACTATCTCTAGTTAGGTTAGTCAGCATACTTCTAATCTTTTTACTATTGTCCGGAATGAACGAGCAGCAATGGTGCTCGTTGAGCATCTTGCAGACCCCTCCACTCTTTGCTAAAAGAATATCTAAAGCAAGCCGATTTTGAAGAGTCATAGCTCTTTCTGCAGCAAGTTCAGTATCCATCAGGAGTATAGCCCCTGTAAAATTTGTCAGCATGTTATCCACAATAGTAGACAACTTTTGAATCTTCATAGAATTCAAGATAACCCCTACTGAAGGGATTATAGCTCCGATTATATCACCAATGACAGCAGCCACTGATTCTGGTTTCTGTCTAGTATGTTGTAATTCAGACGTTTTAGGTATTTGTTTTAAGTCATCAATCTGGTATATCTTTGGGAAAACTATCCCCAAATAACATGTCCCATACCATCCCTTAGGGAGACGTAATAAGCATTAAGTCCACAGATGTAATAGATCCCAGGGATCGCTGGATCCTGTCCATTCAACATAAATGTCCATTTACTCTGAAATAAAAACACATGTCTACATTCACTCGTTCCACAAACAAATTGTCCTGCTCAGATTTTGGCCTATATATACAAAGCCTACCTACATGTAATGCATCTATAGCTAATTTGCCTTGCATTTTGATTGCGGTGTAAGCATAATCATTTGCATATGTGCGTTTTTCTAACCCTTTTTCTAATCTTTCTTTTAATGCTTTGCGTCTATCATCAGTGTGATCTAAGAAGCTTTTTTCTACAGGTGATAGTAAGCAGGTCAGATTGTTGGGGTGTGCATAAGCAGTTCCAAATGTAAGCATCGGCTCAAAGAATCCTCTAACTATTTTTATGTCATGTTCCTTAGCTAGCTTGTTCAAAAATTCAATCACAGGCACAAAAGAGAACACAACATCCAGATTTGAATAAAAGTATTGCACATGCTCTTGATTATAGAATCTGGTTAGTAGCAAACTACAGCTAATCCCGTATGTGAGGGGAAGGCTATGATAGGTATCCCCCTCTGGCACAGACGAAGAAAACTTGGTACACACATAACAGTCTTTCGCATCCATGGTCTCTACATACTCATTCAGTAAGCGATAGAAGACATTAGTAGAAAGTTCCACTTTTGAATTAGTTCCCTCATGCAAGTGTCTTGCATCTTGCTCAAACTTCTCCCATGGTGTTAGTGTTGTAGTTTCAGGTTTTGAAGTAGCATTAATAGTCTTTTTCTCCAACCACGGCATTCCCACAATCACTCCCACAATTATTATTGCACACACAATACCTATCATAAGGCTTAACCAACCACACACCTTACTTCCCTTGTTACTACCTCTATTATAAGCCATGTCTGTATAGAATCAAATAGTAGAATAACAATCAACTCGAGGATGATATAGAACTATTTTCTCTTTTCTCTTGCTCTCTGCGTATATTAACAGCATTTTCACTCGCTCCAGGACCCCTTTGTCAAATCAGGTTAGCAGCTTGTCATAATCAGGTTTCGCAAAGTCAAATCAGGTTCTAATGTCACATCCGGTAATTTATAAGTCTCTTTCTTGGTTTTCAGTTTCCAGTTTTAACAAAGTCTTTCTTTGATTTAATTCAGATACCGTAGTATTGACCTGGTACTTCTCGATCAAAACAGAATGCTAGGAATTCTTGTTGCCATTCAGATGTTGTAGCATACGCCCATTCAGGACCTGTATATCTTCTGTTTGCGATTCTCTTTCTTTTCAACCTGCGTTCACCTTGCAGTTCTCCTTCACTCAAATCATCCACTCGGGATGTATCAGTTTCCTCTATTATTGTTTCATCTGGTATGCTTCTTATCCTTAAAAGTGGTTCCTCTGGCCAGTTATCACCTTTGTGCGTCTTCTTCCGATTTGTCTTTTCAGAACGCTGGACAGCACCCTCCTCTTGTGATATGGGGCCAGATGTAGCAAACTGCTTGCGACTCGCAAATGCGTGTTTGCTATGCTGAAATGCATTTTGCGAGTCGGAAACGACTCGCAAAATGCATTTCCGAGTCGCAAATAGGAAGGGGTGTTCCCTTCCTATTTGCGAGTCGCAGTGGTATGCAATTCCATTTGCGACCGCGTACGCTGTCACAAATGGAGTCGCAGTTACCATCCACTTGAAGGAAAACGGACTACACTTGGAAAAAAAAAACTGCTTTATTTAAAAGCAGTCACGGACATGGAGGTCTGCTGTACCCAGCAGGCCTCCATCCCCGTGATTGCCCAGAGTCGCTATGGGGGCGCAAATTGCGACCCACCTCATTAATATTAATGAGTTGGGTCTTTGCGACCCCATAGCGACTCGCAGAAGGTGTCTGAGACACCTTTCTGCATAGCAAATTGCGACTTGCAATTTGCGAGTCGCACTGACTCGCAAATTGCAAGTCGCAATTTGCTAGCTTCCTACATCTGGCCCATGGTGTTTTCACTTGATGGACCTGCAACTGGTGGATGCCGGTACACTTTGGTCTCTTTCTATTATTTCTCCTTCTTCTCCTTCTTCTTCTTCTTGATCTGTAACGGGTTCAAGTTCTAACCTGTATCCGTCTACTTCTGGGAGAACCTCTCCTTGACTTAGTTCTCCTGCCGCCTCTACTGAGATAGACACTCTGTCACCTCTCTCAAAATCATTCACTAGTTGAGGGACAAGGCTGTTCTCAGTGGGCTCTCCTGCAGTCTCAGTTCCCTCTTGGCTACTTTCTGGCCCTGAGACTTCTCTTCCTGGAACTGTTGTGCCGTAAACTTCAAGTTCCTCGTCAGTTGGGCACGTAACCTTCTTTGTGTGACTGGCAGGTATCCAATTTAGAACACCTGCACATTTCACAGCAGTGGTTGTTGTCAAGATTACTTGATATGGCCCTTTCCAACGTGGCTCCAAACACGACTTTCTCACGTGCTTCTTGACAACCACCCAGTCACCGGCTTGTAGGGTGTGACCTGGATCTCCAGTCGGTGGCAATGTGTTAGCCTCTACCTGGTGAGAAAAAGAGCGAATCACATCAGCCAAACCTTTGCAGCAGTCCAACACCATATCATCTGTGATATTCACTAGAGCATTCGCAGGTACTGCTGGCAACCTCATAGCTCTGCCCATGAGGTCCTGTTTTCTTATCAGGGGTGTTCCTCATCGACATCAGCACTAAGGGCAGTGCTTCTGGCCATTTCATATTGGTAGCTGCGCACATCTTTGCCATTCTTGATTTCAGAGTACCATTCATTTGCTCTACTAGTCCTGATGCTTCAGGGCGGTAGCTACAATGCAGCTTTTGTTTGATGTCTAGTGCGGCACACAGAAGTTTAATCACCTCATTGTCGAAGTGTCTGCCACTATCTGATTCTATAGAGACCGGAAACCCGAACCTTGGTATTAGTTCCCTAAGCAGCAGCTTTGCAACTGTTAGACTGTCATTTCTACGTGTGGGGTAGGCTTCAATCCAGTGACTGAAAACACACACAATCACCAGCACGTACTTCAATCCTCCACAAACAGGCATCTCAATGAAATCCATTTGCATTTTGCTGAAAGGACCACCAGCTCTCCCAATGTGGCTCAAAGTTACCACAGTCCCTTTTCCGGCATTCATCTGTTGACAGATGATGCATCTGTGACAGGTAACCTCTGCGGCTTGTCTGAATTTTGGGTTAAACCAATCGATTTTGAATAACCTGATAATTGCATCTCTCCCAAGGTGAGCCTGTCCATGGTATAGCCTGGCGAATTGTGACAGAAGGCTATTTGGCAAAACTAATTTACCTTCCTCTGGTGGGACCGACAAACAGCGCGGCGGTCACCGCCAACAGCCAGGCGGCAGACAATGTTCCGCCCACACTATCATGACCGGCCAATCCGCCACCTTTTCCGGGGCGGGAGTACCGCCGATAAAAAAACGGCGGAAACAGACTACGAACGGGAAAACGCGCACCTCTACGCACTCCACGAGGAAGGAGGACAGCATGGAACCCGAATTAAACATCCTACCTGCTCTCGTCTACCTGCTCATCTACCACGAGTACGAACGCCGGCACAGACGACAACGGTGAGTACTGCACCTACGACACAGGGGAGGGGGGAGGAGGAAAGGTTACGTGCACACACATACGCGATACACCCACCCCCCCAAACCATGTACACAGCAATGCAGAGCAACAAGTCACAGTGAAACCACCCAAACCCCCGTAAAGAAAACAAGGACATAATTAAATAGTGACTCGAAATTTATGGGAAATAAAAACCACTGATAAGTCACGGTCAAATAGCAATAACAACTCAAATATCCAAAATCAATATCCAGTGCATACGAAATACCGAGGCAATAAGTCCTGCACAACTAACGAGATTCAAAGTGTCCGTGGGCCAAAGTGTAGCAACACAAGGGCAAAGCCCACACAGGAGACCTGAGTCCTTTGGAGAGAACACTGCAGGGGCATCTGATGAAAAAACTACAGGCACCTCAGGGGGAAGGGAAGGGGGGGGCACCACAGCCACATGATTCCATGACGCCAGATCCACGAAGGGGCCACCATGCCCACTCGGCCATCCTGGGGAGTGCAAAGCCACAGTCTCTCAAGTCTCTACAGTGGGTGGGATGCCCACTCGGCCATCCTGGGGAGTGCAAAGCCACAGTCTCTCAAGTCTCTACAGTGGGTGGCTTGCCCACTGTTCCATCCTGGTAAGTGCAAAGCCACAGTCCATCAGGTGGATTACAGTCTCCACTGGTCAAGGAGGAGGCATGGTGGGCACAGTGAACCGTTAACAGTGCATGACAGGAAGGGCCCAGCGGAGCGGTGCTTGAGATGGCGGGGCCCAGTGGAGCGGTGCTTGAGACGGCGGGGCCCAGCGGAGCGGTGCTTCACAGGAAGGGCCCAGCGGAGCGGTGCTTGAGTTGAAGGGCCCAGCGGAGCGGTGCTTGACAAGAAGGGCCCAGCGGAGCGGTGCTTGAGACGGCGGGCCCAGCGGAGCAGTGCTTGAGATGAAGGGCCCAGCGGAGCGGTGCTTGAGATGGCGGGGCCCAGCGGAGCGGTGCTTGACAGGAAGGGCCCAGTGGAGCGGTGCTTGACAGGAAGGGCCCAGCGGAGCGGTGCTTGAGACGGCGGGGCCCAGCGGAGCGGTGCTTGAGATGAAGGGCCCAGCGGAGCGGTGCTTGAGATGGCGGGGCCCAGCGGAGCGGTGCTTGAGATGAAGGGCCCAGCGGAGCGGTGCTTGAGATGGCGGGGCCCAGCAGAGCGGTGCTTGAGACGGCGGGGCCCAGCGGAGCGGTGCTTGACAGGAAGGGCCCAGCGGAGCGGTGCTTGACAGGAAGGGCCCAGCGGAGCGGTGCTTGAGATGGCGGGGCCCAGCGGAGCGGTGCTTGAGATGGCGGGGCCCAGCGGAGCGGTGCTTGAGACGGCGGGGCCCAGCGGAGCGGTGCTTGAGATGAAGGGCCCAGCGGAGCGGTGCTTGACAGGAAGGGCCCAGCGGAGCGGTGCTTGAGACGGCAGGGCCCAGCGGAGCAGTGCTTGACAGGAAGGGCCCAGCGGAGCGGTGCTTGAGATGGCGGGGCCCAGCGGAGCGGTGCTTGAGATGAAGGGCCCAGCGGAGCGGTGCTTGAGATGGCGGGGCCCAGCGGAGCGGTGCTTGACAGGAAGGTCCCAGCGGAGCGGTGCTTGAGATGAAGGGCCCAGCGGAGCGGTGCTTGAGACGGTGGGGCCCAGCGGAGCGGTGCTTGAGATGAAGGGCCCAGCGGAGCGGTGCTTGAGATGGCGGGGCCCAGCAGAGCGGTGCTTGAGATGAAGGGCCCAGCGGAACGAGCCTTGAGATGGCGGGGCCCAACGGAGCGGTGCTTGAGACAGCGGGGCCCAGCGAAGCGGTGCTTGACATGAAGGGCCCAGCGGAGCGGTGCTTGACAGGAAGGGCCCAGCGGAGCGGTGCTTGAGATGGCGGGGCCCAGCGGAGCGGTGCTTGAGATGGCGGGGCCCAGCGGAGCGGTGCTTGAGACGGCGGGGCCCAGCGGAGCGGTGCTTGAGATGAAGGGCCCAGCGGAGCGGTGCTTGAGACGGCGGGGCCCAGCGGAGCGGTGCTTGACAGGAAGGGCCCAGCGGAGCGGTGCTTCACAGGAAGGGCCCAGCGGAGCGGTGCTTGAGATGAAGGGCCCAGCGGAGCGGTGCTTGAAAGGAAGGGCCCAGCGGAGCGGTGCTTGAGATGAAGGGCCCAGCGGAGCGGTGCTTGAGACGGCGGGGCCCTGTTCAGCGGTGCTCTTCTGCACGGCGGGGCCCTGTTCAGCGGTGCTCTTCTGCACGGCGGGGCCCTCTTCAGCGGTGCTCTTCTGCACGGCGGGGCCCGGTTCAGCGGTGCTCTTCTGCACGGCGGGGCCCTCTTCAGCGGTGCTCGTCCAGTAGGTCAAGGGAGCCAGACCTGGCCTGGACTCCCTGCTCACACGCCCTCCGACCGTGCTGTTGCTGGACCCTTCGGTGACGGAGTCCTGGGCCCTTTGGTGTCCTTCCTAACACCCGGGATGGGGCTTGTGGGCCCCTCCTGCTCCGCGCTCCTGCTGGCTGACTTTTCCGCCCTGCTGCCCTTTCGCTCCTTAGATGGGGCTCTCGGGCCCTTGCCTCCCCTAGCTGTTGTGGCTGGTGATGTGGGAGAACTTGGCTCCTTGGGGGCAGCCGTGTCAGTCCTCTCACGGCGGCCCTTTACCTTCCTGGTCTTCTTGCCTGGTGGGGGGCTGGCTGTCCCCTTGCTGCTGATTGAGGTGTCACTGCTGGCAAAGGGTGGGCTCCAGAACCCATGCACCACAGTGACACTCGAAGCTGGGCTGGTGGTGGCTGAGGTGCTCTTGGGACTCTTTGCAGATGGAGGGGGTGGGTCAGTGGAGGGAAAGAGGTCAAGATTAGCAAGGAAAACTTTCTTAGGACCAAGGTAAAAGGTAGGAGAAGTGGAGATGGAAGTGGAGGAAGAGGATGTGGTTGTAGGAGAGTCAGGTGTGCTGTCTTTGGGTGCAGGTGCATGTGCTGGAGGCTGTCGTGAGGTGGATGGCTGTTGGGTGGGTGGCTGCCTGCGTTTGTGTGTCTTGGAAGAGGGGGTGACAGACACAGTGGGAGAGGACACAGGGGACGTGTAAATGGTAGTGGGGGTGGTGACTGCACGTGTGCGGACTGGACTGGAGGGTGTGCTGGTGATGGAAGCACTGGCTGATGGTGGTGTGCATGCAGGTGTGAGTGTAGACGTGACAGGGAGGGAGGAGGGAGACGAGGAGGTGGGGGACACAGAGGTGGTAGTGACTGTTGGAATGTCTGCATCTGGGTGTTGCTTGCGTGAATGCTTGTGGCTTCTGTGGTGCCTGTGTCTGGATGAGCTTCCCTTGGGTGTTGAGGTGTGTGCAGGCTGGTCTGATGGTGTGGATGGGATAGGCTGAGGAACAGGAGACAGAGACAGGCTGGAGGCAGTCAGAAGAGGGAGGCTGGAAACAGGGACAATGGCTGCCGTCAGTGCTGAGGCCAGAGCATTGAACGATCGTTGATGGGCAGCCTGACCCGAATGAATGCCCTCCAGGTAGGCATTGCTCCGATGCACCTCCCTTTCTACCCCCTGGATGGCATTCAAAAGGGTAGTCTGCCCAACAATGAGTGTCCTGAGGAGATCAATGACCTCCTCACTGAGGGCAGCAGGGGTAACAGGGGCAGGGGCTGAGGTGCCTGGGGCGAAGGAGACGCCTGCCTTCCTGGGCGAGCGGGCACGGAGCATAGGCTGAGGGGCTGCTGGGAGGGCGGGGCTGGTGCGCCGGGTGGCGGCTGTACCTGGAGGGCGGGGGGCCCGGATGTTGCCGCCACCGCTAGGGAGCTCACATCCGAGGACGTGTCGCTGTCGCTGGTGTCACCACCGGTCCCCGTTGTGGTGCTCCCCTCGCCCTCCGGATCTCTGGTGCCCTCGGTGTCTGTTCCTGGTCCCACCGGGGCCTTGTGACTTGCAGCTCCCTCGTGCTCCGATGCCAATTCTCCTCCGCCTGATGATGCTAATGCACAGATGCACAAGAAGACGAAGAAGAAGGGTGGGGGGAGAAAAACGAAGACCAGGTTGAGTGCATGCAATGTCAACACCGTTGGCGGAGAGGACAGACACAGGAGCCTCATGCACTAAGCCGCGCATTCGGGGTACACTACTCAGTACTTCGGACTAGGACTACAGGTCTAGAGACGCCAAAGGCGCACATGTGTGATGCTGGACCATCGATAGCTGTACTTGTCATCCTACAGAGATGGGGTCCGGGAGCACAGGGCCATGCCTAAAGGAGCGGACTACACAATAGAAAGCGCCCTGGCCTAATGTCACCCCCAACCCTCCTCCCCCACCCAGACACCTCCACTGCGCAGAGAGATAGCAGAATGTGCTGATACTCACCCCCTTGTGTCTGCTGTGATGTCCTCAAGCGCCCATCCAAATCAGGGTAGGCCACCGCCAGGATCCGGGACATCAGGGGGGTCGGGGTACGACTGGCACCCCTCCTAGGTTGGGAGGCCATCCCCAGCAGTGACTCGGCGGTCTTCCTGGTCCCGCGGCGGATGTCCTCCCACCTCTTGCAGCAGTGGGTGCCCCGTCTGACGTGGACCCCCAGGGCCCGGACTTCCTTGGCGATGGCACGCCATATGTCCACTTTCTGATGGGCGCTGATATATTTGACATGTACAGGGTGGGAAGGAGAAATCATCATATTCCTGCATGTTAGATGCGATTGGCCCCCCTCCCCAACCTTGCCATATGGCACATGCTCTCATCTGTCGTGCGTTGCACTCCTCATTTGCCCCCCACCCCACCAACTTAGCATCCACCCCACTCCACACAAGCAGAGCCCATTCAATGTGCACCCAGTGTACTTACCTGTTGGTCTGGAGGACCGTAGAGTAACGCATACTGGGGGAGGACCCCGTCCACGAGCTTCTCCAACTCTTCGGAACTGAAGGCGGGGGCCCTTTCCCCAGTCGCAGCAGCCATTGTCACTTCCAGACCGATGTCACAGCAGCACTTGCAGTATAGGTCCTCTCCTGTGGAAGATCAGGTCTCGAGTGATTAAGCAGATAGAAAATGGCGGTCACGCCCGCGGCGGTGCGTACCGCGGCGGTGCGTACCGCGACGCCGGCGCACCTCATTATTGGCTCCTGAAACCCATAGGCTTCAATGTTAGCCAATGCGGCTTCGTATAGCGGTCTTCGACCGCCTACCGCCACGGTGTGCCACGCCAGCGGATTGACCTCACATCCCATTGTCCCACTTCACAGGTCAGGCAGCCGCCATTTCAAGGGCCCACATGGCATTATTTGTACTGCGTCACACAGGCCTAGGCCTTGCATTGCCACACATACACGCCTTTCAATACATAGATAATCGTGTGCTATGCATGCAGTGGTGAACGTACCTGTGACTTGCTTGACTCTGTGCTCCATGTTGTCCTTCCTAGGCACCGTCCGCTGGGACTTGCGAGGAGAAGGATGAATCCTCGCGTGTACCGCCCGCTGGTGGACCTGTCGACAATGGAAGAACGCCACATCATACTACGATACCGACTTGACCGAGCCACTATACATGAACTGTGTGCCCAGCTGGAGCCAGCCCTGATGTCCCCCATCCGCCAACCCACAGGAATTCCCCCTCTAGTGCAGGTTCTGTCAGTCCTCCATTTTCTGGCAAGTGGCTCATTCCAGACAACAGTGGCCATGTCATCTGGAATGTCTCAGCCTATGTTTTCAAAGATCTTGTCTAGAGTGTTGTCTGCCCTGACGAAACACATGCGGCGCTACATTGTATTCCCTGAGGAGGTAGATTTGGCCACTGTGAAGGGTGATTTTTATGCCCTTGGACATATTCCCAACATAATTGGTGCCATTGATGGGACCCATGTGGCTTTAGTACCCCCAAAAAACGATGAGCAGGTGTACAGAAACAGGAAAAGTTACCATTCGATGAATGTTCAGGTGGTCTGTTTGGCTGACCAGTACATCTCCCATGTGAATGCCATGTTCCCTGGGTCAGTGCATGACGCGTATGTGATGCGAAATAGCAGCATCCCTTATGTGATGGAACAGCTACAGAGACAACGTGTGTGGCTAATTGGTGACTCTGGTTACCCCAACCTGCCTTGGCTATTGACCCCAGTGAGGAATCCCCGGACCAGGGCAGAGGAACGGTACAATGAGGCCCATGGGCGAACTAGGAGGGTCATTGAAAGAACCTTTGGCCTCCTGAAGGCCAGGTTTAGGTGCCTACATATGACAGGGGGATCCCTGATGTACTCACCAAAGAAGGTGTGCCAGATCATCGTGGCCTGCTGCATGCTTCACAATCTGGCATTGCGACGTCAGGTGCCCTTCCTGCAGGAGGATGGTCCAGATGGTGGTGTTGAAGCAGCTGTGGAGCCTGCGGAGAGTGAAGAGGAGGAAGACGAAGAGGACGACCCAGACAACAGGGACAGAGTTATCCAACAGTATTTTCAGTAGCACACAGGTAGGAATCACCCACGCCATTTACCATTTCCTGAATGCCCCCTGCATCTTTACTTTGTGTATTTCCCCCCAGTTCTTTTAAACTGAAGTTTACTTTTCCCTTCCCTTTTCAGTGCTGTATGACCCACTGCATGACTTCTGCTTGGTTAGCCCATGGACTAATGCTTATTGACATCGGTATGTTGTCCACACATAAATAACAGAACATTATTGATAAGTAATGTGTTATACATTTGTAAATAATACAGGCTGACTCCAGAATGATTTCAGTGCAATGAGTGATTTATTTTTAGTGCTATATTTTGGTACATGATATTAAAACGGTGAAGGGTGAGGGTGGAGTTATGTCCATGGCAGAGTCCAGTTCTCGGTCGCACAGGTGCATTGTTCATATGGCTGTGGAAGGATGGTGCAGGGGCAGTTCAAGGTTGGACAGGGTGACACTGTGGGACAGTGGAATGACATCCGGGGGGATATTAGACTGGCGGGGGTCTTGGCATCCTACTCTGTCTTCCTTTGAGATCTCAGGTTCCTCTTGCGGGGTGGTTGTTCTTCAGCAGGAGGTGGGGTTCTGGTGGCCCGTCGTTCTGTGGGGGCCTCCTGACCACTAGCGCCGGCGGAGGTGGTAGGCTGTTCCTGGCTAGTGATAGGGGCCCTTTGCGGTGCCACATGGTCCCGCAATGTGGTTTCTATCCGGTTGAGGGCCTGGACTATGGTCCCTATTGCGGTAGCGATGTCCCGGAGTTCATTGCTGAACCCCATGTACCGTTCATCCTGCTGTGCCTAGATCTCGGTGAACCTGGCCAGTACCGTCGCCATCGTCTCCTGGGAGTGATGGTATGCTCCCATGATGGTGGTGAGGGCCTCTTGGAGAGTCGGTTCCCTGGGCCTGTCCTCCCCCCCCTGTTGCACAGCAGCCCTCCCAGTTGCCCTGTTTCCCCGGGCCTCTGTACCCTGGACGGTGTGCCCACTACCACTGCCCCCAGGTCCCTGTTGTTGTTGGGGTGTTGGGTCAGCCTGGGTGCCCTGTAGTGGCGGACACACCGCTGATTGACGCGTCCGCGGGACAGAGGCATGGGCCCGCTGGGTGGGAGCTGTGCTGGTGTTCCCAGGGGGGTTTGGGTCTGCTGTGGCCTGTGTCTGTGTGTGGGGAACCGACTGTCCAGAGGTCCCCGATGGTCCGGGCTGGTCGTCAGGTTCTAGGTCGACAGAGCTGCTGTCCTCACTGGGGGCCTGTTCTGGGGGTGGGATGGACATCTCTGGACCCTCCGTGGCGGTGTGTTGGAGTTCGGGCCCTGCAGGGGTGAAGGAGTATGGTTATTGTTTCTGTGTGTGCCATGGCGTGCATTTTGGGTGCCCTTGTCCCCCAGTGCTGGCATTCCCTTTTGGGAGGTGTTGTGAGGGTTTGGGGGGGGTGTATGGGTATGTGCAATGGGCATGCTTTGGTGGTGGCTGTCTATGGTTTGTGTTGGCATTCAGGGGTTGGTGTTGTTTAGGGTGGGTTGTGCTGGTGAGACATTGGCAGGGAGGTTATGTGCTGGGGGGTGATATTGGGGGTGGGGGGTTGGCATGCTGGTGGTTGGGGGGGGTGAAGTAGTTGAGATTCGACTTACCAGAGTCCATTCCTCCGTGTACTCCAGCGAGGCCATCAGGATGCAGGATGTTTACCACCTCTTGCTCCCATGCTGTGAATTGGGGTGGGGTAGGTAGGGGTCTGCCGCCAGTCTTCTGCACAGCGATGTTGTGCCTGGAGATCATCGAGCGCATCTTCCCCCGTAGGTCGTTCCATCGCTTTCTGATATCTTCCCGATTTCTGGGATGCTGTCCCACAGCGTTGACCCTGTCTACGATCCTTTGCCATAGCTCAGCCTTCCTTGCTATGGTGGTGTGCTGCACCTGTGTGCCGAAGAGCTGGGGCTCAACCCTCATGATTTCCTCCACCATGACCCGGAGTTCTTGGTCCGAAAACCTTGGGTGTCTTTGGGGTGCCATGGGGTGGTGTGGATGAGGTGTGGGGTGGTGTTTGTGGTCATGTGCGTGGTGATATGTGGTGATGTGTGCGTAGATGTGGTGTGGGTGATGAAGTTGTGTTCCTGTGTGTGTTGGGGTTTTCTAATGCTGTGCTCGCTATCTCTATCTCTCTCGCTCTCGCCTTCGCTCCGATTTCCAACTAGTGGGGGTTTGTGGGTGATGTGGGTGTGTGTTTTATAGTTGATTGGATGTGTGGGAGCGTTGTTTGTATGTGTCTCAGGTGTGCGTATTTCAAAATGTCCAATGTGGCAGTGTTTTGGAGCTGTGTGTGTATTTTGACCGCGGCGGTGTGTACCGCCAATGGAATACCGCGGTTGAAAGACCGCCGCGTGGATTCGTAGGTCAGAATGGCATGGGCGTGTTTGTGTTGGCGTGACGGTGGAGGTTTGGTCATCTCCAGTTTTCCGCGGCCCGCTGATGTGGCGGCCTTCCTTGGATGTCGGATTTTTGGCGGTTTCACAGTTGGTGGTCAGAATGACCGTGGCGGTCTACCGCGGCCGCGGCGGTAGAATGGCGGACTTCTGACCGGCGGTAAGGGCCTTTTACCGCCGAGGTCAGAATGACCCCCAAAATCTTGTGATTTAACATGAGCGTTGCATTTCACCACGGCAATTTCAAGAGGTAACTAAATTGCATGTAACAAATCCTTTATTTGTTCACCATTTTTCACAGGAGAACCAGAAGAGGTCATGAAACCTCTCTGCGACCACAGTTGGCCAAAATCATGTACAATTCCAAATCCATATCTGCTGTCAGTATAAATAGTGACTCTCAGATTCACAGCTGCGTGGCATGCCTTAGTAAGGGCAATTAATTCTGCCACTTGTGCGGAAAACACTTTCTCGAGCCAGGAAGCTTCAATGATACCAGCTATGGTACATACAGCGTAACCAGCCCTCAGTGTTCCGACGGAATCTCTTGAACAAGACCCATCAACAAACATGATACAATCATTTTCTTTCAGCTGTGTGTCTTGAATATCTGGTCGTGGCTTGGTACATAATTCCATTACCTCAAGACAATCATGCTAAAATTCTTCCTCATTGTTAATTTCAGTATTCTCAGCAGGAAGTAAAGTTGCCGGGTTCAATACAGTACATCGTTTCAGCGAAACATTAGGTGACCCCAGTATGATTGTCTCATATTTAGTAAGTCGAGCATTTGTCATGTGCTGCGTTTTGGTCCGAGTCAACAAAATTTCAACTGAATGTGGAACGATTACTGTTAGCGGGTATCCCATGGCTATGCCTTCACACTGCGTGAGGCTCTGACCAACTGCTGCAACTGCGCGCAAACAACCCGGTAAGGCTGCTGTGACGGGGTCCAAGGTAGCTGAAAAATGCGCTACAGGGCAATTTGCACCTCCATGGATCTGTGTCAAAACAGACAAAGAACAAACATCACGTTCATGACAAAACAATTGAAAAGGCTTCGTATAATCAGGCATGCCTAACGCTGGTGCCCTGCACATGCACTCTCTCAAAACTTGAATGACTCAAGCTCTTCTTTGGACAAGGCTATGGTATATGGCTCATCCTTGATCTCTTTGCCTGTCAGTTTTATCAAAGGTTTTGAGATGATCGAGAAGTTGGGTATCCACTGGCGACAGTAGCCCACCATTCCCAGGAACATTCTGACATCCCTTTTTGTTGTTGGAGGGTTCATTTGCAAAATGGCTGTTATTCTTTCCTTCGATATTCTCCTGGACCCTCTTTCAATTAGATGCCCTAGGTATTTCACCTCTTTCTGACAGTATTGCAGCTTCTTGGGTGTTACCTTATGTCCGTTCTTTCCCAAATTATTCAGTAAGGCAATTGTATCATATTTACAGTTATCTCTTGTTTTGGATGCAATCAGCAAGTCATTGATGTACTGCACTAAAGTTGAATTAAAAGGCAGCACTAAGGATTCCAAATCCTTTTTCAATATCTGATTAAAGATGGACGGTGATTCAGAAAACCCTTGAGGAATTCTGCACCAACTGTACACCTTATCCAGGAATTTAAAACTGAACAAAAATTGGCTGTCCTCGTGAAGAGGTATCGAAAAGAATGCCTGTGACAAGTCTATAACGGTGAACCATTCAGCATCACACAGAACTTGAAACATGATCACTGCTGGATTGGACACTATGGGACAACATTTTACCACAATCTCATTTATTTTCCTCAAATCTTGCACAATTCGAACTTTCCCACAGGGCTTTTTCAGTCCCATTATTGCTCAAGACTTCTTTCAGGACTCACTGTTTCAGAAAATCTGCAACTATTTGTGACACTTCAATATCTTGGGGGTTATTCCAATATTGGAGGGCGGAGGGCGGCGCCCGCCAAGCGGAAACCATCAATTGGCCTCTCCGCAGTCAAAAGACCGTGGAGGCCATTCAGACTTTCCCGCTGGGCTGGGGGGCGGGCGCCCGCCAAGGGAGCGCCTGCCGGCACAGCGGGAAAGACACTGCAACACAGAAGCCGGCTCCGAATGGAGCCGGCGGTGTTGCAGGGGTGCGACAGGTGCATTTGCACCCGTCGCGATTTTCACTGTCTGCTATGCAGACAGTGAAAATCATGCTGGGGCCCTGTTAGGGGGCCCCTGCACTGCCCATGCCAGTGGCATGGGCAGTGCAGGGGCCCCCAGGGGCCCCACGACACCCGTTCCCGCCATCCTGTTTCTGGTGGTGAAAACCGCCAGAAACAGGCTGGCGGGAAGGGGGTCGGAATCCCCATGGCGGCGCTGCTTGCAGCGCCGCCATGGAGGATTCTCCCAGCCGGGGCTAATCCGGCGGGAAACCACCGGACCCGGCTGGGCAACCGCGGCTTTACAGCCGCGGTCGGAATTCCACATGAAGCACCGCCAGCCTGTTGGCGGTGCTTCCGTGGACAGCCCCCCTGGCGGTCTATGACCGCCAGGGTTGGAATGAGGCCCCTTGTGCCATATGATATTGCGGCACCTGGGGAAACACTGCATTTGGCTTTACTTGTACTCTAACTGGTTCCACACCTTTTATCAGTCCCACTTCCTTTCCTGTCAGATCCCACACTCTCCCTGTCACGGTTCCCTGTAACTCGACAGGTAGGTCAATCATTGTAAGCATCGGAAACAAGGTAATCAAAGGATCATCTTCATTTGTCGTCCCTGTTTCTTCCTCTGAGAACTGACCTTCATCTCCTTCATCATCACTATTTGTCTGTACTTCGATTCCATCACTGGAACAGGTAATTGAACATTTTGTCTTGCACAGTAAGTCCCTTCCCAGTAGGGATACCGGACTTGAATCACAGACTACAAATCTATGCAGTCCCTGGAAGTTGCCGATCTCAACTTGTACTGGATCTGTAATCGGGTTTGTCAGGTATTAGTTTGCTACTCCGACTACCCTTATAGTACGCCCCGAAAGTGGTAGTTTCGGAACCTCCGCACTCCTGACTGTAGAGCTTGTATCTCCAGTGTCAACCAGAAACAAGACTTTGTAACCCATTACCTTCCCCTCCACATAGGGACCCCTCTGGTCCGCCTCTAGGGATGCTGCAAGCCTGCACTCTTCACTATCTGAGCTATCATCCGACCATTCTTCATTCATGCCATTTTCACCTCGTAATGGGAATTGTTGTACTGCATTATTTTGACTCATTACCTGACCTGTGACCTGTTGAGGAAGCATGACCTGCTGCTGTCCCATCGGAGCCATTGGTAATTATATTTGCTGTCTAGGTACCATGGGAACCTGCTATTGTACTTGCTGCATCTGCACTGGCTGAAAACGCGACATTTGCATCTATGGCATGGGCTGTACCCCTTGCATCTGTACCAGGTTATTTTGAAAATTTGGATTTTGATGTCTCAGTTTCGGACCTCTTACATTTTGCAATGTACCGACATTAGTGCTTTGTTGAACGACACCATCCTGTACCACATTCGGTCACTCCCGTTTCCAGTGCCCCACGCCCCCGCACGCGTGACATGGTGACATCTTTTTCACCCCTTGTGCGTCATTTTGAACCACAACGGTATTCAAGTCTGGACCGCGATTAACGAACCCTCGGCCTCGACCTCTCGGTTGCGCCTGAAACACACCATTCATTTGCGGTTGCTGCTGTATCATCTGCTGGACTCCATTTCCTTGTATCCCTGCCTGTGCAGCCCTTATCTGCATCACCATCACTTTCTCTTTCAGCTTTTTCTGCTTCAGTTCGATCTCATCACTACAATATTTTGCATACTGCAACACCTCATTGATCGGCTTTGCTTGCCAACAAATCAAATGATTCTTAATCATTTGGCTAACCTCTGGTCTCAGCCCTTCAACAAATCTAAACACGAGATGGTTCATGTCCTTTGGCTCAATAGTCTCAGTACCACTGTAATGTTTGAAGGCTTTTAACAATCTCTCATAGTAAGCATCTATAGATTCCTTAACCTCCTGTGAGGTCCGGTCAATTTTCTGCCAATCAGTCACTTTCGGCGACACCTTTTGTTTCAAAAACTCAATCACCTTTTGATAGTATTTCATCACCTCCTCAGAGGGAGCTCCGGTCACCTTATCCCTTGCCGGCTCCTTCGTCGGCCAATGTACCCCTCTCTTACACTTGAGCCACAAATCAGGCAGAACAATGATCTCAAACAAGGTATTCAAGTCTTCCCAGAGACACTTTGCAAGCTTCACAAACCTGTCTGTTTGCTGATCCCACTCGATCGGTTTCTCCCTCAATCTGGGATAATCGTTAGTAAAGGATAAGATGTCTCCTCTGGACCATGGTACATGTACTAAAACACCACTAGCTGTTTCTCTCATGGGTAGTATTTTTACTGATTCTGTATCAGGTGAGGCTTTGGTCTGACTTGACCCTGAACTGTCACCTTTTTCCTTATCTCTTTTCTTTGCCCATCTGCCTTCCCATTTTTCTAATGCACCCCAAATTTGCGCACTTTGCAATACTTCTTTTAAGTACGCCTTCATTCCAGCAGATCTCATGTGCTCAAAATCTTTTGAATCAAAATCTAATCTGTAGCTTCTTTTCAAATGTTTAGTGTTTTCAATGTCAATATTGTATTTGTCTGCCAGGTTTGCTAATCTCTGATGCACCTTGCCCACTTCTTTGGTAATCTTGGGGCACAGGAATCTCAGTTCTGCTTCAGTGTAGGACTCTAATCTGTTTACCCCCATCGTACCTTCCACTAATTCAGCAGCTTCCACTCCCAGTCTTACAAAATTTAGGTAGTCATCTTGCCCTACCTTTTCCGGTTCCACTGCAGTAACTGTAGTGTTTTGCGAAGTATAATTTTTTTCTAGCCATTCATTTAGCTGCTGCACTGTAAAGCCTTGCAGTGAAATGTTTCCTGCATGTATCATAGGTGACTGTGTAAGGTGTTCGTACTCATCGTATGTGGAGTTAAAACCACTAACCCTGCCTGACGCATTGCTTCCAAGAGTGCTTCTACTGGGCTAAGGTCTATTAAGGACCTCGGCTTTTCAACTGCTTGTTCTCCTGGAGCCATTATCTGGGGGGTTCCTATGGACCCTCCTCTTATCTCATCTTGGGTCATTACTCCCTGATCACATACGCCAGATTTTGCCTTGTGCATACAATGGCACTGGTGGACCGACAGTAATTGGTAACGATATGGAAGCAGGTGTCTGACCTGGTCCCAAACTCCGTGGAGCAGTAACTTTGTAAGTCTGTTCCAAAGTACCCAGGACAGGCACTAATGAAGGACCAGCCACTGGGTTATACCCTGGTATCAATTGTGGTTGTGGCTGGGACAGCAATTTCGGAGTTGACTCAATCTGCACTAACCTTGATTTTGTATATATCGGGTCTAGCGGTACTATCAGATTTGTAGTAGTCTCAAGTACTGGGACGTCTGGATATATTCTCTGTATCTGCGGTGGAGGTTGCAACTATGTCTGCATGTCTGGCGCAGTGGGTACACTGACACCATTCGGTATCGAAGTCGTATCACTAGTCTGTACCGTAACTCCCTTCTCCTGCGTCTGGTTCCCAGGACCCACGCTAGTGCTTGGAACACTGTCGCTCACCGCATAAGGTGGCGTAAGGTGGCGGATGATCATGTAATAATCGGTCCATGAATTCTTCGTCGTCTGAATCATCTTCCTCTTCCCAAGGTCTCTTATTCTCCTTAGATGTACTAGAGTCCTTATCTGTTTTACAGGAGGTTTTCTTTCCCTGTGACTCTTCTCCCTGAGCTATTGCTGGGAACAATTTTAATCCGTCAACAATTCCCCGTCTCCACATTTTATTCTCGTTATCCCACCTAGCTTCTGCATAAGATTTTTCTGCCCTTTTCAGCCTTCTCTGAAACCTTTCTTGTCTATGTTTAAGAGCCATCAAATCCCATATCGCTAAAGCCTCATATTGAGCTGGCCTCGGAGGTGGTTTTTGTGTACTTAGCATCCATCTTAAGTTCTCTAGCACCTTCGGATTGAACGTCCCATGTTATGGGAACGCTAAACATCCCTCTTTGTCTGTTAGTTTGCGCCACTGTTTCATCCATAAACAAGGCGCAACACCCTTTCCCTCCATAACCATGCAAGCTGGAGTACCCTCAGGTGGTGTAGGCTCCCCATCAGTTGCCATAATATACGCGTCTCCTTTCAGAGCACTCTTAAAAGCCTTGACAAATTCATTTTGCGTTTTCTCTTATTTTGTATTTAATTAGAAAGTGACTTAGTTCCCAGGACACTCTTCACCCACCTTTCTCAACCTATTGCCTCTCACGGACGGCAGCCAACCCGTGCGTGACCCCTCTCAACAACTGACCTATCTCAGCGCGGCACCACTGACGTCACACTCACACACTGCAGCTGACAAAGTCTTGCGGCTCGTCCGCTCCTCAATGAATCGACACAAACTAATGCAAAAATTATTGCGAACACCTTTAGTGACAACACAAATCTGCCGGTTTACTACAGGAAGGGTAACACATTCGCTTCAGAACTTTACAGAGATTTCACTTGAAGCCCCGGCCACTACTCTCTCCTTCTCAGCTCCCGCATACGCAAGCAGAATTCGACCCGCAAATTCTACTCTTGACTTGTCAATGGTTCATCCTAGTGCACTTTAGAACTTGCCAAATCTCCATCGAAGGTTTCACACATACGTTTCAACTTAAACTCGACTTGTCAACCACGCCCGATTGACCTATTAAACCGCTCAGATTACAACATAAACTCAAGTGTCTCCTACACTTGTCAATATACTCCGGAGTCTTAGACCACGACGGGTCCGTACATGAACAACCAATCACGTGGATAATTTTGAGCACAAAGCGCCACACTCATATGAAGTACGCCGACTTCCCTACTCTCATACTGCGGAGTATGCCCACTCCTACTAGAACAACATTTACCTGGCCTAGATACACACAAACTTCATCAATCACCTGCAGAAAGGCATAAGCTGAGCAAGCGCAAAACCCTATACCACGCACATTATGACGCCGAGAACATCCCCAACTCACTTAGGCAGGCTCCTAGATCCCGGGAAAGTCATGGTGAATTTAGAAACCCATCATACCTCCAATTTGCATTATCACAGAAAAACAAATTTAAACAATGATTCTCTGTCCTAGGGCCCCAAAGGGCCAAACTGTCGCTCTGCTACCAGAACTGTTAACGCGTCCTTTTATGTTAATTTATTACACATTAGGACTCGTTTTAGGCCAATGAATCTTTTGACCCAGTTGAGAGACACCGTAGGACGAGATAACCGATCAACATGTCAATCAATATATCAATAATGACATCAATATTTATCACAACAATACATTTCACTTTGGTCAAAGACATTAAAAAAATTGACGACGCAACCATGACCTTTCAGCCATGAATAACCACACCTTTAATAAGATTTTATGAATTTTATTCCCTATTAGTTACAATCTAAGATTAAGTGCGTCAATCTCAAAGCCAAGAAACACAACAGCATAGTTACGATATGGCAACTTTGGTAAGATTTCAATAAGGCAAAAATCATGAACATTAGAATATAACACGACGTAAACATAGATCAGAATATAACAGAGTGTCAAATATGCGTCAGTTCAACATAGCATAATGTCAGTCGTTTGTCTATTTGCGTCAGCTTTGGTAAACCCCTACCTAACCACTGATTAGCATTCGCATGTTGGGCTTCATGCAAAACAATTTAGAACACCAATTTGGAAAACATCTAACTATGGTCTCTGTCAAAACAAGCAGTTGGTACCTAGAAAGGAAAAGCAAACAGACAAATTACAAATTGCATTGTCATAATTACCCTCCAAGGATTAGGTCAGCGCACAGGTTCAGTCTTCGTCTTCTCGACATCAGTCAAACGCCATCAAGCAAATCTCAACTAAAGGGCATAGGGCACTTCCCTCCTAAAGAGGAAAGTGTAAATGGGCAGTCTATGGGTGAGGATGGTTTTTAATAAGCCTCAAAGTCACCAAACTGAGTGACCGAGTTTCTGGATAAAGTCAATAGCATTCCCTACCTATTTCTAATGACCCTTCTGTGACATGGGTTTTTATCCCTTTTTCATAGTACATTCCCCCAAAATTCAATTGGACATTTACTATACCCCACTATCTTTAACCTATCAAATTTAACATTTGGTAATCCCAATTGTCACCCCACATTAATTCGTAGTTCTTTGATTGGTCTTCATAATTGACGTCTTCGGAGGTGGCACATCCGGTGTTACTTCACCCTTTGGCATGTCTTTTGGGTCAACAGATTCATTATCCGTCGGTCTAAGTGACCTTGTACATTTAATTAATCTACATTTGTTTCAATTTGCTCATACTTTTTAAACCAAGGCACCGAATATGCGCTTGGGAACAGAATTAACATAGATACATTCGTCTTCCAAGTTGAAGAAAAGGAACATTTGCAGGGTCATGGCCCTTTGCGAGTCAGCACACTGGAAAAACAGAAAAAAATGCATTTAATATAAGAGCTGGGCAGCTAAAAACCCGTTGCTCACGCTAACTTAAGGCCTATAAAGGTTTTCAACACAGATGCAGTAACATAAATGTTAATATAAACGTAATTAATCATAATATAAACGCTTTATTCATTATTATTAGTTTGCATATACATTGGTGGCCACTTCTCCGTGGTCATAGTTCGAATGCACGTTTAAGCAAAATTACTATTATTATTGTTTTCTATGCAGCATCATTACACATTAATATAAACATTTCATTTAATATAGGTTATGTAAGCTACGCTCTCTCAGGAGCATACCATCATTCCCATGAGACGATGGGCCAAATACTGAACAAGTTACAGGAGAACATGCGGCTGCAGGAGGGACAGTACCTAGGGATCAGGGAGGACCTGAGGACATCCACACCACCCTGGTCACCATTGCAAGGGTGCTGGCAGACATGGCCAACACCATGAGGGAGGCAGTGGCACACCAACAAGCCCCTGACACTAGCGAAAATGATGAACAGCCCTCCAACTCCGCTGACGCTAGTGGACAGGAGGCCCTGCCACAGGAACAACAGTCCACCAGCACCCCTCCCCATGCAGAAGGAGACCACCACACAAATGGTGCCTGAGATCCAGGCAGAAGCCAGAGAACATTGCCAAGACCCCCACCAGGAAATATGACTCTCCTGATTGTCACCCTTGTGTCCCACTGTGTCACCCTGTCCACCTTCAGCTGCCATTGCTCCACTTCCTATGCCCCCTTGGACAATGCAACTGTGATATAAAAAGACTGGAACTTTTACCTGGACTCTCCTCCACTCCACCACCTCCCCCAGCCTATAGCAATACCCCATCCCTTTATTAGCACATATATAAACATCCTTGTGAAAAGTATTGAGCCTGTCAAGAGATTGAACTATGTATTCGTTTAACAATCTGTAGACATTGCAATTTAACTGTACAGTAATGTATACACAGGTATGACCTGTAGTTGACTGCAGCCAATACACCAGGAGCCAGAGTGGGGCACAGATATCAGTAATTAGACATGCCAAAGGGTACAGTAACTTGCCATAGTAGTGGGAATATCAGCCTGCCAGTGAAAATTTACAATACAAAACTGCAATGGAAGGTGAAGTTATAGGGGGTCATTCTAACCCTGGCGGTAAAAACCGCCAGGGCGAATGACCGCGGTAGCACCGCCAACAGGCTGGTGGTGCACCGCTGGGCATTCTGACCGCGGCGGTTCTGCCGCGGTCAGTAGCGGGAAACCGGCAGTCTCCCGCCGGTTTCCCGCTGCCCTGCAGAATCCCCCATGGCGGCGGAGCACGCTCCGCCGCCATAGGGATTCTGACACCCCCTACCGCCATCCTGTTCCTGGCGGGCCAATGGCATGGGCACTGCAGGGGCCCCCGTAAGCGGGCCCCAAAAGGAATTTCAGTGTCTGCTGTGCAGACACTGAAATTCGCGACGGGTGCTACTGCACCCGTCGCACTCCAGCAACTCCGCCGGCTCCATTCGGAGCCGGCTTCATTGTTGCTGGGTCTTTCCCGCTGTGCTGGCGGGCGGTCGCCTGCCAGCACAGCGGGAAAGCCAGAATGGCCGCTGCGGTCTTGTGACCGCGGTGCGGTCATTTGGCGGTAACCGCATGGCGGACGGCGACCGCCGCGGTTAGAATCACCGCCATAGTGTCTTACCTGTGTGTCACTGGAAGTTCTGTTGTATGATTGATGTTCTATTGTCCACATCCTCATCCTCTGCCTCATTTTCATCACTGTCCACAAGCTCCAACACTGCCACACGCCCATCTCCAGCCTCATCCTCCTGCAGAAAAGGCACCTGGCGACGTAAGGCAAGGTTGTGCAAGATGCAACATGCCATGATGATATGGCACATCTTCTTGGGTGAGTAGTACAGGGAACCACCTGTTAGGTGGAGGCACCAAATGTGGCCTTCAGGAGGCAGAATGTTCATTCTATAATTCTTCTTGTTCGCCCATATGCCTCAATGTAATGTTCCTCTGCCCTTGTCCTGGGATTTCTCACTGGGGTCAGTAGCCATGAGAGGGTGGGGTAACCAGAGTCACCTCCAAATACCGAATGATACCTGTTAGCCAGACACTAACCCTTAGGGCCAACCCCATACCCATACACCAACATACACTGGGTGGGGCCATGGGCTTACCTATTAGCCACACCTTGTGCCTCTGGAGTTGAGCCATTACATATGGAATGCTACTTTTTCTCAGGATAAAGGCATCATGCACAGACCCAGGATACTTTGCATTGACATGGGAGAGGTACTGTTTCGCCAGGCACACTATCTGCACATTCATCGAGTGAAAGCTCTTTCGATTTCTGAACACCTGTTCATTTTTCCGGGGGTGGGGGGGACAAATGCAATATGTGTACCATCAATTTCCCCAATGATGATGGGGATATGTCCCATTGCATAGAAGTCAGCTTTCACTGTGACCAAATCCTCCACCTGGGGAAAAACAATGTAGCTGCGCATGTGTTTCATCAGGGCAGACAACACTCTGGTCAGCACTACTGAGAACATTGGCTGAGACATTCCTGCTGCCAAGCCCACTATCACTCGGAAGGAGCCACTTGCCAAGAAATGGAGCACAGATAGGACTTGCACAAGAGGAGGGATCCCGGTGGGGTGACGGATATCAGAGATCAGGTCTGGCTCCAATTGGGCACACAGTTCTTGGATTGTGGCCCTGTCAAGTCTGTAGGTGAGGATAATGTGCCTGTCCTCCATTGTTGCCAAGTCCACCAGTGGTCTGTACATGGGGGGATGTCTCCATCTCCCATTCATTCTCAGTGGTTGTAATCTAGGGGGCAAAACGATGAGCATCTGGTCAGTATTCAACATTTCCAAAATGTACAGTGCTTTGCATGCTGTGACAGAAACAGTATGTTGTTGTAAAGGCCCAAATGGTGCCTATGTGTTCTGTGGTGCAGTTAGGTGCCATGGCCTGCCCCCCCCCAAAATGGCGTCCGCCTGTCCTGTGTGGATGGACAGGTGGAAATGCGGTAATGCAAATGAAGTTGTGGGCCGCTGCGGGAGGCGGTCAAGTACCACTGTGCAACTCCACATTGGTTGTCATTGGGCCCTATGGGTTACAGTAGCCAATAGTGATGTACACCGGCTGTGACGGTACACACCGCCGGGGACGTGACTGCCATTTTCTATCTGTTCTCTCACTTGCTACCTGACCAAGTACCGAATGCTGTATGGGCCTCCGGACCAACAGGTGAGTACACTGTGAGCACGATGCATGGGTCATGAATGCATGGACTGCTGTACGTGAGGGCCTCGTGTAAGGGGGAGTGGTTGAAGGGTCCTGGGCAGTGTGCTGCATGTATTGTGGGCAATGTATGTGCGTAAGGGGATGGGAGGGATATGGTGGGCCATTAGTGTAACAGGCAGGACGGTATGACTGATGCCCTCTTTCTATTTGTATTTCCTCTGCAGGTCAGCGCCCATCAGAAAAAGAGTATATAGCATGCCATCGCCAAGGATGTGCGGACTCTGGGGCTGTACGGAAGGCGGAGCACCCACTGTCGCAAACAGAGGGAAGACCTGAGACGGTAGCCAAGGAAGACGACAGAGGCCCAGCTGGGGTTTGCCTCCCAACGAGGAAGGAGTGCCCACCAAACCATGACCCCCCTGATGTTCTGCATACTGGATGTGGCCTATCCGGAGCTGGATGAGCGCTTAAGGCCATCACAGCAGCCACAAGGGGTGAGTACAGTTTCCGAATATACTACTTGCGTGAGCGGGTGGTCTCCGGGTGGGGGATGTGGGCCTGTTGGTGCCCCTAGGCCAGGCCGGACATTGCAGGGTAGGTTTCTTGTTGGGCAGGGGCTGATGAACTCCACCTCTAACCAAGCTAGTGGACATCCACTACTGGGCAGGGCTCTGTGGGTCACAGGTATGCTGCAAATGGCATTAGGTATTACTGTCCATGGCATGGTGACTAGCATTGTGGCCGGTAGTGCATTGCCTAGTGCGTAGGGCTGTTCCCTGTGTGTTGTGTACGCCAACTGTGGCATTGTTGCTGCCATTGACCAAGTGTATCCCCTGTCTCTTCCCCCCCTTTTTTTGTCATCCTGTCCTCATGTGCATTAGCATCATCTGGCAGAGGAGCAGAGGCACTGGTGATGGAGGGAGCTGCATCCCACAGGGCACATGAGGCCAAATCCACCGACGGTGAGGGCACCATGGGGCGGAGGGTGAGGGGAGCACCACAGTGGCTACAGGAGGGGACAGTTCTGAAAGTGATACCTTCTCCGATGGAAGCTCCCTAGTGGTGGCGGACAGCTCTGTGGCCACCCCAACTACAGGTACAGCCGCCACCCACTGTACCAGCACTGCCCTCCCAGCAGCCCCTCAGTGAAGCTTTTCCTCTCCGCCGTTGACCTCTTCCCTACCCCTACCCTCCGCCCTTCATGTTGGGCCAGGGTGGGCAGAACCCAGGCTAGCACCTCAGCCACCCAGTCCATGGCCACAGTAGTTTCGGCAGCTTCTGCAGGTGTGAGAGGCTCCAAGAGAACACCCATCAGCACTGGCAGTGTGCCTGCACCAGCTGCCAAGGTGAAGGGCAAAGATGTACCACCAGCTGCCAAGGGGAAGGGCAAGGGTGTGCCACCAGCTGGCAGGGACAAGGAGGCACCACCAGCTGACAAGGTCAAGGGCAAGGAGGCACCACCAGCTGGCAAGGGCAAGGAGGCACCACCAGACAGCAAGGGCAAGGGCAAAGGGCCTGCCCCTGCAGGCAGGAAGGACAGGAGGCCTGGTGCTGGGACTGAATCTGAGCCCCCAACTCCAACCATGGCGCTTCAGCCGTCTGAGGCTGCAGGGGAAGGGCCCCCCACCACTGGCTGCACCACCACCACTGCCAGCAGCAGCAGCCCCAGTGGGCAGCCCTCCGAGGCAGCAGGGGAAGGGCTGGAGCCTCCCCCCACCATTGCCTGCACAGCCAACAGCACTGCCGCCAGCACCTCTACCTGCACCGCCACCTGCACCGCCACCTGCACCACTACCAGCAGCAGCAGCCCTAGTGGGCAGCCGTCCGAGGCTGCAGGGGAATGGCTGGAGCCTCCCCCCACCACTGACAGCACCGACACCGGCACTGCCACCACTGAGCAGCTGTCGCCACCGGCGGGCAGTGTGTACTCCTGCCTCCATGAACTGTAGTGCGTCCTGACCACTGCAAATCATGTGGTTCTGACACCCAGGTGAGTGACTGTGACCTTGCACTCCCAACGTGCTGCATCACAGGGCACAAAGCCCCCTCCAGAACCAGTGGAAGAAGCCATCCACTCACCCCCTCCTTGCCAGGATGAAACACACTGGGCACAAGAGCCCCTCCAGAACCAGTGGAAAAAGCCATCCACTCACCCCCTCCTTGCCAGGATGAAGCACACTGGGCACAAAGCCCCCTTCTTGCCAGGATGAAGCACACTGGGCACAAAGTTCCCTCCAGAACCAGTGGAAGAAGGAATCCACTCACCCCCTCCTTGCCAGGATGAAGCACACTGGGCACAAAGCCCCCTCCAGAACCAGTGGAAGATGGCATCCACTCACCCTCTCCTTGCCAGGATGAAGCACACTGGGCACAAAGCCCCTCCAGAACCAGTGGAAGAAGGCATCCACTCACCCCATCCTTGCCAGGATGAAGAACACTGGGCACAAAGCCCCCTCCAGAACCAGTGGAGAAGTGTGATAAAGAATCTTCAGTAGTAGCTGCCAGTTATAGCTGCTCTACTTTTGGAATCAGAAGGTCAAAATGTGCCCTGTGAAATTCCAGAGGCCGCCATGTCTTGCATGTTGCTAATATTGTATTGTATTGCCCCTCTGATCTCTGCAGGGTTAATAGGGATGACTACTATCAATTCTTTTCCAGGGAGAGATTTGTATCAACTGAATATATTGAAGAGGGTGATGAGGTTGGTTGGGGTTGTGGTGGGTGTGTATACAGTGCCTGATAATGTTGGAACGAAAACCTTGTGCATTTCTGGCTGTGGGTGGACTAAAAGGTTGTGCACAGTGTGAATGGAGGTGATGGAGCTATGAGCATCTATCTGTATGACCAGCCAAGCCAATAAAGCACCCAGCTTGCCTCATTTCGTGTGTGTTAGAAATTGGATCTCTAGCTGGCAGAGATACGCACCCTGTCCAAGTAGGGACCACAGTCCTAGTCAAGATAAGTCAGTTACAAATCATAAATTAACCTGTGCTTATCCTCTGGTAGCTTGCCACAGAGCAGGCATGCTTAACTTAGGAGGCAATGTGTAAAGTATTACCTGAAACAGTAAAACAGTGAAAACACCACACAAAAAGATACTACCACTGGTTAACACAATAGATCTTAATTTAATGAACAAAACACGGTCAACATAACAAAATCCAATAAGGAAAATTCGAGATATGATTTTTTTAAAGATTAAAATCCAATATAGTGCTTAAAAGCATAAAGCGCCAACTGGGGTTATATGGTTGCACCAGACAGGGTGAAATCTGAAAAGCCAGCCAACCGCAATGGAACTTGGTTTAAATGCAGGGACCAGTCTTCTCTGCTGCAAAGTACCTTGTGTTGGCGACGGGCTTGATCCATGGAGCAAAAGGAGGCGATGCTTCGTCTTTGAGGTGGCTGGATGTAGGCAATGCGTTTGTTCCGAACTGCACAGTTCGAGAGGCATCATCTGCAGTTTATTAGCCATTTTGGTGATGCTTCGTCTTTGAGCCCTGTAGTCGGCAATGCAACGTCCTTGTCCTCTGCAGCGATACGCCGGTGTCAAGGGGAGATGCATTGGCTCCGAATGGCGCATCAGTAGCGATGTGTGGATTTTGCAGTTCAAGCACTGTATACCCACTTCCATGGGTCCAGGATTGGATTTTCACCGCTTTGAAGGGCAAGACTTGCAAAAAGGAAAATCCAGATGCTGTTACAGTATGAAGTGAAGTCTTTGTGGCCCTGATACTTCAGAACAGAAGGCAAGCCAGCAGGCCCTTGGAGTCCCTTTGGTTCTGGGGATGTAGAGATGCAGGTCCAGTTCTTCTCACTCCCAGGCAAGGAGGGCAGCAGGTAACAGGGTAGACACAGTGGAGCAGGAGTCCTGCAAATTCCAGCAGAGTGCTAGTCCCTTCAGATGTCCTTATTCCTGGCAGAATGTCCTCAGGTCCAGAAGGGTATTGGTTTGGTGGGTTCAGAAGTCCAGTTCTTGTACCCAGTGGTGCCTTTGAAATGGGCGAGATTTCAGAGTCTCTTCCTTACTTGTCTCCAGACTCACTACAGGGGGTTTACACCTTCGTGTGTGATCAGGACCCAGCCTCATTCAGGTGTAAGTTCCAGATCCTCCCCTCCCATCCTGCCCAGGATGGACCTTCAGGATGTTGATGGACTATCAATCACACCTAAGCTCCCTTTGTGTGTGGCTGTCTGGAGGGAATGCATTAGAGTTCAGCTGTCACCCACCAATACGAATAATCAGAGACAGGCAGAAGAAATTTGAAGATTTGAGGTAGGAAAATGCCAAATTTCTAAAAGTGGCATTTTCAGAATTTCATTGTAAAATCCGACTCCACCATCAGTTGTGATTTTAAATTGTGATTCCAGAGATACCAAACTTGGGGTCCCATCTTTTACCAATTGGAAATTACACTTATAAAAGGTAATAAGGCAATCCCAATGTTAAACTATGGGAGAGATAGGCCTTGCAGTAGTGAAAATCACATTTAATAGTTAAAAGATATAAAACATAAAAGTACATGGCCAACTTTTTAAACTTACTGCACCCTGCCTTTGGGGTTGTCTATGGCCCACCTTAGGGGTGACATATGTATTAAAAAGAGATGTTTGGACCTTGCAAGAGGGTTAACTTGCCAGGTCAACTTGGCAGTACACAGTCTTCACAATGGCAGGCCTGAGTCAGTTTAAAGAGATACGGAAGTAGGCAGCACATTCAGTGCTGCAGGCCCACAGCATTTAAATTACAGGCCCTAGGCTTAGGTAGTGCACCTTACCTTATCAGTAAATTAAATATGCCAATTTAAAATAAGCCAATATTACTATATTTTAAGCAGAGAGCACACCAGTGGTAAAGTGCCCAGAGTTCTAAAGCCAACAATAACAGGGTCAGCAAGAGTGCAGGAGGGAGGCACAAAGTTTGGGGGTGACGCTGCAGTAGAGGCCAGGTCCAATGTGGGTTATTGCTGCATGGTACGCATATTTGACATGCCAAAGCCCTTCAAGCAGCTCAGTGTGTTTAGTTCAGTATGTCATAGGTGACAGAAGAAGACATGTTGCATGTGAGATGGCCTAATTTTCAAATTGATGTAGGGATCTGTATAATGCTTGTAGCTCCATGCAATGCCCCTCAGTGTAACATTGAAGGCGTTGCATTTTATACTGTTAATAGTAGCAATATTGATATTGAGCTCATTTTGGTCTTGTTATTTTTTCATGAACTATGTCAAAGAAATAAGTGTTCATTGACAGGGAGGACTGCATGTGCCAAATTGAGACTGAGGGGTGCAATTGTCCCCAGCTGAAACTGGAGAAGGGGGGATTATGTTAGAACACAATAATATATAGCTATGTAAAAGAGAGGGATATGTAAGGAGTGCAAAGAATGCAGTCGAGTCTAACATGAAGATCGTATGGGGGTGAGTAAAAGGAGTAGACCTTGGTGTGAGCAGTGTATTGATGTAAAGCAGGTATAAGGTTGTAGTGCTGTAACCAATGTGTGAAATGTTTAGTGTTCTGTGGTGTTTGCACTTGTGGCAAAGGAAGAAATGCACTGTCCAGGGACACATCTGGCACATAGTTTAAATCTCTCCCCATAATCCAAGGAATGTCCACCCACTGCGTACCGTGGCCAGAGAGAAAGAGAGGAGTTATGAAAGACATATACTCAGTGTTCTGAGGATAAATGTATTCCAGTCCTGACTAGGCACCCACATAACACTACATATTTCCCTTCAGAGTGAAGAACGGTATTTCAATTTGGAACAGGGTATCCACCCTAATTCAAATTAGCACCTGTTAGACCTGACATCCTTAGGGTGGTCACCCCTAACTTTTTGCCTGCCTCCCTCCACTTTTTGGACACTGTTTTTGCTAGTTTTTAGACTCTGCACACTTTAGCACTGCTAACCAGTACTAAAGTGCATATGCTCTCTCCCTTTTAACATGGTAACATTGGAGCATACCCAATTGGACTATTTAATTTACTTATAAATCCCTAGTAGAATGCACTATATGTGCCCAGGGCCTGTGGATTAAATGCTACTAGTGGGCCTGTAGCACTGATTGTGCCACCCACTTAAGTAGCCCCTTAACCTTGTCTCAGGTCTGCCATTGCAAGGCCTGTGTGTGCAGTTTCACTGCCAATTCGATTTGGCATTTAAAAGTACTTGCTAAGCCTAAAGCTCTCCTGTTTCTACATATAAGACACCCCTAACGTATGCCCTAGGTAACCCATAAGGCAGGGAGCTGTGTAGGCAAAAGGCAAGACATGTACCTATGTAGTTCATGTGTCCTGGTAGTGTAAAACTCCCAAATCCGTTTTTACACTGCTGTGAGGCCTTCTCCATTCATAGGCTAACATTGAGGCTGCCCTCATATTTTGTTTGAGTGGTAGCTGCTGATCTGAATGGAGTAGGAAGGTCATATTTAGTATGGCCAGAATGGTGATATAAAATCCTGCTGACTGGTGAAGTTGGATTTAATACTACTATTTTAGAAATGCCACTTTTAGAAAGTGAGCATTTCTCTGCACTTAAATCTTTCTTTGTCTTACAATCCACGTCTGCCTAGGTTTAGTTGACAGCTCCTTGTGCATTCATTAAGACACACCCCAAACACAGGATACTCAGCCTCACTTGCATACATCTGCATTTTGAATGTGTCTTCCTGGGCTGGAGGGTGGAGGGCCTGCTCTCACACAAAGTACTGCCACACCCCCTACTGGGACCCTGGCAGACAGGATTGAACTGAAAGGGGACCTGGTGCACTTCTAAGCCACTCTTTGAAGTCTCCCCCACTTCAAAGGCACATTTGGGTATATGAACAGGGCCTCTGCCCCTCCCAACTCAGACACTTCCTGGAGAAGAAACTTGTAACCAGAACCTGCATCCTGCCAAGAGGAACTGCCTAGCCAACCAAAGGACTCACCTGATTGCTTTCTGTGAAGGACTGCTGCCTTGCTGTTGGCCTGCTGCCTTGCTGCTCTCCGGCTGTGGTGAAGAAGTGCTCTCCAAGGGTTTGGATAGAGCTTGCCTCCTGTTCCCTGAAGTCTCAGGACCAAAAATACTTCTCTCTTGCAACTGGACTCCTTGTGCGGTACAAATTCGATGCACAGCTTGATAAAACCGACACACAGCCTGTCCCGCAGTGAGAAATTCACTGCAAGCCGAACCCGAACGACGCAGCCCGACTTCGCAAGGAGAAGATCGCTGGGGTGCCTGCGTTGTGACAGGAACTTCGATGCATGGCAGACCGGATCGACGCACAGCCGACCTGGGATGATGCAGGCCGACTTCCAGAGGGGAAATCGACGCAGCGCATGCCGTGTGGGAGAAACTTCCCCGCAATGCCCACCGGAACGACGCAGCGCTTGTGACTTCACTCCGCAAGCCTAGGATTCCACGCACAGACCCCGGGGCGTCTGAAAACCCCGTAACCCAAAGAGGATCCACAACCGAGAGCCAGAAATCTACACACAGCCGTGCCTGCATGGAAACTAAACGACACATCGCCGTGTGCGGCCCGAGAAATCGACGCACACCCCTTTTGTTTCCACGCTTCTCCTCCTCTGTGGCTCTTTGCGGAGATTGCTCACGCAAACAAGGTACTTTGTGCTTGAAAGAGACTTTGTCTGCTTTAAAAAGACTTAAGACAGGGGGTAACCTGACTGACAACCAAAGACCCCATTTCTAACAGCACCCCATGGGTAAAAATCAAAAGATTTGTTGCAAACACATGACCCAGCCAGTGCCACTGAAGTTTCACTGCCTAAGTCTACAAAAATGTTGACTGTTATAGCATTGCTTTATGCATTCATCTACACTTAAAGTATGTGAAGATAGAGAAGCTCTTACTAGCTGTGTGCATTCTACTGACATTCCTTGTAAGGATGCTGAAGTCAGCTACTGGCCGTAGTCTATTATTACCTGCAGCATGATTGAAGGCATAAGAGTACAATTGCCCAAAAGAGAATATGCGCACAGCGTATGTCACAGCCCATTATTCACCTGCCCAGATAGAGAAGATGAGGAACAGTCACAGCCCACAAAAAACTGTCAACTTTGGTAAATGTTTGAGGAAGGAAGCAAATGGCTCCCATTCAAAGTAAGAGTTAATGTATAAAGATTTATTTTGGGGAGATTGCAACATGTGCTCTGAGATAATATTATATTGGGTGCATGTGCCTTACTGAAAAGAATTCTATAATCATCACCAGGCAGCACTAGTATTCATTGTATGTTACCAAGAGCACTGGTCCTATGATAACAGCATAGATGAAATAAGTTCATCAGCAGTATGGGGTGAGATTACCAGAGGATCTCTCATCTCAAACACTAACAGCTGTAGGGATTCTGATTTGGTCTCAATGGAGGACTCATCTAGGGCTGCGTCTGCTACAGTGCACTGATCATGGAAGGTCACTGAAGTCTCTCTCACTAATCTCCTGTTTTCCTTACCCTGGTTCCCCAATGGGATGAGGTACCTATACTTGACCAAAGTTGGTTTGCGTCTAGTACGCCTGCACCAGTGTCTGATCCTCAGGTGTTTCAAGCTCCCTGTAGCCATGGCCCCACCGATCATCAACAGCTGTTCAGCCCAGTTTCATGCATCAGGGGGATTACTGCAGGAATAAGATCCTTGATTGGTTACAAATGTAAGTATTTCTGGAAACAAAAGAGTATTACAGGGCCATCTTTCAAAGACCCTATGAGCCCTTTCTATTGAAAAATTGGAGTAAGTTTGTGGAGGAAGAATGAAGCTATTGATTCAAGTTTTCAAGTGTCCAATAGGATCTTGGCCTTCTGTGCCCTCTACCAGTTCCACTATTCTAAAGTTGCTTTTGCCCGTCCATCTGGAACTTTAGCCCTACCCTCGAAGAACCGAACATGGTCCATAATTTCTGTGAGGTTACCTTGGGCATCTGTTAGTAATGGATGCATGTTGTGGAGTGTGCTTTCAGCGCAAGATACTCTGTAAACTAGCTTAATATGGTTCGCATGGAGTAAGCTGACCTCAATAGCTAGTGAATGAGTTTTAGTCTTGACCGGTGAACACGCCTCTTTAACTGCTACTTGAATGGAGTCCAGCTTATCCAAAGCCTCCTGTGAATGATGTAACATAGGAGGTGTCATGTAGGCATTCCAGGACCACAGCTGGCCAAGCAGATGCACTAGTCTAAGGTTTAATCATCATGCAGCAACCCTGAGGAATAATATAACAGTATTGAAGAAGAGGCAGACATTGAGTTTGTCAAAGTGCTGGCCCACTTACAAACATTATTAAATTCCCTGGGGGAGGGGTGATGGCTAACTTAGCAGCATGTGCAGCCAGCTATGATAGGTTGTCAAGGCTTAGCAGGTGTAGTGGTGTTGTTGCCATAAAGTACAGAAGCCTCCAGGAGGCTCTTCACTTAGAGCACTGGGTAAAATCAAAAGGCCAGTATTTGTCACAGCTTGCTGTGTGACAGCCGCATATGGAGGGGACTCTCCTCCAGCAAGACAATTGGTGGATGTCATCTATATATTTGTGAATATCACTACAACTACTCTGTCTAGTGGCATGTATAACGTCAAATGGACAAACCTTACACATACTGGGGTTGCTGCACAGCCAGCCTGTTTTCTAATACGCAGGGAGAGCTATCAGTTCCACTCTTGCATGACTCTCAATCAGGGTGGAGGGCAGTGCAGCCCCGGTCATGAGTATCCATATGATGCACCTGCAGCGCTGATCCTTCAGGTCAACTCTAGGCTGCAGGTCCATTTAGGAGGTAGAGCACCCAGAGGCATGAATATCAGCCCGATTGCACCAGTTGGAGGTAGGTGTTGCAATTCAGCCACATCCAGAGAGGCAGATTGCATGCTTTATTGCCGATTAATGAAGGCTAAAGAGCCTTGCAATGGAATAGTCAGATTATGCAGCATCCAGTTTGGCCATCATACCCATGCTCCCTACATTTGGGAAGTTTTTGGCTAAGTATGACAACACCTTCTTTCATTTGACATAATTGGTCATGCTGTTCAGATTAAGGAATCGAAGTCTTAGTTACTTTTTGTTGGACATCGATAGGGAGGTGAATGCAAAGGAGTGTGTCAAGGAGGTTCACCGCCTGGGTGACTATAAAAACTAGGTTGAGTTCGCAAAAAGCATGTGGGATGCAAAAGGGGAGGAGAAGCTATGATTAAAAGAGGCAAGAAAGGATGAGAGTGTGGGGAGTGTCTGTGTGCCTATTAGACAGGGGTAGTACCCAAATATATAAAACTGCAGCAAGGAGGGAGAGGAAAACGTATGAGATGAAATCCATATGAAAAAATGGTAGAGCACCTGCCTATCTAATAAATTATTAAAATGCAAGCCTAACTCTCAATGTCCCACTTATCTGTGGTCTAACATTAAAATAAAGTATTAACAAGAGTCACTAGAGTAATACGCCCTTTCTTGTCACGTTTATGGAGAGCAGGGTAGCAGGGCCTAGAAATACTGAGCAAGGATCAGATCAATGTATACCATGCTGTACTCAGCCTCATGAGAGCAGGGAGGATCTACTAGGCAATACCTGATGTCTTTCTTTGTGATCTCACTCCATGATCAGTTTTCAGCAGGGTAGCAAGGGATAGGGAATCTTGGGGATGAAGTTTCTTCTGCAACAGCTTTGCCGTAGATGGTGAAGTTCTGTTTTCTGAGCATGGCATCCTTACATAAGTGGCATAGATAGCTCTTGCTGTTTTCCATCACCAGATAACATCATTTATCTGTGTCCCTCTGAGTTCTGCATCTCATCTGTCCCTGTCTGCCCATTTTTTTTATGGCTGACAGCAAACTCATGCTTCCAGCTTCTCACGTTTCTTCAGAGGAAAGGTGAGCTTCCTCCAGTAGCTACTAGTGATTCTGTAGAATCCCTCGCTTTATGTTGCAGGGATGTGTACATGGTAGATGAATCAATCATCTCTAAGAAGTATTCCAGATGCTCAGATTCATTAATTTCCCCATCTTCCCATCTAAGTTCAAGAGCATTGCACTGCAGTTGATATTTAAAAAACATTTGGGAGAGGGCTAGCAGTTTATTTTTTTCACTTTGCTGTGAGAAATCAGCAGATACAAAGATTTTGCGGGGTTATTAGGGAAGTGCTATGTTGTTAACCTGCAGCAATTGATAGTGACATAAGAAGAAAGCTGTGATCAGCAGAAAGCATTCATGTTCCATAGGATCCTACAACAAATTCTGTGAGCTCTCTGAAACTCCAGTTTCTTGAAGATCTGTTTAGTCACTTGTTAGTTAGTTCCAGCAGGAAGGTTGACAGATATAGAATGAGGTCGCTGATTTAAGACCATCAAGCACAGCCAAGAATCATACATTGTTCTTTTGGCTCCAGTCTCCCATGTCCAACATCTACGGTGGCCCTGTTCAGAACAGATTTGAGTTTACGAACAAGTTTCACTTCTTTCATGCACTCTCCGGCAAGGTCACTGACAGTGTACAGGCACACTCATTTATACTCTAAGGCCCATATTTACACTCCCTTTGCGCTGGATTAGGGTAATTTTTTTTAGGATAATCCGGCACAAATTTAACACCATATTTATATTTTGACGCTAGACCCGTCTAGTGTCAAAATTCCAGAGTTTGCGTCATTTTCTGGATGCGTGAAACCGCCATGCGTCAATGAGATGCAAGGTAGGCGTTCCCGTCCAAAAAATGACTCAAACACCCCTTGTGCCATATTTATCCAACCGGCAAAAATGATGCACAGCTGGGAGGCAGACTGGAAAATTGATGCAAAGCCCGATTTCCGTCAAATGTTAACGCCTGGGTCAGGACAGGCATTAAAATGGGGCAAATACACCACTACTTAAGGAAAACTCACACAAGCAACATCATTGCTCAAAAAGAACAACATAGAGGTGCTACTCATGCAGCATGCCAGATGACGCAGAGCACAGTACCAACAGCAGCAGCTACCACCACACCAACATGGACCCCAAAGGCAACGCAGAAGGCAGGAGAGGCTATTCAGGAGCAGGACAACCCTCTTGGGCCTCAGGGAACAGGATATCATCCAGAGGTACAGGCTCAACTGGCAAGCCATACATCAGCTGCTACACCCAAATTGAGCCACAGTTAACAACCAACCTGCAAACACCCCACATTAGATGAAGCTGCTAGCTGTCCTGCACAAGTTGACATGTGGCTCATTCCAAACTACGGGTGCCCTGGTTGCTGGGGTATCACAGCCCTCACTCTCTGTCTTCTTTCTCAAGGTTCTTGATGCCATCATCTCCCTCACACCCTGTCACATCAGCTTCCCCAACACACAGCAGAAGCAGCAGGAGACCAAACAGGGGTTTTACCAAATAAATGGCTTCCCACATGTGACTGCACCCATATCCGGACTGTACCATCTGCTGCAACTGAGCACCTTTTCCGCAACAGAAAGCACACCCACTCCATAAATGTGCAGGCCATTGTTGACCACCAAGGGATTGCCACCAATATCATGGCAAAGTATCCTGGGAGTGTACATGATTCCTTCATCTTCCGCCACAGCACCATCAATCAGCCCTTCCAGGATGGATGACATGGCATTGGCCTTCTTGTCAGTAAGTCCAGAAACCTAGTAATATACACACAGCAGAGAAACCCTGTAGGACAAACAAGACATACACCACTACATTGACACGTGGCCAGGAAGACACTAAGGTATGACACTGGTAGTTATGTTTGATATCCTGACCCAATGGGATACACACCTATAGACAAATGACTGCTGCCAATAACAGTAGATGCCAATCTAGAGCCACATGAAACCAATTTAAAACCACAAAGTGACAATGACATGGCATGCACTGGCAGTACATCTTGGAAGATTAACCATTCAATATCACATAAGGCCACATAGTCAATCCCACACATTCCCAAACAATATGTACTGTGTAAGGGGTGTGCAATATGTGTTGCTGCAAGTCAAACACCATGAGGCACATAGCATGATAATGCTGACTCACATGTAGGTGACATGGAAATACTGAGGCAGCACCAACATTTCACATCACTCCTGGGGTGACATTGCCATCTAGCAATAAGGAAGTGGACTGTGCTATAAAAACATGTTGATGTGACACTAATGCGAAGTGCACACTGCTGCACATACTGAAAGAGACAATTCTCCATCTACATAACAGATGTGCAGGGAGATGGCCCTTCCTGCACACATACATCCACCTCCACAACCCAGTTACCCAGCTCACCTGGAGCAAGTTCAGTAGTGTAGGTGCACAGTTGCACATGAGCCACTGGCAGAGGGAACAACAAAGGTTTGCATAGAACCTAGTCACACATGGGACAATTGTGCATTGTCAATTACTGAACACCTTAGTGCTGCCAACTTATGGAGATATGTTGTGCATTGTCACACAGCCTAATCAAAGGATCTCGCTGTTGCATTTCATCTGCAATGACATATGTCTCATTGGAAGGGATGTCCAGGCCATGCAGTGCAACCATGTTACCACCACAGTGGAATCTATTTTGTGTGTGGAAGTATCATGTCCCCTCCAGTGAATGCACACTAAAACATCTTGCTCACTACATAACTCATGGGAGATACACACTGAACTGCAAGTTTGAAAATAAACCAGAGATATCAGGTCAATTAGCCAAACACAAGTTTTTCAAGTCAAACAACCCAGTGCAGAAAGAACCTCACATAAGCCCAGGATCCCACACAATTCCACAAACACATATGAGTCACAGACAACACAATATATCAACCGACATGTACATGACCTTCCTGGTGCAAGCAACAACAAAATACTTAGCCCTATTTTCTCTTTCAGCTGATCAGGGTTACGGGATTCAGCCATGGATCATGACCCCATTCGTCACCCCAAGCACAGCAGCAGAGCGTGCCTATAATAAGGCACATCGGAGGCACAAACCATTGTTATAAGGACTTTTGGCATCCTGAAGTCCAGATTCAGGTGGCTGGACATCACCGGCAGCAGCCTCCTATATGCCCCACAACATTTGTGTTAGGAGGAACATCCCCCTATATGAACCTGAACAAGAACTGCATGAAGAGGAGGAGGGGGTGGATGCTGCCCAGGAAAATGAGGGGGAACATCCTAACAGAGCTGCAGGAATGCGTTGCAGACAACAGATAGTTCAAAACATTTTTCAACAATAGTCACTATCAACACATTGTTACGATATAGAATTAAACACCTTCCTTTATCACTCAGTCCTGCTCTGGGTAATTATTTATGCATCACACGTTCTCTAGGAATCAGAGTATTACCTTCGGCAGCATGTCACAAAGGCAAATCTGACTACTTCTGATGCCAGATCACATTTGATGAGTATGATTGTACAGCAAACATCACTCACGGTTTGTATGAAAAACATATTTTCTATTTCACATTTGAAGGACAAATTCATAGGACCACAGCTATGAGAGACATCCATGTTGCCAACATGGTCTATTGCAGCATATGATACACAACTATG
Source organism: Pleurodeles waltl (assembly GCF_031143425.1). Classification (NCBI taxonomy): domain Eukaryota; kingdom Metazoa; phylum Chordata; class Amphibia; order Caudata; family Salamandridae; genus Pleurodeles; species Pleurodeles waltl. The sequence continues at coordinate 1,096,208,608 of NC_090437.1, forward strand.
ACATCATCAATCATGAGGTAAATAAGCGCATCATACACGAGGCAGTGGATGTGAAATAGCATTGGTAACAGGAATGATGACCCTTGACATCAGTAAGTGTGACATCAGCTATCTCTGCAAGGAGCATGTGTGACAAGATGTGCATCAATCCTGAAAACGGATAGCACGAGTGTCCCAGATATGACAAGCAATGGTCACAACGCATGCCCTGTGCAGTCCATCCCTGGTAAGACGTCCTGCTACTGCCATGTGTTAAGTCTCTGCCCTCCCTTCTCTAGGGGACACTGTAAATGGACTATCTGTAGCCTGGGAATCATCATCTACTCTCACCCAGACTCCCATTTTGACTCCTGTGTGCTTCCATTTTCAGTATGGCATGCCATAGTTCAACTACATCAGCCTGCATGAACTTCATGTCTCATAATGCACTGCTTGGTAGTCGGTAAGACCTGTAATCTTCTGTCCATTGCTTCCCATGGAAAAAGTCTGGTTTGCTCTTATTCTGGATTTTCTCCTCCAGGACTTGTGAGAGACTGAAGCTGCACACACTTGTGAGCTCTCTTATGCAGCCATTTCACTCTGCCCTGGCTTTGCTGCTGCCTGGTACTGCTTAGAAGCTGCCATTCCCTGAAGCTCCTTGTTATGCATTGGAGTACAATTCATTTGTTTACCAGAGCTCTTGTTGGATTGTGTTACAGTGCTGAGTACCCCTGAAACTGCTCGTTGTTTCCACAGTGTTGTTCCTTCTTGCTCCAGCCAGATTTTGCTCCCTGTTTTTCTGCCTTGTTCATGTTTGTTCCTAACAGAGCCTGCTTCCTGTTAGCCAGACCGGTTCCAGTCTTTGCGTCAACCAGAGCCGTTTCTTGTGCCTGCATTTGCCTCATAGTTGGTTTCCATGCCCTCCATTTCCTCTTGGGGTATTGTGTCTGGTAAGTGTACGATCAGTCCTCAACTGTATAGAATAGTTAAATTTTGTTTTTGTACTGGCACACGTTTTCCAGGGGGCGCATCTAGCCCCCATCCTTTCTCTATTTTTGCATGTATTCATTAGTGCCAAACAGTGACAGTGTACTATGGCTGTATTCCTGGATTTGGTACTGTGCCTCCTGCCCAACAAACAAGGGCTGGTAATGTGTATGTAAGGACAATCCATGTTTGTGCCCTGATGGTGCAGACACAGATTCACTTCTGCCGCCAACTTTCAATGGGGCCTGCGTGGTGACTAGCTGTGAGATTAATCTGCACAGAGGCACTGATGTTCCCTGTTGTTGTGGGAAGTTCAGAGCCCTAACCTGTGTACAAATGTAGTGATGAGACCTGCATGTTTGTTCATTACTGATCCGTTACATATTTGTCCACACCAAGGTTGCTCTGTCTTCACTCTTCTGTATTTTCTGCTGTACCATAGCTGCCCTATCCCCTTGTATGCCCCAAGCTGATCTTCGGCTTTAGGTCAATTCTACTTTGAAAGATACTCTGTGAACTCAAGTGTTGCATCCACAGACTCCTGACTAGACCTGCACGTAACCGTTACACCAAGGAGGCCAATACTGACAGAGGGTACACATGGCCACACTCCTGAACTGGACACTTTTGTGCAATGAACCTCTAAAAATATGTGAACACGTGCAGCCTGGGCTGCTAGTCCACCACAGCAACAGGAGGAACATAGGTCATTTACATTAGCCAAACTGTGGTGTACATAACAATTTTATGATTGGAATTGAGGCTCTGTGTCGCAAACACTGTACCTACCAAACATGTACAAATGCCTGACTCATGAATAGTATACACACAAGTGACCATGAAGTGGTAGCCAACAATTAATGACATGTGAGGGGTAACATATCTGACATAGCCCTCATCAGTCATTCTCGATCTTCCCTGTGTATTGTTTGTCGTGGGAAATGTGTTGTCCCCAAAGTCAAACAACTACACACAGCAAAAGAGTCAACACATTTTACAAACACATATCATGACTGTTGTACCTCATTGATTGTCATCTGATATTGATACCATTTGTAACACATTCATACATGAACATCACGCATAATGTATTGCATGCCGTTCCAACAGAAGCACACAAATAGTTTTAACAGTCAATTCACACACAAAACACACAGGCCATGAATCATATTTTTTTAGCGTAGCCTTGCTGTCCTCTATTGACACAACATCTGCCCAAACTCAAATATTCCATTTTAAGTTCCAAAGTTTGCACTGCTGTTGCATCAGTTAAAAAAGCTAATCCTACACAACGATATTAGTAATGTGGGCCGCAGTAGCATGGTCTAGCACATGTGGCCAAACACTAGAACACACACTGCAGGTCACACCATCCTATCTTTGTCTAGTTATAGGCTGCATGCATGTTAAAATACGAAAAATTATGCAAACACAGTTTGAGTCAGAAATGTTGACCCAAATCCGTCAGAAAATGAGGCAAACGCGCAAATTATATCAATGGGTCCCTAGTGTTAATTCCACCAGCGCACCCCAGGCATGCGGATATCCAGCGAAAATGTAGTGTTCCATGAATGCGTGGGATTTTGACGCCTTTGCAGCAAAAATTTTGACGCAAACTACATAAGCGTCAAAAAATTTCATGCAAGACAGAAAACAGGCACAAATGAGACAGGAAATGATGTAATAGTATATCCTGTTTACAGAAATGGTACAGTGGGTGTACTTTGACTTTCACTTTGCAGTCTGTGATTTTTCTAGACTGTGTGTTGATTTGTTCTTCTGTGGATTTTGTATTTTGTCTCCTGTGTGGTCTATCTTTTGTCTTTTGGTGTTCACTAACTGTATTTTGTACCTTTCTGTCTTTTATTGTTGTTAGATTTGTATTTGTACTATTGGGGGGTCTGTTTGTGGGTAGGATTAGTTGGGGTAGTTCGGGTCTTTAATTGGGTTTTATAAGTTTCCTTTTTTCTACTTCCTTTTCCCATTTTTTCCTCTATTTACTGTCAAACATTGTGTTTTGTACTATGTAGGGAATGGCAAGGCTGGGGTGTATGGTTGAGGAGGAGCTTGGGGCATTTGTGTGGTTGGTGTGCCACTTCCTTCCCATGATATTAGAGGCTGGGGCCCTGTGATACAGGGGTATCACACAGAGGTAAGACGGCTGCGCTAGTCAAAGGTGTTGTTCCCCCTGAGAGGGATATTTAACACCACCCACAGCAAGCACCAGCTCAAGCATCGCTGGGATGACCTTGTGGCCTGGGAGCAGAACCTGCTGGACCACCTGGGTGTGGTGATTGGTGGCCCTGTTGGTGAGCATCACATTGACCAATGTGTACAGTTCAATGCTTCTGAGTGACAGTAGCAAATGTCGTGACATGCTGCATACAATGTTTGTGGCCATGTGGAATGCAAGTTGAACAAACTGTAAGTGTACCACTAATGTGATGTATTACACATGGTAATACGTGATAACAATGCAGTCCACAGTTTCGTTGACCCATGTCCTAACAGTATTCAGGGCTATATGTACCAAGCTCTTTATAACCTTCACTAATATCTAAGTTCACTGAATTCTTGTGTTTATGTCGGGACAAATATTCATTCACATGGACAAAACCTAATGGCCCATTCTGTTATCAGATTGCACAATCACAAAACAGGGTCTTCTAGTGGCATTTAGGATAAGGCGTTCAAATCCTATCATTGAGTCGCAGGCGCCTACGACATTTTTTTCTTGGTCATAATTGCCGGGACTGAGCTATTGCAGTTACCATCTGTTTCAAATTGGTGCCAACCCATTTTCAAAAGGGGAAGGGTCAGCATGGGACCCCTCCTCTTTGTGAATGCATGGCCACAAACTATTTCTGAGCATGAAGTTGTGCAAGGGACCACTGACTGCTTCCAAAAATAGGTTGTTAAAATACTTTCTGTAATATTGCTGCATTCCAACAAATGTTAACATCTCAGTATGAAAGCAGTCACAGACATGTTGGTCTGCTGAGCTCAGCAGGCCAGCATTCCTGTGAGTGCCGCCATTCCCATGAGGTTTTCAAAATTAGACTTACCTCATCATGATTGAAGAGGTAGGTCATTTGCTACCCCATTTTTTATTTGCAAACAGTGTCATTTCGAGTATTCTACCTCTGATCATCCAACTTTCTAATTGCTAGTTGCTGAGTCTCGCAATGTGTGATTCACAATACCTGATATAGTTACACATGCCCCTGAGTGACACATTTCAGGTGCAATGACTACACCTGTGCCCATGCATTCTGTCAACGATGATCAGCTAAGACACTGTCAGCATACATTATTTCACAGTTTTGGAACAGCAAAGTGGCCAATCCATGTTTAGCGCTACATTGTCATCATTTCACACACAGGATCCCTGCCATCATGTTGTCATAGGGGGCATATATGGCTTAGGGGACACTGCCAATGGGGCATATGTAACCTACATACAACACTGGCACACCTATTATGGACCACTGAAAGCACGATTATTCCTGAATGCAAATCAACCCACATGTCCATGCAGTGCACCAGGAAATTGGCATTGCAATTGTCTCCCAATACCAAATGATGAAATGGAGTACCATCTGAAATGGATTAGCCACAAAAGTGTGTAGTCAGGTTTAGCACTACATGATTGTTAGGGCCAGCGCAAGTGTGCATATGTGTGTCTATCACTCACTGTAGTGACAGTGTCAATGCAAGGTTGCAGTGGTATGTCTATTGGAGTGTCTACATGCCTGATGTCCGGCTCTATCATATAAAATGTCCCACACTGTGATATGTTGTTCCCACGTTTGTACAGTGATCAGACATTGAGAATATATCTCCCTTCCATGTTTTACAGGTGGACCAGCCCCCTATACCATTGGTAAAGTGGCTCGATTCGAGGACCCAGACGTATCCAGTAAGTGTGAAAATGTCTGTCCTGTGTTGTGATTGCAACTGTTGTGTGATTGACTCTTGTGTGTTGGACTAATTACAAGATATGATGCACTGTCACGTGATCTGATATGTGACTTGACTGGAGGTTGACATAGTGTTCCATGGAAGAGTTAGACATTCACTGGCAGAGAGTCATATCTTGGGAGTCTAGTCCTGCACAATAGGCATGGGCAGATGAACAAGGTGATTTGTAGCCATATGTAGGCCCACATTTGATTTGGAGGTGGTCCTGTGTCATAATTTAGTGGGCAAGTCATACCCTAATTCTAGCCCCACATGTTGTACTCCATTTAAGTACAACTTAAGTGTTGTGTTATAGGAGTGCATGCGGGACAAGGCCAGATGTGTGCTTGCATCAATGTGGGTGATTTTGGAAATGTATCAGTGTGATCTGATCATGATAGTTGTCCACTAATGGAAACATGAATGTAGATGTGAATGACCAATGTTCACTCCTAGTTGGCAGGCCTCCTTACATGTGTTCCACTCACTAAATCCATGTACAGAAGGACAAAGCTTAGTGCTTGTCCTTGACGGTTAAAAATATGTATTGCATGCCCATCCCCCCCGAGACACAGGGTTAAGGGGAGAAAATATATGTAGCTAGGTGTGATGGTCACAGTGTAGATGACAGACATGTAATTTAAGCATGCATGTGTGCCAAACTATACTGACCCTTCATGATTAGCAACTGCATACCATCCTGCGAGTTCCATATACAAATCACAAATCTTGTGTGCCTTGAAGTTGGCCCAGATGATAGGGATTAGTTGGCCTGTCAAAGGAGTACTTGCTGTATTTGCAATGTGACACATTACACTACATATATGCACAGATCAGTTAATTTGGTACACACCTTGCTGTGCATTGCTGTGCTGCTAGATAGTTGATGGGTAGGCTGCGTTGGCATGTCATTACTCAGGGACATTCTATCATCTTTACTGTGATTTGGACGGCGTGTGCAATTTGTGAGGAAGTGTTAGATTATCATCTGTATATGTATCACACAATGATGACACTAATGTTTGCCTGTCTCCTTTTTATAGCTGCCAACATGAATGCCGAACAAATTCGAAAGTTTCAGCGATGGACAGTGTGATACAAGCACATCCTCAATGTGGAGGCTGGGTATAGAATGATGGCAAGACGCTATCGTCGTGAAAGAGCAACAGGAGCATGGCGGGCTTTTAGCCAAGGGAGCCCGGCATTGGCCACAACAGGTGCCGCCACCACCCCTACTGCAGGCACAGTGGATACACTGTATCTCTGTAACACGTGCTGCACCTGCAACATCTGCAGCACAAGGCACAACAACTGCTGCACCATCTATGCCACCACCCCCAACCACAGCACCAGCACCTGCAGTTGCTACAACCAAAGCGACACAAACCACCACAGCAGGTAGTATGGACATGACCGCATTGCACCAGCTACAGCAGGACATGCGTAGGGTCATAAGGTGAATGACGGTCTCCAGCGTTAGGTAGCCCGCAACAGGCAATTATTAAAATCAATTAAAAAATCTCTGAGGAGGGCAAACCTCTGAGTCCAGTTTTGCCTCACCCCTAATTCCGTCCACTCCCTCCTCTTTCCTTATACTGTTTTTTAGTAGATTTAGGGGGTTTAGTGATAGGTTAGAGTGGGCTATTAGTTTTGGGGAAGTTATATTATTACATGTTGGTTTGTAGGTGGGTGGGTGGTGGTTGATGTTGGGGTTTATGTTTATTCCAAAAAAAAGAAAAAAAAGAAAACTTAAAAATACAAAAAATATATATTTGTTTAGTATTAGAATATGTTTAGGTTAGTAAAAGTTGTCCTACACGTGTCCTGTCATATAAGGGGGGTTGATATTTAGAGTGTTTAGTTACATGTGATAAGTAAGTTTAGCATAGGGTAGTTAGGGACAGTTGTGGGTAATGTATAGATAGGATAGGGTAAGTTAGTATTGGTGTGTGACATAGTTTAAGTTTTCTTTCATACATATTTAATACAATTTTGGGTACTCCTTTATGGTATGTGTCATATGCTTGGAGATCTGGGCCTTTGCATGAGTGTACAGTGGCAAATTTGTGTTTGCCTGTGTATTCCATCCTGCATCCACATCCCATTCTTGACATGTTTATTCGCACTTTCAAATGAGCTGTCACATTGGCAGCTACAACAAAGCTACATCTCTAGCATCTGCCATCCATTTTACCCACCACTCAAGGTGACTATGGTTCCCATGTATTGGACAGGTGGGTGTGATTTTAAAGCTGTCATTGTTTGGGACCTGTGTTGGAATCTTCGCCACTGTGGGATGTTTGCCTGCAGCCTGATGTTCATGTGAACCCTGATAAACTGAGTGGTGTCATCATTTTATGAGGTTCAGTATACAAAATTCACTCCTATGAGTTTTTTCATTGTACTCCCAGGTGACATTATTGTCCAAACACTCTTACACATCCATTCCTGCTGTATGTTGTAGTTATGGGATTTAAGTTTAGAGTCATATGTCACATACACAATGATTGTCTTTCAGGGGATGTGGCCAGCATTGAGTTTCATCCTGTAGATACCTTGGGACTGACATATACAATTTGTATACAGCATTTTACTGTTTGTGGTGCTTTAACTTCAGAAATGAGCCACAAGCAGCACAGGTGATTGTAAAATCCACATCCTTGTGCATAGATATCAGCCCACATTTTTTCTACGCTCTTGTATTGACATTCTGTGGCCATTGACATGTTACATGCATCACAAATCTCCTACACAGTAGATGTGGTGCATTACACAGAGACAATGTGGTTGTGTAGGTGGTGTTTATTTGTAAATGCTGTAGTGCAATATTTATATAGTCCAGATTTGTAAGTCCATTGGTGTGACGCATTCTATTGTGACGCAACACAAGTGCAATGCTGAGGGGCATGTCATTGGACATGCTGCGATGGAGTGTCATTCAGTGCAGAGGAACATGAATTGCCAATTGGGTAGTGAGAGACAATTGCAGTCCATAGTGGTAAGGTAAACAGTGTGTTGGAGAACAGTGCATGTTACCAACTGTAGCAAGACTGGCATGTTGTCAAGCTCAGGACATAGGAAAATCAGTGCCCATGTGGCATGGGCTGGTGCTACCGGGTACTCCTACGGGTGAAGGTGTTCTGTTCCACGTCTTCATCTTCTGATGTATGTGTTGTCTCCTCTGCCTTTGGTGGTGGTGGTGGTGGTGGTAGGTTTGAGGGGGCAACACACACTTCAGTGTTTGGAGAAGTGGACTCTGAATTCCGGGTAGCTGCCAACTGTGGAACTATTAAGGGCATAACTGCAGCAAGGAGGAGCTGCTGGTTATTGGGTATGGCAGCAACATCCCAGTGGTAGGCAGTCGGGTCGGCCCCGAGGGAGTCCTGATTGTTGTCATGCATGCAGTGAAAAGTTTGGGAGGCCAGGTGTTGTGGCAACTCCCGCACTGCAGTGGTGAAGTTCCTCAAACGTTGTTGTAGTCCTTGCAGTAGTGATTGTTGGACTTGCATGACTGCTGACTGTTCTGCGGATGTCATCATGCACATGCACATCCCCTTAAGTCTGGCTGCCATATTTTGCATCCCCACCCGCACCTCCTTGGCCAGCTCCAGCTCTACTCCCACCACTGTCCTCTCAAAGGTGGACCCAGTGTCATCAGAGTCCTCAGCTGTGTTGGATCTGGCAGGTCGTACTGTTGGGGTGATGGGTGGTTCCTCTGGGATGGCTGCTACATCTGTGCTCCTCCTTGCGACTGAAGGTGGGGTCTGGAGGGTTCCGAGGTCATCTTGAAGGGTTTCCTGGCTAATGGTTGTCAGCTCGTCATCCATGTCATCAGGGTAGTCCAGGACAGCTAGATCCACAGGAGAGCCATCATACTCTGCAATGAGAAATTATACAATTGGTGTGTCTTTGTTGTGGCAGTTGTAATGTGACGTCACTAACTTCCTATTAGTGGAACACTGTAATCTGGGTTCCCGTTCATTGTTCCTGTCATTAATATTTGCATTCTCACAGGCCTATGCCCCACCTGCATGTCACATGTAGTGTGGGCAGTTTGGGGAATTTTCTGCGTCACATCCTCTAGGTGTAGGTTCTGTCCAAATTGTGTGTTGCCACCTTCTTGGCTTACTCAACCCTCCCTCTACTAGCATTAGCATGGTGAGGCCGTGCAATGCCTGTTGGTGTTCTGATGCCACATGCAGCACACATAACAATATGGACCTGACCCAGTCTATGATATTTCACATACACCTATGTGTTTCTGAGACCTAGCACATACCATGTATTGCATTGGCATGACACGATACAGGTATCAGCATTGGTAGTTCATCATGTTGATGTTTACAAATGTGTGCTACATTGCATTGCACTGATGGGCCTGGCAGAGTTACATTTCCTATTATGGCTGTGCAGGTGTGTTTGTCTAGCTACACACATATGTCCTCCCCCTCAATGCTGTTGTCTTAGCAGTATGACAGTTGAGATGTTGCACTGTGGCACTGCGGCTATTGTAACACAGGCACTGGGTAGACCCTGGAATGGGCAGCATGGATATGACATTACTGCTGTGTACTTCATATTGTAAGTGACAATGCCTGATGTTTATTGAGCCTATGGACATGAGCATTTGACAGGAGTTGCACTTGGATAGGAATTGAAGGAGATTGATCACTTAGTCATCCTGAACCTTCATTTTGAGTGTGTTTGTGCCATGGGCACCTCACTGCCATTTCCTAATTGACCAGCACACACAGCACAGGTAGTAGTGTCAAATGTTGTCAATGGGAAATGCCACTTGAGGCAATGGCCTGAGACTGGGCATTGTCCCCTAGTTCACATACTGACAATACCAGCTATTCTGTGACAGCAGCCCAGTTTTACATTCTAGCCTACCCTCTTGGACTGGCTTTGCCTTTCCAGCAGCCTTGACATGGCGGTGTACCCCCATGCAAAGGTTGTTGGTGTTGTGTTGTGCTGTGCCCCTGGATGCCCCTGCACAGCCCATGCACCCATGCAGTGCCCCTCTGCCCTTTCCACTGCCTGATTTCCATGGCTGACATGCATTGTGTAGAAGGTATGTGCCTCCCCCTTTTTGCATTTAACATTTAGGCATTTTGGTCCCTCATGCAACTTACCCCGCATATGTGTTGTTTCCTGGTAGTGTGCGCTGTCCTGTCCTATGATTCATGTGACGATCTCCTCTGGGATGACAGCTGCAACCATCTCCTCCATCTTGTCCAGGGCCTTCTGTGGGTGCTGGACTCCCACCTCCAGTCTGCAGGGCTGCCTTCCTGTCCCTTGCCATTTTCTCCTTTGTCCTGCGCTTGCAGTCATGCCAGCGTTTCTTGCACTCAGTGACAGTTCTCCTGACCTCTGCCACACTGTTTATCTTGTGGACAATTTGTTGCCAAAGTGCCTCTCTCCTCCCAATTGACAATTTAGAGGTGATGAAAAGTTGATGCTGGTGCTCCATCACATCTCTGACCAGTATTTCTTGCTCCTCTGCGCTGAAACAACACTTCCTTTTCTTCTTGTCTCTCCCCTGGGTCTTGTCTGTGTCCTCCTGGCTGGTTCATGGTAGATTGAGGTCTACCTGGGGTCTCTCCTGGCTTCTGGGATCCATTTTGGGGCTCCTTAGCACTGTTTGCTGCGTTTTCACCGCTTTTTGACGCTATTGCGGTGGAAAATGGTGCATATCCAGTTTGCAACGTTTTCTGCATCGCAGACCGGATTAGAGTAATTTTTCCTGCGTTAACGTCATTTTGGTTTACGACGTGGCGCAATGGTTAGCATAAAAAAATGACTCTAACCAGTTCTTAGCGCCACCATGTGTCAAAGTATAAATTTGACGCACGGGTAGTGCTAAGAAACAGCGTTAGCCCGCGTTAAATTTTTTGTATAATTATGCCCCTAAATGTGTTTACATTAAATATTCAGGGAGAAGGACATGCATTTTTAATAGTGTAACACTGCAGCATCTCACTAATATTACTATAAGTTATCTCTGTGATGCCCTCGCATTTCTCGTATGTTAGGTCCAGTTTTCATTGAAAATAAACTTTTTTTATGGATGAACATGAAGCGTAAGCACAATACTGCTCTGCAAAATGCCTGTAAAAGACTCTCACACATCACCCACATGTACAAAATAAATTAAAGGAAAATTATATTTAAAACAATTATTCCAGGTCATCAGAGCAAGACTCTCTGTAGCTCAGGGAGGCCCTGAAAGTTTGGGGCCCTGGGCCAGAACACAGGTTGCCATGCCTTAAAACATGTCTGAGAGAGATCCATCCTCCCACAGGCTTGATGGCCTGTGCGTTGCAAAAAATCGTGGTGCATAAAGAATATGTGCACAGTGAGTGAATGCAACATACAGCCTATTTGCAACTACCATTCACAGTAGGCTCTGGGCACAGATGGTTGCCCAAGTATTGTGCCATATTTGTAGCTAAACAAAGAATCTCAAATAAGAATCAGACTTTCTACTTAAACTACAGATATAAACAAAGTTCCTGTTGCAACACAAACATACTGGTCTTGCCCATTGGGTGATCCTTCTAAGTGTTAAAAGTTGGATGGAATAAGTTGAAAAAGGCATAAATTCTTTACATATTAGGTGAGCTTGGTAGGTCTGACTATTCTTAATGAGTGATTTGGAAATGAAGAACCAGCTAGGCAAATGTACTGGGGCAGACCAAATACCCCAGAGTGTGTTTTTGATGGTGTTCTGTGTAATTAAATAATTTGTACTTGCATTCTACTTTGTGATGTGGTGGGTAGAGAATGTCTGCCAGTTATGGCATCAGTTCACTTGAATTTCATTGTCCAGCAGGATTCTCAATACAAAATAGGTTGCATACATAATAATATACGTTGAGAAATCCTTAATGTAGGGTACACAAAGAAGGAAAAGGCTGGCACTCCAACGTGGTAATTCCAAAAAGGAATTTAATCTGGCTGATGCGTTTCAACAGCAAATGTCTTTCTAATAGCCACACAAAATAATTTAGTGCTCAATTCTCCATTTAAAATATATGTGTCTAGTGCATAAACATGAAGAAGAGGCTCTCTCGGTCTGACCGGAGAGTTCTAAAGCTTTCTCTGCAAATGAATAACATTATAAATCTGTATAATTAGACCTCCAACCAATCCAAAACCAGTTTTAACACAAATTCATGCAATGATAATTAATACTTGGGAAATTACAGGTTGACAAATAACCATGGAATTTGAACATATAAAGCTAGATGGCCAATTCCCAAGTCATACACATCTAATTGGTAATTCAATACCAACTACAAATTACAGATGTTCCGTTATTACAAGCCCAGTGGCTTATGTATTGATGCCTGAAAAAAGTATTTTTATCCAAAATATATGTCCAAATACCCCCACCGGTGCAGATTTGAAAGAACTCACTAAAGAAAAATTAAATTAAAACGGATTGTAAAGAAGGGGAAAGTACAAAACATAACAGTAAAAATCTCAATTAGCTTAAGCCATATAGAAGATAGATAAATGCCTGCCTGCCTCAGCATCAAAATCCAAACATAAGAAAACACAAATTGCCCCAAAATAGTACAAAATGCATCAAAGATCAAGGGCATTCATCAAAAGATACATATCAAGACACTGGAAAGTCAGCCTATATCTACAGTATAAAGAGTTCCTCATCCTCAATGAGTCCTCTCGGATATATCGGATATATGCTGTTCAACATGACAGTGTATTCGGACTCCATCTTCCTTAGGGCAAGCTCCCTGTTTCCTTCTCTGATAGTCAGCACAATCCTGTCAATTCCAAAGAAACATCCCCATAGTGAACCTGGTTATAATGTTGTGCCACCGGTTAGCTCATATCATTATTCCTGATAGCATCAAGGATTCTCTTCTTTACAGGGATGGTCGTACTCCCAGCATATTGAAGTCCACATGGGCAGGTGAGCACATATACTACACAATCAGAATTACAATTGATAAACTTCCTGATCTTGGCCTTTCTACAAGTAGGTAAACAAAGTTTCCCAGGTAAATCTGTGTGTGCATGCATTACGCTTAGCTCACTTGTAAAATCCTTGTTGTCCTTTTAGTAATGAGCTCATAGTCTTAGAGGGGTGTCTGTGCACTAATATGTCTCTCAATTACCTATTTTTTTATTTTTTTATCTGTGGGCAGGGACTCACCAAATTACCAATCACTCTATCAGCCTTGAACAAGTGACAATACTTCTTTGAAATCCTCCCAACATGGTTGGAATCAGTAATGTAAGTGGTAATACTACTAAATGTATATATAAATTAATATACAAATATACATAATACGTAGAAATAAATTTTTAGCTATCAAAGAGATGATGTATTCAATTGGCATGTAGCGGAAAACATTTAAGGGGGTGCTGCCATTTAAAATAATCATATACAATGAAGGTCTATAAGTTTATTATGTCCATTATTTTAAAAGTCTCTCTGTAATAAGAAAGCTCAATTGGAAACTTGAAATCATGTTGTTTGATGTTGAATGTTATAATGTAAGGAGGGGTGTGAAAAGATCCTGAAGAAATTAAAGTAAATCACCTTTCCCCTGATATTGGCAAGATACACATATGAACTGTATGAACATAAAGGTCTGTAAAAATAAGAAAGAATGACTTTTGTTAAAGCTTGCCAAACAATGGGTTCCATGATCAACAAAAAAGATACATTATATTTCTGGAAGTTAATAGCTGCTGACTTTCAATCAAACAAGTCAGTTATTGTGTATTTTCTAACTAGGCAGCAGTGGAGGGACTGCAATGTAAATCTGTACCAGGTAACATCTCATCCTGAGGGAAGGAGTATACCACTTGTATTATATACAGAGATTATTTCAAAGATTATCTTGAATGAAATTTGTGAAATAGAAACAATTAGGAGTGGAGCTGAATGGAATACCTCCTTTTATTTTAAAACCTAATGCAATGCAATGGGCTCAGAGTTTGCATCCAATGTTTTTATGTGTATTAAAATTAGTAAAATGCCAAGAACTTTGATGGAAACCATATTTAAGCCCACATGCAAAAAAATTGAATGTTGAGGAGCCACTCTGCTTATCTACCTATCTTGTTATTAGTCTCCTTCCCTGAAATATTTGCAAGGCTTGCACTAGAAGAATTTGAGGAACTGACTTAGCTTAAAAATGCGATAGCCCTTGAGCAAAGTGCTTTTTCTCAGCAAAACTCACCAGATACTTGCGTCATACTCTATCATGCAGAAGTACACAATTTGAGGTAATGTCTTTGTTTTCTTCATTGCCTTTCATGTTGCATTAATTTATAATAGTCTTTGTTTGCTGTGGGTGAAACTACATATCTTTGGGATCATTCCAGGTTTATTAGACATAGTACAGTAATTACATGCTGAAAATCTGGACAGAGTTCAGTTCAGCTTTAGGAGTGACCTCACTCAAAAATTTGAAATAAAAAATTGCCTCAAATAAAAGGTTGTGGTGTGTCTCCTTTGTGTTTTTCAATAATTGCTGATTATTTAGTTTTAATGCACCACTCAACTATTGATCTTCAACACCAACTTGAGGCACTAGCAGTTTAAAGCATAAAGCAAAAATTAACAAAGAATAAATAAAACACTGAGGCCCAGATTTAAGAGGGCCTAGTGCCATTCCAATGCCATATTAGCATAATTTTGTTGATACTAGCGTGGCATTGTAAGGCCAAAAACGCCATGCCATATTTACAATGTGGAGCAATGCTTCCATTGCGCAGCTTTGTAACACCTTGCACCACATTATGCCAGCACCAGGCATAATGTATTCAAGGAGGGCGTTCTGGTACTAGGGGGGCCGAAAAAATGGCCCAAAAAAATGTTAGAGCAGGCGTTAAAGGGAGGCTCCTATTGTTTTCCATGTGCATCTGGGTGCTTTGCAGGATTAGCGTCAACATTTTTGACACTAATCCTGCAAAGCACCAGACTGGTGTAAACAATTATGATGCTAGTTCCCCTGACCACTGCCTTGGGGCGCCATATTCTAAATATGGTGCACACATGGTGGCATGGGGGGGTGCTAACAGACGCATGAAAAGTGGTGCTGCACTAGGTGCAGCACCACTTTTCATAAATCTGCCCCTGACAGTTCACTTTTTTAAAAAGGGCATTGAACTCCAATGGAACCAGAATGATTAAGTAGCAATTTACAGCTACAGACAAGGGGTGTTACAATGGGTGCTTCTTTTAAATGAATAGTCACTCTAATGTCAAATGCAGAAATACACTGACAGCGGTGTATTGCCTACGCAGATTTAATGAATAGATGGAGGTTTAACAAGACAGTATTAATTATTAAATGTTTTGCTACAAAAATAGTCAACTTATGGCATATGGGTCAGCAGCTTTAATTTTGGAACCTGTGATTGTCTATGGATATGTTAATAGATAAATATTGACATACTTTTACTTTTTTATGGTTTGCGATTTTTCCTGGTCAGACAAGGGAAGGGTTGTTGGGCTGTGTTTAGAGACATCCCCTATTGCCACACATAGTTGCCATCTTGGGAGGCGGTCTAGTTGTTCTTTGGGATTCCCTCCGAGCTTGGCCCAGCATTTGAACATCACCACAGAGCGGAAGCGAGATCCCACACACAGAAACACTCAAACACGTTCAGTAATTGTGAGCAGTGTTTGGTACTTTTAAACTTTCCTGATGTACTTCTAATGTTTTATTTGTTGGGATATTAAACTTTATAGACATATTTCTACTCTTTTATTCTTGGTGGTGTTCACGGGCAAGACAAGGTAAGGGCTGTGTGGCTATGTTTAGATTCAACCCCTGTTGCCACATGTAACTGCATCCTAGAAGGGGGTCTAGTCGTTCTTCAGGGATTCCCTCCGATCTCGGTCCAGTATTTAAACATCACCAGGGCACTGCCACACATCAGATGCCCGGCTGGCGCACCAAAGGCAAACCCGTCTGCGCCTTTCCACGCTCAGCTGGGGCCAAGGGCCAGACATGGTGCCCGTGTCAAAGTTAAGTTTACTGTACTCTTCAGAGGACCTATACAGTTATAATAAGGGAGTGAGAGATACATGTAGGCAGGACATATCGCAGCTAAGATATATTTTTGTCATATATATGGGTGATGTAAATATACACTGCAGCCTACATACGATATGTAGCCTCCATGACACAGGTGCATTTACTGTGCTGTCTACAGTGGGCTTCAGACAGTTAAATAGACCAAATTGGTGAAACCAATTTTACCAATACCATGTAATGGCCAGAGCACACACTGTGACAGGGAATAGCAGCATCACCATAAAAATAGGGTCTCGAAAACGCTGAAAAATCGGAAGTGGCCAAGTATTTTGCTTACCTTGTACCTAAACTATGGAACAATCTGACATCTCAACAGTCAGAAGTAAGGTTCAGGTAGCTTGTGAACACTCATCTGTTCTAATTTTATAATTCTCCGGGGTGTGTGTCCTGCCTCTGTTAATGTGGTTGAGTTAGCGCTGGGATGCCCCGTTGTGTAACTATGTGCTTTACAAAAAATGATGGAATACAGTAGAATAGAATCTTACTGATGATGTCGTAAAGTCACATTTTCTACTTGGTAACTTCCGATTTTTCAGCGTTTTTGAGTCCCTATGTTTTTTTTCACCCAAATATATGCCAAAAATATATTTTAGCTGGGAGCACCACTGTGCTGTGGCAGCAATTTAAATGCACTATGGTGACATGGGTCAGTAGAAAAATGCCTTTGCTATGCAAGAAAAGCCTATATTTACATATTCATAAGTCACCCCTAACATGTGCCTTGTCAGCCCTCAGTGCTGGGTGCTCATATATAAAAATATAGGGCCAGATGTAGAAAGCATTTTTCTTGTCGCAAACAGCTCGATTCGCATGCAACAAGAAAAAATAATTTCCCAATGTATAAACCCAATTTTACGATTTAGTAATCTATTTACCAAATCGCAAAAAGGGTTTGAGAGTTGCATTTAGGGAGAGGCGTTCCAAGGGTATGTATGATTGTTTTGTGACTGTGAATGCGGTCCCAAAACAATCATAGTTAACACCAATTTCAAATTGGTTTTAACCCATTCGCAAACAGGAAGGGGTCGACAAGGGACCCCTTCCTCCTTGTGAATGGAAGCAGAAATATTTTTTCAGAGCAGGTAGTGGTTCCACGGACCACTGCCTATTCTGAAAACTGAAAGAAAACTTTTCATTTTTTTGTCTGAAATGCATACCGTTTTCCTTTAAGGAAAACAGGCGTCATTTAGAAAAAATAAAAACTGCTTTATTAAAAAAGGGTGGGAGAAGCTTACACACCTGAATTGGGCTATGTCTCTCTTCACACAAAGGGCTGCATAACCCCCTGTAGAGTGTCTGGAGCTAGGGCATGGAAGGGTGGGGACCTCGTGATCTTCAAAGGCCTCTTTGAAGTCTCCCTCAATTCAACGGCACATTTGGGTATGAGGACTGGACCCCAAACCCCAGCAAGTCAGATCTCTAGTGGAACCAATTACACTATGCCAGGAAGAAGGGCTGCTGGGTTGGCAGGAGACTGCCATTCTGCAACTGAATTGCTGTGTTGGCCTACTGCTTGCTGTGCTGTTGGAGGGACTTCCACTTTGCTACTTGCTTTGTTGTGTTGGCCTACTGCTGCTTGCCTGCAGTGAAAAGGACTGGACTTGCTCTCTACATCCTTGAACCCAAGAGTCTCCAAGGGCTTGTTGGCTTGCCGCCTGTTTTCCGGCAGTCTCAGGGACATCAAAGACTACTTGCAAATCTCCTGATGGTGCTGCACTCTGCCACTTATGAGTGGTACCCTAGCCTGAGGTGCCAACAGGGGCCTCAGAATTGGGTTTTGCAGTTGAAACATGCCAAAAGCAACGCATCGTCCCAAGCGCGGGAGAAAAATCAGTGCATCACTCATCGACTGCGACGCATCGGCTTCCTGACGAAATTGGATTCACAGACTTGATGCTCTGATGATTCTGTGAGGCCCAATGGAGACGTATCGCATTCACTTCCATAGAGCCCAACGATGATGCAGTGCCTCACGTGCATTGGAAATATCCACGCATCGTGCTCTCACCATCGATGCATTGCTCTTTGAACTGTACTGTTTCAGTGAACCCTGCATTGGTTCTGTACAGCTTACCCTCCATTGTGGTCGGTCTGGATTTTGGATTTGGACCAGTTCCTCGCAACCTCAAGTAATCTTTTGACTACCATTGACTTCTAAGCACTGTTTTCACATTTAGGGGCATATTTAACAGCCTCTAGCACCTCCTTGCGCCACATTAGCGTCATTTCTTTACGCTAAAGTGGGCCAATGAGACCAAAATCCCTGCACCATAGTTAGAAAGTGGCGCAATGCATGCATTATACCACTTTGCAACCCTTTGCGCTACATTATGCCTGCACCAGGCATAATGTATGCAAAGGGGGTGTTCCCCCATTAGTGTGGCTGAAAAAATGGGGCAAAGAATAAATCTCTTAGATTTTTTTTGGCACTTTTAACGCCTTCTCAGAGCAAGCGTTAAAAGGGGCACACCATTGTTTACAATGGGCCCCTTTGCATTGTTCAGGGTTAATAGCAAATCTTTGGCCCCAACCCTGAACAGTACATCCATAGTGTCAAAAATGTTGACGCTATTGCCCCTACCGTGCGCCATGGTGCACCATATCTTAGATAAGGCGCACACATGGCGGTGGTTTGGGGACACTAAGGGGCGCAAGGAAAGTGGCACTGCAATGTGTGCAGCGCAACTTTCCTTAAAGCTCCCCCTCAGTATTTAAAAATTCATATGTCGACTTCTACTGATTGGATTTTTGTTGTACTTAGATAACTAATCTCTATTTTCCTAAACCTATGTGGAGTCTTGTGGTGTTTTCATTGTGTTACTATATTTGAAGTGTGTTGCAAAAATACCTTACACATTGTCTCTTAAGTTAAGCCTGACTGCTCCATGCCAAACTACCAGAGGGTGAGCACAGGTTCATTTAGGCTCTGCATTTGACTAACCCTGATTAGGACTGTGGTACCTATTTGGACAGGGCACATACCTCTGCCAACTAGAGATTCAATTTCTAACACAATTCAAATTCAGTGAAGTGTGAAACAAGTGATCATAGTAAAGACAATGCAGTGCTCAGATAGTGACTGTAATTAGAACATACATAATACACAACACTATATCATACCTAATGGTTGTATCTGTTATTTCAAACAATTCACATCCAGGGTAGTGTGAACTAGTACACAATCCTTAGTGTTAGTATACAAGTCAATCAAAAGGGAGGGTTTGTTGACATTTTAACCCCATCTGATTATCAGGGTCTCAACAGGACGTAGTCATCTGACTATCACACCTGCAGGTGAAGGAGATGGAACCAGGAGAAATCCTAAATCATTGTACTCAATCCTACTAACTCTTTCATAATAGCCATTCAATGATAATTCACTCTTTTAAATGGGAAAGCAGTAGTCAATCAAAAATTCCTCACTGTACCTTCAAATCATCTATGGTAAAATCAAAATTGCCTGTTTTTTATTTACTTAAGTGGGTGAACGCACCACCATTTCCAATGTGCTGCCCAAAGTGAACCTATATCAGGTTAATCCATCACTAGTTACAATGCAATAGTGTACATACTCAATATGTAATTTGTGGAAAGTATCTTGACTACCATAAACATGCTCCAACATCCCTCACAAAGTGAGTAAAAACCATCTTATCATTAAACCAAACAGCAAGTTTTGGTTTCATTCCATATATCTTCAAAGTAAGCAAAATGCACCTCCTGTCCTGACTTGTTATAACCACTACTTAGCCATCACCTTCTGTCATGAGTTTCACCACACATAAATCAGCTAGTGCTTCTGCGCAACTGGTGCATAAATGTCTTACATGATCAATCAACATGATCACCCGCCATGTCCAATGTAGACAGTACTGAAGAGTTAATTATCATAAATTACTCCATAATAGTCCTTAATACAGCAGATGTACAATGAGCAATCTTTGTCACCATCGCATCAGGTGATTTAAAGATAGGAATTGAATACAGTTCCAAGGGCTGGGGGGCTGGGTATCCATACCCATCCCCCTAATATTGATTTTCATTAATACACTCAAAATAGGGGACTAAGGTCCTGATTTATAGTTTGGCAGAGGGGATTAGTCCATCACAAACATGACCGATATTCTGTCCTCCATAATACAATTCCATTATAACCCATGGAACTTGAAATGTTACGGAGTAACCCATCCGCCAAACTGTAAATCAGGCCCTATGTCCTCGAGTCCTGTTATGGCTACCTGGAACATATTTTCTCATGCTGCAGGCAGCCAATCAGAGCACCCGCTCCCAAGGGGACCATGGTCCTGTGGGTGTGAATTGCCCCAAGGTACAAGAATGCTCTATTTTTTGCAAGTGTGTTCCATGGACTCTTGGACGAGTCCCTGAGACCCATCAATCCAGTTGTACAAGTATTTTTAATCCTTAATTTTTCAAAAGCTACTACATTAATTTTTACCAAACCACAAATTTCTGAACCAAACTCTAGCTTTCTGCAAATGTGTTGGAATTCTTTTCATTCTGCCATTTTTGTGGTAGTGCTCCTTAAAATAGTCTATGGAAAACTAATGGGGATGTTGTGTTTTGGGAATCCCCTTTTCTCGGCCCTTGCTAGAGAGATAACCTCGAAATTTTCTGTGAAGAAGTTAGTAAAAAAAAACAAAGAATCTTTTTGGAAAGTTTTGTGGTCAAACTGAACTCAAGTTCTTAGCAATCTGCAAAAGGCACATCCTTTGGAAGTGCTGACTTAATTACCAAGGAAAACAGTGAGTGAGCCAACCCCAGGGGATGGGGTCCCTAGGGCCTTAAGATGCTCTGGGAGGGGGATCATGTGGCCCACTCCTCTTTAATTTTAAGTTGGGTGCAGGGATGGGGTCCACGGGGCCTCAGTGTGGTTCAGGGAAAGGGACTGCCCACCCCATTGCCCTTTAATTTATGTGTAGCACAGTGGATGGGGTACCCGGGGATTCAGCGTATCTCGGGTGTGTGGTGCATGGCTCCTTTTCCAAATATATTAAATGTGCCACCTACGCCCTTCAGGCCAAGGCCCACCCCAGGGGATTTGTTCATTCAGGAGCGTTTTTATTTTTTTTAATTACCATGGATTTATGGACCCACCATAATCTGTGTCAAACATTTTAAAAAAACATAATTGTTGCCCCAATGTGGTCCCTTGTGGTCCTTTCACAAGGCCTAGGGAGAAGAGTATCGCTACCCTGCCCCCCTTATCTCTTTTTTAAAAACTTTTTTTCTAGGACTCAGGACTGAGTCCCGAGTCTGAAGATGGCTGCTGCCACTGCATTAATGGCAATCAATCAGATCTAATTTTGAGATCTGTCAGCTTTGCTGATCATCTCTAGTATAAAATATACAAAGTTTTCACAGCTTACGGTTTTTGAGGTGTATTTATACATTAACACAAAAAGCACACTTTCTGGGGCAAGATCTAGTTTTCTGCCTAATGTGGCATAAATACGTTCAGCCAAATGTAGTGTAACAGTGTCTGCATTTTCTATGGAAAGGAATGAGGAGAATGAGTTTTGTGAACCCCCGTTTTTCTCAGCCACCGCTTGAGAGATCACCCTAAAACTTTCCAGGACAGAACTTAGATGGAATAACATCTTTTTGGAGCATTTTGTCAAGATTTATTAAACAACAATAAGGTTACTAGGAGAACAAAAAAATGTTTTTCCTTTGGAAACACAATCCCAACTATAACTATCCAGTGGTGACCACCACTGGGTAATGTATATATAAATTACACAGTGGCAGACGCCGCTGGGTAGTTATAGTTTGGACCCTGTTTCCATAAAAATGTATTTAGTCACAACGGTAGTGGCACAAATGGGTATAGCAAGGTGCCGGTTTCTGTCACCTCCTGGTACATGCGATAGCTATGCCCAAGTAGCGTCGCTCCACTGACGAAAAGCAGAAAAATAAAGGGATAATAAAAGTATTTTATTATCCTTTTATTTTTACGCCTTCGTAGGCTGGGGCGGGGCCAGCCTCCTCCATGTCAAGTGAAGGCGAAGTGGTTTGTGCGCTTCTAAGTGCGCATGCCAGTTTGGCTGGCCATCCGTGTATTTTACAGCCGGGTGGAGACAAAGCACAGTGCCCCACTCCCTTCCTGACCTGCATTTCTGCCTTCTCTGGCTAATCTAGGCATTTCTTTCATGATGTGTAACAACATGAGAGAAGCATCGTGATTGGTTGGGGAGGGAAGCACACAGGGCTGCTGGCGGGAGCGGTGGATCGTGGAGGGGCTGGTAAGTGTATTTATTTATTTATTTTACTGCCTCCTGTGCCCCCGCACTGCGAGCTGACCCCCGCCTCCCTGCCCACATCCCCCTTCTGGGCAGCTGCTGCGACTGCCTTGCAGAGAAAGGGCACATAAAGCCCGGACACTGGCCCAATCCGGCTTACCTGTGGAGATGCCAATGAGTCCCTTCTGTTGTGCTGGTATTCCTGTGGACAGCAGTTTTCATTTCCTCCACTAGCCCATGGATAATAATAATCTGATCCACAGATAATGGTTGCATGGCAACCTTTGTCTAGCTGCAGTCATGGGAGTGTATATATATCTAGTGATGAGCCTGCTACTGCACATGATACATTACACCACGCCGTGCATACAAATCCATTGTATTTGGTTACACAGACTGTTAGAAGGATTAATGAAACTCGTTCTGCTTCATCACCCTCTGTTCCCTTACTTGAAGAATGCCTCCCAAGCTCTTTTTATTGGTATCACATAATGATTACTTGCACTGTCCTGGGCCCCTGTATCTGTGTCAGCATCTCACAATTTTTCAAGGATGTGAGTGCTGGTGTTTGCAGGCACTGTGCATTTATCATCGTATATTGAGTGGATTGAAAGAGACTTCACTGCTCCAGTGCCTATCTGATATTCAGACGTATAAGCCTGTAAATAACACAGACCTGAGATGGATGCTGTTATTGAGCGTCTAAATCGATATCTGATCTTCATTAACAATTTATCTTCGCCACCCCCAGTCTATTTTAAGAGCCATTATACATGCCCTGGAGGTAATTGCTAATCGTTTTTGTGTTTGTATTTCTATTGCTTTCCATCAATTTAACTCTAAACATGTTTTACATTAAAGGAAATGGAATTCTAGAATGGAGAAATGCACAGCAGCCTGTGGTATAATCACATGATCATGAACTGGACAAGTGTGGCTGCACAGCTCTCAGTATAGTGCCGCGTTCGGCCACCAGTCGAGCATCATGCTACAGATTATCTCTAAAGTGGCTACACTCGGTTCACCCAATAGAACAATAAGCCACAGGAATGCGAATCTGACATGTGGTATCTGAGCTTTTGCTGGTAGTTTAAAAATGACACTTAAACCTCTTCAGCAAATTGAAAAGGGTTTAAAAGTCTATTTATATCATGCTGCTGCCCAACAAACATCTATAATTAAACTACATATATCAAACTTTTTTTCATTCTGAGGTTTTGTTAGTTTTAGAAAAATCCTACGTGACAGTTTTCTGATCAAAGAAACAAGCCCACTCCATTGGTCAAACATAGGCTTTCTTTCTTTTGTTTTCTTCTTCCTTTGGTTCTTTTTCATTATTAATTTATTTCCTATTCACTTCTTTCTTCCTTCCCACATGGGACGACCCTTCTGTCCATTTACAGGAAATAAAAATAATCAAAACAATGCTATTTCAACTGCTTTAATTCCATTTTCAATTGATATATTGGCCTGCAAAAATCAAGTTTGTTTTCTTTTGTTATGGGTGTTAACAACTCACACTTTTTTCACTCAGGCAAATGAGCTGATGAGCTTTTTCAATGTAATAGTGTTGGAAATTGCACTTTCTATTGGTTAACCCCAAACTTTTTCTCGTTCTCCTTTTATTTTCCTGACCTTTTTGTTGGCTTTAGGACTCGGTGAACTTTACCACTACTAATAAATGCCAAAGTGCATGTGCTCTCTCCTCTAAAAACTTGGTCTGCTATGACTGGCTTACATCGGTTTGGCATATGTAATTTACCTGTTAGTCCCTTGTAAAGTAGTATTCCGTATACTCAGGGCCTGTAAAATAAACTCCACTAATGGGCCTGCAGCACAGATTGCTCCACCCACAGAAGTAGCCTTTAAAACCTGTCTCAGGCCTGCCACTGCAGTGCGTGCATGTGCAGTTTACTGTCACATTGACTTGGTATTTCAAAATAATTGTTAAGTCCTAGACTCCTCTTTTACTACACCTAAGTCATTCATAAGGTAGGTCCTATAAGGCCCTGTGGGCAGAGTGCTGTGTGTGAAAAAGGTAGGACATGTACTTTTATGTTTTACATGTCCTAGTAATGACAAACAGCCTATTTTGTTTTTCACTATTGTGAGGATTTCTCCACTCATAGTATTGGGAATTCCCTTATATATTTGTGAGTGGTAATTTCTGAACCAAAAGGAGTAGCCTGGGCATGTTTAGTATGTTGGGAATGGTAGTGGAAAACACTGCTTACTGGTGTAGTTGGATTTTACATTACTATTTTAGAAAGTGGGTATTTCTCTTTGCTTATTACTGTGTTTTGCAGCCTGACTCCAGTCCATGTCTAGGGCAGGTAACATCTACACTTTGTGCATACTTTCCAGACAGCCACAACACAGGAGGGACTGGGTGTGACAGGAGAGGCATCTGCATGCATCTGCATGCTGATAGTCTTCCTGGGCTTGGACAGGGAGAGACTGTTCACACATTACATGACCATGGGCTGTGTCCTGCCCTCACACAACAGGCTGATTTGCCCCCTACTGATGTCTGGAGCCAGGCCTGGGTTGGAAGGGGTTGTGTTACAATTGAAAGTGTTCCTTTGAAGTCACCCCTTGAACAAAGACATTTTTAGTATAGGTACAAGAGCTCTGACCCCCTGATTTGAGTGCACTTTTGAAACTGGGACTGAACCTCTGTCAGAAAGACTGCTGTGCTGCACAAAGGACTCATCTGGACTGCTCTTCTGCTCTTGCCTTGCTATCTGTTACTGACTGGGTTGCTTATAGGACCCACTGGATTGCTTTTCTGCTTTTTGCTCTGCTGCCAGCTCCTCCTTGACCTTGTGGTCACCAGGCACTGTTAGACTGCCAGAAGGAACTGCCATTGTTTGTCTTAATGTGATGGCCTGCCTGTCCCTGGGTGCAGCCAAGCGTTCTCTTGATACTGTGTGGCCCCAGAATTGGCTGTGGGTGGGGCCTTGAGTCTAGCCTTCACAGACCCCACAAACAGCACCTGGTGAGCACATCACCCTTCACCTTTTTCTTTTCATGATTAGAGAGTGCTAAGCGCTGTCCATTCTCCAGTCCTATTTAATGTGTGAGGGAGCACTGTGTATTGTTGGGATGTGGGCATGTCCTGCCAGCTGGTGCACTTGCTACACCAAGACAGGAGGATTTACAGCATGCCGTGCTCTTGAGGCCTGACTAAACTCCAGCCACACTCGCTCCATATGGCTCGAGTACAGTGCTTTGTATTACTTGGGAACCACTCAATTTTGCTGGATTGCTAGTGTGTTCTAAAGAGCACCAAGGTGTAGACATTGTGTCAGGAAGAGTGTTCTGGAAGGAGCACTGAAATGTAACTGGCCAGCATGGGCTGCTTCATGACAATCGCCAGCTGTGAGGGGGACTGATATCAGCACTGCCTGGTTGTCAGCGGGGCTCAGCGCACCATTGGTATTCCCCCCCGACTGGATGAACCTGTGCAGCAGTGCTGAATGTAACAGTATCCCATTTATCAGACCTACGATGATGCTCAGAAGGCTCTGTGCCCTGCCTTCCCCTGATGAGAGTAGTCACCACGCTGCCCGGGTCCCATGGAGCAGGCCAGCGCAACCATCACTGCAGCCCCAATGCGACCCTCTTGGTCTCCCCCATCTGGCCAGAAGGTATAGCAGGGTTGGAAGCACGCCTTGAGTTGATACAGCCATCCAGTACTTTTCTATTGGAGCCTGAAAAGCAGGAGATCTCGATGGGTGATTGTGGAGTGTGTGCCCCCCACCCTGGTATGACTTGGCCCAGGAACTGGGTGCACTTGGCCTTGTGGGGTAAAACCTGAATGGAAGGCCCAGAAGGTGGAATAGAATCTTCGCTAGGAAATAAATTGGATTAATGCAGAGTTTAGTAGACGTGCAGGTGCTCTGGCGCCCTACACTCTGTCCTAAGTGCAACTGGGCCCACAAGGATCACTGGAATTTACCATATAAAATATAGTACAAGCATAGGTGCACTACAACCTATGTTTTACCATACTGTAATTGGGGCATTCCATGTAATGTTAATTCATCTGACCTTTCCCGTCATTTTGTTTGCCTTGTGATATCAGGACAATGCTGGTTTTATCCCATGGCACATTATTATAATACTCTGCAATTGTAAAAGGTTACCCAGGCATTCATTTCAGCTAGGCCCATGAAAATTACCGTAACTCTGGTAATAGGAGGGCAGGAGTTCCTGAACTCATATTTGCTTACTGTGAGATGTGTTTTTTCTCTGCTTCAATGCATGGTCTAAGTAGTTACCAACATATGTCGTTTTAAGCCTTGCATTGCCCAGGATAATGAGCCCTATCTGCAAATAGGTTTCTCATGACCTGGGATTATTGTCTTCTAATCTTGTTTATTGACCAGGATTATAAGTACTATCCTGAAAGATGCATATTGATAAAAAGACCATAACATATTTATGACTCATGCATGATGTGTTAGGCACTTGTGATTTATGTCATTTTGGTTTTTGTGACACATACGTTATCAAAAAACATATTTTATATAACCCCATGTTGAGTCTCTTTTGTGGTGTATTTATTGTGTCACTGGTGTATGTGTGTCTTATCCAGGTGACTGGTTGACACCTGTTCGGTATAAGTCAATAAGGACACTCAATGAAGGACCACACGTCAATTATAAATACAAAATTTAGCTTTACTAGAATTGCAGGTAAAATGTAGGCATTTAGCATTTTGACAATAGTAGAATAAGAATACCAATGAAAAGCATCTATTTATATATAAGTACACTACAAGGAGCATCTATGTATATATATATATATATATATATATATATATATATATATATATATATATATATGCAAAGAGTTCATTGACAGATATAAGTTTTGATTAACTGTATACTAAAATGCAACACACTACGATATTCAGGAAGCAGAATATAAATGAGTTGAATACTTCAGATAAGCTTTGATTTACTGCACACCAAAATGCATGTTTCAGTTATTGTAGCAGTTCACACTAAGAGGTTTAGAAAGCAAAATATAAATGAGCTGAATACTTCAGGTTATAAACACAGTGCAAGCATAAATAATTAGTCATAATAATAGAGCAGAGAAACAAAGGCCTTTCATCCCTGTGTGAAAACGTAACTTAGTCCACTACGTGCTGGGAAGCCCTCTACCGCCTGCTTGGACCTCTCTCCCCTCAAGCACCACGGTCAGCAAACAGGGAGGTAGCGCTGGGCCATGGCAGCTTCCACGATTCCATCTGCAAGCTTCCAAATCCCTCACCCACACTTCAGTGCTTAAATAACTCGAAGCTTGGATTCTATCTCATTCTGGCATTTTCTAGCTATGTTATCAGTACTTGGCTGATCTGCCCTTCTCCAGCCTTTGTTTTCATTCCATCTTCTCCCTGTACTCTCGTTCTCAAGGTTGAGACGGAGTCTTCTACACAAAGAAGCTTGAAAATAATATCATGAACTTTTCCACGATGTTTGGGAGGGCGTTTCAACAGGCATTACACTCATCTACACTGCTCAAGCTAATTAACCCTTCGCGTCACAATGTCTTCCGCACCTTTCCCTATACTGAACACTCCACCCCTTAGATGAGCGTGATGCATATTGAAACGGATATCATTTACTTTGACATTCCGCTAGCTAGGTTGCTACTAATACTGGTCAACGTTATTCTAAGCGCCTGCATCTTTAGTATGAAGCTGCTTTGTGCATAAATATAGTCTATATAGTATAGTCATTAATGTAACACAAACAATCAGTAACCAAATTAGCTGTTGTAGCACTATAGTTAGCATCTTTATAGCTCCTAGTGCCCAGCCTAAGAAGATGTCATACCAATGATGCTCAGTTATTTGCTGGATGAAAGAAGCAGTGTGCATAAGCTGTTTAGTGTTTATGGTCATCAGTATGGCTGTATCCTTGGTGTATTTAGCTGCCATATCAAATTTAGCAAAGGTAACTTGAGCGTAGTGCCTGATTGCCTCTTATCTGGGTAGCTTAACAACAAGCGAGATGTTCCACTCTAACTGCGCACGCATTTGCGTCTGTAATGTGGTTATGGTGAACTTAGTCGGTCGGTACAAGATGTGAGTGCTTATGTCAATAATGCTGGTAATATTGCACGTACACATTACTTGCTCTCCGGTGGTTTGTATAAATCCGTTAATAAGTAAGGGATGATTAATGACATAACACATACTCTCTGTCCTTATCTGATATAAGTCTGTGCCATTTAATAGGATAAGGTAACCATTCACATTCTCCTGGTATTGTGTGAAGACATGGATCTAGCACCCGTCCAGTGTGGGTACATACCCACCTCTTAGACCAATATGCAGGTCTAGTGGGATCTACAGTGTGATTTGTTTAATCAACCTACTTTTTGTCAGTGTGAGGTATCCACCATTCTTTTACTTATCACTACGGGGAGCAATATAAAGAGGCACCATATGTCAGGAGGAAGATCACTTCTTAAAATATCAAAAAGAGCATAACACATTTCTTCCTCACCGTGAAACTGTATGGGCTTTACCCATATTTCTTCAGGCAAATGCAACTGTTGTCTCCAATATTCACCCTGAGGCTGTCTCCATTCTGCGTTAAAGTCTGCATACTGTAGATTAACAATGCTTTACCATAGTATGCACTAGATGCCCTTGGACACTGCTTGTGTGTTTTAAAAGCCTTTTTTTTCCCCCGAATTGTTCATAAGTGAAATTATGCCATTGCCTATCGCGATACAACCCACGCAGGACTTTCCATACTTCTTGTGAGTGTGTGGGCCCCTGTTGAGAAATTACTTTTATGACCTCCCCTGTACTATATCCTGTAAAAGATAGCTTATTCCTAATGACTTCAACATCAAAAGAATTCAGGGCCCCTACCCGATTCCGTTGGCCCCAGTTATCAAGGACCATAGATCTCTTCTATTGCGTAACTTTGGCAAGGGCCATAACTGTGATGTCCATGGTGCACATAATGGATCATACTTTGAGACATTCCCCGTGATAAAATGTATCTGTAACACAATACGATTAATTATGCATGCATGCAGAACTTGATTACATCCTATTCTATATCGCATTATAGAAACGTTGCTTAAGTTGTTAACCATGCGTCTTTCGGTTATATAAAACATGAAGGCTGGTGTTCTATTGTTCATTGTAACAACCACCATGTGTCCTGGTATCACAATATTTTCAAATCTTGTTTAGCATGTAACTCAAAGCCTGTACTTTTGCTGGCGTCCCCTCCACCTTGTTCAGTCCGTTGGCATGTCGGATTTGCTGTTCAGTTACCTTCCAGGTCACAGCTTTGGCAGCCATCCACTTGTCTCCAGGTACCTCCACGTTGCAAAGTGAAACATTTCCCTGGTCATCAGTTATGTTAGCGGCTTGAGGTGCACAAGTGACATGAAGGACTATATTCGGTCGGATTCATACACTTTTTCCGGTTATAATCATAAACCACGTCATCGATGCAGATGTCATCATTTACGACCGTGGGGTAAGTCTCACTGCAAGTACAAATACAGGTACATTTGAGTTCTTTAAAAGTATAATATACGTACTCCCCACCCCTTGACTCAATAGCTCTCCTGCCTCTGGCTTTTTCCCTGGATGGTTCACCCATACTTTTCTTCCTGTGCTTCCAGATCCTCCCTCACCTCTCTGGGTGTTATCGGGGGGGCAGATCTTTCTTCAATGTGAGGGGTGTACGCTTGTTCACAAAACACTTGTACAAGTCTATCATGTGCTGATAACTTTTTTAGCTGTTCTTTCAACAATCCGTTATATCTCTCAATCATGCCTACAGCTTGTGGATAATAACTAAGGTGCACAATCCACCGAATTCCCTGTTCCTGCGCCCAGCCCGGCACTGTTTTCCCTGAAAAGTGTGTGCCTCTATCTGTTTGGATCTCAACAGGTGCCCCATAATTTTTATCAGGTAGTTTAGCCCTCGCAAAGTGGACTTTTGGTCTGCAGACTTACAGGGCATACCCAACATAAGGCCAGAGTAGGTGTCCACCATGGTCAATACGTAGCTTTTTCCTCCTTTTTTTGGTAGCGGCCCGATATAGTTCAATTGCCACACTGTAGTAGCTGCAGTTATTCTTCTGATATGGCCGCTAGGCTTCTTTTGCAAGGGCATTTGTCTAATCTCGTTGCATGTGGGGTACTCCTTTACTGCTTTTTGCACTTGTTCTTTAGTGGCTGGAATTTGTCATTGCTGTGCCCATGCATAAGTGCCATTCTCTCCTGGATGTCCGGATGTTGCATGGGGCCTGTTTGCTAAAGCGGCTTCAGCTTCCTCCTTGATGACCACCGTTCGTGTTTTGGCCATTTGATCTGCGGTGTTGTTGGATCGAGATACAAGTGAGGTATCCGATGGGCAATGGGCATCCACATGTCCCACATAGATTTGACATTTTTGCCCTTTCTCCCACATCTCTTCCCATAGCTGCTCACCTCCCGAAATGGGGGTGCCTTTAATTTTCCATCCATCCTTGCGCCATGTCGGGGCCCAGCTTACTAGTCCTTGGTAAGTGGCCCGACTGTCAGTGTACACAAATGTTTTCTCTCCGATGGGTGCTTGTTCGATCACTGCTGCTACCCCCTGCAGTTCTGCAAGCTGCCTTGATTCATTATCCCCTCCTCGCAGCAACATCATTTCTGTAGCAGGCTGGAATGCAACTGTTTGCCATTGTCTTTTTCCTTGATAGTACCGGGCGGTGCCATCTGTGAAACATGCATTTTGCTGTTCTTCTTCGGTGAGTTGTTTAAAAGGTGGGGCTGCCTTAAATGGTGAGGATTCCATTTCAGAGGGCTCTGGCGAAGGGGCCATTGCCTGCAAGTTCACTGCCCCTAGCTTATCTTCTTGTAACTTCGACACTCCTGCTGGTCCCGGTTTTGCCCTCTGTTGCAGATACCATTTCCACTTCACGATGGCAAACTCCTGTGCTCTGCCTACTTTATTGCCAACCCCTCCTTCTCTTGTCCAACCTAGTAAGGGGACCCATGTTTTTAAGGTGACCGGCCGATCATCAGTTATGCGTTCTATTTCCAGTAAGGCCCAATCTTGTGGCACCCTCTTTTTTCCCTGCCTCTGCCATAGGGTCCACATCACTACATCATCTACATCATCCTGTACTATCATGTCCATCTCAAACAGGTCTCCTTCTGTGATGGGACCTAAGGCAAAATAATTCAGTAATGCATCTTTTGCTCCAGTGTCCCACGATCTCACGAACCATTTAAACAAAGGCTCTGCAGGCATCTGCCTAAACATACGGGTTCTTTCCAACAACTCACTTTGCGTATAATCTCTTACCAAACGAGGATTCTGTATTTGCCCACCATTCACTCCCTTTTCACCTTCAATTTCACCTACACGTCCTTCTCCACTTTCAACTCCACCTAGTTCTGTTACACGTACTTCCACCTCATCCTCCCAATCCCAGTCATCATTATCTGAGACTGTTCCATCCCAAGTATATGGATCCCAATTTTCTTTGCGTACCAATGCCCTCACTTGCACAGTTGAGGGTATTTTAGGCTTCTGCCTACTCTTCTGTTTGCGTACCAGTGCCCTCACTTGCACAGTTGAGGGCATTTTAGGCTTCTGCCTACTCTTCTGTTTGCGTATCAGTGCCCTCACTTGCACAGTTGAGGGCATTTTAGGCTTCTGCCTACTCTTCTGTTTTGCTTCTCGTACTGCTAATGCGGTGCACCTTGCCTCCATTTGATCACCCCGAGTCACTGCACTTTCTATGGTCTCTTTCATAAGTAACTGCCTTTCCTGCAAGGCTGCAACCTCATCCCGCAGTTTTATTATCTCTGCATCTTGTGTTAATGTTTTCCTGTATACCATACGGAGCGCAGACAGGAAAAGCCATCCCACTTGCCCTGCTGCTTTCAGCTCCAGCTTCGCCCCTCTTAGCTTCACACTCTCAACCGCATCTTCCACTCAGAGAGGAGTCACGTTCTCATCTAATGCCTCCTATACCACCGGCGCTGCCCATCGGTTCAGGAGTCCTGCCACACCAGAGAACGGGTCAGTTGCTAACCACCCGGGAATGGATCTGGCTTTTGCCCCATGCTGCCTTCCGCTCTCTGCCTCACTTTTCTTACGTTCCCAAAGAGGCATTATTGACTTATACCCCACTTCTGGTACCAAGGGCCAGATGTAGCAAAGTCCCAAATTGCGACTTGCAATTTGCGAGTCCCTGCGACTCGCAAATTGCAAGTGGCAATTTGGGATGCAGAAAGGTGTCTCAGACACCTTCTGCAAGTCGCTATGGGGTCGCAAAGACCCACCTCATTAATATTAATTTGCGAACCCATAGCGAGTCAGGGCACTCACGGGGATGGAGGCCTGCTGTAGTCAGCAGACCTCCATGTCCGTGACTGCTTTTAAATAAAGCAGTTTTTTTTTCAAAGTGAAACCTGTTTTCCTTAAAGGAAAACGAGCTGCACTTTGAAAAATAAACCGAAACCTTTTGTTTCGGTATTTTTCAGGGCAGGTAGTGGTCCATTGGACCACTGCCTGCTCTGAAAAATAATTTTTTGGTCCAGTCACAAAGGGGAAGGGGTCCCATGGGGACCCCTTCCCGTTTGCAACTGGCTTACCATCCACTTCATGTGGATGGTAACTGCGGTCGCAAATGAAATTGCATACCAGTGCGACTCGCAAATAGGAAGGGAACACCCCTTCCTATTTGCGACTCGGAAATGCATTTTGCGAGTCGGTTCCGACTCGCAAAATGCATTTCACATAGCAAAGTGTCTTTAGCGACTCGCAAACGGCGATTTTCGCCGTTTGCGAGTCGCTAAAGCTTTGCTACATCTGGCCCCAAATGTCTTATCCAGGTGACTGGTTGACACCTGTTCAGTATAAGTCAATAAGGACGCTCAATGAAGGACCACACGCCAATTATAAATACAATTTAGCTTTACTAGAATTGCAGGTAAAATGTAGGCATTTAGCACATTGACAATAGTAGAATAAGAATAGCAATGAAAAGCATCTATTTATATATAAGTACACTACAAGGAGCATCTATGTATGTATATATATATATATATATATATATATATATATATATATATATATATATATATATATATATATGCAAAGAGTTAATTGACAGATATAACTTTTGATCAACTGTATACTAAAATGCAACACACTACGATATTCAGGAAGCAGAATATAAATGAGTTGAATACTTCAGATAAGCTTTGATTTACTGCACACCAAAATGCATATTTCAGTTATTGTAGCAGTTCACACTAAGAGGTTTAGAAAGCAAAATATAAACGAGCTGAATACTTCAGGTTATAAACACAGTGCAAGCATAAATAATCAGTCATAATAATAGAGCAGAGAAACAAAGGCCTTTCATCGCTGTGTGGAAACTTAACTTAGTCCACGACATGCTGGGAAGCCCTCTACCACCTGCTTGGACCTCTCCCCGTCAAGCACCACGGTCAGCAAACAGGGAGGCAGCGCTGGGCCATGGCAGCTTCCACAATTCCATCTGCGAGCTTCCAAGTCCCTCACCCACACTTCAGTGCTTAAATAACTCGAAGCTTGGATTCTATCTCATTCTGGCATTTTCTAGCTATGTTATTAGTACTTGGCTGCTCTGCCCTTCTCCAGCCTTTGTTTTCATTCCATCTTCTCCCTGTACTTTCATTCTCAAGGTTGAGACGAAGACGTCTACACAAACAAGCTTGAAAATAATATCATGAACTTTTCCACGATGTTTGGGAAGGGGGTTTCAACAGGCATTACACTCATCTACACTGCTCAAGCTAATTAACCCTTCGCGTCACAATGTCTTCCTCACCTTTCCCTATACTGACCAACGTGTGTTGTGCAAACGCTTCACACATGACCTCTGAGGATAAGCCTGACTGCCCTATGCCAGCTACCGGGGGATGAGCACAGGTTATCTTTCATGTGAAACTTACTTGCCCTGATTAGAGTGGTGGGTTATTCCTGGCTTAGGTGTATACCCTAGCCAACCAGATGCCCCATTTCTAATAAATAGTAATGAATTATTTGTGCCAGGCCACTCAGTTTGATAGATGACGTGAGGTAGCTTATACGAGAATGCAGATAATTAAGCTTGAATGCTGGTCAGAACTATTTTCAGAAAGGAAAACCCAAGAAAACAATGTCATAGTTTATTGTAGTATGATAAATTTACCTAAAAGTATTCAGTGGATATGTTCAAGGCAGCTGTGTGAGCCATGATTAGTATCTTCAGTGTGAAGAGAGGAGAGCAGCCTTTGGTACTAGTTATTTCTCCAATGAATCACGGAATATAACTAGTGTTTGGATCTAACTGTTGTGTAATAAAGTTCTGCATGGTTGAATCATCAGTTTGGTTTCCTTGTGTTTTTAAGAATGTCCTCTGTATTTGCTTGGGTAATCCTCAATCTGTTAAGAATGGAGCAAGGAAGTGGATAAGGAGGTAATATTTTATTACTTATCTATAATTCCATTACTTCTTAGTTCCAGTCTTTTTGCCCCTTCCTACTCCCAGGATGTTTACTGATTCGGCCATCTGGAGAGAGTGGGGCAATAGAGGGTATCTTTTAGTTATGTGAGTCTTAATGCACGCCAACCTGGAGGCGTGGGAGGAGCGTACGTTGTTTTGGAGTGCTTTACGTTTGTCTTTAGGAAGTGGTTCAATCACATTCTGTTAACACTGGAATGAAGAAAAATGGCCTCCGAGCAGTGGAATTACTGATACAATCATTTATAATATTAAATATTATGATATGATTGAATATTAGTAAAGCAAAGCTAATGTCATGACCTTTTGACTCATACAGTCCTCCTATTCGCCTTGAATGCAATGCGCGACCATAGTAGTATATGAAAAACACTAAACCCACAATGGAAAACGAGGCTATTTCACAGGTTTTTATGAATCCATTCCTTTATTGAATAAATCTTTTTAAAAGTCTTGTCTATTTCAGCTTGTGAGGAATATTCTGTATTCAGATGCTTTATTAGTCTGCGAGCAGTTTGTGTGCCTTTGTAAATGTCATGCCCATTCACTGGTGTTCAATAGGCCTTGTCACTCTAACAGCTATGTATTGGATTAGTTACACCACAATTGATTGCAGAGAAAAGTAGCTTTGTTCTCACATGGAAGGCACGTCTCAAACTATTTCCTCAAAAAGCATCCAAATTGTATTGACATCATTCTAGACAAAGATATTAGGCTCTGCATGTCCCCAAAAGGAAGCGTGTACCAGGGTAAACTGTTCCTTCCTAGGCGCTGATAATTCATGTGGTACACAGTGGCTTCCCAAAGAAGTTGACGAGTTTTCCTATTGTTTTCCCATTTCAAAGAAGGTAATGCCTATTACTGTGAAAAATGTCAGTGCCCCATTTACAGACTATACAATTTGTTTAAACAATTATTTAAATATTTGTATTTTTATTTTTTAGATAGAGCTTACACCTAGGCACTCTACAGCAAATTCAGTCAAACATTGACAAAGGTACAAGGTAAGAGAAAGATATTTTTAACAAGAGACTGTTCAACTATACAGAAGAAAGACTAAGAATATCAGGGAGCACTGCACAAAGAACATGGATTTTTAGGAGGGGCAGGTAGACACTTATAGTATCTGAAAAAACGTACAGAAACGGGTAAGCTGTGTCCCTACACAATAACAGAAACACAAATTAAACAAGCATTGGCAGATCCAATTGGTCTGTCCTTGGCTGCCAGCCATTTGAGCTTAGTCAATGTTAGTTTTATCATGGTTTTGTAAAACTTTATTGTTGTGAGAGCGCTTGCTCCCTCGCCGTAACTACAAAAAATTAAAATTGACGAAAGCAAAACTTTGCATACGGATATGGTCATTGTAAAATAGCAGAATTCATGACTATGATTAAACTTAGCCAATAGCTGAAGTGAGGTGAACCTTTTACCCATGCTCTATATTGTAGTGGGCGTGAAAACATGTGAACAGGCAAATGGCCTGACTAAATGCCCTGATAAGTAAATATATTATGTTTATATCATTTTAATGAAATCAAAGGTCTTGGCTACCACCAGACCTAAAATGTAACAAATAATTGTTTCGAGGTTTATGACTAGAGTAGACATAAAACTCTGAAAGGTGTAGATAACACTCTGCGCCGAGTGTCATCTCACAACAATACTACTAGTTTATCTAGATATCATAATAATTAAACACAGAAAAAGTGTGCCACAGTAGCACTACCATCCTGTCAAGATTAAACATGCTCATACTT
Organism: Pleurodeles waltl; assembly: GCF_031143425.1. Classification (NCBI taxonomy): domain Eukaryota; kingdom Metazoa; phylum Chordata; class Amphibia; order Caudata; family Salamandridae; genus Pleurodeles; species Pleurodeles waltl. The sequence goes on from NC_090437.1 coordinate 1,096,245,181, forward strand.
ATTACCATTGTTACATAACTGTTCCACGTGCCTTCTAGTAAATCCACAAATGAACTATCTCCCAGTTGAATAGTAAGAGTTGCAATCTTGATTAAACAATTTCAACCAGAAACTCTGTTGTTTTAACCCAGTTAATCTTAGCTCTGAGATTCGACAGGCTCCCTCAATGTCCTCCAAAAATATTTTAGCTGATGCCTCAGGATCAAATCAACTAATAGTTAACCTGAGTAAAAGGGGACTGTGTGAATGCACTTGGAGATGTTTTTGGTGTTTGCTGGACTTTTGTCTGGCAGACGCCACAAACTACACCTCCCAGGACACCAGGCTGCTGTAGACCCTAAAGGTAGGCAGAATGAGGAGGAGGATCTGGGCACTACATAGTGTGCCCTACAAGACCAGGCAAAGACCAGGCCAGGAGTGGGCTTGTCACACCTATCAACGCCTGGTAGTGGCAGGGCTGGGCCACTTTCCTTTTGCCTTCCCTCTCTTCACACTAACAATGGGAATGTTTAAGTCTCCAGTTAACTGTACCCCAGATGCTAACAGCCCCTCTACCTCCAACATTGCCTCTTTTCTTGAGATTAGCATTGATGTAATGCCCAAATAAACTGAATTGTAGGAGAGGTGTTTAGCTGTGGAGGGTGTCATAATTTCCCCCCTCTCCCTCTACATCCTTAGAGGTAACATTCGCAACCGCAGGGCCCTCCACTTTTTCAAACATGTTCCTTTGTGGTATGGCCCCTGCCTTAATGCCACTTCCTGACTGTGAAGAAGCTAACATTTCCCATCTTACCAGCCCTCCTGTCAAACATAAGACAAAGTCATCTACCTCACGCTCCAAGTTGCATGCCTGTCAGTGAAATATCTTAAATGAGTCACTGTCAGCTTCTATAGTTAAAGGTCTCTTAGACAGCATGTTGGAGAAGATCACTTCTGTGATTGATCAGGGTGTCTGGTATTGAACATGCCTAAGACACACTAATTAGCTGTCCTGCCACTACTTTAGTTTCTCAAACAGTTCCTACTAATATTGTCGCACATAATTCCTCTCATGTCAGTAGTGCCTTATTTTCTATGCAGACAATACTTTTAGTTTGGCATACTCCTAGCAGTCTTTAGAACATTTTGCTGCACTTTATGATGATTTGTGAGCCAAAAAAGACCGAGACCATGACATTATGGCCCTCATTATGACATTGACGGTAACATCTGAATACCGCTTTGTTGACTGCCACCAACATACCACCGTTGAGGTGACTATCCATCTGCCAGATTATGACACATACACGCAAAACCGACTAAAATCAGCCACAACCACAAATCGGCCAGACCCACTGAACGTGATAAACTGTCGGAACAACCACCCATACTGTTACGCCACCAATATAAGGCCCTCCAACCCACGAATCACCACAGTGGCCATTCAGCGGGTGTGAACCATTGGCGGTGAACACTGCCGCGGAGGATAAGGGCACCCAAGTACAAAACAAAACAATATTGGCCAGAACAAAAAACCCACACCTGACATAAATACACACCCCCCCACATACCAACTAACAGCATTATAAAACACCCACCCACATCACCCACAATCCTTTGCTAACACGACAAGACGGATACATTTTGTGGCGCTAACACAAAATAGAACTGCACACACACACACACACACACAAATACATATCACAACTACCTATTCATCCTACACGCACTACACACCACACACCACACAACACATCACCCTCTACACAACCTACACACACCACACAGCACACATGTTCCCATAAAGGCACCCTTGTTTCGCTGATGAGAAGTTGCCGGTCAAGGTTGAGGAAATAGTCAGGGTAGAGCCACAGCTGTTTGGAGTACAGGTACAGCAGATATCCATTGCCAGGAAGATGGAGCTATGGCAGAGGATCGTGGACAGGGTGGACACCGTGGGACTACATCCACACACAAGGGATGACATAAGGAAGAGGTGGAATGACCTATGGGAGAAGGTGCATTCCATTGCAGCAAGGCACCAGCTCACCATCCAGAGGACTGGCGGTTGATCCCCACCTCCTTCCCCACAGCTGACAACATTGGAGGAGCAAGTCTCTGCAATACTGCATCCTGAGGGACTCACTGGAGTTGATGGATGACTGGACACTGGTGAGTCAGCATTTACTACCTATCACCCCCCAATACCTGCATGCCACCACCACCCCTTCCCCGACACCCATCAACCCACTCCATCCCACACAGTGCACCACTACAATTAACAAACATAAATACCAGGCCCTGCATGCCATACCCACTGCATGCACATCCCTTCCAGCCCTGCATGTACACAAACCACCAATGCATGCACAGCATGGAGAAGTAACAATCCCACAATACATCACCATACACAAACAAAGGTGGCAGGGCAACAGCAATAATTTAGGGGAAGCTAGTGATGCAGAATATGTCACAGACATTTAGCATAATACACCACTTACATCCCCACAGGTGCCCCAGCCAATCACAGTGGTGAGGAGGTGCCACGGCTACCCAGTCCCCCAGCAGAAGATGCCCCCAGTGATGACAGCAACTTTGGAGGCCTGGATCTGGATGAACTCCCTGGCCCATCAAGGACCACTGGTCAGTTGGCTACCCCAGCCCACACCCAGTCCAGTACAGAGCCTCCACCTCAGAATCCAACACCACAGCAGCCACCCAATGTCCCCAGACCTCTGTCCCCAGGACACATCAATCAGTAGTATACCCACTTGTACAGGGACCCCAGTCCACACCTCTCAGGCAAGGCAATGAGGGTCCAGGGGTCAGTTGCATTAGGCACACCATTCAGGGGACACAGGCAGAGGGGACCATGGACAGTCAGAGGACAGCTGTGCACCAAGGGGAGGACAGGCCCAGAGATCCGACTGCCCAGGAGGCACTCACTAATGTCCTGGGGGCTTATCAACAATCCCAGGAGAAGATGGGCCAGGTGATAAATATCATGCAGGAGAACCAGCAGCTGCATGGGGAACACCACCAGGGCATCAAGCAAGAATTGCAGCCCTGCAACACCACCCTGGTCTTTATTGCAGGGGTGCTGGGTGTTATGGCCAGCATCATGAGGAACTATACAGCACACCAGCAGGCTCCTTCCACTGGCCAGTGTACTGACCAGCCCTCCACAGCTGCTGCAGCTAGTGGACAGGAGGCTCTGCCACAGGACCCACAGGTCACCAGCACTCCTCCCCCTATAGAAGGTGAACCACCTTAAAAGCAGTCCTTGCAACCTAGACAGACACCAGAGACAGTTGCCAAGACCAAGACCACTGCCAGGAAATGAGCCCCTCCTGAATGTCCCCCTTGTGTTCCACTGTGTCACCTTGTCAGTGGCCCCAATTACGTGTGGTATATGTCCCATCGCATAGAATCCATCCTTCACAGAGGGTAAATCATCTACCTGGGGGAATGCAATGTAGCTGCACACGTGTTTGAGCATGGCAGACAAAACACTTGCAAGCACAAAAGAGAACATTGGTTGTGACATTCCTGCAGCCAAGCCCAATGTCACCTGGAAAGAGCCAGTTACAAGGAAATGGAGCACTGAGAGTACCTGCACAAGAGGGGGTATTACTGTGGTGCAGGTAGCAGGTGGCAGGTAGCCGATCAGGCTCCAGTTGTGCACTTAGCTCTGTGATTGTGGCCCTGTCCAGACGATAGGTGAGTATGATGTGCTTGTCCTCCAGTGTAGCCAAGTCCACAAGGGGTCTGTACACGGGTGCTTGCCTCCTCCTCCTATTTCTCTGAAGTGGTTGGTACCTAAGGGACTCAAAAGTAAAAAGGGAGTGACAACAGGAACTATAAACACACTACAGAAGTGTACACAGAAAATGCTTGTATGTTGGGCACTGGAATTGTATACGTGAGTACATTTGACTACAATGACACACTTTTAAATCTGTACATGTGTACTAGCATTAGAAAATGGCACCTGCCTGTCCTGTATGCAGGGACAGGCCGAAGTAACCTCACTCCGCCGGCGTTCACGTCATGGCGGGAGGTGGTCTGCACCGCTGTGCAATTCCTCAATGGCTAACATGGCCCTCTATGGAGTATGGGAATCAATGATTATCAATGCCGGCGGTGACAGTGTTCACCAACGCAGACGTGACTGCCATTTTATTTCTACTACTTCACTTGATTCCTGACTTTCCACAGGATGACATTTCCATTGTGTGTGCTGCTGTGACCTATGTCTGGAACCTGCCATGGCACGTGCAACAGGGGAAAGGGCCCCAGCCTTCATGTCGGAAGAGTTGCAGAGGCTCGTGGATGGAGTCCTACCCCTGTATGGGCATTTGCATTGGCCTCCAGACCAACAGGTGAGTACATCATGGGTTAGTTGCATGCAACATGGCTGCATGGAGATGTATGAGTGTGCTAGCAGTGTGTCATTTGGGGTGGTATGGCTGGTGGCAGTGTTAATGCGGGAGTACAGGTCATGTGTGTGTCTGATGAGGGGCTAATGCATCTTGTAGGCCATATATGTGACAAGCTGGATTGTCTTGTTCATGGTGTCCCACTGTTTGTGTTTCCTCTGCAGGTCAGCGCCCATCAGAAGAAGGGGTTGTGGTGTGCCATTGTCAAGGAAGTGTGGACCCAGGGACCCTGGGGGTCTACTGCAGGCGGAGCACCCACTGCAGGAAATGGTGCGAGGACCTGAGATGCTGGGCCCAGAAGAATGCTGAGGCCCAACTGGGGATGGCCTCCCAACAAGGGAGGGGTACCCGTTGGAACCTGACCCCCCTGATGGCCTGCATACTGGCCTGGCCAATCCTGAGTTAGATGGGTGCTTGACGGCATTACATCAGCCACAAGGGGGTGAGTACAGTGTGTTTGACAACCATCTCTGTTGCCTGGCATGGGATTTGGGTGCAGGGAACTAGTCAGTGGATTTCCCAATATGTAGCGCCACAGCGGACCCCCGCGCAAGCTGAGCATTTGGCTTGGGCGCGGCCACGATCCATGGCAGCCGGGCGTGCTGCATCCCTGCCATTCTTTAATTTTCTTGAGGCCCCAAATTGGGCATGGGGCCTCAGCGAGTTGCGGGCGCAGCTCACCCTCACTATGTTCCTGGGAACCACACCCCTCACTTACCTCATGAGTCTATCCTTTTGTTTTCCTTTCTTCTTTTCTTTTTTCTTCTTTTCCTCCTGTATGTATGTCTCTTCTTCAGCAGCCATGTTCTTTCTTCTTCTCAGCATGCCTTCTTTCTCCCTGCATGCCTTAGGAAAATCTTTTAACATGGCGTCTTTCTCTTTATATTTCTATGATTTATTCCCAATCCAATATGGTGCCTTTCTACTTCCTGTTGGTCACTTCCTGTTCTTGGGTACATAAGGTGAGTTATTCTTGTTCTCCTTGCGCTGCAACACTTCCTTTGGTGGTGATCTTCGCTCCTGCTTCTTTCTTCGCCAGTTATATTTTTCCTAGTCTTTTCCAGCTATTTATTTTCTCCTTTTGGAAAGACTTACCTTTTTACTTTTTGTTCTTCTTCCAGGGAGTTCCTGCTTAGAGGTTTTTTCCCTTTTGGTTTTTTTCCCTCTGGGACTCCTTCTGGAGGGCACGGACTGCTTTTGGTGTTCCCTCCATCGGCAGCACTGTGGCTATCAGAAAGGGCCACCCCTACCTAGGTCAAGGCAGAACCTGCAAAAATCAAGACCGCTCTGCAGTTCCAGTGGGCAAAGAACATAAACGACGAATAGTCCGTGACATAATATGGCAGTGTAGACATTGCTGCATGGTCCAGCTTAGGTGAATAGCGTAAAATACATGTTTTTGATGACTAGGTAGCTGGCTTTCCATGGCTGACAGGGCTTAGTTGTTCCCAGTGGGTGTATATCTGCCAGTGTTTGCCCCCCACCTGCTGTGGTACTTAGCCAATTGAATGCCAGTGTGGTCCATAATGCCCATTCTCAGTATCAGTGTTTGACAGTGATGTGTATGCCATTTGTGATGTTGGTGCTGTGATTGATCCTGTGCTCCCTTTCTTTCTCCCCCTCTCTCTCCATTTGTTATCCTGTTCATGTGTGCATTAGCATCATCTGGCGATGGAGCAGAGGCACCAGCAAGTAAGGGAGCTGCATCCCACGGGACCCAGGAGGCAGAATCCACCAACGCCGAGGGGACCAGTGGGACAGAGGGCGGGGGTCACCACGGCGGGGACAGGAGATGATACCATTGACTCTGATTCCTCCTCCGATGGGAGCTCCATGGTGGTGGTGGACCCCACCAGGACCACCCCAGCTACAGGTTCTACTGCCACCCACCTTACCAGCACTGCCCTCCCAGTAGCCCCCCACTGCATTGCCCATGCATGCTCACCCAGGAGGGTGGGCATCTTCTTCACCCCAGGCACCTCAGGCCCTGCCACATTCAGCCCTGCTGCCCTCAGTGAGGAGGCTATTGACCTCCTGAGATCCATCCCCATCTCTTTTGGGCAGTCAACCATATTGAATGCCATCCAGGGGCTGGCATACCAGAATGCCTTTCTGGGGGCATTCACGGTGGTTTGGCGGCCCTACAGAGATCGTTTCAGGCTCTGACCTCCTCTCTGATGGCAGCCAGTGTCCCTGTTTCTTCTGCCCCCCTCCAACTACCACTTCCCAGTCACAGTCTCCTCACCCCAAACCCATCCCACGCACACATTCAGACAAGCATGCACACAAAACATCAAACAAGACTAGCAGAGACAGACACAGGCAGCACACTTCAGTCCACAAGCACTCGCACCACCAACAGACAGGTGCACACACATCATCCACTGCCTCCACTGTCTCCCACTCATCTTCCTCCCTCACAGTCACATCTGCACTCACACCTGCATGCATTGCATCAACAGTCCCTGAACTTGCCACGTACACAGCCTGGCCCACAGTCACCACAACAGCAGACCCGCAGACATGCACTCCACACACCACATGCACAGTCACCACCACCATCACCACATCATACAGCACACCCACCTCACTTGCAGACACCACCACAATATCCATCCACATTCTGTTTGTCATCCTCCACCCTGTCTGGCCCCCAAAGACACACAAATGCTCACACTCAGAGCCCCACTAGCCATCCACCTCACACATGCACACTGTCTATGCACCTGCACTCAAGTCCAGCACACCTCCTCCTCCTACAACCACTCCCTCTACCTCCACTCCCATCCTTCATCCCACATCACACCCCATTGGCCCTGAGAAGCTTTTCCTTTCCCGCCTTGACCTCTTCCCTCCCCCTCCCCTTGTCCTGCCCATAAGAGGAAGTTCCCACTCCCCCAGGACAGTACCTCAAGCACACAGTCTGACGCTGTACCACCTCCAAAGTCTCCAGCAGCCACTGAGGGGCAAATGAGTGTGACGCCGGCCACCTGCCCCAAGGACACTCCTCCGCCCCCAAAACAGAGAGATAAACAGATTCTCAAACAGACAACCAAGAGCATGGAACCACCTTCAAAACCTAGGGCCAAGAAGACCCCTCCCAAGACCAAGGACAAGGAGGGCCCTCCAAAAAGTAAGCCAAAGTAGGCCCCTACAAAAAGTAAGCCCAAGTAGGCACCTACAAGAAGCAAGCCCAAGGAGACCCCTACAAAAACAAAGCTCAAGGAGGGCTCAACAAAAACAAAGGCCAAAGTCACCCCTCCAGTACCAGTTGTCACGACTTACGCGCTGCTTGGACATGGAGTTCGCTGAACGAGAGGCGAGGTTCTTGTTCCAGAATGTTCGGCCTTGGCCCTGGTAGGGGTGACTCTTTTTGGTAGCCACTGTGCTGCAGGCGGTGCAGGCGATAGGAACGCCAAGGGCAGGCTGTGTCCTTCAGAAGTAGTGCCAGAGGGAAAAAAAACCTAAAAGGGGAAAAAAACTCCAAAAGAAAATTTCTTGGAACAGGAGCAAAAAAAAATCAATAAGTAAATAAAGATCAAAAAAAGAACACTGGAACGAACGTGTAAACAGAATCTGACGCAAGGAAGAAGGAGCAAAGACACCATCCAAACAGAAAATGTTGCAGCGCAAGGAGGGAAAGAATCACAGCCCTTAAATACCCAAAAACAGGAAGCGACCAACAGGAAGTGCAAGGACACCATATTAGACAGGGAAAAACACACAGAAAGTAATGGACAAGTAGCCATAGAGAGCAGGGAACCAAATCATGCTGGGAAGAGAGGGGAATATTGGGAAAGAAGGAAAAACATAAAGGGAAGCACAAATGAGGGCGACAGAAAGAAAAGACAACAATAGCAGGTGAGTGGGGTGAGGTTAGATATGCCAGAATGCGTGCCGCGCTATAAAGAAACGAGGCCCCATGCCCAATTTGGGGCTTGGAAGCTGCAAGAGAGACTGGGGGTGCGGCGTCCCTCAGCTCCGCTCGTCGCGGCCCGAGCTGAGTTTTCCGCTCGTGCCGCGGCACGACACCAGTGGCAAAGGACACCCCTCCAGAACCAGAGGCTGAGGAAACGCCTCCAGAAACAGTAGCCAAGGACATCCCTCAAGAATCAGTAGCCAGGGACACCCCTCAAGAACCAGTGGCCAAGAACACCCCTCCAGAACCAGTGGCCAAGTACACCACTCAAGAACCAGTGGCCAAGGACACCCCTCAAGAACCAGTGGCCAAAGACATCTCTCCAGAACCAGAGGGCAAGGAGCTCCTTCAGTAACCAGCGGATAAGGAGCCCCCTCAGTATCCAGTGGGCAGGGATTCCCTTTAGAACCAGTGGGCAGGGAGCACCCTCAGAAACCAGTGGGCAAGGAGCCCCCTCCAAAACCAGTGGGCTAGGAGCCCACTCCCAGTGAGATGCACCTCTCACCCACTCCAACTCCCCTGAGGTGCCTGCCCATTTCCAACATGATGCCCCTGAATAGATGAGTCCAGATGTCATCAGAAGTCAAGTTGGGGCTTGGACTTTGCTCTGTGGGCATTAGAGACGTTTAACTGGCCTTTGGGCCTGCAGGTATATGTATGCAGTTTTATGTTTTTGAATTTGAATTGTCAACCAACATGATTACAGTGGTTGGAACAGAGGTATGTGTCCTGGCCTTCTTTGCTTGTGGGTCCTGTTACTGTCAATTTACATTACCGCTGTTTCTGGGTGTGTGTGTATGGTGTGCGTTGTGCGTATGAGTGTCACTCTCCCTACCCTCTCTCCCTCCCATGTGTGCTAGGCAGCTGTACTCAACATCATCATCTTCATCGGCGTTGGTGCTCCAGGAGGGCCATGGCATGGTACATCATCGTGAAGGCTTGCAGTTCCGGTTCCATGGCAGCCATGGACTCCTCTGTGTCCCTGGAGGTGAGGGTATCCTTTTTAATGATTTGTTTCTGCCAGGCTTTTGGTGTTGTTTCTACTGCCCCAGAAATCCTGGCAGTGTACAATGTCATTATATGGTGGGCGGATCCATGTCTTCTGCCTACCTGTATGTGGCTACCGCCGTGTTCATTGTTCGTACCGCACTGGCGGTTGGTGTGGTACATTGGCTGTCTATGGGAGGGATCACCGCCATGGTCATTATTCGGCAGTCATTACCGCCAGCCTGGCGATCATATTACTACCATCGGCGGTGTGGCGGTAACCTGACCGCCAATGTCATAATGACCACCTATGTGTTGAAAACAAAATTATTGTGAGAGATTATCACTTCTCTTATTTGGCTGTTACGTCTGATTCCACTAGTATCTGGTTTCCTGGGCGTAACATCAGATGCATGAAATTCACCCAATCTGTAGAGTCAGTTTTAAATTATGCCTCTGAACTGGGACAGAAACCTCTTGATTTAGAAACTGAAGTGTCTTCCCATTTTGTTCTATGGCACTCGTATTTTGGGTTAATCCCAGTGCCAAATACCAATGCCAAAGTGTGTTTTCATACATCTGTAATACATCTATCTGTAATACATCTGTAGGGCGGTTAGTTAGGTCAGAGAAATTAGCAAAGCATTTTCCTGAATTAGCAAGCAGAATTATAGAGGTAGACCTTTGACACAAAGCTCTATCTAATTTATTTATCAGCAAAATCATTTCAAATTGAAAAACTAAAACATTTTGCTTTCTTTTTTGACACATAAGCAAAATACAACAGGAAGCAGAGGATTTACTAATTTAAAGGGCAGCACAGTGCAGCAACCAGTTAATACTCTATGTTGCCATAGGAAGATGTGGCACTGCTGCTAACTTCCCCAGTCCCAGTACTTTTTCAGGCTGCTTGCTCCATGTGCTCTAGCAGAAACTTTAAAGCCTTACCCACATTCTATATGTGTTGTACAGTGCAGTACACATGCATTATAAACACTAGGAGAAATAAAACCATTAACTTCTTGTAAGCATTTGCCTCGAGGAGCTATTCATTTTTGGAGGGAAGTTGTGCCTACCATTGTTAGTTGATAGAATTTTTCTTCCTAAAAGGTAGATGGCAGTCTGGTTGCACACATTATTCACCCATGGGATCCAATTGACACAATGTAGTGCAAAAAACTACTTGTGTTACTTTTAGGGCTATTTTCCAACGCAAAACAAGTTTTGTGCTAAAAAAAGTAGAGTTCATCACCACTCTGCATCATTTGTTTGTCACTTTGCACCAGTACAAAGTGTTGATAAATATGTTGTGAAGTGTCTTGGAATACCAAAGCTATTATCCAAAAAATGGATCATTTCAAAATAAAATGTTGAGATGGTGCCACAAATGGTATAGTAAATGGCATGCCATGAGGGATAATAACATTGTCAATTCTAGAAAGATTGCAATAAAATTAGCCCTTGGAACTAAGAATTCATATAAATGATCTGGCACAGTTCTTAAGATTTGTAGCAACACTTGGTAAACAGTCTATAAATGGCATATTGAGTTCACAGAAGGGCAGCAACTGTTTAATAATCCCTGCTCCTATCAACACACAGCATAAGTACATATATCATGTTCCACTCCATTTTGATTGATGCAACTCTGACCATCAAAGCTGAAAATGGAGGGCTGCTAGTGGAATGTCACTCATCGCAGATGTAAGGCACAATTATCAGCAACATGGCTTTTTAATGTTTTAATATGTTATTTACATACAATGTCCATATTAACATACAATGTGCATATCTTCCTCTAATAGGCAACAAATTTGTCTTCTTTAGAGATGCATTTGAGAAGCATATAAATGTAATCGCAAAAAGAAATGCTCATCTAGGTGGTGTTGTCATACTCATTTTGATTCAGTCCAATGGAGCTATGAATGTATTACCCTCACGTCCCCCTTGTCCTCATCCTCTTTATCACAAGTGAAATGACTCTATCTCACCATGTGGATAAATGAACAGAGGAATATTATTATCTATTGCCACACCCCATCCTTCTGGAGGATACATAAGAACTATCTACCCAGCATTCCTCCTATTCTTTTTTCTGTCATGGCTGACAGGATGATGAGGATGAGGATGGGGGTTGCTCCTGCTGGGCTTGGGCAATCCGTTGGTTGCAGGTGTCACCGGCCAGCATTCCAGCCAGGCGTGGATGTTGGCTGCAACTGGCAAGCCCCCATCATATGAAAGCCAGCAATGCAGGAGGGTGGGAGTGGTGTGATGAATGCGACGAGGACAACAGGATGAGAAGTAATGAAGATTACTCATTTTCCCCTTGTCCTCGTCCCTTTCATCACAAGTGAGAATACCAAAGCCAAGCAACCCAACATTCAAAGGGAAAGAAATACCACAAAAGGGCACTAACACAAGAATGCAGCACACCATAGTGATGTATTTATATGGGTAAGGGGGCAATTCAAGATACAACAGAATGCTAAACACCTAAAGTGAAATTGCCATCATCACATAAAACATTCTGCAGCCTGTAATGTTTAACACAGGTGCTGGGGTAGCCCTTGTAACTTCCTGACAAATCTCAGAGATGGACACACCCTTCAATTCCAGCCAGGTTGCTGCCAACACCCCAAGTTGACCTCCCCTCAATCGCAGTGAGAAGGGGTTCCAGACAGAGAATAGGTCAGAACACTCAACTGTTTGACCCACCTACTGATGGAGAAAGACAAAGCGGGTAAAACGAAACAAACAAGGAATTAGTCCTTCTAAAAGACTTTGGACCTACTTTAGAGTGTAGTGGAGGGGCTAGTCCATCAGAACAGTGATGGACATCCTTTCCTCCGAAACATAAATCCCAATATTTTTTTTCCAATGTATTATTATGTATTTTTCCTCATCATTCTGTCGGCCATGACAAAAAAGAACTTATCTCACATGTGATGAATTGGACAAGGACAATAGAACCAGGAGTGACTCAACAAGAATGAAGCCCGAGTTGTCAATGATGTGATTCAGAACCCCGAGGCTTCATAGTTCATATTTCTGCACTTATCATTATATGTATATAAAAATTATATTTTTGTTGCCAATATTTGGCAAAATATTTTGGTACCAAGATATTTTTGCTGTAGATATTTTGACATACAATTCCTTACACAGTGAAGTCAAGTATTGCTACCTCTATCAAATGTTGCAATTCTATCATCAACCCTATCTCGTGGTAAACTGAGCATAGGAATTTGAAAAACATAAATGGGTAAAAATACAATTTGCTTCTGATAAGCCTCATTTCCAAATCAGTAGACGTATATAAGTAAGAGCTGCTGTTATCAGCATGGACAAATATGATCCTTTCTCTCTAATGGCATCTATAAAGCCAGGATTGGGACAATTAAATAATTATCACATAAAGTACACAATGTATCTATTGCATCCTTTGCCACTGCCTCTACAGTGCTACCTGTTGAACTTCTAAATATACACTGATGATACCCAAAAATAATTCTGGCTGGAAAACAGGCTCCAAACTGCTTGCCTGATACTATGTAGTCTACTGAACGCAAGAGAGTACCCGTTATCTGAATAGAGCCACTCCTTAAGTGGCCCTCTAAACTTGGAACGCTGCTATCTACTACACTGTAAGTAAATAATTTGAGTGATTTCCAGATTCTTTTCTCTGATCCCTCCTTCATTACCCAGATATTTCTATTTGTCAGAAGCACACCTCACTGCTTTCCCTACTCTAGAAAACAGTGTCACTCTCTCAAACTGGGGGAGGTGAATAAAGCTTCCATGATGACGTGCTATATTACTGTAACAAGATCAAAATCAGTCTCCAAAAGAAATTCATTAATAGATTGGACAGGCTTCAAAACTAGGAGCCAGATTTTTTAAGATTTCATGTTAGGTTTCAAGATTCAATAAGTATACATTGGCATATCACTGTAAAAATGATATAAAGTGTCATTAGTCTTTAAAAATTAATAAGTGTCTCTTGCAAGCACAAAGTACTTGGGTTTGAGTTCAGATTCTCCACAAGGGACCACAGAGGAGGATTTGAGTGGAAAACTGGGAGGTGTGCGTAGATTTTTCCAGTGCACACAGACGATGCGTCGTTGAGTTTTCATGCAGGGCAGGCTTTGCATCGATTTGCGGCGCATAGACTGGGATCCTCTTCGGGTTGCGGGGTTTTCGGATGCCCCGGGGACAATGCGTTGAAATCCTGGATGTGGAGGATGAAGTCACAGGGCTGAGTTGATCCGGTGGGCGATGCGTGGAAATTTCTGCCGCAGGGCAGCTGCTGTGTCGATTCCTCTCAGGAAGTCAGGCTGCATCGTTCCAGCTTAGCTTTGCATCGATCCAGTGGGCCGTACTCCGAATTTCTAGTCACAACACTAATGCTGCATCGGTCTCCTTGTCAGGAAGTCAGGCTGCATTGTTCTGGTTCGGCCTGCAGTGATTTACTCACCGCGAGGCAGGCTGTACGTCGTTTCTTGCAGGCTGTGCGTCGATTTTCACTGCACAGGAGTTCTTTTGCAGAGATGAAGTATTTTTGGTCCTGAGATGTCAGAGAATAGGAGGCAAGCTCTATCCAAGCCCGTGGAGAGCACTTCTCAGCAGAGCCAGAGGACAGAAAGGCAGTAGGGCAACAGCAGGGCAACAGTCATTTGCAGAAAAGAAGACAGGTGAGTCCTTTAGGCAGCCAGGCAGTTCCTCTTGGCAGGTTGAAGGTTCTAGTTCAGAGTTTCTTCTCCAGTGGTATCTTGTCCAGACGTGCCTGAGTTGGTAGGGTCAGAGACCATGTTTCAATACCCAAATTTGCCTTTTAAGTGGGGGGAGACTTCAGAGAGTCGCTTGGTAGTGCACAAGGTCTCCTTTCAGTTCCTGCCTGTCTGCCAGGGTTCCAGTAGGGAGTGTGGCAGTCCTTTGTGTGAGGGCAGGCTACTGTCCTTTGACATGTAAATGTCAGGCCCTCCACCTTCCCAGCCTAGGAAGACCCATTCAATATGCAGATGTATGCAAGTGTGACTGAGCATCCTGTGCTTGGGTTTGTCTGAGTGAATGCACAAGGGAGCTGTCAATTAATCCTAGCCAGACGTGGATTGTAAGGCACAGAAGGATTTTGAGTGCAGAGAAATGCTCACTTTCTAAAAGTGCCATTTCTAAAATAGTAATATAAATCCAACTTCACCAGTCATCAGGATTTTGAATTACCATTCTGGCCATACTAAATATGACCTTGTTGCTCCTTCCAGATCAGAATCTACCACTCAAACAGTATATGAGAGTAGCCCCAATGTTAGCCTATGAAAGGAGCAGGCCTCACAGCAGTGTAAAAGTAATTTAGGAGTTTTACACTGCTAGGACATATAAACTACACAGGTACATGTCCTGCCTCTTACCTACATAGCACCCTGCCCTCTGGGTTACCTAGGGCCTACCTTAGGTGTGACTTATAGGTAGAAAAGGGGCTGTTTAAGGCTTGGCAAGTACTTTTAAATGTCAAGTCGAAGTGGCAGTGAAACTGCACACACAGGCCTTGCAACGTCAGGCCTGAGGCATGGTTAAGAGGCTACTTATGTGGGTGGTACAATCAGTGCTGAAGGCCCACTAGTAGCATTTAATCTACAGGCCCTGGGCACATGAAGTGCACTTTACTGGGGTCTTACAAGTAGATTAAATAAGCAAATTGGATATTAGCCAATGTCACCATGTTTTAACGGAAAAAAACATATGCACTTTAGCACTGGTTAGCAGTGGTAAAGTGTGCAGAGTCCTAAAACCAGCAAAAACGGTGTCCAAAAAGTGGAGGGAGGCAGGCAAAAAGTTAGGGGTGACCACCCTAAGGCTGTCAGGTCTAACAGGTTTGAATTATTATTTTGACTGCAGCCTCAACAAAAAATCCTGTTATGTATTTTTAATCAACACATATTACGACTGGGATCAAGGAAGTGATTTATGGTCAGTGCATGGGCATTCTCATGCATCCACTGATGGATTGTGACACACATCCATAAAGACTTGTAGACACAGAATTACACCAAAATCCAGGGTTGGTTGGCATAAGAAGAAAACATTTCTTTTTTTATAATGGTTGTTTCCGCATTGCATGTCAGCTTCATTATGAACCACACAACATATAGGACATAGGGGGTCATTTTGACCTCGGCGGTCTTTTTCCAAGACTGTTGAGGGACCGCCGTGCGGAAGACCACCAGTGGTGGGGCTTTGCCGCTCGGCCTATTATGACCGTTGCCAGCTCCTTTTACGGACGGAGAGCCACCAACAGCCATACTGGCGGGCAGCGGGGAAGTGGAGGTTGCTCCATCTCCACCGACATGCCAACAGAACACCGCCCAGCGAATCACGTCCTGGATTCGGCGTGGCGGTGTTATGTTGGCGGTGTGGTGTCGGCGGAGCTGCCCCCATGGCTCCCGTTCCCTCCCAGAGGATCGTCGGACCAGGTAAGTCGATCGTCCATGAGGGGAGGTGGGTGGGAGGGTGTTGTGTGCGTGCATGGGGGTGTGCGTGTGTGTATGTAGAGGGGGTATGTGAGTGTGTGTATGCTTGCTGGGGTGTTGTGTGTTTGGGAATGAGTGCGTGTATATCTGTATGAATGTGTGCGTGTATGTTTGAATGTGGGTGTGCATGTCTGACTATGTGTGTGGATGTTGCCATGTATGTCGGTGTGTGTGCGTGTATGTATGTTGGTGGTGCCTGCGTGCGTGTCGTGTGTGTATGAGTGATGTTATGTTGGGGGTCAGGGTGGGGAGGGGGGTCCTGCCACCTTTGGGGGGTGGCAGGGGTGGTGAGGGGATAGGGGAGGGAGTCAGGGTGGGGGTGGGAGGTGGGGGAGACCCCTATCAGTGCCAGGGAAGGAATTCCCTGGCACTGATAGTGCTTACTGCCATGGATTTCATGGCGGTTTTAAACCGCATGAAATCCATGGCGGTCAGCCGGGTCAAAATACCGCTGGTGGTATAGTGACGACCGCCGGGCTGGGGACCCTGGTCTCCAGCCCGGCGGTCATCTCCGCCCTGGCGGGCGGAATGGAGAACCGGCGGATGACCATGGTGGTAACCGCCATGGTCATAATACAAAACAAAAAACCGCCAGCCTGTTGGCGGTCTGACCGCCGCTTCTCCGCCTTCCGCCAGGGTCATAATGACCCCCATAGACTTTTGTGCAGGAAGGGATGCCTTACAACACAAACACCAGGCAGACCACAACAAAGAAACCCACACACTGTGGTGCAAGTGTACTTGCATTGGTTCCTGGCTACACAAAGCGCATGAGTGCATGGAAAGACCAGAACTGTGCCTTTTCATTTGTGGACAACTAATGGTAACCAATGCTAACCACATGGCCTGTGACCACCACAGAAGAGGTCCATCTATTCACAAGCCCAAATGGTCCCATGTTGCCTCCACACCTACTTCAGGGGAGTGTAACCCATCAGCGCCGTGCTACTACTCATTCTGAATGCCCCCACCTCTTCTGCGACCTTCCCTGATGTTTGGAAACATGCAACGGTCCTCCCATTGCTGAAGAAACCCTCCCCTGACCGTTCAAAAGGTCACCAGCTATAATCCGATCTCACTCCTACCATGACTCTGGACAGAGGAGGCATGGTGCCCATCATCCTCTTGAGTCTCTCCACAGCATTCAACACCATCTCTCCCCTCATCCTCATCCAACGCCTACACAACATCAGAATTCAAGGACATGCACTGAGATAAATCTGCTCCTTCCTGACCTTAGACATCCACAACCTCAGTTCTGTAATAATCTTCTCTAAACATGACCCCTCTAGCCAGCATCATCTGCTTCCCTTACATCATTATTCTCTCCTATGCCTATGACACACAATTCATTCTCTCAGAAGCAAGAAGCCCAGTGCCCTGATCAAGTTAAATACCTTCACAACTGAAATTGACTGGATGAAGATCAGCTGTCTAAAAATGAACACCGACAAGACTGAAATCCTAATCTTCAGGAAGAGCACTTCACTATGGGACTCCATCTAGTGGAGAGCAGTGCTAGGACCTACTCCCACTCCCCAGCACCCATGCTGGATTAGAATCAACAGGGAGCTTGAAATGACCTACCAAATCAATACCGTCACTGCCTCATGCCTATATACACTGAAGATGCTGAGGAGGTTTTCAAATGGCTCCAAATCAGCACCCCGGAAAAAGGATCACATACACATCACAAGCAAGCTGGACTACAGGAACTCCCTCTATGCTGCGATCAACAAAAATTACAGAAGGTTGCAGGTCCATTCAGAACTCAGCAGCCAGAATCACTCTCAACATCCCATGCCACACTCACTTCACACCATAGATGAAGGAGCTCCACCGACTCCCCATACACCAACTACCACAATTAAAACTCCTCACCTACAATTTCAAGGCACTACATAACACTGGTCCAGGATATCTCAACAATCACATCTGTTTTCAGAAACCTTCCAAACACCTCTGCTCATACATACTCCTACTTTCTACAGATCACACTCATATAGAAAACCAGATCCAGTGGTCAGTCCTCCTACAACACTTCTAAAGCATGGAATGATCACTCACTACACTTAATAGCCTCCGACTCACTTCTTGAATTCAACAAGAAACCAAAGACCAGGCTTTTTGAATGTTCCACTAGGCCCTGGGTTTGGCTAGGCTCACACATAGCATAACATAAACAGTTTTGTTCTTTCCAGTTCACACAACACAGTGTTTGTAACTTTTCTTGCAGCCCTGCATTGTATGAGTGCTTAGTAAGTATGGGCCTAGGTATTGAATGTGTCTACAGTTATGAACACAAGACCATATAAAAGCTAATTTTGAAAGAGCTGCATCTGCTCTTGGATACATGAATCAAGTTCAAGATGTGCTGCACTATAAGCAAAGCCTAATTTGTTAGGTGTGCAGACTGGCTTAAACATCAAGCAGTCCATTATGCACCTAACACAACTCTCTGATCAGCAGTGGCACTTCCAGTTTTCTGATGTATCCTCAAAGGTATCCATCATAAAGATAGGCCTTCAGGAGGCAAAGGCTACATGCTGGGTGATGCACTAAATTCAAGGCTCAGAACTTAACAAAACTACACCAAGTTCAGAAAAATCCTGAAGAATTAACTGATTTTGCTTTTGCACATCTCAAATCCACATCACTCTTAGGAAGACAATGAAGAATATCAGATATGGGCCCTACTTCCACCGATTGGATTGTAACACCCCTTTATATTTGTACTGTACAGAGTTAAGCAATAGTGCTCTAAAGCAATCAAGGAATTTTTCAAGTCTTCATAAAACTTTCAAAAACCTAAAAGCAGAAAAAACATTCCACATTTAGGGGGTCATTACAACCTCGGCGGTCTTTTGTCAAGACCGCCGAGGGACCGCCGTGCGGAAGACCGCCAGTAGTGGCGGTTTGCCGCTCGGCGTATTATGACCGTTGGCTGCCCTCCGTTGTTTTTCCAACAGAGAGCCGCCAACAGCCATACTTGTGGGCGGCGGGGAAGTGGAGGTTGCTCCACCTCCACCGCCATGCCATGCCTGTTGGCGGTGTGGTGTCGGCTGAGCTGCCCCCATGGCTCCCGTCCCCTCCCGGAGGATCGACGGAACAGGTAAGTCGATCGTCCGTTAGGGGAGGGGGGTGAGGGGGTGTTGTGTGTTGTGTGGGTGCATGGGGGCATGCATCTGTGTATGTAGAGGGGGGGTGTGAGTGCGTGGATGCTTGCGGGTGTGTTGCGTGTGTTGGGAATGAGTGCGTGTATGTCTGTATGTGTGTCTGTATATGGGTGTGCGTGTCTGACTGAGTGTGTGGATGTAGACATGTATGTTGGTGTGTGTGTGTATGTGTATGTGTGTTGGTGGTGCCTGCATGCGTGTTGTGTGTGTGTGAGTTATGTGATGGTGGGGGTCGGGTGGGGAGGGGGGCCCTGCCACCTTTGAGGGATGGCAGGGGTGGTGGGGGGTGTAGGAGAGGGTGACGGGGTGGGGGTGGGGGTGGGGGAGACCCCTATCAGTGCCAGGGAAGGAATTCCCCGGCACTGATAGGGCTTACCGCCATGGATTGCATGGCGGTTCCTACCACTGGAAATCCACGGCGGTAAGGCGGGTCAAAATACCGGCGGCGGTATTGTGACGGCCGCCGGGTTGGAGACCCAGGTCTCCAGCCCAGCGATCGTCTCCGCCCTGGAGGGCGGAACGGTGAAGCAGCGGATGACCATGGCGGTAACCGCCATGGTCATAATACTGAAAAAAAGACCGCCAGCCTGTTGGCGGTCTTACCGCCGCTTTAACACCATTCGCCAGGGTTGTAATGACCCCCATAATTTGTTATCCCATAAAGTACTGCAGTTGGTGAGAAAGACCAAAAATGCATTGTGAAGAGGTGATCTTGATTGCACCTGGCTAGGGGAGGAGGGCCGGGTTTTCTGATCTTCTGCAACTCTGCATCCTCTTATATCTTGTTATACTAAACTTTTTGTTTATTCTCAGATACCTCTGCCTCATGAAGGTCTCAAACTCAATGATGCATCAATAATGTTTTGTTCTGAATCATAATAATACCAAAGAATTGTATGATTGTGCATGATTACATGTTTAGTTTACCAGTATGTCCTAATCCTAAAATTGGGTTTATCAAATCAAATCAAATCATTAACATTTATAAAGCGTGCTACTCACCCGTGCAGGTCTCAAGGCGCTAGGGGAAAGGGGGGGGGTTACTGCTGCTCGAAAAGCCAGGTTTTTAGGAGTCTCCGGAATGCGGAGTGGTCCTGGGTGGTCCTGAGGCTGGTGGGGAGGGAGTTCCAGGTCTTGGCTGCCAGGAAGGAGAAAGACCCCCCACCCGCCGTGGAGCGGCGGATGCGAGGGACGGCAGCGAGTGCGAGGCCAGAGGAACGGAGGAGGCGGGTGGGGACGTAGAAGATGAGGCGTCGGTTGAGGTATTCCGGTCCCTTGTTGTGGAGGGCTTTGTGTGCGTGGGTGAGAAGTCGAAAGGTGATCCTTTTGCTGACTGGGAGCCAATGCAGGTGTCTCAGGTGTGCGGAGATGTGGCTGTTGCGGGGTACGTCGAGGATGAGGCGGGCCGAGGCGTTTTGAATGCGTTGCAGGCGATTTTGGAGTTTGGCGGTGGTACCAGCGTAGAGGGTGTTGCCGTAGTCCAGGTGGCTCGTGACGAGGGCGTGGGTCACGGTTTTTCTAGTGTCGGCGGGGATCCAGCGGAAGATCTTGCGGAGCATGCGGAGGGTGAGGAAGCAGGCGGAGGACACAGCGTTGACTTGCTTGGTCATGGTCAGAAGAGGGTCCAAGATGAAGTCGAGGTTGCGGGCGTGGTCTGTGGTGGTCGGTGCGGTGCCGAGGGCTGTGGGCCACCAGGAGTCGTCCCAGGCGGACGGGGTGTTGCCGAGGATGAGGACTTCCGTTTTGTCAGAGTTCAGCTTTAGGCGGCTGAGCCTCATCCAATCTGCGACGTCCTTCATCCCCTCTTGTAGGTTGGTCTTGGCGCTGGCGGGGTCCTTGGTGAGGGAGAGTATAAGTTGGGTGTCATCGGCGTAGGAGGTGATGATGATGTCGTGCTTGCGTACGATGTTGGCGAGGGGGCTCATGTAGACATTGAAGAGTGTCGGGCTGAGCGATGAGCCTTGAGGTACGCCGCAGATGATCTCGGTGGGGTCTGAGCGAAACGGTGGGAGGTAAACTCTTTGGGAACGGTTTGAGAGGAAGGAGGCGGTCCAGTGCCTGGCCTTGGATCCCGGTGGAGCGGAGGCGGGTGATTAGGGTGTGGTGACAGACGGTGTCGAAGGCAGCCGAGAGGTCGAGGAGGATGAGGGCGACTGTTTCACCGTTGTCCATCAGGGTTCTGATGTCGTCTGTGACTGAGATGAGGGCGGTTTCCGTGCTGTGGTTGGTTCGGAATCCGGTTTGTGAAGGGTCGAGTAGGTTGTTGTTTTCCAGGAAGGTGGTCAGCTGTTTGTTGACGGTCTTCTCTATTACCTTGGCTGGGAAAGGCAGGAGAGAGATGGGGCGGAAGTTTTTCAGGTCGCTCGGGTCAGCCGTAGGTTTCTTTAGGAGGGCGTTGACTTCGGCGTGTTTCCAGCATTCGGGGAAGGTAGCAGAAGAAAAAGAAGAGTTGATGACGGCCTGGAGGTGCGGGGCGATGATGTCGTCGGCTTTATTAAAGATGAAGTGAGGGCGGGGGTCCGAAGGGGCGCCGGAGTGGATAGAGTTCATGATGGATTTGGTTTCTTCAGTGTTGATGTGGGTCCAGTTGTTGAGGGTGAAGGCCGGGGGTGCGGGTTTGGTGATGTTTGGTTGGGTCTGGTGTCCGAAGCTGTCGTGGAGGTCGCTGATCTTGCGATGGAAGAAGGTGGCGAGGGATTCGCACAAATCCTGTGAGGGCGTGACGGCGTTGGCATTGGCGTTGGGGTTGGAGAACTCCTTGGTGATGATGAAAAGTTCTCTGCTGTTGTGGCTGTTTTTGTCCAGTCTGTCGGTGAAAAAGTTCCTTTTGGCAGCGCGGATCAGGTGGTGGTGTTCGCGGGTAGCGTTCTTGAGGGCGGTCATGTTGTCAGTGGTGTGGTCCTTGCACCAGGCCTTCTCGAGGGTGCGACAAGTTTTCTTTGATTCTTTGAGGGTGTCAGAGAACCAGAGAGGTTTTTTGGTGTTGGTCTGTCGATGCGTGCGTTTGAGGGAAGCAAGGTTGTCTGCGCAGTTGGAGATCCAGTTTGTGAGGCTGAGGGCTGCGTCGTTGGGGTCGGTGGTGAGGGTTGGTTGGTTGGCGGCGAGTGCGGAGAAGAGTTGCTCTTCGGGGATCTTGTTCCACTGTCGACGAGGGATGGGTTGAGTGCGGAGGTGGCGGGTCTCGCGTCGGAATGTGAAGTGGACACAGATTACCTCTGGCTAATCATTACTTTCTCTCTCAAACACAGGTAGACAGCTGGTAGGTTCGTAGGGCTGAGGAAATGCACAGGCAGATCACTGAACCTCTTTGGGCTATTTGGGGAGACTGTCAGTATTTAGAATTTTCAAGACCTATCAGTAATTATTGCAGGGTAATTTATGTATACCCTGCAGTATATTTCTGCAAAGTTAATGACTTCTGTAATATTCAGTTATCTAGCTAGAAATCCTTATGCTTCAATCTAGACTGTGAGGAATGACACACAATTATGACATTATTGTGGATTTGTAGCAAACTCAATCACTAAAATAGCAAATGTCAACAGGATCTGCCAGCAGTCCAGTATAGTTCTAAGAAGCATAGAATTATTCCTCTCTTAACAGCTAAACTCTTAGGGCCTTATTATAGGTATGACGGCCCTGAGGCCGCTGTACTTGTGATGTCAATCCGACTGCTGCAACCTTAGTGGTCCAAATGCCAAATTATGATGCTGGCAGTCAGACCTCCACAAGCAATGATCCCTTTCTCCATTGTGCACAGCCTGTGGGCCTACCCAGAGGTGAGGGCATTGAAAAGAAGTCCCCTCCTCTGAGGTCACTCAAAACCAGTTCTGGGGGTTTTCACTAAACTTACTTGTGAAAGGGCGGTCTCGCTTCTCTGAAGTTCCTGGTCCACCATTACTGATCTTCAAGTGGTGGAAAGAAAAATACCTCCCCATACATGTGCCATTGTTCACACCCTGGGAATACCTCATTTAAATCATACACTAACTGGGCAGCTGCTATAGAGCTAATGCAGATTAGCCTCTGGGAGAATCAGGCAGGAAAAGGTAACTTCCTAAAAGTTGCCTTTCCTAAATGTGTGTTAAAAATCTGACTTAACTATTGAATTGGGCACTAGTTTTCTAGCTGGTCAGAAACACAGGATAGAAGAATTAATATTTTAATCTGTTCTCTACTTTTCCTTATAGGACATACAGAGCCTTCCACTGTGAAAGTAGCTTTAGGGACAATGTCACTGTGGGCGCCTACGTCCAAAAGACAAACATATGGGTGACATTAATATTTAAAAGGGAACCATGAGTCTTGTCTTTGTAGCTTGACCAGACTGATATTGGCAAGAGGTTATCTTAGTACCAGGCCCTGCACCCACACATTTCCAAGTAGTTGTGAAGTGTTGCCATTGTTTTCTGACAAGAGTTTTAACATTCCCAAATAGGTGAGTTAATACAAACCTTATACCCAGAGCCAGGTTCTTCAGGGTTAGCTAAACATTCACCCAGATCAGTGACCCAATGCAGTGTTTACTGGCAGAAATTCCATCAGTGCGATGATCTGCTTCCTGATATTTTGCCATATTATGAACTTTCTCCCATGGTGGCAAAGGCTTATCAACTAAAATCAGTTTTCATTGTCATGGAGGTGAACTTCATGAGGAGTTTCTAGCAATCCTTGTGTTTGATAGTGAAATTTCCATGGCCTAATGTATTCAGGGTACATTGTCAGTACCTTAACATGCTGGGGGAGAATCTAAGCATGTTAAGGACATCCTGCCCACCTGTTTGTGAAAGTCCACCACCCCCTCTGTGACAGTCTTTGACAGTCAATGCTAACTGCATCAAAAAGCAGTGGCTGATCTACCATTGAAGATGAGACAGCTGAAATGCCACAATTCTTGGAAGAGCAATCAAAAAATCTTGGATGGCCTAAGGATCCTCCCCCGCCTCATGTGCAGGGCCAGAAACCGAGCTGCTAAGTAGAAAAAGTTGCAGATGTAAGATCTATCATTTTACAGAATACCCTCCATTACTGACCTCGTCTAAATCAGGTCAAAGGCACCTACCACAAAGCATGGCCAATTATATTTCAGGGCAAGTGAGAATACTCTTGTTGATTGTATGTCAGAAACACTATGGTCTTAATGATAAGGACCAACATATTGTGAGAGTGTGTGCATATAGGTAAGTGTATATTTACTTCTCCCTACCCTGTACCTGGTCAGGGCATTTCTCTGTCTCCGGTGGCTCCACCGTCTAAGTAGAGCCCTTTCCCTGGCTCCTCTGAACTCCTGACACCTCTCAGGAGTTTGAGGCCCTCCTCCACCTGCAGACTTCTGCCTGCGCCTCATCCCTGGTGTCTAGTGGGAGAGCTCTGCTTTCCTAGTAGGCTACCTTCTGCCTCTCTCCTTCTTTTGTTTTGCTTTGCTCTGCTCTCCGCTCCACTACTGTCCCTTAGTGCGCCTTTTCCTTGTTTCTCTCTCACCCCACTCCCCCTCTCACTTTCTCTCTCCCCCGCTGCTGCTGCCCCCGTAGCTTCTGCCCCTTTTTTGCACGTTTTTTGTCCCCCTTCCACATCCCTGCTGTCCTCTCCTCCCCCTACCTCCCTACTTAATAGCCGCTGCTGGGTGGCCACTCTGAAGGCATGCCAAAGGCATGCCCGTCTGCTCCTGTCCTCGCAGTGACAGCGCCCAGTGGCAGCACCCCTGCCTTTCGTCCCCCCGCCATCGCCACGCTTGTCTTTGCTATGACGACACCACCCTCCGTGCCCTCCACACCGGCTGCTCTCCCGTCTGCCTTCAAGCCTCCCCGCAGACCACCCGCGGACCCTTCTCCTGCCGGAACTCCATCTTCACCAGCCTCCACGCCAACGACACACCCACCAAGGCAGGAAGCAACCATCTCAGATGTGTCCTCCTCAACACCCGCTCCGTCCACAAGCACGCAGTAGAGCTATTGAATCTTCTTGACTCAGCCTCCCCAGATGTCGCCTTCCTGACCGAGACCTGGATGAACCCCTCCTCAGAGCCTGACATCGCCATAGCCATTCCGGACGGCTACAGAATCACCCGCACGGACCGCTCCAACAAACAGGAGGAAGCATCGCCATCATCCACAAGAATACCCTCAGGATCACGACCAACACCAAGGACACCCTCAGCACCGCCGAACTACTGCACTTCCAAATTCACACTGACCCAAACACCACTCTTCGAGGGACCCTCATCTACAGGCCCCCCGGCCCATGACAGCAGTTCAGCGACTCCATTACTGACATCATCAGCACGCACATTCTTGCATCCACTGACTACATATTCCTCGGAGACTTAAACTTCCACCTCGAGAACACCAACAACAACAACACCCCCACCCTGCTCGACAACCTCTCCAACCTCGGCCTCAAACAGCTCGTCACAACACCAACCCACTCTGCAGGACACACACTCTACCCTATTTTCTCCGCCATCAATCACGTCTCTTTCAGCCACACCACCGAACTCCACTGGACAGATCACCGCTACATCCACTTCTCCTTCAAGAAACCCACAACACACCACCACCCACAACGGATCCCCCACCGCAGTTGGAACAAGGTCACTGAAGACCAACTTATCGCGACCCTCTCCCAGAACCCACCGATCTACACCACCGACACTGATGCAGCTGCCTGCAACTTCAGTCAACACCTGTGCCAATACTGTTTCCCCAATCAAGAATCCCTCCAATAGACGCACCAACAGAAAGACCTTCTGGTTTACCGCCGACCTCCACGAATCTAAGCAAAGCTGCCAAAGACTTGAAAGAAAGTGGTGCCAAGATCAGACTCTGGACAACCACACAGCTTTCAAAAATGCCACCCGAAGACACCACCAACTCATCCGAGCTGCCAAAAGAACCACCTTTAAAGACCGAATCCACAAAAATGCACACAGTCACAAGGAGCTCTTCAATGTCGTGAAGGTACTCTCCAACCCCAGCTCCAACGTCAACAACATCCCGCCATCCCAAGACCTCTGCGACTCCCAAGCCTCCTACTTCCCCAGCAAGATTGGAGACATCCACAACAGCTTCAGCACCCAGACCCCCCCCACCGGCAACCACATACACCACAGATTCACCTCCGACCAATCTCCTGCTCTCTTGGACCCCCATCAACGATAACAACACCATTGAAATCATTAACACCATCCACTCCGGCTCTCCATCTGACCCCTTCCCTCACCACATCCTCAATAAAGCAAGCTCTGTCATCGCACTCCAACTATGGAAGATCATCAACAGCTTCTTCGAGTCCTCCACCTTCCCGGAGAGCTGGAAACACGCCGAGATCAACGCCCTCCTCAAAAAACCCAAGGCAGACCCAAAGGACCTTAAGAACTTCTGGCCTATCTCCCTGCTCCCCTTCCCGGCAAAAGTCATCGAGAATGACGTCAACAGACAAGTAACCCGCTTAGTAGATGAGAACCGCACCCTGGACCTTTCCCAATCCAGATTCCGCCGTAACCACTGCACCAAAACCACCCTCAGCGCCGACATCGATGACATCAGAACCATACTGAACAGCAGCGAAACCGCAGCCCTCATCCTCCTGGACCTCTCTGCCGCTTTCGACACCGTCTGCCACCACACCCTACGCTCAGACCTCAGCAATGCTGGAATCTGCAACAGAGCCCTGTACTGGGTCACCTCCTTTCTCACCAGCAGAACCCAGAGAGTCCGCCCTCCCCCATTCCGCTCGGAGGCCACCGAAATCATCTGCGGCGTACCCCAGGGTTCATCCCTCAGCCCGACCCTCTTCAGCATCTACATGGCCCCTCTCGCTATCATCGCCCAATTCCACAACCTCAACATCATCTCAGATTCCGACCACACCCAGCTGATCCTCTCCCTTACCCAGGACTCCGCCAAGACCTACCTCCATGAAGGAATGAAGGCCATCGCCGAATGGATGAAGAGCAGCTGCCTCAAACTCAATTTGGACAGGACGGAAGTCCTTGTCTTTGGCTCCACCCCCTCCGCATGGGATGACTCCTGGTGGCCTTCCGCTCTCAGAACTGCTACGACTCCCACCGACCACCCACGCAACCTAGGATTCATCTTGGACCCTTCACTATCCATGACCCAGCAATTCAACGCCATCTCCTCCTACTGCCTCAACACCCTCTGCATGCTCCGAAAGATCTACAAATGGATACCCACCGAAACCAGAAGAACAGTCACCCAAGCCGTCGTAAGCAGCAAACTGGACTACGGCAATGCCCTCTACGCAGGAACCATGGCCAAACTCCACAAGAGGCTGCATGGCACCCAGAACGCCTCTGCACGCTTCATCCTGGACACCCCCCACCACTGCCACATCACAGACCACCTGAAAGACCTGCACTGGCTCCCAGTCAACAAGAGAATCACCTTCAAACTCCTCACCCACACTCACAAATCACTGCACAACACCGAACCAGAATACCTCAACAAACAACTCTCCTTCTACACCCCGAACTGGCATCTCCGCTCCGCTGACCTCACCCTTGCAACCGTCCCATGCATCCGCAGAACTACAACCAGCGGTAGATCATTTTCAAACCTCGCCGCCAAAACGTTGAACACTCTTCCCACCCACCTAAGCCAGACCAAAGACCGCCTTACCTTCAGGAAACTTCTGAAAACCTGGATGTTCGAGCAGTAGCAGCACCTCTCCTTCCCTCATTTTCCCCCTCCCCTCCTCAGCGCCTTGAGACCCTCACGGGTGAGTAGTGCGCTTTACAAATTCCCCTGATTGATTGATTGATATGTACCTTGAATATATGTATAGTTAAGAAGAGTAAACCTACACATACCTGCACTTACCCTGACAATATTCTGTTTGTTGATATTTAGGGCTCGATATTTTCAACCCACGATATTCTGTAGTCACGATTCTACGGGCAACCCCTTTTGTTTTTTCCTTTTCCCTTCGACAGATAAGCACTGCTAGCAGAATAGGCACACCACATACTGTACTTGCCGCAGATAGATTTTTTTGCGGCCATTTTAAACCTTTCTATATTGATTGACAGGAGTAGTTGATATTATCTCACAGACAGGCAGCCCTTCTAAAGCACCTACACTTTATTGAATGATAAAATGGTACTTAGAGAAATCTCCCTTTGACAGAGCGGTTCAGCTCTTTCGAAAGATTGCATTCTACCATAAAATGTGTAGGAGGCTTTTTAAATATGATGGAAACCTTCAAATAATTCTTGAAAGCTGCAAATGGTATTACTTTCTTGTTGTCTCCAAGAATTCTTCAGGCTTGTTCCTCAGCCTAAGTATGTTTTTATCACTGCAAAATGCATCTGTGAGTCACCCTACCAAGTGGTGCTACCCCAGTCCTAGACCCTTGGAAATGGGCTTAAGCTGCTTTGCCAGGCTCTCTGGATCCAGCAAAACTGATGCATCTCCTCTGCTACGTGGCACAACCCCGAGCAGAACTGCTACTGCATAGATTAGAACCTGTGCAAAGATTCTCATCACTGCTGCAGCCCGCATCACCTTTAGAACTACCACTGTGCGATACATTCTTGGCACAGGCCCTCACATATCTTGTCGATGCCAGCCTTGATGATGATGCTGGACTCCACTTCAGAGCCTCGTAACTCCTCGGAACTGATGCATCACCCTAATTGCGTCTTGCATCCCTGACTCTGGTCCTCACATTGCAAGTCCTCATTGATGGGATCCACGACATCACTGAAACAGGCCCTCGCACTGCGGCTGCCCCACATCTCAGAACCCATGCATCACTTCGGCTGCATGACGCATCTTCAAGGTTGATCCCTGCAGTGCTCCGCAGCCAAGGATTAAGATATTTTTTTCAGCTGGCCCAACTGGGTCCCTGAAGTGGGCCTGCGCTCCATTGCAGTTCACCTGAACTTGTGACGTTGAACTGGCCTGATGCAACCAGATGTCCACAGTCGGTTCTTTACACCATTTGGTGCCATTTTCCGTAAAAACTTTAAACTTCAATATCTCCTGTTCTACTGATTGAATTTTTATCATTTTTATCTTTTTTTATTTGTTAAAATGATTTTGATCTTTTTTTATTTATTGAAAATGACTATTTTTCAAATTCTGTTGTGAGTGCCTTTTGTGCCTTTTTCACTGTTCGACGTATTTCATAAATACTTTACACATTGCCTCCAAGTTAAACCTGATTCATCTGTGCCAACCTACCAGGGGGTTGAGCACAAGTTAATTTGGGGTTTGCTTGTACCTGACAAGGAATGTGATTGCTGCTTGATGAGTGCTTACACATCAGTCAACTAACAATCCAATTTCTTACAAGAACACATCAAGCTATGGGATGATGATTACATTATTTTTTAACCCAGGCGATATCACCAGAGATGAGTACTGTAATAAACAAAACAACATGGAGAAGAATAGGAGGACCTACCCCTTCTGGTTAAAACAAAACCGCCTTAGTTTATGACACTACCTGGTCAAATATCATTTATCAATACGAAGGTGAATTGTTCACAAAATAATGATGATAGAAAGTTTTAGGCCATTGAGTTCAAGGCAGTAAAAGTAACATACTGGGTCGGTCAAATGGAAGAAAATTGAGTACCTGCTCTGTACAGAATATGACTGCAGAGAAAAGAGTGCTCAAGATTCCAAATTAATTTTTTGAAATTCCAGGTAATCGGGCCTACTCACAAAGGTAAATTTGGGTGTAAACATACTTTTACACCAAATTTACCTTTTTTATGCATGCCTGAAATTCACAAAGGTATTAATGTCAAGTGTAAACTCATTTACTGGAGTTTGGGACAACTCCATCATGAGTGCGGACATCTACACATTACTATATCCTATGCAAGTGGGGAAAAGAGGGCGTTCCAAGGCATTTTCGGAATGGACAGATCACCTGTTCTGTGCCAATCTACGCTCTCTCACCAGAGTGGTCAAGTAGATCTGAAAACTGGCACGGCCTGTTAGAAACGACTCATTATAGCGAGTAGATTTTTCGAGACCAGTTATATAGAATGCTGCCAGCTAGTCCGGGTACCACGTTGTAACGGTTTGACAGATATTCATGCAAGCTTTAGGAAGATGACTACATACGAGTTTTTGCAAGCACCTTCAGAACATTTCTGTCCATGAAATAACTTGGGGTGCATTGACTTCCGGGTGATCACTGGCATATGTGGCTTTTATAGGAAGAAATAGTGTGTTTCCTGCCTGTGACTGGTATAGCAGCCATTAATACTGAGTGTATGGACTGCAATCCATGTGCATATGCAGGTTGCATATGGATATCTGCCACAACACTGAGTGCACTGTATACTTCATATACAACAGTTTGCATATGGAATTCTCAGCTCCTCTTTTCTAGGACCTTCGAAGTTCATAGTAGATTAATAAAACTATTGAATCTGTGCATGACCCACTGTCCAATGTCTCAAACCTTGGCGAGGCCGATTCAGCCTTCTGAACTCGGCAGCAGGGGTGCAAGTTGAAGGTGAATAAACCTGACTATGCTCGTTTTATAAGGTAACAACTTTCTAATAGCGGAAGGTCACTCAGAGGGCACGCTGTACGTATTAGCACCTTGACTTTCACAGCTCTCCTTGTCATTGGTGAAGCGTGATTGACGGTGGATGGTTGGGTGCATCGAGAGAGAGGGACTCTATTGTTGAAAGTACGAAACTTAAAATATTAATGACCTTCCTCATTCCTAACTTTTCCATTTTATCGACTTTCATAATGTATTGCATTTCTCGTCCTCAGACCATATGTTGCTCATGTACTATCATTAATACAGTTGCGTGTTGGAACATATTAGCTACTAATGTTGCAGCTGTGGTTTACCCTTGTGTAGCATGTAGGAAAGTTAATCTCAGTGGTTTGTGTTAAGTCTTGAGATGTAGAGCCAGATGTAGCAAAGGTATTTACCCATTCTGTGTCTATGGGAAAAAGTGTTCGTACATATGGCCCGTACTACCTAGTCGAAGTGGCTGTGGACTTGGGAGTCTTCTTTTTTTCATCTCAATGCCAGCTGTGTTTCTGCACAAGTTGTCACCCTCGTGCCAGAGATTTTCGAAGGCATGCGCGGGGTGGGCAATCGCTCCCAGCCTTCCAAGGAGCCCTGGAAAAGTGAGCTTTCTCTCTATCTCACTTGTCTATTTACCTTTACCTTTTACCCTTGAATTCAAAACAATCTGAATTAGCAGAAATCCGTCATAAAATGTAAAGGTGTTCGGAGCACAGCCCTCCGAACGTTTGCTTCCTGAGGCCACCAAAATGCTTTAGATGATGCTAGATCCTGCAACCTCTCTCCTGCCTTTGCTGTGTAAATATGTTCAGTTCAGCACCGTCTCTGATTTCTTGACATAGCCATTAGTTGATTGGCAAGAATCAGAACCAAATGTATGACTTTGTTCTCTGGTTTCATTTTGGATGGTCTTCTGGTTAAACCCAGCATGCACACTTCCAGGCTGCACCTTTTACCATTGAGCTCAGAGTGGTAACTGTTTTATAGCATTCAGACAATATTTGGCAATCCCAATGCAGGTGCCTTGAGGTCCACATCACTAGCTGCACAACTTGGCAACGTTTTCAATACAATCACATTTATTTTGTGTAGATAAGCCATGTGCAGTAGGTTGATTTAAATTAACGAAACTCTCAAGTAATGCATGATTTAAACAATTAGTGGGGACCCATTCAGCATCTGTCAGCCATCTCTTTGGGTCCATTTTTCTAAATGCCATGAGGTCCTCCTTTGTCAGTTCAGTAAAGTATATTCGCTCTGCCATTCTGCAGTTTCAGCAATTCTGTGTAACTCCCAGAGTTTGTGGTGCAGCCACAGGGGCTCCAGGGAATATGCTCTACAGTTTATGAGGGTGTGGGCAAGATGTGGCTTCAAGCAATATTTGGATGTCTAATAGTTTGGAGTGAATTTGCTTATTCTGTGTGGATCCACTGTCATGGCCACCACTGTTGTGCAGTGGAGTGGGCTTCAGCTGTGTCTGGGTTCCCCTGCATGTGGATTGCTAAACCATCTGGCCACCCACTTTGGTTGGACGGATAAATAGTAGTTCCCCTATTTGGTGGGGGTAAGGCTAGCCCTCTTTCTAAGGTTAGAAATTGCAGTTTTCATAGCACCACTTTGCCTCTGACATCACCCCACGTCAGGTCGAGCACCAGTGTGTTCAATGTAAAATAATGGTTTGAGCACGTTTACCAAAAAAGAACAGAACGCTAGGCAATATTACCATTTTTGCCAGTGCCAACCCGGCCTATGAATAGAAGCATTTATTTTCCAAACTTTATCGGTTCCCTTGTGGTCCTTGTGTCTTATGTTTCCCTCAAAGTGCTCTTCATCCCCATGACATACCTGAGCCCCCAGGAATAACAGTGCAGTTCCCACTTCAGAGGCAACTCGGGGAGGGTTTGAACATCCTGTGGGGTTTTGACCACTTTGGAAATAGATGTGTTCTGTTCAGGGATGGCTGGTGATAATTGGCGTGATGAGCATCGCCTTACCACCCTGAAGCAAAGAAAAGAAGAGAAAAAACACCGACCAACTGAACAAAATTACTATTTGCTCCTTGGTGATAAAGTAGATGTCTTTTTCCTAGGGAGGAAGGAGGCTATATTTTAGGCATGCCCTGTGCAAGGTGGGGCAGGTCGTCTTCGACCTGCAGATGTTAGCTGCACCAGTTTACAGATCAATGTTGAGTATATCTACCCAAACTTCAAGAACGTGTAGTAATCCTGTGTAGTCATGCACAAGATTCTTTTGTGAATGAAGTTGACAAATGTAGAATTTTTATTTGACAATTATTTTATTCCCCTTAATTTATCTTCTGAATTGCATCACATTTTATTATGCAATGTTGTTTTTTGACAGTATTCATGAAATTCATTCAAACTGTGCCAAAACAATGTTTGATTACAAATATTCTTTGTAAGCTATGTCCAAAGGAGAAGAGTATCTTAGATTGTAGTAAAATTACAATCTTCTTATTCAATTATAGAAGTTCTTTAGTGGTTCACAATCCTTCCACACCAGTCAACATGTGTTAAGCCCTCTCTATGGCTGTCAGGCCTGGGGCTCTCTCAAGGTTCATAGGAACATATGGTCAAATCCTCCTATTAGGCGAGATCCATGATGTGCTAAATCTACTGTCACATTCAGGCTCTCTGGTGCTGCAGCAGTGACATCAAAGAAGAGGGCATGTGTGAGTTACAAAGGCATTTATGGGATTGTATTTGGAGAGCTTATTCACTGGCCCTGAGAGCAGTTAACAGATCCCCAGTCACTTTAATGACTGTGGGTGGGATGGGCCGATGAAGAGATTGAGGTAGTGAGTGACAACAGCTTGTCTGACAAAGAGGAGAGAGGCGGACTGTGGGGTGAGAGCAATGGGAACACATATTCAGGACTGTGTGTGTTGTCAGTAAGGTAGAGTCATGGAGTTGAGTCTGCTCTTCAGAGGCATCTCTCTCTCATCATTTGTTGCGTTAGCATTAGCTAGTGGAAGACTGGGCCCAAGATAAGTAATGAACTTGATGTGGACAGTAAAACATGTTCCCCCTTTTTTTATTTTTGGGCAGTTTTTAGATATAGAGCAAACTAGCGGCAGCTACTTCTGGCGGCGAAGAGTCAAACCCCCCCCCCCATCAGCAGCAGAAGCTGCACACCTTTCACAATGAAAGGATAATAAAATATGTTTATTATCCTTTTGTTGTGAAAGGGGCAGGGCCATGTGGGATGATGGGGATGAGGGGAGTCAGAGTACATGTATGTTTTGACGCCCGTTTCGGGCCGGCCAAACACACATGCTCACTGTGCTCTCTCCAGCCTGGCACTGTGAGCAGCGTCAGGATTAGACACAGGGCAGGCTGGGAGCCTGTGTCTGCCTGCAGTGATGAGGGAAAGAGGAGCGACCGCGGAGCAGGTACGTTTTTATTTGAATTTTTTGTTTTTAACTAAATGTCCCGCCTCCCCGCGCCACACCCACCCCAACCCTTCAGAACGCAACTGATGCAAACTAGACCATGAATGTATTGAAGTGCTTTACATGAGCCCCGGATACATTACACAAGATCACATACTGATCACATGGAGGCACCTTGGCTGTGTTTAATCTGCCTGAGACCAGCCCAGAACAGCTGTGCTTAATTTGTTGAGGCAGGAGTTTATTTGAATTATTAATTCTTTCTGTTAGCAGCTGTGCTTAATTATCTTTCCCGACTGTACCAGTTTGGGCCCCAGAGGTGAAAACACATGTATCATTGGTGCACATTCCACCTGTATACAATTAGTAGGGTGGCAGTGTGGCTTGCATTCCTTTGTTTCTCTGTGGGAAGCTGGATACTGGATGAAACTGGTTTCCTGCCCCAGACTCTGCAGGTACCCGCGACTGACTGCCAAACGCAAGTGTAATCTGTCAGTTGCTGCTGGTCTGGCCCACTGCATGTTTATGAGTTGCTGACCCAATCAGGATACTCGGACAAGAAATATGGCAATCCATTAGTCCTGTAACACTCTATAAATTATTGTTCAGGTGCAAAGGAGTGTGGATGGTGAAAGCCCAAATGGCGTAGTTTCCTTTATTGTCTCCAGTTAAGTTTTGGCTGCTTATTCTCATTATAAACACGTTTGGATAAACATGCCAAGCACAATCTAATTTTCAATTGAAGAATGTGCAGGGCATGTTTATCCAAGAAACCTGCTAAAGATGAAACACATACGTACTTCTGAGTAAGAAAATGGTACAAAAAAATAAAATTCCGTCACCTACCAAGTTATTACCAAAAACAGGCATGCCCGAAAATGCAATCTTATGACTGACTCTGCTATGCTGCTCCTGTAATCAGACACGTCAGGCGATAGTCCATTTACTGTCTATATTTCTAAAGAAAACATCACTGCACAGCCTGTGTTTGTGTGGAAAACTCCAGCAAGGCTAACCTGAACGCCTCCCATAAGCAGGATTCTATACCAAACTAGCCCAGTTTCACGCTTTGAGGATTAAACAGACACTAGGGCCATTAAGCTGGCTTCCAAAAAAGTAAGATTGGATTTTCTATGCCTGACTCCACATGTATCTACCTATTTGGTACATATATCTTCATCCTGCATATGACTGCAAATAGGCATACTAAATTTAAACTTTTCTGTATGCGCTTGTCTCTCAATATTTTTCTACCACAAAGTGGTTGGAGTCGATGTTCAGTAGTACAATCGTTAAAGAAAAATGTCAGACACAGTCAGAAGGTAAAGTTAGGTATATAGAGAAACACGTTTCTTCTCATCCTAGAAATGTCAATACAGAGCAAGGAAACAGGAACCAGTGGCCTTCTTACTAGAGTGACCAAGGGTTTTCATTCATTCAAAAAAGGTGTGCACTAGTAGTGGATGTGGTTGTGGCTTCTTAAGTTAAATCTTGCGATTTCTTTTATCAGAGTGCGATAAAATACTGAATAGATAATTGATCATTTATTCGTTATTCGATCTTAGTAAAATAGATCATAAAAGATAGCAATCATTAATACACCAAAAAATAAAACATATCTACAAGTAAAATCCAGTTAAAAACTCTCGACCAAGAAGAATACGTCATAAAAATTAATCGGAAATAAATTAGTATAGCTAAAACATCATCAACTTTCTCAAAGCCAGAAACCTTTTTAAAAAACAACCAACAGCAAGACAGGTTTCATTATCCTTTAACTGTTGTAGGAGAAGCAATGCAACTCTGCATTTAGTGAACCTGTGAGTAGTATAAGGGGATACCTTCCATCAAACTTTTGACAGGTGCCCCGCCCATGATGACATAGGCAATGATGTAGGCAATGACGTGGGTGCCCCGCCCCGTGCTGACATAGACACTTATGTAGGTGTAGGTGTGTCACGTGCGTTGTGACATCATGGGGTCACGTGTTAGTCATGTGCCAGGGTCCTGGCCCCTGCGTCTAGGTCTGTCGGATGTTTAAAGCAAGACCTTGCTGGTGTGCAACCTGTTTCAGAGCGTAAGTGGACAAGTCTGGACATGTCAGACATTCAGGACCAAGTGGCTTCTTGGGGGCCTCCTCACAGGGCAGAGCATTTGGAGTGTAAGGCCAAACCTCCACACTGCTGGCTAATCCAAAAGAGGGGCTGGGCAAATATTGCTTGTGTTAGAGCCAGCCAATCAATTTAGAAATGCAAGCCTAAAACAGATCTAGCATATGTCAAAGTATATAATGACCAGTCAATAAAAAAAAAGTTTTGATATAAACAGAAGACAAGCAATGCAAGCCTAAAACAGATGTAGCCCTAAGAGTTCCCAAACATGGGTTCAAAGGTGCTCAGCATATGTCAAAGCATGAAGTAACCAGTCAATTTAAAAAAGTTTTGAAATAAACAGAAGGCAAGCAATGCAAGCCAAAAACAGATGTAGCCCTAAGAGTTCCCAGACATGCTTCAAAGGTGTTCAACATATGTCAAAGTATAAAGTGACAAGTCAACGTAATTTTTTTTTTTTAAATGGCAGAAGACAAGCAATGGTCCCCCCTAAAACAGATGTCTATTTCTAAGCAAACCCTCCACAAAACCTATGCATAATTAGCACAATGAGGGCCATATAAAAACACCCCCAAATTCACAGGGCTCTTTTTCTAAACTACATATTTGAAGTTTGCGGTGAGCCTGGGCTTCCAGAACCCCTCAAGGAGAAAAGTATGAAGGGAAAAGCGCAGACTGGTGGGGTTACCACTCTTCTACTTAAGGTCTGTAACTAGGTGGTGTCTGCATATGTTTTATTGTCGTTTAGCACAGATGTTATCCCATGCCTTTTTAACTATACCTAGCAGAGCAAAATGCAAGTGTTTTTGTACAAGTTATTTTGAGACATATATTTATATGGTGTTGAAACCGGTGTTTAATTTATAGAGGGGTACAGTATTTTTAAAAGTGCAAGACATGGGGTTGTGGTAAAAATAGAAGGGTCTAAAGTTGTAAACCAATATACATGATGATTAAATGTTTTCTAATATTGTAATCCATGGCTATGTAGTTTAGGCCCGTTCGTTTTTATTATGCTGATGTTTTAAAAAAAAGGTTTATCAAACACTGAGGGGGTCATTCTGACCCTGGCGGTCATGGACCGCCAGGGCCAACGACCGCGGAAGCACCGCCAACAGGCTGGCGGTGCTTCCTGGCCAATTCGGACCGCAGCGGTAAAGCCGCGGTCAGAAAAGGGAAACCGGCGGTTTCCCGCCGGTTTTCCCCTGGCCATAGGAATCCTCCATGGCGGCGCTGCAAGCAGCGCCGCCATGGGGATTCCGACCCCCTTCCCGCGATCCTGTTCCTGGCGGTTCTTACTACCAGGAACAGGATGGCGGGAACGGGTGTCGTGGGGACCCTGGGGGCCCCTGCACTGCCCATGCCACTGGCATGGGCAGTGCAGGGGCCCTCTAACAGGGCCCCATAATGATTTTCAGTGTCTGCTTAGCAGACACTGAAAATCGCGACGGGTGCCACTGCACCCGTCGCACCCCAGCAACTCCGCCGGCTCCATTCGGAGCCGGCTTCATCGTTGCTGCGTCTTTCCCGCTGGGCGGGCGGGCGGCCTTTTGGCGGTCGCCCGCCCGCCCAGCGGGAAAGTCAGAATGACCGCCGCGGTCATTTGACCGCGGTGCGGTCTTCTGGCGGGGTAACTTTGGCGGGCGGCCTCCGCCGCCCGCCGAAGTTGGAATGACCCCCTGAATGTTTTAAAAAGGTTATCAGCTGGGTTTACTTTAGGGTTGGTGGTGATGTGGACTGGGTGGCGCAGGTCTCAGGGGATCGCTATGTTTAGCAATAACTTATGAACCTAGCAATTTAAAAACACCTTCTGAAAATTGTTTTTAGGAAACATTTATAATGTTATAATGTCAAGATACTGCTTGTAATTAACGTTTATGTCTGAGTTTTGTCTAGAGGCTATTTTGATTCCCTATAAAGTAGCGCAGAGGGTTATTATGCCGGCTGCAAAGAGCTGAACTATATTTGTTTGTGTGGACAAATGTGTGGATTAGAGGACCGCCCAGTCCTAACAACCATGTGTGTAATGGAGGTCGGGGACCGGGCCGCGCGAAGCTCGGATCACTGACTGCCAGTATACACATTATTGTCAGGACAGCATTGTCCTAGCACCAATGCCTATATTGGAGGTTGGGGACCCGGGCAACATGAGGATCAGATCCCTGACCATCATGATATACACTGGTTGTTAGGACTATGCGGTCCTAACAACTAATGCCTATATCGGAGGTTGGGGACCCGGGACGCGCAAGGCTCGGATCCCCATCCACCATTATACACATTATTGTTAGGACTGCATGGTCCTAACACCAATGCCTATAATGGCAGTTGGGTACCCGGGCCGCGCAAGGCTGAGAACCCCGACCATCATTATAGACACTGGTTGTTAGGACCATGAGACCGCGCACACGGACACGTTCTCGGTGTATTATTTGTTGCCAGGACAGTTGTTTCACAAGCGTCGGTGACCATGGAAGGGCTATGAGAAGCCTGTACAAATAAGAAAGTGTGCACACCTGTTTTTTTTTTCTTCACACACTACGGTGCTGTGCACACCTTGTACATCACGGTGACGTACACACCTTGGAACAGATCAACTTTTCATGAAACACACTCACGCATTGTCGCTGTAGTGAATAGACCACAGTGTGCACCAGTGCGCCACGTGACTTTTCACTATATTGAATAAACTGTGGTTTGCAAATACTATGTATTCAGCATATTGAAACTCTACTGGCGCATTGAAACCCATTAAGTTCATGTTCAAAATTTGTTTAGAGTGAATTACATTACATAACATTCAAAATCAGCATGCAAAATGTACCGGCAGCCCCCTTTTTCTTAGTATCTCCCGGTGAGTCCCCTATTAAATGGCAAAAGTGGAAAAAGGTATTTACGAATTATGCTAAGGTCTGTGGTACTTCTCTCAGTGCGGAGAGGAAGACATCCTTATTAATGTACTGTCTAGGCACCGAGGGACAACACATATTTGAAAGCTTACCTGAATTGTCGGTCAATGACACTGCCGGCCTCAATGAATATGAGATATGTATAAAAAAACTGGATTTTCACTATTTACCCAAAGTTTGCACAATTTTGGAGCGCTATCAATTTGGGAAAAGAATACAGTGAGAAGGTGAAAAAATTGAGCAGCACATTACTGCGTTGCGTGGTCTTGCTACTACCTGTTCTTTTGGTGTTTCGTATGAAGAACACTTAAGACACCAATTCATGTTGGGATGCTCGTTTGAAAAGGCCAGAGAGAACATGTGGCAAAAAGACAACCCATTGTTAGATGAAGTACTCAGTATTGCAAAAGCGTGTGAACACTCTAAGAATTGTGTTGAGGTTTTGAAGAACCATAAAGTAGTCACAATCGAATATGATGAGGAGGAAGGGGTTTCTGTCAAAACTTTACAAAATTGTAAGACAGAAACTCAAACATTTTAAAGAGAGGAATGATTCTAAAGGGATAAAGTATTTTCCAGGAAAGTGTTTTAGGTGTGGCAATGTGGGACACATGGCTAATAATAAGGAGTGTCCAGCTTGGAAAGTAATTTGCAAAAGCTGTGGTAGAGAGGACATTTAGCAAAATGTTGTAAGACAAAAATGAGTGCTAAGAAAGTGAGGGAAGTAGATTGTGAAGACATGAGTGATAAAGTGGATTTGGTCAATGAAATTGATATTTTGCAAAGTTTTAGTAAATGGTGAGAGTGTTAAAATTTTATTTTACACTGGAGCCAAAATAACTCTAGTTCCTAAAAGTTTTTATGACCAACACTTAAGGAATAAACTTAAGTTGTTGAAGCCCGATATCTGTCCCAAAAGTTATGGTGGAGTACTAATCAAACTACTTGGGTACTTTTGGGATACTATCACGATAAAAGAACGTGTTATTCCGGCAAAAATGTGTGTGTCACTAAAAGGTGATTCCTTGATAAGCTAGTTTCACCAACGTGATTTACGGGTCTACTTGGACCCAAATGAAGTTCCATCAGTACTCCTAAAGGATTCGCCTTCTGTTAATCAGGTGGAAGAACTGGGGAAGGTATGGATAAACAAATTCCCTGACATTTTCAGTAAGAAAATTGGTTGTCTAAATGATTATCTACTTGAGGTTAGATTAAAGCCTGGTGCTCAACCCAAAATTGCAAAATTAAAGTCTGTTCCTTTCACTGTCAAAGATAAAATGAAGGAAGAGATTGACAAATTACTCTCTAGTGGTATAATTCAAGCGGTAGAGGTATCTGAGTGGGTGGCCCCGGTAGTTATGGCAAAGAAGGCCAATGGAGAGGCAAGACTCTTTGTGGATCTCAGAGAATTGAATAAAGCTGTGGTAGTAGATCATCATCCACTCCCCAACATTAATGAAATGTTGTGCTCCCTTAATGGTGCTAAGCATTTTTCA
Organism: Pleurodeles waltl; assembly: GCF_031143425.1. NCBI lineage: Eukaryota > Metazoa > Chordata > Amphibia > Caudata > Salamandridae > Pleurodeles > Pleurodeles waltl. The sequence goes on from NC_090437.1 coordinate 1,096,285,668, forward strand.
ACTCTTGATCTTTCATCAGCGTACCATGAGATAAAATTACATTCGTCTTCACAAGATCTCACAACTTTTATTACCCCTTTTGGCACCTTCAAATTTCTCAGGATGTCTTTTGGTTTAATCTCAGCAACATCCGTTTTTCAAAGAGCACTTGAAAAAGTATTAAGAGGAGTGGAAGGTATTATGATCTACCAAGATGACATCTTAATATATGGAGCTAATTTAACTAAACATAACAAGACATTGGAAACAGTCTTACATAGACTAAGAGACTCAGGTCTAACTCTAAAATCTGGGAAATACAAGTTTAACACTTCCACCATTAAATATTTGGGGCATGAAATCTCAGAAAGAGGGATTCGTCCTAAAACTGCTTTAGTTGACACAATCATCGATATGCCAGTTGCAGAAAACAAGGAGCTAGTAAAATTTCTTGGGATGGCTGAATTCTATAACAAATTTGTACCAACATTTGCAGAGAGAACAAGGTACATGAGAAGTCTTTTGAAGAAAGGTATTGAATTATCATGGTGTGATGAATGTTCAAATGAATTTCACAATATTAAATGTAGTTTACGAAGTGCAGCTGATCTAGGCAGCTATGACCCCAAAGATGAGATCATGTTGATGTGTGATGCCAGTTCAAAGGGCATTGGTGCAGTTCTAATGCAGAGAACCAATGGTGTGAATAGGACTATTTTATTTTTGTCAAGAAGCTTGAAGGGAGCAGAATACAATTATTCTGTGATTGAAAAAGAAGCGCTAAGTGTTGAGAACGTTTTTGTGGGGTTGCAACTTTGAAGTCATCACAGATCACAAACCTTTGAAGGAAGTGTTCAAGAACAAGGGAATTGACTTGGTTTCTCAAAGAATTCGTAAGTGAGTTGTGGCCTTACAAGAATTTGAGTATACAGTAGCTTATGTACCAGGTGTGTTGAATTTACAAGCTGACTGTCTTTCTAGACTTTGTGAGGCCTTTTCTTCCAAAGAGATAGAGGTTGGGAAGGACAATGCTGATGATGATTACTTTGCAGGTGATGATTTTGACCAGGATGTTAAAGTTTCTCTTGTAACAAATGCTGTTATCCAAGAATCGGAATGCAGAGAGGAGTTACTGAAAGATGACATTTTATGGAAAGTAATTGATCAGACTAAGGGGGTCATTACAACATTGGCGGTAAAAGTTGTTTACCGCCGTGCAGAAGACCGCAAATACACCGCCGCAACCGCAGAATCCCGCCACAGCTATTATGACACATCTCGGAATCCGCCGAAATTCAGACACCCACACAAGTCCGCCACAACAAAGGTCAGTGTTAAACTGGCAAAAACAAAACCTCCACCTCCACGCCAACAGAAACACGCCCATGCTATTACGACCCATGAATCCACGCGGCAGTCTTTCAGCCGCGGTATTCCATTGGCAGTACACACCGCCGCGCTCAAAATACACACACATCTTCAAAACACCGCCACATTGGACAATTCCACATACACACACCTGATACACATACAAACAACACTCCCACACACCCAATACAATACAAAACACACACCCACATCACCCACAAACCCCTATGACAAAAAACTGAAGATGAAGGCGACAGAGAGAGAGCACAGAATAGACAACCCCACCACACAGAGGCACACAACACCATCACCCACACAACATCCACGCACAAAACACCACACACCACTACACATCACCACACTCATCAACACATACACCACCCCACACATCACCTACACCACCCCATGTCACGCCAAAGGTGGAGGAAATCCTACGGGTAGAGCCACAGCTATTTGGCTCACAGGTGCAGCACACATCCATAGCCAGGAAGATGGAGCTATGGTGCAGAATCGTGGACAGGGTCAACGCTGTGGGACAGCATCCAAGAAATCGGGAGGACATCAGGAAAAGGTGGAACGACCTACGGGGGAAGGTGCGTTCAGCGGTCTCCAGGCACAACATCGCGGTTCAGCGGATTGGCGGCGGACCCCCACCTCCTCCCCCACAACTAACAACATGGGAGGAGCAAGTCTTGACTATCATGCATCCAGAGGGCCTCGGAGGAGTCAGTGGAGGAATGGACACTGGTAAGTCAAATCTTAACTATCATATCCCCCACCCTACCTGCATGCTATCACACCCCCCCACCCTCACACCCTCCCCTATCACTCCAACTCCTCACTAATGTACTAATAACACAAACCACACATCCCAACACCAAGCCCTGCATGACATAACAAAGCAGGGACACCCATCACCAAAGCATGCTCACTGCACATACCCAGAACACCCCCCCAACCATCATCACACAAGCCCCCCCACAGGAATGCTTGCACTGGTGTACACGGTGAGCCACCCATTGCACACCATGACACACACACATGCAATAATCATGCACTCATGCCCCTGCAGGATCACGAAGGACCGTCACCACACCGGAGGGTCCAGACAACTCCACCCCACCCACAGAAGAGGCCCACAGTGACGATAGCAGCTCTGCCCTACTGGATCCTGATGACCAGCCCGGACCATCGTGGGCCTCAGGACAGTCGGTTCCCCTTGCACAGGCACAGCCCAACACTGACCTTCCACCCTCTGGTAACACCAGCACAGCACCCACCCAGCAGGCCCATACCTCCCTCCCCAGGACACGTCAATCAGCTGTGTGCCCACCACTACAGGGAACCCAGGATAACCCACCACCCCAACAACAGGGACCTGGGGGCAGCGGTAGTGGGCACACGGTCCAGGGGATGGAGGCACAGAAACACAGGGCAACTGGGAGGGCTGCTGTGCGACAGGGGGCGGACAGGCCAAGGGAACCCACTCCGCACAAGGCCCTATCCTCCATCATGGGAGCATACCACCACTCCCAGGAGACGATGGCCACGGTACTGGCCAAGTTTCAGGACACCCAGCGCCTGCAGGAGGAACAGTATTTGGGCTTCAGGGAGGAGCTCAGGACCATCAGGTCCGCCCTGGGCACCATCGTAGGGGTGCTGAAGGACATACAGCAGACCTTGAGGGACACCGTGGCACTCCAAGGGGCCCCTGACACTAGCATGGACGTTGAACTGCCCACCACCTCCGCCGGCGCTAGTGGACAGGACGCCCGCCACAGGACCAGCACCACAACCCTGCAGACGGACAACCACCACGCAAGCGGTCCCTGAGATCCAGGAACTGGACAGAGCAAGATGGCAAGACCCCCGCCAGGAAATGAGACCACCCTGATTGTCCTCCCACTGTCCCACTTTGTTACCCTGTCCATACTTGAACTGCCCCAGCTCCAATTCCTTTGCCCATATGGCCAGTGCACCTGTGTGTCCAATGGACTGGACTCTGCCATGGACATTCCTCCACCGTCTCCCATCACCATAGTACAATCCCCCTCCATTTTTGAGCACTTCAATAAACACCCTTGAACCACAAACAAATCTGGAGTCAGTCTGTGATTTTGTAAAATGTATTATCAATGACAGTGTCAAAATGCATTTCTAGTTGTAAAGCCAACATACCTATGTCACACATCACAAGTCCTTGAAGGATGCAAGCAGATAACACACGTTGGTAACCACACCTGTGAAACCGTAATGGAAAGGTACAACTCAGTTACCAAATAATGCTATGAAATTACACACAGGATAGAGGAAGACGTGTGACAGTGAATGTAATGGTAAAAATGAAAATGTTCTCACCTGTGTGTCACTGGAAATATTGCTGTATGACTGACTCCCTGTTGTCTTCTTCCTCAGCTTCCCCCTCATCACTGTCCACTGGCTCCACTGGCTCCACAGCTGCCACAACAGCGTCATCTGGACCATCCTCCTGCAGAAAAGGCACCTGGCGTCGCAAAGCAAAATTGTGAAGCATCGAGCAGGCAATGATGATCTGGCACTCCTTCTTCGGTGAGTAGAATAGAGAACCACCTGTCATATGGAGGCACCTGAACCTGGCCTACAGGAGGCCGAAGGTGCGTTCGATCACCCTCCTAGTCCGGCCATGGGCCTCATTGTAGCGTTCCTCTGCCCTGGTCCTGGGATTCCTCACTGGGGTCAGTAGCCAGGACAGGTTGGGGTAACCAGAGTCCCCTAATAGCCACACATGGTGCCTCTGGAGTTCACCCATCATATAAGGTACGCTGCTATTCCGCAGGATGTAGGCGTCATGCACTGAGCCAGGGAACATAGCATTTACCTGGGAGATGTACTGGTCTGCCAAACATACCATCTGTACATTCATCGAATGATAACTCTTCCGGTTCCTGTACACCTGTTCACTCCTGTGGTGGGGGACCAGAGCTACATGGGTCCCATCAATAGCACCTATGATGTTGGGGATATGTCCAAGGGCATAGAAGTCACCTTTAACTGTAGCCAAATCCTCCACCTCAGGGAAAATGATGTATCTCCTTACGTGTTTCAGCAGGGCAGCCAACACTCTGGACAACACGTTGGAAAACATAGGCTGAGGCATCCCTGATGCCATGGCCACTGTTGTCTGAAAAGACCCACTTGCAAGGAAATGGAGCACTGACAGCACCTGAACGTCAGGGGGGATTCCAGTGGGATGGCGGATTGGTGACATCAGGTCTGGCTCCAACTGGGTACATAGTTCCTGGATAGTGGCACGGTCAAACCTGTAGGTGATGAGTAAATGTCGCTCCTCCATTGTCAACAGGTCCACCAGCGGTCGGTACACCAGAGGATTCCGCCATCTTCTCAATTGTCCCAGCTGACGGTGCCTAGGAAGGACAACAGCGACCACAGAGTCAACAAATTTCCAGGTATGTACCCACAGATACACAGAACACGACACCAAACACAAAACCATTCCTGTATGTGTGTTGAGTGTAGGCCTAGCTATGTGTGACGCAGAAGTAAATGAAGCCATGTGGGCCCCTGAAATGGCGGCTGCCTGACCTCTAAACTGGGACAATGGTATTGTGAGGTAACTGCGCTGGCGTTGCACACCGTCGCGGTAGGCGGTGGTAGACCGCGGCGCAATGCAGCATTGGTTAACATTGGACCCTATGGGTCCCAGGAGCCAATGAACAAGTGCGCCGGCGTTGATGTTACGTCACCGCCGCGGACGTCACCGCCATTTTCTATCTATTCAATCACTCGATACCTGACCTTCGACAGGAGACGACCTTTACTGCAAGTGCTGCTGTGACCTCGGTCTGGAAGCGACGATGGCTGCTGCGTCTGGGGAAAGGGCCCCTGCCTTCACTGCTCAGGAGTTGGAGAAACTAGTAGACGGGGTCCTCCCCCAGTTCACGCTACTCTACGGTCCTCCAGACCAACAGGTAAGTACACAGGGAGCACGTTGTATGGGCTAGGCCTGGGTGGAGAGGGCTGGTTGTAAGAGGGAAGGGGGCAGAGTTCAGGGAACATGAATGCATGTCCCACATGGCAAGGCTAGGGAGGGGGGACACTTACATCGACGGTGCAGTTGGTAATGACTTCTCTTCTTCCCTTGTGCATGTCATGTAGGTCAGCGGCCACCAGAAGAAGGACATTTGGCGTGCCATCGCCAAGGAAGTCCGGACCCTGGGGGCCCACCAGAGACGGGGCACCCACTGCCGGAAAAGATGGGAGGACATTCGCCGCTGTAGCAAGAAGACGGAGGAGGCTCAGCTGGGGATGGCCTCCCAATGTGGGAGGGGTGCCCGTCGCACCATGACCCCCTGATGTTCCGGATCCTGGCAGTGGCCTACCCGGAGTTGGATGGGCGCTTGAGGGCATCACAGCAGACACAAGGGGGTGAGTACACTATCATTCTGGGGACTTTGCGCGCAGTTGAGGGGTCTAGGTGTGGGAGGAGGGCTGTGGGTTTCCCTAGGCCATGGCAACTTCCATAGGCTAGGCCCCTCCGTAATGCAGGCCATGTGGCACTCCACCCCACCGCAGTAGAGTGCCAAGTACCGGTATACATGCCCCTGTGGCATCCATGTGTGCAGATGTCCACCATAGCCATGTAGTCCAGATCCCAGGAATTGCATCTGTAGAGGCCAGGAGCACGGCGTAGTGCAGGGGGCTGCTGTGTCTGTATTGTCTGCCAACGGTAGCGGTATGCCATGCACTCAACCTCTATTTCTTCTGTCGCCCCCCCACCCCTTTTTCTGCTCTCCCTGTTCTTTTGTGCATCAGCATCATCAGACGGAGGTACAGTGGCACCGGAGCACGAGGGAGCTGCATCCCACATGGCCATGGAGGGCCACACCACGGACTCAGAATGCACCAGTGGGACGGAGGGCGAGGGGAGCTTCACGTCGGCCACCGGATCACCAACCAGTGACACGGACTCGTGCGCCGATGGGAGCTCCCTTGTGGTGGTGGCACCATCTGTGCCCCCGCTTCTACAGGTACAGCCGCCACCTCCCCTACCAGCACCGCCCTCCCAGCAGCCCCTCAGCGTTCGCCCCGTGCCCGCTCACCCAGGAGGGTGGGCATCACCTTCGCCCCAGGCACCTCAGGCCCTGCCCCAGTCACCCCTGCTGCCCTCAGTGAGGAGGCCATTGACCCCCTCAGGTCACTCACTGTTGGGCAGTCTACCATTGTGAATGCCATCCAGGGTGTAGAAAGGCAGTTGCAATACTATAATGCATTCCTGGAGGGCATTCATTCTGGTCAGGCTGCCCTTCAGCGAACCCTGCAATCTCTGGCCTCAGCACTGATGGCAGCCATTGTCCCTGTCTCCAGCCTCCCCCTTCCAACTTCCTCCACCCAGACCCAATCCCCTGTACCCCAGCCTGTCCCAAGCACACCATCAGACAATCATGCATACACCTCAACACCCAAAAGTAGCTCAGGCAAACATATGCACCACACAACCCACAGGCACACACACAAGCATCACCCACATGCAGACACAGCAACATCCACTGCCTCCACTGTGTCCCCCTCCTCGTCGTCTGCCTCCTCCCTCCCAGTCTCGTCTACACTCTCACCTGCATGCACTACATCTACAGGCACCAGGACTCACACCACAACACCAAGCACCACACCCCACTCACCTGAACTCACAACCCCCACTCCCATTTACACGTCCCCTGTGTCCTCTCCCAGTGTGTCTGTGACGCCCCCTCCCAAAGTACACAAACGCAGGCACCCACACACCCAACATCCATCCACCTCACGACAGCCTCCAGTACCTGCACCTGCACCCAAAACACCTAAAGTGACACCTCCCACAACCACCTCCTCTTCCTCCACTCCCAGACCCCCTCCAGTTACCCATTCCAGTGTTCGTCAGAAACTGTCCCTCTGCAAAGTTGACCTTTTTGCCCCCACCCCCTCCCTCCAATTCATCAGTCTCGTCGTAGCGCCTCAGCCAAAAAGCCTCCAGTACCAGTGGTGCATGTTCAAGGTGTGTGGAGTGCACCGGCCACCAGGGCAGGCAGTGTGACACGGAGCCAAGGCACTGTCAGTCCACCCCCTGTAAAGGCTCTGACGTTGGAAAGTGGCCGACGGGACTGGCTGAAGACTCCTGGAGGCAAAACAACTCACAGGGGTCCCAGGGGGATTGCAGAGTCAGCTGTGACTCCTCCAAAGGTCGGGAAGGGCCAGAAGAAGTCTGCACAGCCTGGTGTGAGCATCACGTCGGAGAAGGGCGGCATCCTTCCCGGCGGCCGGGACGCCACCGCCAGAACCGTCATCACTGGTCAGGAGACCACCGCCATAGGCATTGCCCAGGACGGCCCAAGTATCATCACTGGTCAGGAGACCACCGCCAGAGTCATTGCCCAGGAGGGCCCAAGTATTGTCACTGGTCAGGAGACCACCGCCAGAGTCATTGCCCAGGAGGGCCCAAGTATCGTCACTGGTCAGGAGACCACCGCCAGAGTCATTGCCCAGGAGGGCCCCGGCAGCCACAGCCCGCTGGGCAATGAGGGACCGTCATGCCACACACCAATGCCCAGTCCAGAGACCGCCATGGCAAAGCACCGCTGAACAGTCCAGAGACCGCCATGGCAAAGCACCACTGAACATTCCAGAGACCGACATGGCAAAGCACCGCTGAACAGTCCAGAGACCGCCATGGCAAAGCACCGCTGAACAGTCCAGAGACCACCATGGCAAAGCACCGCTGAACAGTCCAGAGACCGCCATGACAAATCACCGCTGAACAGGGCATGCACTGCTGAACAGGGCAAGCACCGCTGAACAGGGCATGCACCGCAGAAGAAGGAAAAGACCGCCACATCAAGCATCGTTATCCCATGTGCAGCTGGGACTGTGACGGGACAGGAACTGTCACGGGGAGACTAATCAAGTCTGGGCACCATTCCCCCTCCAGAACCAGTGGAGAGATCCATCCACTACCTCTGTCCTTCACAGGATGAAGCACTCTGGGCACCAGTCCCCCTCCAGAACCAGTGGAGAGATCCATCCACTACCTCTGTCCTTCACAGGATGAAGCACTCTGGGCACCAGTCCCCCTCCAAAACCATTGGAGACATGCATCCACTACCTCAGTCCTTCACAGGATGAAGCACTCTGGGCACCAGTCCCCCTCCAAAACCAGTGGAAACATGCATCCACTACCTCAGTCCTCCACAGGATGAAGCACTCTGGGCACCAGTCCCCCTCCAGAACCAGTGGAGGCTGTTATGTACTTGTGAGACTGTGGCTTTGCACTCCCCAGGATGGAACAGTGGGCAAACCACCCACTGTAGAGACTTGAGAGACTGTGGCTTTGCACTCCCCAGGATGGAACAGTGGGCAAACCACCCACTGTAGAGACTTGAGAGACTGTGGCTTTGCACTCCCCAGGATGTAACAGTGGGCAAACCACCCACTGTTATCCACTTGAGAGACTGTGGCTTTGCACTCCCCAGGATGGAACAGTGGGCAAACCAACCATTGTAGAGACTTGTGAGACTGTGGCTTTGCACTCCCCAGGATACATCAATGGGCATGGAGCCCCGTCGTGGATGTGGCGTGGTGCTGTAATCCGGCTGAGGTGCCCCTCCTTCCCTTCTCCCTGAGGTGCCTGTTGTTTTTCTCTCTGATGCCCCGGCAGTGTTCTCTCCGTTTGTGGACAGGTATCTTCTGTGGGCCTTGCCCATGCATTTTTGGCCTAGTGGTGCACGGACATTGAGTTGTGCATATCTGCACTGCTTCTCGTACTGTATATACCTTTGTATGAGTTTATATATATCTGTATATAATTGACACATGTATATTGATACATTACAATGTTTGAACTGATTTCGTTTTGTCTTTGCATTCTTCCGGGGGGGTTGGGGGTTGTTACTGTGATGTTTGTAATTGCATTGGTGTCTGTGTTGTAATATGCGAGGGTGGGGGTGGGGGTGTTGCGTGAGTGTCCCCCTGACTTTTGCCTCCCCCGTCCCCTATGTCGTAGGTGCAGTACTCACCGTTGTCTTCGCCGCCGCCGGTGCTGGTCTTCGTAGATGAGTAGGAAGAGAAGGGCAGGTAGGATTTGTAATTCCGGCTCCATGGTGTCCTCCTTCCTCGTGGGATGTGTTAAGGTGAGCGTTTTCCCATTGCAAAAGCTGTTTCCGCCGTGTTTTTATCCACGGTGAATCCGCCCCGGAAAAGGTGGCGGATTGGCGGGTTGTGATACTATGGGTGGTACATTGTCTTCCGCCTTTCTGTTGGCGGTGACCGCCACGCTGCTTTTCTGTACCGCCGTGGCTGTCAGAGTGTTAAAGTGGCTGTCTTTGTTGGCGGTTTCCGCCACGGTCACAATTCCCTTTTTTTGTCCGCCGGCCTGTTTGCGGTATTACCGCACCTTTAACTCCACCCGCCAGGGTTGTAATGACCCCCTAAGTGCGGATGGGGTGTGAAGAAAAGTGGTGAGGAACGTTTGTTGCCTTTCTGGCAAGTAAGAGATGAATTGGCGGTCATTGAACATCTTCTAGTAAGAGGTAGTAAGTTAATTCCTCCCCATTCTTTGAGAAACAATTGGTGGCTCATGCTCACGCTAGCCATATGGGTGTTTCCATAACCAAAGAAAGATTAAAGAGTACATATTGGTGGCCCGCCATGGACACTATGGTGGAGAGAGAGGTAAGAGATTGTCATATGTGTGCCCAATCAGATAAGGTTTTAAAGTGCAGGGTTCAACCTATGGTGATAAGAGAGGACTCCTTAGGACCATGGGTGGATGTGGCGTTAGATATCCTCGGTCCAGCGAGATTAGGTTCAGTAGACAGGTATGAGTTTCTATTGATATGTATTCCAGATGGCCAGAAATAAAGATTGTGGGTTCGGTAGAGTCTAGAGATGTAATTGCCTTTCGTGGGGAACTTTTTGAGAGGGAAGGGTTTCCTTCTTCAATTCTTGCTGATAATGGTGTCCAATTTACATCGAAGATTATGGAATCCTTTTTGAAACATAGAGGGATTAAACACAAAAGGGCGGCCTTGTACCATCCTGAATTGAATGGTGTAGTAGAATGCTTCATTAAAGTGCTTAAAGAAAGTATACAACTGGCACAAACACAAGGAATTAAGTGGGAGAATGATATTTAAAAAAAGGTGCGTGAATATCGCCCAACTCCACACTCTTCCACAGGGGTGGCACCCTTTCGCCTGTTTAAGGGAAGATTACCCTGCCATGAAGTGGCTCCTGGATGGGTACAAGAAAAACAATTGAGTATTGATCCTCTTGTTAGTGATGTGAATGGATGGAGGAACAAGGAACAGAGTAAGAAAATTCAGAGGAAAGAATGGTATGATGTACGCAAAAGTGTAAAAGAAACAAGGATAAAAGTCGTGATTGGGTAAATATAGGATCTCCAAGATGTGAAAAAGGACCTACCAAATTTATAGGTCCATTTGAAGTAATAAAACTTTTTAAAAATGCAGTAAAAACGAATGATCATAAGATATGGAACTTAAACAGAGTAGCAAAATGTGGTACCAGAGTGTCAGGTGAGACAAGTGAACCTGCTACTCCTGATGGTGGGTCTAGTATTAATTCTGATTCAGCTAAGAATTTGTGTTCCAGGCCTAAAAGATTGATAAGGAGGCCAGAGAGACTACAAGACTATGTATAATTTGTTCATGTTAATTTATGAGTTTGTTTAACTATGGAGCTATGAAAATATTCTAATTTCATTTGATTGTTTTGAAGTTTGGAATGGAAGGGAGGTGATGTGGTATTGTACATTAACTTATGTAATCATTTGCTAATAAGTTGTTCTGTTACTATTTACTATTAAGATGTTCTGTTACTATAGGAGCCACTCATACGCGTGAGCAAGACAATTCTTAGAATATTGAATGCAAGGGATCAAGGGAGGTTCCTTCAGGGGCAGTTGGCTTTGAATGTCTTGCTGACAGGATGAGGCTTCTAGACGTTGTATTCATTCTTCAATAAACCAGGCTTATTATACTACACAAGAAGAGACTGTTCATGTGTTACCTCACCCCCATAAACACAGCATCAAAGGAACCCTCAGAGATCTTGTATAGTCTCTGTATTATATTGTAAATGTAACATTATTTTTTCTCCCCAGGACCCCCTGCGGTACAAGCGACTCCTGTGGTAATGACCCAGAATGTGGTAGGGGACATTAAAAAAACGATGCGCAAAAGGAAATCTCCAGTGTCTAAGGAAGGTCTGCCTATAAAGAAAGGTCCCTCACATCAGGTGAGTTTTTAGAAAGTGTAGAGCCAGGTGTATTCAATCCTTAGTGTGTCTCAAACCTCTTTTACCCCCAAGATATAGTCGCTATAGCAACACCTAATACGTATTTTGTTATCTTTCCATCCTAGAGTCAGCACAAAAGAGTTCTGGAAGAATCGCCATCAGACTATGCTGACTGCATTATCTTGAAAGGACAGCAACATGACCCTTCAAAACCCCATGGCACCAGCCGCGTCCATGAACACTGCAGTACACAAGGACAAACTGTACATCAGCTCTACAGACAGCGGTCATGGCCCAGGAACAGCTCTTAACTACACCGCATCAACAATAATAAAGGCTGTGCCCAGTACCGCAAACACTTCTACATTAACCAACTGTGTACAAGGGTTTGGACAATGTTACAGCCTAACGCTTACAGCCATAGACACACACCATCCTGTACCATGTAAAACCTCTGGCGGGGACCATAATCAGTGCAATAAACCTAAAATAAATCAGTTGTCCTTAAAGAACCTCAAAAAGAAGCTGCATACCCCTGAGCTACAAGCCATGCCTCTAGACCTGTCTTTTAAAAATGTTGTTAAGGCTCAGGCTGTTCCACATAGCCTTCCGTGCTCTAAATGTTCAATGCTTGAGGAGTTTAATATAGTCGGGTCTGTCATTGCCCTAGTACCGCCAGCCTGTATACGTAGCCCTCCCAATTTACATGACACACGCATGGAAACAGATAGCCCCACAGAGAATCCATATTCTGGGTGTATAGGACTTCTAGAGGTACTAGCAGGTCTGGTAGAGAGTTCTGAAGCCAGAGCAATGCCCTGCAACCCTTCTAATGTACCCGACAGGTTGCAATCACCAGTGTCTCAATCACCCACACCCAGCCACAGCGCTTCATAAGCATCAGAGGCCTTGAGTTACTATGACCAACAGTTAACTTTCCCATGTCTGATGTTACCAATTACACCCACTGGGGCGTACGACCCCACCAGCCCGGCACCAAGTGCCTGCGCATAGTGGTCTTCACCATCTTCCTCAATATACCTTGATAGCAGTATAGGATGTAGCGGTTCACAAAATGCAGAGTTTTGGAACACCAGCTTGCGATGATCAGGCCTCCCAAGCACCGGGGTGTTCACACTGGGGCCCTGTTCTTTTGACCCGTCCCAACCTGCCCATTCAAAAAGGGCTTATTGCAGTTATACAATGATAAGCCCTTGGGGTGGTTGTGGGTAACACACAGCACACAGCTAATGACACATGCAACGAAACAAAATGTGGTGCCCTGACCCCCAACAGGGTTTTGGATACATACCTGAAAGAAATACATCAGGCCGTTAGGAAACTAAAATCCAGCCTGAAGATCAAGACCTCAAAACTGGGGAAGTCTGGGGTCGATACTGGGCCCTCCAGATCAGCCCAGAGAGCGTTAATCCTATGGTTAGCAAGGTGTAGAAGGGAGGTGGTCGTAGCTTGTGAATCAGCCATGGCAGACATAGACAATATATTGGTGTGACTAGGCAACCAAGTACCCCTAAGGAGTGCACTATCTGCTTTTTGTAGAAAGCGTGTCCATAGGTCTAAATATAAAAGGAAGACCCAAGATGTACTCAGTAAAGCTCTACGTGTTTTACGAGCGTCCAAAACCAAAAAGCTGCTAGAGCCAACCCCCAACTGTTTAAAACTCCTAAAAGCAGCACCCTCATCACCTAAACACTCCCCATAAGGCCTAAAAATATAAAGTTAGGAGAGAATATAGGCATTTTAAGGGCCCCAAGGGGTAAAGTTCAGAGCCGGCTCAACCCCAAACATCTTGAAGGACCCCTACCCGTGTTAGGTGAAATGGCAAGGACACCTCCTGTAAATACACCAACTATTGTTCAAATAGGCTGTGGTCGGTTGCCTAAAAAGAGCTGGGCTTGTAGGAAATAGAAGTGGGCTAGTACTACTAGAAACCGTAAGCTTTCAATAAGAAAGTTAAAGAAAGCCAGGCTCAGCGTTACAAGCTGACATAAAAATACTCCACCAACGATCTGTAGTCAACTAACTCGGAATGATACCGCCGGGAACCCTCCATCCTGTGTTTATAGAAAGTGTCAGAAAGTATAGTCGTACTGTAGAAAGGTTTTATGGTACAGAGCGCTATGAGGAGTTTAGTTTTGTTACCCTAGACCATCTAAACTCCTACAATCAGGGTGTTATAGCTATACACCAGGCAGTACAACTGCTCATAGAACGATTGTTACACAATGTGGGGCCTAACAATTTCTTCCAGCTACGTTTTCAGGGGCAGGGTCTCAACAGTCCTCTGTTTACCAGACGGTCGTCCCGAGATGTGTTTGATGTTGTGAAGTTTCTAGAAAACCTATCTAAGCTTTTACAGAGCAAGGCTGAATTACTGGCGTAGAGGACCTTTAGAATCATCGCCCTCGTAGTTAGGGGTCATGAGGGTGGTGCTTCCGGAACCTTAAAGAGCATCATGCACAGTAGAATCATTGGCAAGAAATATCGATGGTTGCTTGACTTTAACACTGGAGCTACCAATATGTGCCTGGCTGCAAGCATCGCAGGGTTGTTGGTGGACCGAGCTACCCCAGACTGCGGCGGCAGCCCACGAGGCACTTCAACTACCACCTGTCAGACTGATAGGTTTTGGGGACCTAGGCCTTTTTGATCACCATTTTGCCATTACGGTAAAAGTTCTGTACCACAGTGATTCTTGGAAGTACTTCACAACCGATGAGCATGTGAAAAACAAGACTGTTTATGTGCTACATGACGAAAACCACTTTGAGGGTATCTTGAACCTGAAGGGTTTTCCAGGAGCAAAGTACGTCTGTCAGCATTGCGACCACATATACAACAACCGGACCAGAAACCGGTGTGAATTGCACTGTAAAATGTGTCAGAGGGACGGGTGCGTCAATGACGATGCTCAGAAGGTGAACTGCTCAACGTGTAAGATGTTTTGTCGGTCGCAAGACTGCTTGAATATCCAAATCAGGCTCACAGAGTGCGTCCGTAAATCAGACTGTCAAGCTTGCGGGCGCTACAAGGCCACCAACCACGATTGTCAAGGTATGCAATGTCCCAGGTGTAAAGTGTATTTTATAGCCAAAACAGCACAAGAGTGTTCGAAGGCTTCCCCCAGAAAAAAACAGAAGACTATATTGTATTCGATATGTATGCAGGAGACTGGTGTGTACCAGCCTAACTACATTTACGCCCATCATCTAACAGCCAATGAAAATTGGGAGTTTGAAGGCCCGTCGTGTGTGAACAATTTCCTCAACACTTTGATTCATCCGAAATTCTACGAGTATACAATGCTGGCTCAATCAATCAATCAATCAAGTAATTTAGAAAGCTCGCTACTCACCCATCGGGGTCTCAAGGCGCGGGGGAGCTACTGATCAAATAGCAATGTCTTGAGGCGTTTCCTCAAGACATGAGGCGAATGTCAGGAGGTCCTGGGTCTGGCGTAGGTGGAGCGGTAGGGAGTTCCAGGTCTTGGCGGTGAGGTGAGAGAAGGATCTTCCTCCTCCGGCGGTGGTGCGGCGACTGCGGGGGACGGAGGTGAGGGCGAGGCTGGCAGAGCAGAAATGGCGGGTGGGAGTATGGAAGGTGAGTCTGTCATTGAGGTAG
Source organism: Pleurodeles waltl (assembly GCF_031143425.1). Lineage (NCBI taxonomy): Eukaryota > Metazoa > Chordata > Amphibia > Caudata > Salamandridae > Pleurodeles > Pleurodeles waltl. The sequence continues at coordinate 1,096,300,944 of NC_090437.1, forward strand.
GCCGGACCTGTGTTGTGTAGGGCTCACAACTCGTTCTTTATTCTCCGGGACCTAATTGAGGAAAAGCTGAACGTGGAGCTGATCACCCCGGGTTCCAAACTGATGCTGTTAATGTTTGTGCCTTTTGAAATTAGGTTCATAGACACCTTGAATTTTCTGCCCATGAAGTTGAGCAGGTTGCCAAAAGCCTTTGGTTTTGAAGGATGTAAAGGTTATTTCCCTCACTTTTTTTAACACATGGGCTAATCAGAATTACAGTGGTTCTGTGCCTCCACCCAACAGTTATGGCGTCGAGTACATGATGCTGTCTGAAAAAGAGAGCTTTCTACAATGGTACGATGAAAACCGTGAGAATCAGTTTCATTTTCAAACAAAGTTGAAAGCTTACTGTGAGGCTGATGTAATGATCTTGAGAACCTTTTCAGAGACGTTGTGGTGGAGATGACGAAACAGACCAGGATTATCAAAACCAAATCCCTTTAGAGGAAAGAAATTGTGGAATACCTAGACCCATTTATGAACATTACTCTGGCTTCCGTGAGCATGTCTATTTTTCAGCACATGTTTTTAAAACCTGAAACCATAGCTCTAGTACCACCTGACCTCTGTAACGGTAAAAATAAACTTTACTCCACCCCTTTTATTCAGTGGCTCATGTACGTCTCAGAGAAAGAGAACATCTTCATTCAACACGCGCTGCAGGGCAGTGAATACTGCTTGGGCTGCTCCTACCTAGATGGTTATGTGTTCATTAATGGGGCACCAACAGCCTTTGAATTCAATAGTTGCTTTTACCATGGGTGTCCACATTGTTGCAAACCCCACAAGTTTAATAGACTGCAGGGCGCCATGTTTGAACATCTGCATATTCGTACTCTGGCAAAGTCGCAGTTTATTGAAAATAACAGCTGTGTTCTGAGAACCCTCTGAGAACACGAGTGGTTAGACGAGCTAACAAATGATGCGTAACTTGCCGTTTTCATTAAGAGCCGGCAGTTACCAGCATCGTTGGAACCCTGCGACTCTTTATTCGGCGGTCGTACAAAATCTGTTTGTGAACAAGATGAAGTTGGGCCCTATGGGGCATCCTAGGATCATATATAGGAACTTAGACGAGTACTTTGTCTTCCTAAGTATAAAATCCACCCTCTGTGGAAGGTTTACTTCCCGGTGCTTCCATACAGAGTCGACAGCAAGCTGATGTTCCTCCTATGTCGAACATGCGCTGAAAGTAAACAGACTAGCGAATGTAGACATAGTGATGAGCAAAGGCTGCTGGAGGGTACATGGTGTATCATCGAGGTGCGGACAGTTCTCGAGAAAGGGTACCGCCTTGGTAAAATACTGGAAATTTGACACTTTCCGCACACCACAACCCCACTCTTTTCTGAGTACATCAACTTGTTTCTCAGAGAAAAACAGGCGGCATCAGGGTATCCCGACTGGTGCATCGATGAGCCTGCAAAGCAAAAGTACATCGCTGATTACCAAGCTCACGTGGGAATTACGCTGAGACCTGAGTTCATTAACGTTGACCCCCCCAGACACCAGTTAGCTAAGCTCTGTCTCAGTTCCTTGTGGGAAAAATTCACACAGCATACCAATTTGTCGAACACATCCATTGTCACAGATCCAGACAATCTTTTTAAGTATCTATTTGTGCTGTCTTACGACGTGTCCAGTTGTGAATTGTTTGACAATGAGACGACCATTCTATGCTCGAAATACACCAAAGAGCACCCCACAATATGTAACAATATAAACAACTTCATAGTGTGCTTCACAACCGCTCACGCTAGTCTGGAACTTTACAGGTTGTTGGATAAGCTTCAGGATCGTTGTTTGTACCACAACATTTTGTGAATATAGAGGGTGATGAAGATCCTCCACTAGGTGATTATCTAAGGGATTTGACCAGCGAGCTTGAGTAGGATGAGTACATACTTGAATAAACCTCCTCCGGACCAAAAACCTATAGCTACAAAACCTCCAACAACAAGGTTTGCATGAAAGTCAAAGGTATCACTTTAAACGTCATACGATAAAAAATAAAAAAATTGACAGTCTGAAGGGTCTGGTGCACGACTACTACACATTGAGCATTTGCGAAAATAACAAAGCAATAGTTGTAAATAACCCTAGCATAGTCAGGTCCCAAAAAAAGTGGGAAATTACAACACAACCATTTCATAAAACCCTACAAGTGGTGTTTGATAAACGGGTCCTGACCGAGGACTACAACACCCTGCCTTATGGTTATTAAAAGACATTAGAGGGGCGAACCCCAACCACTATGGTCACTGTTAGAAAATGCTCCCGGTGTTTTATCTCAGACCCCTAACTACATTGTGTGGTCGATCTCAAGCGCGAAGGCAGGGACCACCCCGAGATCGAGAGGGCTTTTACTCAATATTCACATCATCGTAATCATCGTAATCTGAGCATATGCTACAACGTGCAGAACTTGTTTTACAAGGGTAAGAGCAGTTGTTCTATTATTCTCAATGCCTCATACCTGGTCTTATTTAAAAACCCTGCGAAAAGCTTCAGATATCAATTATAGCTAATCAGATGTACCTAGAAAGCACGCAGTTTTAATAGAAGCATATAACGAAGCGACTGCAAAACCCCACAGCTACTTACTGGTAGATTTAAAACCCAACACTCTAGAAAATTACAGACTACGCTCCCGTATTTTCACACCTGAGTTTTCCCATCGCTTACACACCTAAAGCAATCCCCAAAGCCTATAAAAAGACCCATTAAAAGGACTTTTATAACATTTACACTCTAAGCCCTGTAATATACGGTCACTACAATGTCGGCGTGGCTACGACGTCATTTAGAAATCCTAAAAATGTTGGTCACAGCCAGCCCTCTGAAAATAAAGGCTATCCTGTGCACTGTTTAGTGGTGGCCATTTCAGAAATAACCCTAAATACCCTAAAAGGTAATGTTCTGATATCAACTAGCCAGTTCTGATTGCTGAAGAAGAAGCACCACATTATTAAGAAGCTCAGCAATAAAAGGGTGACCCTCCTTTCTAATAAGAAACTGGTCAAACAATCTGGAGGTTTTATAGGTGAGCTTCTGGGTATAGCTATACCCCTAATTACAGGTCTCCTGTCGGGGACCAGATGCAGTATGCCCCAAAAATGTACCTTGTGCCTCGCCAGCAGCTGGAACAGTTGGGCCCTTCTACACCGACGTCTGGGACATAGGCAGAAACGAGACGCAGCATCTCGATGCTGAGATCAAAGTCATAAAGCCATTTTGAACCAAACTGATTTAAAACCACACAACAAAGCGGGGCTTTACTCAGGAGCATTCAAAACATTTTACAGTATGACAAACAATTAACCGCTAAAAAACAAATTGACTCTGTATACCCCAGACACTGAAAAGCCGCCAGCAGACACGGTAGTGCCCCAAGAACCAGGACCTCCGACCCCCATGGACGCCTTTGTCAAAGACCTTTTAAAAATATAACTCAGAGGTATAGAGGGGGGCGCAAATGCTGCTCAGTATAATGACTGCTACTAAAGATCTGACCTCTTGGAATGACCGGACTGAATTTGTTGACAAGGGACAACCGATTGCTGGATCACACATGTACCATCTGGTCAGAGGTCTCACGTACAGTAAAACACTATCGACACAAAACGCCCCTAGAGGATGGGAGCAGTTCCTAAGCACAGCTGCAGAACTCAACATTCCCTCCACGATCGTCGGTAACGCTGACCACTAGCGAAGGCTTGAAAGTTTGAAAGATTCAATCCCTGGTGTTTTTACCATGAGTCCCTCCGTACTGACATCGCCTTTCTTTCCTCCGCTAACACAGTCTAGGAGCAGCAACACTCTACATATGGAGCCTAAAAAGAGACTATTCAAAATGAACACATGATTATTGCTCTAATGTAATCATGACATTTGAACCGTTGTACAGTTTTGTTAAAAAGTTCACGTCTTGAAAGATTTATGCTTCATTTATTTCATTACCCACATACATGTTTGTGCTGAAAACTATTTATAATAAACACTTTTAACTTTTCAACAGTCGTCAGTCATCTTTTTTTTTAATGGTTTTAAAATGTGTGGTAGGTGAAAAAATGCATAGTCTGACTTTGTGTTTAAAATGTTTTTATTGTGGACAACCATCAGTACAAACAGAGGCGTTACAAGGCCTTACGCTTTCGACAAACACTGTATTCTGTTTTAACAACGCTCAACATAGTCCTTGTGTTTTCATTCTCATATTTCATAACAATACCATTGTTGTTTACTAGAACGTCATACCCTCAGACATTTTACTAATAAAATATATACAATGTACCCCGCATGTGATGGTTAGAGAATCATGTACACGCAGCTTGTTATACTCAACCGTGGGCGATGCTTTTTTTTTTTTACATATTTGAATATCGGTTTGTATAAATGTTATGCCCGGAAAATCCACTAAACTGTCAAACACTATAACCTTGACTACATCCAGAAACAGGGCCGCCCAATGTGTACCACCCTTGTAGTGCGGGTCGGTGTTTAAGTCTAGGGTGCGGGATCTTTCTGGGCCTATCTACCTCGGTAGCCCATCTCTAGGAAATACACCTAAAAAGTATTTCTTAGCGTATTTATGCCTGCTTAAGAAGTCATGTATCTGCACAGTGTCCATTTTATAATCTTTTAATGATAGTCAAACATAATCTGTAAAGTGTATTTCAGCTTTTAGATACCGTTTTTGATCAAGTTGTAGTGGTCATCGTCTTCCATGTCAGGAGTCAGATTGAACGCAAAGAGTGTGTAGCCGGCCCCATACCCCTTTCTTGAAACAACGACTCCTAAATCCTGCAGATGTTTCCCCATTATCGAGACCAGACCGAGATATTCCCTGACAAAATTGGATGTTCCAAAACTCAGGGTGAATGGTTTTGCGGGGATAACAGCTACCTCGTGGACCAAAGCGGCGTAGTTGGTGTCGTAGTATTTGAAGTTGAAAGGGTTAGAGGTATAGAGCCCACTAAAAGCTGTATTGTCCACAAACCCTATGATCATGAGTTTCGGGAGTTGCCCCAGAAATAGATTTTTCTGCTGTGTTAATCTAGTACCGGCTGGATTCTGAATATCGTCAGAGCCAACAATTCCAATGGCATACTTGGCATTCAACTGGTTGTAAAGCTTCAGCGTGGGCCAGTCTGACGCTCGTTGACACTTTCACTCTCTTTACAAACAGGCTCGTGGACAATATAACCAGTTTATACTGCTCCCCATCTCCGCTGATGAGACAGAATGCGTCCTTGTTGTGGTTGAGTTTGATCTTAAGATCTATACCGTTGACGAGAAGCTTATCTTGGAAGATAAGGTCTGAATGTTTGGGCCCCAAGACGTCAAACTCTCTACTGCAGGTGGCGAAGCTAGCTCTTTTTTTAAAACCATTGTTTCCCCTTCCAAAGCCGTGTCCTCAAAATGCGCTTGAGTATCTTTGTAGAAGAGCCCTGCTGAAAGCTGTATCCAGGGCTTTGTGACTTTAATTTAGAATACTCTCTCTATAGGCCCTGTAGGCGTTCATGTTATCACTTTGCATGATAAGTTGATCGCCCAGGTTATTGTCCACTTTATTAAACATGATTGCAAACTTCGAAAGAAGCCCACCAATCTGGCCCCGTACATAACAAGGGCCCCTTGAAAGTAGGGCGGCGGCCCTCCATAGCTGGCCTGAACTCTATAATAGGCCCTGTATATAGAGGGATCCCCATATGTTTTCATGTTGACCATCGCAAGTGCCTAAAAGTCACCGTCGTGGCCTTAAATGAAGCTTAACAATAACTTTACCATATTTAAAGGCCACCGGATCTGACTGATCATTGTAGACCATAATGGTTATAGTGTCAAAATGTTTTTGGGAAATTGCCACGTAGTCGAGTTTGTGATTTTGTATATTAACCATTGTGTTATTTTCTCCCTTCACCGGGACCCATCTCAACAACGGCGAATAACTATCCCCTACCCTCTGAGGTTCTACGATGTCGCTATACACGTAAATTGTATAAAATCCACCATTAATATTGGGACATGTAGGGTCTTGATCCACCTGTCTTTTCACATGTTGTACGATGCCTAAAACCCTTTGTAATTTACCTGAACAATTAAACACTGTATCGAGCTCCGGGGCTTTAAGAAACACTTTTCTTCTAACGTTGTCTGCCACTAGATGAATATTCGTATATGTTTCAATGCTGCCTATAGATTTGTTGATGGTGTCGACCACCGAGGTAAGGGTTAGGTAATAGCCATGAGGAAATCCTGCGTGGATGCTCAAAGGTTCCTGCTCACGCTTTATATTTAACTTAGCCTCATGCTTTGTAAATGTAGTGCATGTTCTAGGGTACTGTATATCTGTTAGGGACACCTCCCAGGACCCTTTCAGGTCCACTGGTTTAGCCATTTTCACCGTATAATTAGAAATCTGATTGTCGGGGACAGTAGCGTAATATAAAAAGGTGAGGTCTCCATCTCGGCGCTTACAATGCAACCTCACACCCCGTGCAGCGAGCTTTCCAAAACCCAAATGTTATATTTCTCGGGCCTTCCCCGTCACTTGACCAGCGCCTGTCTCTTAGCTCTGCTGCCTTTCCTTTTCATAACCTTTTCAACCCTGTACACCTTGTTCAGATCGTAGGGCACCTTTTGTAACTCTTCTTTGTGAAAGACACCCGTTTTCTTTTCCCTATCATAGTCCTTCAACTTGTAAATATATACCCCTTCTTTGAGCTCCAAACTTTCCACTATAAATATCGCGTCGCTAAATGTCTGTTGGTAGCCTTTGGTGAAGACGCTCTTCCACTTTGAAACCCTGACATGATCCCCTTCTTGTAAAACAGGTTTCTTGACCTTCGCCGCAAGACGCCTCCTGTACACAGTTCTCCACACCATTAACAAATTATCAGTCGTTACTGCCACAGGAGACATTTGGATGGTCCTATGGTAACTGGTGTTACAAACATCTATAAAAGCCTGTAGAACATCCACGTATCTGTAGGTAATGTTGGCTGTGAAATATCGCCACGTCTTTGATTTTAAAGTTCAGTTAAAACGCTCTACTACTGCTGCTTTTACCTCAGTGTGCGTTACAAAATGCTGAACAGCATGTTGCTTTAATAATTTCTGAAAAGGTTTGTTTAAAAATTATTTTCTAACGTTTGTTTGTAGTTTTTGAGGTACTCGACCTCTCACGAAGATTACTTTAAAGGCGGCGGTTACGTTGGTAGCATGTTTATCATTTAACCCTTCTGCAGAGGCGTACTTGGACAATATGTCTATGACTGTTAATATATACATAGCGCCATTGTTATGCTTTGCTAGATCTTGAAGACTGATTATGTCAGCCTGCCACTGGTAATTTACCTGCGCGCTAACAACTGTTGCCCTCCTCTTAAAACGTCTCCTGGCTGGTTTGTAGAGTGAATACGCCTCTTCCCCACTAACCAAGTCTTCACCCCTGATCGGTTTACAGATTAGTTTTCAACTCAAGTCCTTCTAAACAGAGCTTCAGTGCCTCCAAAGCTTCCAACCCCTAGTGTATCGTAAAAAAGCTTCCTTAAACCAGCCCCCATCATGCTGTCACACACCGCAACCATGAAATGAAAGATGTTTGTTTTGTGTAAGGTCATTTTATTAAACATGAAAAAAATAAAAGTGTGCCAGCACAACAGAAACACAGTGTACTTGACATTTCTCAGTACATAGCTTATAGCTGTCAATGCTGTAGGACACTGTGAGGCCTTTTGACTATGTAAACGTAGTATGACACATGTTACACATATTACACAGAGCCGTTCCTTTTACTAGGTCTCAGCGTCACAAGCTTTGACATTTTTATAGCTATACTCTTAATAGCTCTAGAAATGACTTCCCGCTTCCCCCGCATATAACTCTGGATGCTCAGGATACTGACAGCATTCAACAGTACATACAGTTCTAGGTCGGACAATACAGAACCTTTATTTGCGAAATAATCTTCAGTCATGAGTTCCAAAGCACGGTGTAGTCCAGTCATGGGTGAAAGTCTTAACTCTTGCACACGGTCTTTGTATGCGCTCCAGTATTTATCCGTTGCGGGTAGAAGTTCGTAGATACACCAGTTGGCGATACACACAGGGCTGTCGCACTGCAGGGTAGCCAGAGGTTCCAAAATTTTCCGAAAACGCAGAGTCTCTGGGTGTATTTCATCTATTCTTTCTTTAATCAGCACATATATCAATTTCCTGATACAGATGTATCCTGGGTGATACTCATAGACATCTTGCACCGGGACACTCTGATTCTCGTCATAAAACTGAGTAAGTATGTAGTGTTAAATAAGACAGTTATGGTCTGCTATCCAAGACCTCTGGATTTTTTTTTTTAACAACTTTTGTGAGGCTAACAACCTCATTCTTCTATTTTCATAATAAATATCACACATTTGTCTTTCTATGACCCTTTCTATCAAGCTTTTGTCAAAGTATGTACACAGCCCTCACATACATTTGAGTTTTGAGCAGGGCTCAACAGCGTATCGGATCTCATTGACCGCTGCTGCCAAGACCTCAATCATATTGCCGTGGACAGCTTTCTTCACAGCTGATAACCCGTACACCACCCTTTATAACTTATATACCTGTTTGGGTCGAACCGGCTACAAATGTGTTGAATTATTCTTGCAGTGTACGACTGGTATAGACAGTCGTGAGCCTTCTGCTGTGGCTCATTAATTTTATTCCCATAACACAGGTTATAACAGTCACGTTTAACATATATGTTCATAATGATCGCGCAAAACCTTTATCAGGCCATATGGCATCATAGGGTACACCTGGAGTTTCCTTTTCAAAATTGATGCTATTGTAGGTACAAACACATTTCTTATGCTGCTCTTTGTTCTGGCTCGTAATACTTTCAGACTGGCTCGAACAGCATAAGCAGTAAAAATTTACCTTGTTAACCTTTGGCATAGACCTTTCTAGAGTATCTCTTTCTGCAGTTGTTTTCTACGGTTCAAACAGAAAGCAAAAGACAAACTATTAGTTAAAATTATTATATCAGTGTATACACGACAATTTTCTATAGAGTTCTTACTAACCTCAGCATTTTTGCTACACTCAGCGGCTGCTCTGAAATCTTGTGAGTCGCATAGGTCCATTGGTGTATAAGCGGCTTTGGAGTTTACACTTGCCAGCTGTACTGCGAATGCCATTGGATCAGGGTCCTCCTGAATGTCCATGTCTTCATAGACTAGTGAATTTGGGGCTGCTATACCTTCTTCATCATCTTCAGTGTCAATTAAGTTGATTGCATCACTTAATTCATCTTTCGAGTCTTCGCTTCCGCTGCTGTCAACCTTAATAGGGGATATCAGTTGATGCAAATCCTTGAGGCTGAGCTTTTCAAGCTGCTGGTAAAGCTCCTCTTGAAAACTGGTGACGTCAGAACCCCCATCTTTAGGGGCAGGCTGTTGTGCATTCTCATCCAACATCGGAGGTGTTAGGGTCCGATAATATCTATTGATAGTGCTCTGGCCCCTGAGGAGGCGGCTTTTCTGGTGAGCAGATTGTATCTCTTCATATTGCCTTGACAACCTATTTCAGCAATGGTTCACTGTTTGGCAAGCTGCTCTAGCAGGCTCCTTATATGTATTCAATGGCTTAAAAAGGGCGTACCCCTCTACAGCACATAGCGGTCACATACTCGTCTTGATGGCTCTGATACGTTGAGGGGTTACACGTAATAGTAACCATATGATCTGACCTCTGCAGCATTTGCCCAGTCCCTCTTTTTTTATTAGCCAGCAGGGTGGAGGTTTGGCTTTACACTCCCAATGCTTCACCCTGGAGGAGGTCCCGAAGCAGCCACTTGGTCCTGAATGTCTGACATGTCCAGCCTTGTCCTCTTAGGCTCTGAAACAGGTTGCACACCATCAAGGTCCTCATTTTACACATCCCATAGACCTAAATACAGGGGCTAGGACCCTAACACGTGACCCCATGATGTCACAACCCAGGTGAAACACCTACACCTACGTCAGTGCCTACGTCAGCATGGGGCAGAGCACTCACATCATTGCCTATGTCATCACGTGTCAGGGGCACCTGTCAAATGCTTGATGGAAGGTATCCCCTTAAACTACTCCTGTGCTTTTGCAATAGAGGTAACAAATATTGGGCCTGATTCAGACCCTGGCGGCCGGTGACCGCCAGGGTCACCGGCCACGGGAGCACCGCCGACAGACCGGCGGTGCTCCAAAGGGCATTCTGACCGCGGCGGTTCTGCCGCGGCCAGAAAGGGTAAACCGGCGGTCTGCCGCCGGTTTACCGCTGCCCTTGGAATCCCCCATGGGGAATTCTGACACCCCCTACCGCCATCCTGTTCCTGGCAGTTCGCCCGCCAGGAACAGGATGGCGGTAGGGGGTGCCGCGGGGCCCCTGGGGGCCCCTGCCGTGCCCATGCCAATGGCATGGGCACGGCAGGGGCCCCCGTAAGAGGGCCCCACTGTGTATTTCAGTGTCTGCCTAGCAGACACTGAAATACGCGACGGGTGCAAACTGCACCCGTCGCACATGCCCACTCCGCCGGCTCCATTCGGAGCCGGCTTCCTCGTGGGGAGGGGTTTCCCGCTGGGCGGTCGCCCGCCAGCCCAGCGGGAAAGCCAGAATGGCCTCCGCGGTCTTTCGACCGCGGAGCGGCCATATGGCGGTTCCCTCCAGGCGGGCGGCAACCGCCGCCCGCCGGGGTCAAAATGACCCCCATTGTCTTGTAAAAGACATGAAGATTTACAAAAAAAAAAAAAATGCAATAATGACTGAGAGGATAACTCATCACACGGACTCAGCAGCCAACATATAGACCCCAGCCTGAATGGGGTCACTAACATTCGCTCATACACATTTTGTACATACAGCTGATATGGCACAATCTCCATTGATATTTAAGTCAAGCAATACTCCCTTACAGATGGCTTAATTAACTGTTGGCCTCCAGAAAAGACTGTCTATGAGTGACAAAACATTCCCGAACCCAGGCTTTATCCCTTTTTCGCAATTAACTCGGGATTATCAAACAAATGGAGGCAACCCAAAGATATCGTGGTATCCTTTATATACTTCAGCCGAGGGATTGAAAGACCATAGTCACTAGAAAGACAGTCATTAATGATTGCTCAATTGAGTTCCATTTCCTTATTAGCTCAAATTGAGCACCAGAGCACCAATGGGACTGCATTAATGCTATCTTGCACAGAATCTAAACCTAGTTCTATCTGGGAGTTAAAATGGGGTGTCAATGGAGGAGCACTTGACAACAGAAACAATTCTCATCCCTATACCGCACAGTCCCATACCAGAAGTCACAGTTGGAAGACATTTCCTTTAAGAAATTTCTAGAATAGTGCAATGAGTTTTTTTCCTGATGCTGGCAACAAGGAAAAAAGAGATTCCCACTGCCTGCAAAAAACTTGACATTCTGTCTCTAAGACATGGAAGCCAGGTGCAGGCATCATCAACAACCAACCCCATACATTGAAAAGAGCGCAAACTGCCCATTGCCCGTCCATCTATGCTCAGTGTATGGGTTTTGGTATATTTGGAGCCACATATCATTGTAAAAGACTGTGCCTAATTTGTGTCCAACTCTAGGCCCTTCATAAAGTTGACAAAACACGTAACCAACTGTTTTAATGCATTTGCTGTTTGGGATAGCAAAACCGCATCATCTGCATACAGAAAAGCGAGAAGAGCTCTACTTCCAAATTCGCAACACATCAGCTCCAGCAGAAGCAAAGGTACTCTCCAACTTATTAATATAAAGCAAAAATAATATTGGGGTAAGGACACACTCTTGCCGCACGCCACAAATGACTCTAAATGGAGACGTGCACTCACCATTCGGTCCATATCTAATTAAGGTGGTGAGATCCTGGTGGAGAAGGCATAAATAAGCAAACAGGCCCAGGTAAAGGCCCATAGACAAAAGAATTTCCGATAGCTTTGATCAATTAACACAATTAAATGTACATGTAAAATCCATAAATGCCAGATGGCTTGAGGTGCCCTTCACATATTTATATTTTGTAATGTGTGAATGTAAATTTAAGCACTGTTTGATTGTGCCCAGGACCTTTCTAAACCCATATTGCTCCTGGGAAAAAGCATTTTTTCCTGTGCCCAGAAAATCAATCACTCCAAGACAATTCTACCAATTATTTTGGAGGTGGAGTCGAACAAAGAAATAGGACCGTAACACCTAGGTTCAAGGACAGTTTCCTTTTTGAACATTGGTACCACTATAGATGTGCACCAAGAGGACAATGGCCCCACCTGGCAAACTAAATTGAAGACATTGGTAAGATTCGATGACCGAAACCTAGAGTCTCCTATGAACAAATCAACAAGGATCCTCATTTGGACCTGGGGCCTTGTTTGGAAGACTGTTGGAAATAGCCTTAAGTACTTCCCCTTCTGTAAATAGGAGGCTCACATTTAGTGGCAGATCTACAAGAACCTCTTTGGAAGTTATATTGTGGGTGCCGCAAATACCAGAAAAATGTTCACTCCAGGCATCATGGTAATAGGTAATCAACCTGGAACACCCACCGAAATGCCTGTGGTTACTTATTTTGGCAAGCAGCCACAAAAGCATCCCATTGGTAGTCTTTTAAATCAGCCTTCCTCTTTTTCCAAGCATAGAGCATTTGCCTTCCTACAAGCAGAAACTACTTCCCTATCCCTTTGGGTTTGCTTTGGAACTTTTTGTAAAATAATATTTGCTTTCTTACAATCTTTATTGAACCATGATCTTCTAGCTTCTAGTTGTAAGTTTCACCCCGAACCAAAAGGCATAAGCTTACCAGATCCATGCAAATGCAACACACCTGATTCATAATAAGGTAAGTTAGCACAGCCCCAGACCACTCTCCACCCATTGTCTCTGGTACTTAGTGCCTGGCAGGAACTGATGGCACTTAATCTCTGTAAGGGCACTAAATCTTATAGGACTATAGGGTTTTGGTCACTATGGATTGTAGGAACGTAATCAATAGTAGTCAAACACCCCCTCCCAATGAACGAGGGGATAGTGGAACTACTTGGAATAAGGACAACGCTCTCTAGGTCATATGACACAGGATTGAATATAGTTGACAAGTTCTCAAGTCCATGATCCCTAAGTCGATATTCTGACCAACAGGGTGAAATGGAGAAATCATTTGGGGAACTGATTACCCAATTTAGCATTAAAATCATCTGCCAGGAGAAGATTAATTAGCAATCCTGCATGCATATCCTTTTCTACTAAAGAACGAATTAAAGGAGATAAGTTCATGAGGGTCAAATTACTCCTAGTTGTAAAATCATAATTATAAAAATTCAACATTAGAACCCGAAATCTGGAGGCCCAATATAAAGCAAACATCTGAGTCCCTGCCATTTCAGTTATGATGGTGACAATGTTGCAACCAATGTTAACCTTAAACCTGGCAGCTAGACCCCCTTTTGCTTGTCCCACAGGAGAAAGAACAATGAGAAGTTCAAAACACATAAACCCATTGTTAGAAATGGGGTCTTTGGTTGGCAGTCAGGTTACCCCTGTCCAAACAAGGACCCTCACTCTAGTCAGGGTAAGTCACACACAATCCACATTATCCTGTGCCCACCCTATGGTAGCTTGGCACTGACCAGTCAGGCTTAACTTAGAAGGCAATGTGTAAAGTATTTGTGCAATAAATCATACAATAACACAATACAACACCACAAAAATACACTACACAGTGTTTAGAAAAAGATATAATATTTATCTGGATATTTGCTGTAAATATAGAGATATCACTGAAAAGTGATAAAAAGTGTCTTAAGTCTTTTGAGGCAAACAAAGTCCCTTTCAAGCACAAAGTACCTGGTTCGTGTGAAAAATCTCCGCAAAGTGCTGCAAAGGAGGAGAAGCGTGGAAACAAGGGGGTGTGCCTCGATTTCTCGGGCCACGCACAGGATGGCATTTCGTTTCCACGCAGGGATGGCTGTGCATCAATTTCTGGCACTCTGTCATGGATCCTCTTTGGGTTGAGGGGTTTTCAGAAGCCCCGGGGTCTGTGGGTGGAATCCTGGGCTTGCGGAGCGAAGTCAGAAGCGCTGCTTCGTTCCGGTGGGCGTTGCGTGGAAGTTTCTTCCGCACGACAGGCGCTGTGTCAATTTTCCCTCTGGAAGTTGAACTGCGTCATCCCAGGTCGGTTGTGCATCGATCCGGTGGGCCATGCGTCGAAGTTCCGGTCACATCGCAGGTTCCGTGTCAATCTTCTCCTTGCAAAGTCGTGCTGTGTTGTTCCGGTTCGGCGTGCAGTGAATTTCTCACCGCGGGGCAGGCTGTGCATCGGTTTTAGCAAGCTCTTCGTCTAATTTTTGACACACAATGAGTCCAGTTGCAAGAGAGAAGTCTTTTTGGTCCTGAGACTTCAGGGAACAGGAGGCAAGCTCTATTGAAGCCCTTGGAGAGCACTTCTTCACCTCAGCCAGAGAGCAGCAAGGTCAGCAGGGCAACAGCAAGGCAGCAGTCCATCACAGAAAGCAGTCAGGTGAGTCCTTTGGGCAGCCAGGCAGTTCTTCTTGGCAGGATGCAGGTTCTGGTTCCAGTTATCCTCTCCAAGAAGTGTCTGAGTTGGAAGGGTCAGAGGCCCTGTTTATATACCCAAATGTGCCTTTGAAGTGGGAGAGACTTTAAAGAGTGGCTTAGAAGTGCACCAGGTCCCCTTTCAGTTCAATCCTGTCTGCCAGGGTCCCAGTAGGGTGTGTAGCAGTCCTTTGTGTGAGAGCAGGCCCTCCACCCTCCCAGCCCAGGAAGACCCATTCAAAATGCAGATGTATGCAAGTGAGGCTGAGTATCCTGTGTTTGGGGTGTGTCTGAGTGAATGCACAAGGAGCTGTCAATTAAACCCAGCCAGACGTGGATTGTAAGGCACAGAAAGATGTAAGTGCAGATAAACGCTCACTTTCTAAAAATGACATTTCTTAAATAGTAATAAGAAATCCAACTTCACCGGTCAACAGGATTTTATGTCACCATTCTGGCCATCCTAAATATGACCTTCCTACTCCTTTCAGATCAGCAGCTACCACTCAAACAATGTATGAGGGCAGCCCCAATGTTAGCCTATGAAGGAAGCAGGCCTCACAGCAGTGTAAAAGCACATTTGGGAGTTTTACGCTACCAGGACATGTAAACTACATAGGTGCATGTTCTGCCTTTTGCCTACACAACACCCTGCCCTATGGGTTACCTAGGGTATACCTTAGGGGTGTCTTATATGTAGAAAAAGGGGAGTTTTAGGCTTGGCAAGTACTTTTACATGCCAAGTCGAATTGGCAGTGAAACTGCACACACAGGCCTTGCAATGGCAGGCCTGAGACAAGGTTAAGGGGCTACTTAAGTGGGTGGCATAATCAGTGCTGCAGGTCCACTAGTAGCATTTGATCTGCAGGCCCTGGGCACATATAGTGCACACTACTAGGGACTTATAAGTAAATTAAATAGTCCAATTGGGTATGATCCAATGTTACCATGTTTAAAGGGAGAGAGCATATGCACTTTAGTACTGGTTAGCAGTGGTAAAGTGTGCAGCATCTAAAAACCAGCATAAACAGTGTCCAAAAAGTGGAGGGAGGCAGGCAAAAAGTTAGGGGTGACCACCCTAAGGCTGTCAGGTCTAACACCCATCAAAAACTATTTCAGACGTAGCCCACGTCTCCTGCAGAAACACAATTCTATAATTATCCACAAAAGACCACCAACCATCTACTGTTAACTTGTACGCAAAGCCAGCGATGTTCCACCTTAAAAACTTCAAATGTATACCATGCTTTTCCAAAGGAGACCATGTTTTGAAACATCCCCCACCATGTTAAAAGCAGGAACATTAGAATCGCAGTGCAGGGTTTCACTGGATAGGAATGATGTGGGACTAATATCGTGGACCATAAACGGGACATTAGGGCCCGTATTTATACTTTTTGACGCTAAACTGCGCTAACGCAGTTTAGCGGCAAAAAATTTGGCGCCGGCTAACGTCATTCTGAAGCGCCATGCGGGCGCCGTATTTATTGAATGGCGTTAGCCGGCGCAAGCAGACAGGCGCTGCCTGGTGTGCGTGGAAAAAAACCACGTACACCAGGCAGCCCCGGCGTTGGGAAAAGTGGCGCTAGGGCGTCTTAAAAATGGTGCAAGTCAGGTTGACGCAAAAAATCGCCTCCACCCGATTTGCGCCATTTTTAACGACGCCCAGACGCCATTTACATGACTCCTGTCTTAGTAAAGACAGGAGTCATGCCCCCTTGCCCAATGGCCATGCCCAGGGGACTTATGTCCCCTGGGCATGGTCATTGGGCATAGTGGCATGTAGGGGGGCACAAATAAGGCCCCCCTATGCCACCCAAAAAAAAAAAAATGTATACTTACCTGAACTTACCTGAATGTCCCTGGGATGGGTCCCTCCATCCTTGGGTGTCCTCCTGGGGTGGGCAAGGGTGGCAGGGGGGGTCCCTGGGGGCAGGGGAGGGCACCTGTGGGCTCATTTTGAGCCCACAGGCCCCTTAACGCCTACCCTGACCCAGGCGTTAAAAAGTGGCGCAAATGCTGGGTTTTTTGACCCGACCACTCCCCGGCGTGATTTTTGCCCGGGAGTATAAATACGACGCATTTGCGTCGCCGTCATTTTTTTTAGACGGGAACGCCTTCCTTGCATCTCATTAACGCAAGGAAGGCGTTCACGCAAAAAAATGACGCTATTTGCCCATACTTTGGCGCTAGACGCGTCTAACGCCAAAGTATAAATATGGCGTTAGTTTTGCGCCGAATTTGCGTCGAAAAAATCTACGCACATTCGGCGCAGACGGAGTATAAATATGCCCCTAGATTTACTCTTGGTATCAACAATGCTAGCCCCACACTTAAACGCAGTGTTTAGTTGTCAATCAATATCTTCCTAGCCTGTAAGAAATGACAGTCTACTTCTAAGTCGAAGGGGCAGTTCTATGTTGCCCAATGTGTAATTAAGGAGGAACATGATGCCTGATACTACTAACACGACCAGTTGCTAAGTGTTTATTTAAAAAAAGCCTAGTGGTAAAATCCTAATCGACTTAGGGACATATTTACAAGCGCCACCTTGTGCCTCCATAGTGTCATTTTTTTGCGCCAAAGTGCATTTCCCCCCTGCACTACATGTACAAAGTGGCAAAATGCTTACATTGCGCCACTTGTTTGCAAACCCTTGCGCCAGATTATACCTGCATAAAGCATAATGTATGTAAGAGGTGCATTCTGACTCAGGGAGGCAGGGAAAAATTGCACAGTGAAATTTACAACATTTAATTGCACCATTTTTTCTGTCATTTTTAACGCCTGCTCAGAGCAGGCATCAAAATGACGCACCCATTTTAATTTGTAATCAATGGGCCTCCATGTGCTTTGCTGCACTAGTGTTAAACTTTTGACGCTAGTGCAGCAAAGCACCACAATAGTGTCAAAAATGTTGACGCTATTGTCCTAACAACCGCAATTGTGTGCTGTATTGTTAATGTAGTGCAACCATGGTGCTGTTAGGTGGGGCTGGGGAGACGCAAGAAAGTGGTGCATCGGGACCAATTTGCCCAATAGATCGCACCATGCAAGCTCTAGCTAAAGCTAACACTTCACCAGCAGTGAAACTTATTGACTACGAAGTGACCAGGAAATTGCTTTATCAGGGGTCCTATACCTCAACTCTACATACAAACAAAATCTCCTTGCACAAATCCCACTTGCAGCACACATTAGAGTTCAGCCAAACAGTACCGAATACTTTTTAACACTGAAAACTTGAACAAATTAGCTTTTGAAAAAATAAGTCTCTGGTCTCATGGTGTGAAGCATTGTCAGAGATAACTGCAACAAAAAACCACCATCAGTAGCTATTCGAAGTCAGAAGTACGTGTGCAAATTTATGGAAATATTTTTAATGTGGGCAGTCTGTGTTATTAGTGGACTACAAGAGAAAACCTACACAAAGCAAGCGGTAAATTAAAGAAACATGAGCACAACAGTAGGCAATGCCCAGGTGGCTTCTTTAAACCTTGGCACATATGTTGTCAATCTTAGCAGGCACCGAGTATGTTGGTGAAAAAGAATAGGATGAATAGTACAATACATCAGGACAGCAAAACGTGGATATTGCTACCAGTACCAGCCTCTCTTACCAGGGTGTTCACTTAGGCCCATATTTATACTTTTTTAGCGCTGCATTTGCGTCATTATTTGATGCAAAAGCGGAACAAACTTACAAAATACAATTGTTTTGTAAGTTTGCGCCACTTTTGCGTCAAACAATGACCAAATGTGGCACTAAAAAAGTATAAATGTGGGCCTTAGTATGAAGGATGTTTGCTTGTCTGCTTCTGGCCTCAGTCTATTTTGTGAAGCAGAACTACGTAATTATAGAACTGTAAAAAGCAATTGCTAGCAGAATGAATGAAATGCCAAAACACGTTTTGTATCAAGATCGTATTGTTCTTATGTCTGTAAATTAGAACAGATCATGCACACTGTACTGTACTGTTGTTCTTTGCCTTCCACTAAAGTGTAAAGTTTTCACTACTGACTGTATAAAATTCGCCATTTGAACACATTTTTCAAGAAAAAATTTTTGGTGAGATAATCCCCTACACTCTCCTTTTTTCGTCCTCTCTTGCTGTGCTCGCACATTATACTCCAGTGTAAAATTTCAACCCAACCACATTCAAAATCCATCAGCTGCCACTGCCTCCATTCGCCTTTTTAGCCAGACATCCGACCTAAATCCACTCCTACATTTCTAAGGTATTCAATTACTTATCTTTCTACAACAAGCTTAGATGGGAGTACCCTGATTTTTCGTCCAATATGTTTTCAATATCGGCAACAAAAATAAGGAAAGCTGAGCGCTTAATAATTAAAACACAAACATGTAAAAAAAAATGTTTGTCAGGGATATATTGCTGTCACCTAAGTTGAATGTGTTTAATAAGTTCAGTTAAGGTATTGACAGAAGGTAAATGTGTCTAAAGAAATATAAGGAGCCTCAGCATGTGTGGCACTTTACATGCATTTTTGTTAACTTGGTCACTGCACACCACGTCCCAAACACCCACCCCTGCTCCCAGGTTACAGTTTACATTACAGTCACATTCAAAGGTTTGAGTGCTGCTCATGGCAGTAACTCAACAACAAGTAATCAGCTATCCAAGTCTTATTGTAAGGTGGCTTTGCATTTGCTGTTTATTGCATCTAGTTTTTGTCTTGTCTCTTTCTCCAAACTGATTTACACTGTTCGTGTTCTCTCTGGTATCAGTTATTTTCCTCTAAATCCCAGAGAGCTTGATGGCGTGCAGTAGCTTGTATTCATGTCCCTTTTTGCTACCTCACTTGTGCCCCTTGCTCACAAAGCACTGTGCCTCCACTCTGCATCTGTGTCTGATGTAACCACTGACACCAGCAGCCATCCACAGTGGACACAAAGTGTGACTGTGGGAAGACAAAGTGCAAAGAGGTGGTAAAGGCATTCACTGCATATTTATGATCTTCCAAACATTATGTGAAGTGCATGGGTGTAATAGGTTGCTCTCCAGACACAGCCTTTGTGTAGTGATGCCCCTCACAGCAGGATGGTCTCCAGCCTGGAGCACCCACAACAGAAGCACAAAGGAGTGTGAGGGCTCTGTACTAAAATGTGATAAAAGTAGACAAAAGGTTTGGCCACACCTAAAGGGCCCCCTTCAAACTTCAGGTCCACCCTTTTCACCCACATCATCTGCAAAGGACAGTGCTCAGTAATTGTAGTCAGCAGCCATTTGCTAAGAAGGTCTTCACTGAATTTGTAAAGGGAGCCCTTTCACCACCCCTTATTCACAGAGTGTTTGATTTTCCATCCTTCGGCCACTGGAATACAGGCAATATACTTCCATTGTCTAGGATGCTGTCCTCACATTTCTTACTGTGTCAATTCAAACCAGAGACATTCAAGTGTATACCACTCTGCTTTCTAATTAATGGTGTGTGGAAAACCTTAGGTGAACACCATGGAGACATACACTGCAGCATTTTCCGAATCTCCATTCCAATGTGTACATAATTTTGCATGTATTTTCTCACACTGCTATGATCTTGAAGGTACTGCTTCCTCGATTAAAGCTTTTGATATTTATCGATATCTGTGTCCAGCCATTATTTTTCACTTTCAACCTCTGAGCTGATCAACTGACCTGGCTGAATCAGTTGTCTAATAGTAGCCTACGACAGAGAGATAACTTACCTGATTCTAGTACCTATCAAAATACTTAATGTAGCACTATTGTCCCAAGTACATAATGTTGTTTCTGTCTACATTCTTGCATCCCTAAATTTGCATGCATTTTCAAATAAATTCTCTACATCTCATAAATCCGGCATAAAAAACTGACCTTTATTCAAAACTTGTCACCTCTCCTATTTTCCTCTCTTTCCAATGTCCCTTTCCTTCCTTTCAATCCCCTGCATGCCTCCTCTCTCTGAACATAACCTACTCTGACACACGGACATTTGCCTTTTTTTCTATTGTTGTAATTCTGCAAATTGCCTGCAACTTATTTACATCACAATCTATTGTCCTTCTTCTGGAAAGCCTACCTATGCAAACAACAATACCTAATATCCTCTGACTCATCCACTAATCCCGTTAACCATGTGCAAGACCTCACACATACCCAGTAATGACCACAACTATCCCCTAATAATTAGTTCATCAAAAAGAAACAAGGATGACTGAATAGATTGGTTTATTATTTTTACGCACAAGACTACTCACAATAACTATCAGTCACCAATACCACTGGACTAACCACTAACCTTGGGTTTCGATGCAATGTGCTGCCTGACGTAAAGCTCTTTGAAACCTTTTCATGGGTAGTAAGCACTATAAAAATGCAATTACAATTATTCTGTTATCATTTTACTTTCACATACTGATGGAAAATAGGCAATAAAAATGTGACATACTCTCTCTCTCTCTCTATCTCTCTCTCTATATATATATATACATATACATATATATATATATATATATATATATGTATATGTATATATATATATATAGTTATATATCTATCTATCTATATATATATCTATATATATCTATATACATATATATATGTATATATATATATATATATAGATATATATATACATACATACACACATATATATATATATTCAGAATTGCGGGGATTCAGTTATGTCACCCTGCTCCAGAGGCATAAAGGGAATGCGCTTAAAGAGAGTCTGGCCCTCCCTTAAAATACAGCAAAGCACCACAAAATTAAAAAAATTAGATATGCAAAATTGAGCAAAACCCTAAATGGCACTTTAGTCCCCCCCATAATCTAGTACTTCACCTCACAATCAGGGGGTGTTATGTATGGACAAGAATGCTGATTGGGTGCTCCATCCTACAATGAAGGGTTGCACTTCAGTCCACTGTTTCACAGAGAAATCCATGAGCAATTGGGCGTGGTGGAGAAAGAGTCCATAAACTATGCTTACTCTGGTTCATGGTTTTTCAAAAGTGCAAAATACCACAACTTTCAGAAAACAAAAACAGTGCAATAGAGTTCTCCTTTTGAAGGCCTCTGTACCAGGTTCTCTCTGATGAATAAAAAAACATCCTTAAGGTTGGGAGATATGCTGGAGGTTGTGTGGAAACTTGAATGGTGGACCTCCACTGAAAGAGTTGGGGCATTGAGGATAGTCACCTGCTAAAAATGCTGAGGCCCTAGAGGCCCTAGAGCATCTGCTTAAGAACGTTGAATGGAAGTACATTGTTCTCTTGTTGTTTGGTCACAATTTGTTTCATATTCTATGCATGGATTACAAAGTTTCCAACTTTTCAGAGGATTACTGGACTGAGAATGAAACTGGTCGTCAAATCATGCAGGGTATGAGAATCTGATAACTCGTAGCCTTCATTTGTTTGTCCTAGCCACGCAGAGTCGAGTACACGTTTTATGGAACATTCAGATATGAAGCTTTATATTGTTAAAAAAATATATATTGTTAACATTTTAATCTGTTCTTTTTCATTGAGCTCAGTTGAAACTAAAGTTTTGAATAAAAAAGTCTGATTTTTCTGGAATAACGATTTGTCGCATCCTCGGAATACATGTATGTATGCATTCCATTTTATTGGAATTAGGGCTTGGGAGCTGCAGCTGTAGAATGTTAGTTTAAAGGTTGTTGTATCTAAAATCATTATCATATCATAATTGAAGAATGACTTCTGGAATAACAGATTCGACCATAATTAGAAGACTGAAAAAAGTGATCAAATGTGTGGACTATCCCATAATCACGTCTGTTAATAATGCTTCTAAAGATACCCATTTTATTAAATAATTTTTTTTTCTGGTATAAACGTGGAGGTCATTTTTTAATAGTAAGGCTGACTGGCTTTTTATACATTCAATACAGGCAGTATTTATAATATTGATCAGCTACCCTAAAGCTTACAAGTTATGGGATTTGAGAATATGTTGGCTATGTAAAATATTTTTTGCAGTTTTGAAATTGAACACATTAATATTCGAATTGGCCAAATCAGATTTGGACAATCCGCCGTAATGTGAAATAATGTTTTTTGCACAGGTAAACAATGTTACCTGAAAGTTGAGGAATCAGTTGAACATCTGCTGTTAGAAAGTCATCAATCAAAGAGAGGCTTGAATTTGATTTTTATTGAAGACACCTGAGATTGTAGTGGATTGGAGGGAGAATGTTCTTTACTTCTGCCTCTCTTCCTGCTCCCTTTCATCCCTATACTGTTCTCCTTTCAGCCTCCACTTTTCCCATCCGCACACCTAAAGTCTGGTTGCCTCCAGATCTCTTGTGCTTTCAGTGCACTATCAGCAGGTGGCCACTGTTGGACTTTTTTTCCTTACGTAGGGTCATCCCCAGTCTTTTTGCGTCCTTCCTCCTGGTTTTTCTGACCTCTCGCTGTTGGCTCTAGGACTCTGAGCACTTTATCACTGCTGACCGGTGCTAAAGTGCAGGTGCTCTCCCATCTAAAGTTGGTATGATTGGCTTATACCTAATTGGCATATTTAATTTACCTGTATGTCCATTGTACAGTGGTATCTCTATACCCAGGACCTGTAAATTAAATACTACTAGTGGGCCTGCAGCGCTGCTTGCGCCACCCACTGAAGTAGACTTTCAAACCTGTCTCAGGACTGCTAGTGCAGGGCATGTGTGCGCAGTTTTCTGCCACAGGGACCTGGCATCTAAATTTAATTGCCAGGCCCAGAACTCCTCTTTTACTACATGTAAGTCACCCCTAAGGTACGCCCTAGCTAGCCCTATGGGCAGGGCGCCATGTATGTAGAAGGCAGGACATGTGCTGGGTTGCGTGGCCTGTCCTGGTAGTGACAAACAGCCTAACTTTGTGTCTCACTGCTGTGAGTGCTGCCTTCTCATATGTTTACATTATAAATGCCCTGCCTTATGTGTATGGGGTATTGTCTGATTTATTAGGAGTAGCGTAGGTGTGTTTGGTATGGTTGTGATGGTGATAATAAATGCTACTTACTAGTGTAGGTGTATTTTTTATTACTATTACCGAAATGTCACATCTAGAAAGTGTGCATTTATCTGTGCCTATGACTCTGGTGTTTTGCAGCTTGACTCCAATCCACGTCTGGGCAGAGTGACAGTTGGGCTTTGTGCATACTTTTCAGACAACCAGTACACAGGGACGGTGGAGGTGTCACAGAGGTGCATCTGCATACTGAATAGTTTTCCTGGGCTGAGAGAAGGAAGAGGCGGGGCACACCTACATTTGTAAAGGATGTGCCCTGGCCTCACACAATAGAGTCATTAACCCCCACTGATGTTTGGAGCCTGTGCTGAAGGAGAGAGGGGCACTCCCAGAACCAGTTGTAACTGACTGGAACCTCCTCTCCCTACCATTGCAAAACATTGTAAGGACTGAGTATAAGTACAGGGGAATTTTCCCCACAATTTGGAGACTCCTTGAACTTACCTTGAACTTACCTGGAACTGGACACAGACTGCTGGAAGGACTCACCAGGAACCACCATGGATGACTGCTGCTGTGCTGACCTGCTTCGTCACTAAAAAGGACTTGCTACAGACTCCTTGTGCTGGTCTTTTGTTGGGCCGTCCTCCTGTGGGCCTTTTTCTGCAAGCTTTGCTCCCCAGGGACAGGGTGCTGTGGCCCCTGACTGCTGCCACCTTGTAAAGCACGAGGAGTGCTTTAATATGTGCCAAAATTAGCGCTTGGGAAAGCGCTTCATCTTTAAATCTTTAAAGCACTGTGTGTGCGCTCCTTTGGGCCCAAAAAGACACCACCGCGACCCGGATTCTTCTAAAGGTATAAAAGCACTTTGTGAAGCGCTTTTGCTACTGTGGTAATCACTGCCGCGACCTGGGCGCTAATCATTTCCCTTGCGTCGAGGACGCGCTGCTCCTTGTGCCCCCGGGGCACCAACAAAACCGAAGATGGAAAACCTGGAGTAAGCGTGCTCCTAGCGGTGCCCCTGGGGCAGGGATCGCTCCAAGGAGCGCCCCGGGGCACTAGAAGGCCCTTATCTGGGACCAGAACGATGCCAGAGATGGGCAGGAGAGGAGGAAGCCTCTCCCTGCCCTGCTGAGCCAAGAAGGGCTCTCTGTTGGATTGCAGGCGGGGCAGAAGCCTCATCGGAGGCTCCCCCCATGCCACTGGTCCTTGGTTTGGCCCTCGTGTGGGCCAGTGTTGATCTTTGGTCCCTCCCCTTTTGAGGAGGGCCAGTTGAGCCCCTGGGGGGCCCTTCAATGATCGCGGGTCTCAGGAGGGGCCCGCCCTTGAATCAGAGGGGGTGCGTGGTGCCCCCCTCCTCCTTGAATTTCTTCTAGGATTTTTGGCCCCCCTTGTGAGGGCCGGTGGAGGCACAGGGGCCCCCATTGATCACAGGCCCCAGGAGGGGCCTATTAGGAGTACAGAGGGAGTACCTGCCGCCCCCCCTCTCACCCACAATTAGCAGGGACGCCCCCACGTTGCGCAGAGGAGCCGGCTTCATCAAACCAGGTACTTTTAAAGGACCAATATATTTATAATCTAAGTTCTTTCTAAAGACTTTTGCTGATTGATATGTTGCCTGCTTGTTTGATGATGTTTTTACATATGTGTGCAAATGTTCCTTTTATGGACATGACTTGCTGATATGTATTTTTATGACTTGCCATATGTTTTGTAATGTTCCTACTATGGGCGTTTTATGATATTCTTGTGACAAGTGTCTTGGTGTAATAACATGTTTCCTGACTACTGCTTATACTGCAGAATTCTGAGTAACCTGTGTGTTATATGTGACTACTGCTAGTTTGCAGAGTAACTAATGTGTAATGTTCTGACAACTGCTAAGGTAGCAGAATAGTACTGATATGTGATGTTTGGTCTAATAATTGTGTTGTGTATAATACAGTGTATTTTCATATAATAAGGTGTTGTGTTTCCATTGTGGTGGGGATAATGCATCACATGTGTTGTGTGTGTTGTGCTAACGCTTTACACATTGCCTCTGGGATAGGCCTGACTGCTCGTGCCAAGCTAGCAAGGGGGTGAGCAGGGGTTATCTTGGACGTGTAACTCTCTTGCCCTGACTAGAGCGGGTAGGTTCTGCCTGGCTGAGGTGCATACCCTACCCAACCAGAAACCCCATTTGTAACAACCACCTAAAAGGATTTTGTTAACCATTTCACGATCGCTACTTGCATGTGTGCATGCGCATGTGCAGCAGGCTTTTTTAAGGTAGATACTAATATTGTAAGACATTCTATTCACTGATGACCACTACAGAGGTACACGTATCCACGGCAACAATCTCTAGATGTTGTTTCTTATAATACAACAAATTGTATTCAAAGACTGCCACTGTGGATAACATCGTATCCACAGTGACCATAATCGTATATGGAGTTTCCAAAAATAAAATAGAATTGCATTGGTAGCTCACCACTGCAAATGTGTGTGGAATAGTGGAAGCCAGTAAACACTCAATCTCAACAGAGCTGCTACAGGTGTTCCCACATTTGCTGTGGCCAACTGGAATAGAAGAAATCACTGACAAAGACAATGGGTTTTGTTTTTTCCAATGCTTGTTTGCACTGATAATGATTTATCTTCAGTTAGTGGTGCAACAATACATTAGACAATTTTGATGAGTTGATAACAGGAGTTGATTTCATTAAATTTTTTGATGGAAACAAATGAGTACTCTGCTTTTGATTTGCTGCACATTGTGGGCCTCATTCCGCCAGGATCACGGTCGCGTCGGACTACTGTGGCAGAGCTGCCACTGTCAGACCACCGACACCGCCAGGTTGCCGCTAGCGGACAGCCTGGCGGTCTCAATGGTTGTAATCCTCCAGGGCACTGCTGCTTGCAGCGCTGCCCTGGCGATTACAGGTCCCCTTTCCACCAGCCTGGCACTTGGCTTGGGCAGTGCAGGGGCCCCCATGGACAGTCCCGTCGTGCTTTCCACTGCCCGAATTACGGCAGACAGGCGGGAGACAATGTACCGCCCATACTATTACAACCCACTAATCCGCCACCTTTTCCGGGGCGGATTCACAGCGGATAAAAAGCACGGCAGAAACAGGAATTCCGAAGGGAAAACGCTAACCTCTACACACCCCACGAGGAACGAGGACCCCATGGACCCGGAACTCCAAATTCTACCTGCGATAGTCTTCCTGCTCCTCTACCAGGAGCACGAACGCCGGCGGTGAAGACCACGGTGAGTACTGCACCTACGACACAGGGGAGGGGGGAGGGAAAAAACAGGGACACACACGCAAAACCCCCACCCCCACCCTCACCCATTACAACACACACACTAATGCATATTAATACATCACAGTTACACCCCCAACCCCCCCGGAAGAATGCAAATACAATAGAAAATGAATGTAACCATTGTAATATATTAAAATCAAGTAGGCAAAAATATATATATACACCATTTACAAAATATATACCAAGCATAGTAGGCCAGGTAGTGCTCCAATTAAGTCCGTGGAATACTTGGCCCACACGGTATGGACGAGGCCCACACAAGATCCCCGACCATGATGGAGAGAATACTGCAGGGGCATCAGAGAGCAATAAAACAGGCACCTCAGAGAGAGGGAAGGGGGGGGGCACCTCAGCCGGTTGAGTGCACGACGCCAAATCCACGAGGGGGCCACATGCCCACTGTTCAATCCTGGGGAGTGCAAAGCCACAGTCTCTCAAGTCTCTACAGTGGGTGGTTTGCCCACTGTTCCATCCTGGGGAGTGCAAAGCCTCAGTCTCTCAAGTCTCTACAGTGGGTGGCTTGCCCACTGTTCCATCCTGGGGAGTGCAAAGCCACAGTCTCTCAAGTCTCTACAGTGGGTGGGTTGCCCACTGTTCCATCCTGGGGAGTGCAAAGCCACAGTCTCTCAAGTGGATAAAAGTCTTCACTGGTTCTGGAGGGGGCATGGTGCCCAGAGTGCTTCATCCTGCTGAGGACAGAGGTAAAGGATGGATCTCTCCACTGGTTCTGGAGGGGGCATGGTGCCTAGAGTGCTTCATCCTGCTAAGGACAGAGGCAGTGGATGGATCTCTCCACTGGTTCTGGAGGGGGCATGGTGCCCAGAGTGCTTCATCCTGCTAAGGACAGAGGTAGTGGATGGATCTCTCAACTGGTTCTGGAGGGGGCATGGTGCCCAGAGTGCTTCATTCTGCCCGTGACGGACTCAGTAGCGTCAGTGCCCTCGCCGCTCATGGGCCAGCGGCGCTTGAGGCGGCGGTGCCCTGTTCAGCGGCGCTTGAGACGGCGGTGCCCTGTTCAGCGGTGCTTGAGGCGGCGGTGCCATGTTCAGCGGCGCTTGAGATGGCGGTACCCTGTTCAGCGGCGCTTGAGACGACGGTGCCCTGGTCAGCGGCGCTTGAGACGGCGGTGGCCTGTTCAGCGATTCTTGAGATGGCAGTGCCCTGTTCAGCGGTGCCCTGGTCAGCGGCGCTTGAGACGGCGGTGCCCTGTTCAGCGGGGCTTAAGACGGCGGTGCCCTGTTCAGCGGTGCTTGAAACGGCGGTGCCCGGGTCAGTGGTGCTTGAGACGACGGTCTCCATTGCAGGGACTCAGCTGCTGGCGGTCCTGTCTGGGCCAGCGGGGCTTTTGCTGGCTGTCCTTCATGGCCCAGCGGGGCTTTTGCTGGCGGTCTTTCATGGCCCATCAGGGCTTTCGCTGGCGGTCCTTCATGGCCCAGCTGGGCTTGTGCTGGCGGTGGCCTCCTGGGCAGCTGGGCTGGTGCTGGCGGTGGCCTCTTGGGCAGCTGGGCTGGTTTAGGCGGTGGCCTCCTGGGCAGCTGGGCTTGTGCTGGTGGTGGCCTCCTGAGCAGCGGGGATGATGGCGGTCTTCTCCGCCGTGCTGCTCTTCCCAGACTTGCTGGGTTTCTTGTGGCCCTTCCCCACCTTGGAAGGTGTCACAGCTGACTCCACACTCCCACCGGGACCCCTGGGAGCGGCTTTGGTGGCTGGAGTCTTCCCTCTCTCCCGCTGGGCACTGGCCAACTTCTGATGCTTCACGGGTGGGGGACTGTCTCTGCTGTGGCTCCGTGTCACACTGGCTGCCCTGGAGGCCGGTGCACTCCAGATTCCGGTGACTACAGGCACCACTGGTCCTGAAGATGTTGTGGCTGAGGTGCTAGTTTGGGACCTATGAGACGGACGGGGTGGGGGAGGTGTGGGAAAGAGTTCAAGGTTGGACAGGAAAAGTTTTTTTGAGACACTGGGACGGGTAGCTGGAGGGGGTTTGGGAGTGGAGGAAGAGGTTGTGGTTTTAGGAGGTGTTTGCTGACTTTGGGTGAAGGTGCATGCGCTGGATGGCTGTTGGGTGCGTGTGTGCCTGCATTTGTGTATCTTCGGAGGGGGCGTCACAGACACACTGGGAGAGAACACAGGGGACGTGTGAATGGTAGTGAGCGTGGTGACTGCACGTGAGCGGGGTGTGGTGGTGGGTGTGCTGGAGAGGGACGTAGTGGCTGTAGAGGTAGTGCATGCAGGTGTGAGTTTAGACGAGACAGGGAGGGAGGAGGGAGACGAGGAGGAGGGGGACACAGTAGAGGCAGTGGATGTTGGTGTGTCTGCATGTGTGTGATGCTTGCGTGAGTGCCTGTGGGATGTGTGGTGCTTATGCTTGCCTGAGCTTCTCTTGTGTGTTGACGTGTGTGCATGCTGGTCTGTAGGTGTGCAGGGGATTGGGTCGGGGTGGAGGAAGTTGGAGGGGGGAGGCTAGAGACAGGGACAATGGCTGCCATCAGTGCTGAGGCCAGAGTCTGAAAAGCTCGCTGAAGGGCCACCTGACCAGAATGAATGCCCTCCAGGAATAAATTGGTTTGTTGCAACTGCCTTTCTACTCCCTGGATGGCATTCAAAATGGTAGACTGCCCAACAGTGAGGGACCTGAGGACGTCAATGGCCTCCTCACTGAGTGCAGCAGGGGTGACTGGGGCAGGGCCTGAGGTGCCTGGGGCGAAGGTGATGCCCACCCTCCCGGGTGAGCGGGCATGAGGCGAAGGCTGAGGGGCTGCTGGGAGGGCGGTGCTGGAAGGGGGGGTGGCGGCTGTACCTGTAGATGGGGGTGGCACAGATGTTGCTGCCACCACAAGGGAGCTCCCATCAGAGGACGAGTCCGTGTCACTGGTCTCAGCTCCTGTTCCAGCCGTGGAGCTCCCATCGCCCTCCGTCCCACTGGTGAAGTCTGATTCCGTAGTGTGGCCCTCCATGGCCATGTGGGATGCAGCCCCCTGGTGCTCCGGTGCCACTGCTCCTCTGCCTGATGATGCTGATGCAAACAAGAACAGGGAGACCACAAAAAGGGGGGGGACGACAGAAGAAAGACATGTTGAGTGCATGCATTACCACTACCGTTGGCGGACATGACAGACACAGAAGCCCCCTGGACTATGCCACGCTCTTGGGCTCCACTGTTCAATTCCTGGGAAATGGCCTACAAGGCTATGGACGACATCTGCACACATAGATGACACAGGGGCATGACTAGGTGCAGATGTCACTCTACAGAGGTGGGGTGGGGTGCCACATGGCCTGCCTTACGGAGGGACCTTGCCTACGGAACTCGCCCTGGCCTAAGGAAACCCACAGCCCACCTCCCCCACCCAGACCCCTCCACTGCTTCAAAATCAGCAGAATGCGAGTGTACTCACCCCCTTGTGGCTGCTGTGATGCCGTCAAGCGCCCATCCAATTCCGGGTACGCCACTGCCAGGATCCTGAACATCAGGGGGGTCATGGTGCGACGGAAACCCCTCCCACGTTGGGAGGCCATCCCCAGCTGAGCCTCCGCCGTCTTCTTGCTCCAACTGCGAATGTCCTCCCATCTTTTCCGGCAGTGGGTGCTCCGTCTGTGGTAGATCCCCAGGGTCCGGACGTCCTTGGCGATGGCACGCCTTACATGTTTTTTCTGGTGGGTGCTGACCTACATGATTTGTACAGGGGGAAGAGAAAGTTATTACCAACTGCACCGTCAAAGTGATTGGCCCCCATCCCTACCCTTGCCATGTGGCACATGCACTCAACGTTGTTTCATGAATGCCGCACTCTCCCCCCTTCCTTCTTACATCCACCCCTCTCCACACAGGCATAGCCCATACATCATGCTCCCAGTGTACTTACCTGTTTGTCTGGAGGACCGTAGAGTAGCGTGTACTGGGGGAGGACCCCGTCCACGAGTTTCTCCAACTCCTCCGATGTGAAGGCAGGGGCCCTTTCCCCAGACACTCGAGCCATTGTCTCTTCCAGACCGAGGTCACAGCAGCACTTGCAGTGTAGGTCCTCTCCTGTTGAAGATCAGGTATCGAGTGATTGAACAGATAGAAAATGGCGGTCACGTCCGCGGCGGTGCGTACCGTCACCGCCAGCGTACATCGTCATTGGCTCCTGGGACTCACAGGGTCCAATGTTAACAAATGCAGCATTGCGCTGCGGTCTTCGTCCCCCTACTGCGACGGTGTACAACGCCAGCGCAGTTACCTCACATCCCATTGTCCCACTTTAGAGGTCAGGCAGCCGCCATTTCAGGGGACACATGGCTTCATTTTCAACTGCGTCACACATACCTAGGCCTAGACTCAACACACATACAGGCCACTTTTTGAGTATCAATGGTGTTCTGTATAAGCTGTGGGTACGTACCTCTGAGTTGGTTGACTCTGTGCTCGCTCTTGTCCTTCATAGGCACCGTCCGCTGGGACATGTGAGGAGATGGCGGCATCCGCCGGTGTACCGACCGTTGGTGGACCTGTCGACAATGGAGGAAAGACATGTGATAATCACATACAGGCTTGACCGTGCCACAATCCAGGAACTGTGTACCCAGTTGGAGCCAGACCTGATGTCAGCTATCCGCCATCCCACAGGAATCCCCCCTCAAGTGCAGGTGCTGTCAGTGCTCCATTTCCTTGCAAGTGGGTCATTTCAAACAACTGTGGCCATTGCATCAGGGATGTCCCAGCCTATGTTTTCCAACGTGTTGTCCAGAGTGTTGTCTGCCCTACTGAAACACATGCAGAGCTACATCGTTTTCCCTCAGGTGGAGGATTTGCCTACAGTGAAAGGTGATTTCTATGCCCTGGGACATATCCCCAACATCATAGGTACCATTGATGGGCGCCTATGTGGCTTTGGTCCCCCCCATAGGAGTAAAAAAGTGTACAGAAACCGGAAGAGTTATCATTTGATGAATGTACAGATGGTATGTTTGGCAGACCAGTGCATCTCCCATGTGAATGCCATGTTCCCAGGCTCAGTGCATGATGCTTACATCCTGCGGAATAGCAGCATCCCTTATGTGATGGGTCAACCCCAGAGGCACAGTGTGTGGCTATTAGGTGAGCACCTGGAAGCTAGTCAGTGGCAAAGGTTGTCTGGGTCTGGGGATATCCCTCCAGGTTAGTGTGTGTCTAACAGATGTCCCTCGCCATTTGCAGGTGACTCTGGTTACCCCAACCTATCATGGCTACTGACCCCAGTGAGGAATCCCAGGACAAGGGCAGAGGAACGCTACAATGAGGCCCATGGGCGAACTAGGAGGGTGATCGAGCGGACCTTCGGTCTCCTGAAGGCCAGGTTCAGGTGCCTCCATATGACAGGTGGATCCCTATTCTACTCACCAAAGAAGGTGTGCCAGATCATCGTGGCCTGCTGTATGCTTCACAACTTGGCTTTGCGACGACAGGTGCCCTTTCTGCAGGAGGGTGGTCCAGATGGCGGTGTTGTTGCAGCTGTGGAGCCTGTGGACAGTGAAGACGAGGAAGCAGAGGAAGAAGACATGGACAACAGGGACTCAATGATCCAGCAATATTTCCAGTGTCTGTCGTTTTCACCCAGTGTATGGTCACTGAGTTGTCACTTTCCCTTACGATTTCACAGATGTGGGTCCCACAGTGTGACATCTGCTTTGATTCCTCATGGACTAGAGCTGTGTGACATAGGTATGTTGACATTACCAATGAAAAAGCTTTTTGCCACAGTTATTGCTAACACAGTATTCCGAAATCACAGACTCCAGATTTTATTGTGCTTTAAGGGTGTTTATTTAAGTGCTCAATATTGGAGGGGGTTGTAAAATGGTGAGAGGTGATGGCGGAGGAATGTCCATGGCAGAGTCCAGTCTATTAGTCTCACAGGTGCATTGCCCAAATGGGCATAGGAAGTGGAGCTAGGGCTGTTTGAGGATGGACAGGGTGACAAAGTGGGACTGTAGGATGACTATCAGGGTGGTCTCATGTCTTGGCGGTGGTCTTGGCGTCATTCTCTGTCTTTGTCATGGATCTCAGGGACCGTTTGCGAGGTGGTTCTCCATCTGTAGGGGGTGGGGTGCTGGTGTGGTGGTCCTGTGGCGGTGCCTCCTTTCCACTAGCGCCGGCGGAAGTGGTGGGCAGGTCATCGTCCAGGCTAGTGTCAGGGGCCCCTTGTAGTGCCACAGTGTCCCTCCTGGTGTTGAGTAGTTCCTTTAGCACCCCTACAATGGTTCCCAGGGTGGAATTGATGGTTCTGAGTTCCTCCCTGAAGCCCATATACTGTTCCTCCTGCAGGCGCTGGGTCTCCTGAAACTTGGCCAGTACCATTGCCAATGTCTCCTGGGAGTGGTGGTATGCTCCCATGATGTTGGAGAGGGCCTCGTGGAAAGTGGGTTCCCTTGGCCTGTCCTCTCCCTGTCGCACAGCAGCCCTCCCAGTTCCCCTGTGTTCCTGGGCCTCAGTCCCTTGGACCGTGTGCCCACTACCACTGCCCCCAGGTCCCTGTTGTTGTTGGGGTGGTGGGTTAGCCTGGGTTCCCTGTAGTGGTGGACACACTGCTGATTGATGTGTCCTGGGGACTGAGGTATGGGCCCGCTGGGTGGGTGTTGTGCTTGTGTTTCCAGAGGGGGGAAGCTCTGTAGTGGCTTGTGACTGGGTTTGGGAACCGACTGTCCCGAGGTCCCCGATGGGCCGGGCTGGTCATCTAGATCCAGTTGGACAGAGGTGCTGTCATCACTGTGGGCCTCTTCTGTTGGTGGTGTGGAAATGTGTGGACCCTCCTGTCTGGTGACGTTGGGTAGGGGTCCTGCAGGGCTATAAAAGCATGATTATTGCATCTGTGTGTGTCAAGGTGTGCATGGGTGGGTGACCGTGTACCCCAGTGCTAGCATTCCTGTGTGGAACCTTGTGTGATGATGGTTTAGGGGGGTGTATGGGTATGTGTAGTGGGCATGCTTTAGTGATGGGTGTCCATGCTTTGGTGTTGCATGTAGGGCTTGGTGTTGGGATGGGTGGTTTGTGATAGTGGGACATTTGTGAGGAGTAGGAGTGATGGGTTGAAGGCTAGGGTGGGGGTATGTGCTGGCATGCAGGTAGGGTGGGGGATGTAATAGTAAAGCTTTGACTTACCAGAGTCCATTCCTCCACCGACTCCTGCGAGGCCCTCAGGATGCAGAATCGCCAAGACCTGCTCCTCCCATGTTGTTAGTTGTGGGGGAGGAGGTGGGGGTCCGCCGCCAGTCCTCTGAACCGCCAGGTGGTGTCTGGAGACCACGGAACGAACCTTCCCCCGTAGGTCGTTACACCTCTTCCTGATGTCCTCCCGATTTCTTGGGTGTTGTCCCACTGCGTTGACCCTGTCCACTATTCTTCGCCATAGCTCCATCTTCCTTGCAATGGAGGTGTGCTGCACCTGTGCTCCGAATAGCTGTGGCTCTACCCGGATGATTTCCTCCACCATGACCCTGAGCTCCTCCTCCGAGAACCTGGGGTGTCTTTGCCGGGCCATGGGGTGGTGTAGGTGATGTGTGGTGGTGCGTGGGGTGATAAGTATGCTGATATGTAGTGGGGTGTTGTGTGAGGTGCATAGAAGTTATGTGGGTGATGGTGTTGTGTGCCTATGGATGCTAATGTTGTTGATGGTGGTGTCTCTCTCTGGCTTTTGTTCGTGATTTGTGGTCGTAAGGGTTTGTGGGTGATGTGGGTGTGTGTTTTATATTGTATTGAGTGTGTGGAAGTGGTGTGTGTATGTGTATCAGGTGTGTGTATTTCGAATTGTCCAATATGGCTGTGTTTTGGAGATGTGTGTGTATTTTGAGCGCGGCGGTGTGTACCGCCAATGGAATACCGCGGTTGAAAGACCGCCGCGTGGATTCGTGGGCGTATTTCTGTTGGCGTGACGGTGGAGGTTTTGTTATAGCCAGTTTATCACTGACCTTTGGTGTGGCGGACTTGTGTGGGTGTCTGAATTTTGGCAGATTCTGAACTGTGGGTCATAATAGCTGTGGCGGAATTCCGCGGCCGCTGCTGTGTGGTGGCGGTCTTCTGCACAGCGGTAAGCGGCTTTTACCACCAATGTCATAATGAGGGCCTTAGACTAGTGGGCTTTCCTGAAGAAGTAGGGAAATCTAACATGGTGAGCTTCTTGGGACAATGGCTTAAATCCACCTTTAAAAAGATTAAAAAACAAGAACTTCTCAACCTGCTTCGTGATCTAGAGGGCTCACTGGGCGCTGGCAGCCAGACCACCAGGAAGACCCCCACAAGCCATTATTGCCAGACTACTAAATTTTCAAGACAGAGTCATGATCCTTAAAGAGGCTAGATGGCTAGGGGACATCAAATTAGAATCATCTACTATTGTGATAGTCCCTAAGTATTCTCGGGAAGTTGAAAAGAAAGGCGAACATTTGACGCAGTGAAAGCCGAGCTCTGGGTGCTCTGACTGCAATATATGCTTCTTCTCACTGCCAAACTGAAAGTAATCTACAAAGATAAATCCTGCTTTTTTACCAGAGGACACATAGAGCTGGCTTAAAAAAAGAACAAAGAACAGCCACCTATGGAGAGGGAAAGAATGGGGGCCAGACCCAACTCTGGTCTACGACGAACAAGAAGCGTAGTGCCCCTGGAAAAATAGAGGCGGTGTACCAGAACAGTTGTGTAGCAACAAAGCAGCCAGTGGTGGATCTTCATACTCAGAGAAACACCCTTAATGTTGAGGAAGCCAGAAACCCTGAACCGATGGTGAAAAGAGGACACACCATGAGAAGACAGAGGAGGAAGAGTTTGACCACAGCTCTGACAAAGGAACTCTGGGCGTTGGCCAGAGGGAAACTGACCAAGAAGACTCTGGACATATTGAGTTGTGAGGAGAGTTTGCCGGGTGCCAAATGCTGTTGAGAAAGGAGAATCAAGATGTTTATGGCCCATGAGGGAACCACGCAAGGAACAGAACTATCCAGTGAAACAGAGTCCTGTTAGACTCCTTCTAGTTCAAAAAAGGATCACAGGAGTGGAGTATAAGTGAGAGTGAGGAATGCATGAGGAAATGAAGGGATTTTGAATGGAGTGATTGATAGTGTGAATGAGTGAGTATCTTCCTTCGGTTCGGCCTTGCATGGAGAGAGTAAATGGGTTACAGGGGGAGTGATTGACTCAGTTTATGGTTTAAGTTGAGACTGCAGAACAACCATGGGGGGAGAGTTTACAGACCTCTCAGGCCCTAGATGTAACAAAGTTGTCCAGTGGACTAATAGGAATGCGAGCACCGAGGGCAGGAGAGGGAGGTGAGAGGCGAGAAGGGGAGAGCTGTTGGTGTTTAGTTGTTGTCTTTGGAGAATAATTAGGTTGAGTTTATGGCATGAAAGGGACATGAGCAAAGGGATGGAGAGGAAATGTACCAGGGAGGTCGGTCAGTTAAGATCAAGACAAACAGATGGGAAAGACTGAGGCACCGGAGGCATGAGAGTACGTCATAATGGCTAGGATTGTGACTGGTCTGGGGAAAAAAAGTTAAATGGGGACTGCTAGCCACCTACATCAGGCAGCCTAAGCCAGATGTGGTCCTCTTCCAGGAGACACACCTACTGTGTTCCCAGTATAGGTATGTAAACAGCAGAGCATACACTGTACTAGCACATGCTGGATTTACCACTCGATCTCAGGGAGTGACAATACTAGTTAGGAAAACTCCTCCATTCCAGATCCAGAAGTCCTGGATGGACTCTAATGAGGCATTTGCCACAGTATGGGGTAGGTGAAGAAGCAAAGACCCTAGTCAGTGTGTGTGTGCCTTAATGTCTGCAAAGACAAACCCAAGATAAGGTATCTGGGATCCTATTAGAGGCAGAACCCCCTGCACCTAATAGGAGTGGACTTTAATGATGTAATGGACTTGGAAAGGGGCTGTTCCAGCCCAGCCCTGATGACCCAAAGAGTGACACCTTTGGCACAATTTGTGAATACCTTACCTTATTGTGAATACGATCTCTGGTATAGATACCATCCAGGTGACCGAAAATATTCCTACTTCTCCTACACCCACAGGGTATGTTCGAGACTAGGTTATATCTTCATCCCGGCAGGGGAGGTAGGGGAAATAGGCAGGGCCAAATACCTGGCCAGGGGCCTATCTGATCACTCACCACTTTGGCTCACACTAGGGGAACAGACACGTCGACCAAAACCGGGTGGAGGTTGAACGCCTGGGAGCTAAAGGATGGGACAGTTTCACTGGAGCTTAGAATAGACACAGAACTATACTTTACAGAAAACAAGGGTCAGTAGAGTTGGCAATCATGCTCTGGGAAGCCTTCCGGGTGGTATTTCAAGACCCAGCTCAGAATACCATAACACACAAACGTAAAAGGGTACACATGGAAATTGAATCCATAGAACAATTCTTAGTGCAGTTAGACAAGACCTCAGGGAGGTATCAGACCCCTCTGCTCTCCGTAGGATAGCAATTCTCCAAAAACAGTACCAAATGATAGCTCAGAAAGGAACATAAAACCAGATCTTAGCAATACAGCATCACCTGTATGATACGGTACACAAGTCTGGCAAGTTACTGGCCTGGTTGGGACAGAAAGAGGCGGAGACAGGCTGGGTTCACAGCATGCAGGGTACGAACCAAATCATATACAGCACAGATCAGGGAATAGCTGATGAGTTTGCCCTGTATTTTGAGGACTTATATAGGACGAGACTCCTGGCGGGAGCTCAATGAATAGAAGAATATTCAGCCACAGTTAACATACCAACTCTCACGTTGGAAGATCCCAAGACTGTAGCGGCAGAAATCATGTTGCAGGAGATACAGGTGGCGATAGCGGAGCTAAAACCAGGCAAGGCACTCAACCAAATAGAATACCAGGGGAATTCTATAAAAAAACATCTATCTCCTGCGACCCCACCTTCTTAAACTGTATTTTGAGGCAAAGACTGAGTGACATCTACAACCAGTACTTCACTAGGCCACAATAGTAGTACTACATAAACACGGAAAGCCAGCTATGAGGTGCAAGTCATACAACCTAATGTCACTCCTTAACATAGAAACTAAGAACCAGATGTATCAAGCTCCCGGTTTGCATTTCTTAAATAGCGATTTTTTAAAGAAATCTCTATTTGAGAAATGCAAAATGGGAAGTATGAAAATTGAAATTCGATAATAGTGATTTCTTAAAAATCGTAATCGCTATTAACGAATCGCAGTTAGGGAATGAGACTTCATTCATCCCTATGGGCCTGTAGGTCCATAGGTGCGAATGGTTTTGCATTTCTGAATTTGCCAATTCCTGCTAGGAATTCGCAAATTAGGTAATGCAAATCCCAGGGTTCTGGGGCCAAGGCCCATTTGATGCACCCCATAAAAATATTTGTGGACATTTAAAGCACACCCTAGGGGCATGTGTGCGCTACTTGTCAGTTTTAAAAATGCATTTTTAATGCATTTTTAAAAATTGCACATGCTTACCACAAAACTTCAATTTGTGGTAATTGCATTTACCAAATGCCAAATTCATATTTAGGAAATGCATGATACAGGTGCATTGGTAATCGCAAATAGGTATTCCCTATTAGCAATAACCTATTCAGGGACTTGCAATTTGCGATTCCCTAAATGGAGTTGCAATTTCAGGGAATCGCTATTTTTGCGATTCCTTGAAATTGCACTGTGAATGCATTTCATACATTCTTAAAGGCATTTTTGCATTTGCAAACGGTGGAATTTCGCAATTTGCACCGTTTGCAAATGCAAAAAGCTTTGATACTTCTGGCTCTAAGATCTTAGTGACTGTCCTAGACACACAGTTGACCAAAGTCATATCCTTATTAATTCACAAGGATCAATCACGTTTTCTGCCAAAGAGATCGACCAGATTCACCCTCTGAAGTCTTTACAAATGGCTGGAAATGGCCCAAATGAGAAGTGACACACATTTATTCCTTTCCTTAGACCCTGAAAAGCCTTTTGACGCGGTACATTGGCCCTTTTTAACACAGGTCTTCAGAGATTAGGCTTTTGACCCAAGTTTCAGCCTTGGATAGCATTGTCATATAGGGTCCCAATGGCTGCAGTCAAAGTAAATGGAACTTTGTTGACAGAATTCCCTTTTGAAAGGGGTGGGAGGCAGGGATGTTCTCTGTCTCCCCTATTGTTCACCCTCGCACTGGAACTGCCACCAATTGTAATAAAGGCACACCATGGCACCATAGGCTTCCACATAGAAGAGGTCACATGAGAGGAGGAGAAGATATCACTTAATGCAAATGACATCCTCACGTATGTCACCTGACCACAAGAGACATTGCTGGTGATATTCCAGGTATTTGAGAGATATGACAGCCAGGCAGGCTACCCCATCAATTAGGACAAGCCACGTCGCTACCCAGTGGAGGGAGAATTAGACAGGGTAGATATCCAAGGCAGATTGTGCATAGATAGAGAAGGATTTAAGTCCTTGGGTATATATGTGATGTCAGATAAGGAACGTGGCCTAGATCAGAATCTCCAGAGAATAGTGGTGGAATTCTGGGGAGATTTGAACCATTGGGGAGAACTGCCCTTAACACTGTTAGGTAGGGCAGCCATGTTTAAAATGATTACCCTGCCAAAAATGCTATATGTTCTCCAAAACACGTATCACGGGATCTCAGGTGAGATTTTTACGAAAATAGATGGTGAGGTCCGGAAGCTACTTTGGAATGGGGTCCACCCCATGGTGGTATTGCAGACACCAAAAAGGGGTCAATATAATGGTGGCATTGCTCTCCCAGATGTCCGGGCATTCTACTGGGCATCACACAGTCACTCAATCACAGACCATTTATACAAACAATTACCCATACACAAATAAGCAGTATTATACTCTGAGGTAATGATGTTTATTATCGCCTATTCTAGGTCCTTTGTTCTTGGTGCTTATATGCGATACAGGGTTAGCAGCTCATGAATTGAAAGATTTCAGTGCAAGAGTCTTTTTTGAATATTGTTTTAGAATATTGTGTGTTAAATGTTATATGTGTTATGATTAGTTGTGTATGGGTAATTGTTTGTAGAAAGGGTCTGTGAGTCATAGTTTTGTTATGTTTTATATAATTGGTGAGAGCTAGACAAAGAGAGACAAAAAATAATAAATAATTGGAATGGCAAAGATAATAAATGTTTTTCAGTGATTGATTGATGTTTTCACTTGGGATAGTTACAAATATATATTTATTCCCTGTACATTTATAATTTGTATTGTCCACCACATGGTGGCGCTCTTTATGTTCTTTTAGCAAATGGTTTAACAATTGAATTAATATTTTTTTTTAAATAATAATGCCAGCTCCTTCCTTACAGCTGAGGATGGGCAGTAATAATCAAATTGTTACATTTGAAGGAATGTGACAGTAAGCCTGCCCTGGCATTTTGCAGCATTGGCAGGACAGGGGGAGGTGAACGCTGCAGAGTCTTTCTGAGAACAATCATGGCCCTGGCACTTATTTTTATTGTTTTTTATTTTTATTTTTTACAAATTAAGCACTGTACCTAAAGGATAGCTAAACAACAATGGGTGCTTCAAAATGCAGCCATCTGCCAGAGCTGGTGTTTAGGACTCTGCACTAACTTTACCAGACACCTTAGCTAGATGTAAGTAAAAGAGAAGAGTTTAAGGCACTGTGCGACACTCTGTGAACATTCTAGCGTGAGGACACCTCTTTTGTCCACTAGGCATTTCTTGGAAGACTGTGTGCTGATTTGTTAGACTTATTTTCTCTAACAGTCCATCATTAACCAGATAACATCTGGGGCTATGGTGTGTTCTTAGTATTGGAGGCACTTTCTGGAATTCTGTTTTAACTCACATTTACAAAATGAAGGCCACATTGTTAAAAGTTTTTCAGTTCATGAATACTTCAGAATTACATAAGCTTACCTTGCTCTAATCGCGTGGTGCCTTGAATGTTTGCTTACAATACATTATGTGGCTGAGTCTTTGCCTTTAGCATAGATTTTTATTTTAGAGTCTGCAAGTGCATGCGCTAGCGCATGCATCTCACTTGCGAGACTCTGTTGTGTTCCGGAAAGGGCTTGGAGCCCGCCTATCGCTCACCATTTTTTGGTTTGCTAGGCACTCTTGTTTACAGCCTTCTAATTTATCAAGTCACATCTGCCATCGTTTCCGTTCCTCTGTGTGGAGCATGGACGAAGCACTAATTGATTCAACTTATTTAGTGCCCATCTCCTGCTGTGATCGAGGTACTATTTTGTTCTTCTTAACTTCTAGTGTCCCGCAAACAGAAGGCTTGTGACTAGAACAAAACGTGCCCAGCAGGTCAAACAAAATTGCAAAGTTTTATTTTTTAAAGCTAATTTTCTTATATTTTGCCAACTCGTCTTTTCTCACTTTCTTTCTAACTCATGTTTTCTTGTGTTTTTGCTCATGGGCGCTGTTCTCAAAGGGTGACAATTAATGTGTTTGAAATAATGCAAAGCAGCAGTGTTTATTATGCGTAATCTCTGAAATTGTACTTTAACACATAATCATGCAATACAACCCAACCCAAACTACTCAAATCTGCCCCACTACTATCCATCCAAATCCAAACCACTTGCACCACACCAATCCACCCCAGCCCAATATAGTCCTTTTCAATCCACCCCACTTCAGTCCTCCCGACCCACTCCAATTTAATCTGCCGCACTTCAATCCCCCCTTATAAAAAACAATCTGCACTATTTCATAGCAATCTGCCAACTCAAATCAAAACAATCTGCCCCACTCTAATCTGCCCCACTCCAAAACAATCTGTCCCACGCCAATTCAAAACATTATGCCCCACTCTAATCCACAATATTATTCCCCAATCCAAAACAATCTGCACCACTGCAATCCAAAACAATATGCCCCACTGCAATCTGCTGCACTCCAATACAAAAAAATCTGCATCACTGCAATCCAAAACAATCTGCCCCACTCCAATCCGCCCCACTCCAATCCAAAACAATGTGCCCCACTCCACTGTATCACACTCTAGCCTGCCCCATTCCAATTAAAAATAGTCCGCTCAACTCCAATCTGCCCCACTCCTAGCCAATCCACCTCACCCAATCCAATCCATACCACCCCAACCCAATTCACCCCACTCATATTTTAGCAATCCCAAATCAACCTAATCCACCCCACTCCAATCCACCCTAATGCAATATGCCCCATTCCAAGCCAAAACAATCTGCCCACTCCAATCCAAAACAATATGTCACACTCCAATCCGGCCCACTCCAATCGTCACCATTCAAATCTAAAACAATGTGCTCTGCTCCAATCTGCCCCACTGCAATCCAATCCAACACACTCCATTCCAAGCCAATCCACCCCACCCCACCTCAACCTTATCACTCCAATCCAAACCAGCCGCTTAATCCAATCCAATCCACCCGCTCGAATCCACCCCAATACCATCCACCTCACTCCATTTCAATCCACCCCACTCAATCCAGTCCATCCCGCACCTATCAACCCCACTCAACTCCACTCAAGCCACCCCTACCCAATCCACCCCATTCTACTCCAATTCAATCTACCCCACTACATCAATCCACTCCAACCCACTCCAACATATTCCATCCCACTCCGTCCTACTCCCCTCAGCTTTATGACACTCTAATCCTCCTAGTCCACTCTACAACATTCAGACAAATCCACTCTATGACACTCTACTCCACCCCTCGACTCTGACACCCCATGCCACTAACCTTTGGCCATGCTGAACAGGAGCCACTCTGGTGTACAACATGGCAAAACAAAGCCAATAGCTCTTGAATAGGCAAGACGTATTGGCTTTGCCAATGCTTGTTTTTTAATGTCAGCCCTCTGAAGTGACGATGGTGACAGTTTAAATCTCTGCATAAATAAATAAATGTGATGCCACTAATGGTTGTTCATTTTCCAATAGACACTGTTTACAAACCCCTTCATGGACTATGTGGTTTCATGAAGCTATCTGTATGTGTAGCTTACAAGGATCTCAAACAGAAACAGAAAGGCAGGGACATCCTAGGGATTTTGTGGGTTCTGGGCCCCTATTAAACAGCTTGAAATGTATTGTTGTAGTTTGGACTCTTGCTCTGGGCAAGACTGCTGGTTAAAGGATGACAGTACTTTTGTTTGTCGGCGACTACGCCTTTCATACAACAAGTCGCAACTGTTGTCCCAACCTACCGGCTCACTAGCAGCACCTCACAAGGAACAAAATAGTAAAAGGTGATTTGTGGCAGCCTTTACGCATGGACTCGAGAATGAGACATTTCAGGGATTGTCGTGGTTAAACGGAGATTACCCCTTTCTCACAGATATATCATGCCTCATACAAACACAGGCAATGACAAAGGTGCAGTAAAGTTTCAATAGTTTTTATTCAACATAACTGCAATTTGCGATAAGTTGCATGGGCTGCAATGATTAGGATACTGATTAATGCAAGAAACAGTATTGTGAAGATGAGAGTCATTATTACAAAGACCCCCACCATCTTGCAATGCATAGAAAAGACATACGAGATGTCACATGCCCTAGTACCCTAATGTGAAAGGCCTAACCTCCTACCGAAAGGAGAGCTGGGTTTGTTAAACCTAATCTGCCAATGCCATGTCCATGAGAGGAGCCCCCAACCCTCGTTACCTTGGAATGAGGTCTCTATTTCAGACTC
Organism: Pleurodeles waltl; assembly: GCF_031143425.1. Lineage (NCBI taxonomy): Eukaryota > Metazoa > Chordata > Amphibia > Caudata > Salamandridae > Pleurodeles > Pleurodeles waltl. The sequence goes on from NC_090437.1 coordinate 1,096,344,539, forward strand.
CGCAGGGACACGAAGACTGGGTCAGCGTCAAGACGACTGCAGCATCGATATCAGCAATGGTGGCGATGCCCTCTGGTCGGAATCCCTCTGATTATCTCTCTAAAGTGTGATATATTTATACAGATCTACAAGGACCCCTGACGTAGGTGTGTTCCCAAACAATAGATAACAGACACGGCAATTAATATAAACAATCCCTCGAAAGTATAGAGAGGGAAAATACCTAAGTGTGAACACCTACTGTTTGTTTGTCTTTGTTGCTTGATCTTGACGCCTTAGCGTGGTGACACTGATAATGTAACTCATAACAAGTGGCCTAACTATCAACAAGGCAGCCATCATAGAAGAAATAAATAATTAAATGTGCTTAGACAGAGCAAGCTAAGTAGGTTAAATGTCACCAGGTGACGGGGGCACGAGTCTGCAAGCCAGAGGCTAAGCTAACTCCTGTTATCCCATTAAAACGAACTAGGATTCACTACACCCTCCCCATTGCCGTAACAGGTATGACGAAGGTATAGGAGCCCAAACGCTAAAATTGCTCTGAACTAAAAGCTAAAAGCATAAAAAATCTTTAAAATGTGTTAAAAAGATAATAAAAACAATGTTGCTAAAACACATACAGAGATGTTAATGTCAACCATGACAAGCACAGCGTGCCAAAGCAAGTCAATTGAAGTGCACAATTTTAAAATGGGAACGGCAAGTCAAATCATCAAATTATGTGCTGTATGCATGATCTTTAAGAGTGTCATCGAAGTCACCAACCAAGGACCTCAAAAATGAGTCAACATCATATGATGTAAAGAAGAGAGCTGGGCAGACAAACGGATCCACAGAGCAGTAGTGAGCAGTATTTCCTGGTGTAATGTTATCCGTTGCAGTGTCCTCATCCGTGGTAGATCTCAAAACAGAAGGCTCATAGGTGGCCTCGCGGAGCAACCTCAGTCTCAAGGGGCATGACCGTGTATGAACCCTCATCGGGGACATCAGCAGTGCGTGGTCCACAGGAGATGTCAGTGCAACAGCAAGACAAAAAATAGGCAGATGTTCAAAGAGACACCATATACAGCGGAAGACCGGTTGTACGCACCAGAGAAGGGGCCAAAATGACAACGACCAGTCATGCTCCAATTCCACCAGCAAGGGTGCACCGAAGATCCGAACCATGCGCTCATGGCACAGTGGAGTTGGTGGGAGCGGCTCCATTGCTCTGCGTTGCTGGAAAGAAACAACCACTGCGAATCAGAAGAAATAGCAGTAGTAGTCCGCCAATCAAAGCCAAAATAATTGGAAAGCCACCAAACACACTTGAAAAGAGCGAGTGGATGGCTGACAGGATGACTCTGAAGACAGTCTGGAAGATGGATACGAAACCAGACCCGACAGCCTTAAAGAAGTGAACAATCCCAGTAGTGCTTGAAGCATTAAATATTCTGGATACCAGTTCTCCAAAATGCTTGGGGAAGTTGGTATTTAATAGGGATTGTATCTCGGCAGATGATCTCGCAATCTGGAGAGCATGCGTCTCTTTTGCGGATGTGAAGGTGACCTGTTTTTGAACCAATAGCGCCATTAGCCTGCTCAGCTTGTCCTAGTTCACATTAATAGTATCTATGTGGGGCCACATGTCAGATACTTTTTCCTCTCATGTGGGGGGGAAACAAAACATGTCCACAACACGTAACGACCTTCGAGACCATGATTGCGTAGGCAATTCCTGGTTGCATGCCGCAACAGTTTTGATCGTTCAGTTAAACATAACTTCCATTGGAAAGTACATGAAATACTGGGCGAATCAAAGGGACGGGAGTACCCCTCAACAAACAGGCCAAATTCACGACCCCCGCATTTCAAAGACCGTGAAGAGACACCTGCTTGCATATCATGGAATGACGAACAGCAGTCTCACATTCGCTTCCGCTAAGAAAGACCTCTGTTTCGCCGTTCAGACATTTGTAGTCAAAGGGCAACTCCAACTCTTCCTTAATATAGCTATCTCCTAGTTGCTCGTACCTTCCCACTGCAAGATGTTTCAGGCAGCAGAAACGAAAGGTCGAAATCAGTAAATTAATTATGGCATGTAAAAGCCAGATAGTTGAAGGACTCTCTGCTACCGTGAAGGACAGCTTATCTAACTTTTCTACGCGAAGCATGGTGAAACTAGCCTCCCTTTTAGCCATTGTCTGTTGTTCCTTGGAAAAATTAAAAGCAGTGAAGAATTCACTCCCGTTAATATACTTCCATGGAATGCGGTAATTTTTCAGTGTCTGTAGAGTCCAACCCAGCTGCATGATGGAACGTAGCTGTGTTTTCCCATGATATAACCGGGACAGGTCTGTCTGAGTGATATCAATAGCAGACAACACTATATTTGATAATGAATAAATCCTGTTGGACAGTGTATTCATACCGTTATCAACAACAGCTAATGCTTTTTCTAAATTTTCTTTATCCAATTGCCTTAAATGCACAGCAGCCTCAATCTGGGAAAGGTTCCACATTTCATTATACATAGCATATAAAAACCTCTTTGAGCGTTCTTCCCTAGGACCCTAGGACCCACCAGAAAATCCTGCAAGTCTAAATCTTCAGAAAGAGTATTCAGGTGTTTCTTAACTGCGGCTAACGTGTTGGTCTGTTCCCATTGCTGGCACAGCTTACCCACACTGTATGTCGTAACTATACCTGTATGTTGACCCGATACAAAGCGAGGGTCTGGTCTGTTAATTGAGAAACCCCCTGAAGAGTTTAAAAAACGGGCCGAACACTCATTAGTGTCAGTGGGCCAGATTAACCACCCGCCGGGACTGGAAAGTGAAGAATTATAAGTACCAGTCTTAACCATTGCATCTAGCTTGTCCTCGGTGATATTGAGGAAGTGTTGCCAATCTTTAAACCTCGCCGTGGTGGGGATACTGGGCGTGTTCAAATCTTTAATTTTTGTTAACCCCAGACAAGATGTCTGCTGAATTGTGGCATTTAAGAAAATCATTTGTACAGGAATCAGGCATGCTCGGAATAAAGCCTCCCTCCCCTGTATCTGCCAATCTTGTGTTCCCCATATACTTTTAAAATCAATAGTGCTCTTCCAGTATTCGTAACCTTCAACTGCGAGCCGTGAAACAAAGGGATCTGAATAAAACAGTTTTTTATCAGTTAGCAAAATTTTCCTAATTTGTGCCGGAGGTATTTTAAAATAATACGACTCTGCTTTTCTTGTGTCATGCCCAGAAAAGTATGTAAATTTATCACTATAGTACTTTGGGCTCCCCACCGGTGGTGTAGAACAGTGTTCCCACTGTGTGTAGTTTAATACTAGCATGTATCTAGTGGCTCAGTGTAGGTAGTAATGTCCCCAATTGTTATAGCAGAACATTTCCCCATAATTCATTGTATGTTCATATACATCATCACTTTCAAAAGCGGAATAGTCCTTCATTTCACTGTTTGGACATCCCAATCATCAGAGACAACATCAGGTGTAATTACATCAGTCATTGAAATTTTGAACACGTATGGTATTTGAATAATTTCAGTAGGCTCGTATATATCGAATGGAATTTTGTCCCACACAATACCATCAGAAATCGGTATTGCTGTAATATTTACAGGGGACAAATCTCTTCGGACCTTATGTGAAGAATGATGTGGATTTAAAACTTCATCAACAGGCTCCACAGAGGAGCGACCAGGAATATAGTGACCATTTATAAGCAAAAAGAAAACAGTCAAAAAACCAATCCATAAAAATAATGCAAAAACTGTCAAACAGAACCATAAATAGTTCCATGGGTATTTCAAACAGTTATTTTTGAGCCATTGAAACAGCGTACTACTTTTTGAAACATTGTCAATCACAGTACTGGACGAGTCTGAAGAAAAATCATCAATGTCAATGAAATAGCCAGAGGCAGTCTCTGCAAACAAGGGAGCCGGTGTACTTTGGTCCACTTCATGTGGGGGCTCTTGGTAGACAGTGTCATTAGTCTGTGATGTGTTTGTGTAAAAAACAGCTAGATCTTGAACCGGGGTGGTCACCGAAGTAGTGACTGGAACCAACAAGAGTTCATTTTCTACCCTCCCCATGGTCAAGAAGGTGTCTGGAACAGCAGTTGACATTGTTGCATAGTCTGTAGTAGTGATGTACATCCTACTATGTATATGTATGTCCTGTTGGGTAGTGAGAGGGGATCGGGAACCACCCAAGGGATCTCTTGGTCTACTGTGAAGGATCGGCCACATGGTGTAATTTGATGTCATCAATGGAGATGAATCTGTTTGTCTTAGAACCAGACAGGGGTGGTAAGATGACAGTCCTGGTGCCTTGAATTCCCACGACTGGTACAGGTGCTCTGTATGATGGACCGAACTCCTTCTTCACTGCGATCTTCTCACGAACCAGATCCCCAACTTTAGGAATCCAGCCAGTCGACGTTTTCGCTAAATCCCTTATTCCTAAGGTGGCAGCACTTGCAGATGATTTATCATCACAAAATTGCTGAAGCTCCTGTAAAACAGTGGGACGTTCATTTATGTCAAATGGTGTTTCTGCTGCCACCATACCAGGAGAGCAAAATCTGGGACATACATAGGTATCCCAAAGAGAACCTCTTATGGAGTGCGTCACCCCCAAGGACCGTCTTGGCAGATTATTCAGTGCTCTCTGGACCCCATATAGGTGATGTAACCAACTGTGGCATGAACCTAATACTCGAGCTGTTAAGGAATGCTTTAGATCACGATTCCGCCTCTCCACGACCAAATTTCCCTCGGGATGGTATGGTGAGGAGTAATGGTGTTCAACACCCATCGTCCCCATGGTGTCCCTGAATGCCTTAGAGGCAAATGCAGGGCTCTGGTCCAAATGGAATGCTGCAACTGCATGTATATCAATAAAGATCAGCAAGTCTTTATAACAGTCCGGGTGTCAGCCGACCACTGTGGCCATACCCACAGGAATCTAGAACAAGAATCTACAGCGACTAAACTGTATTTGTATGCACCATCAGGCTGTAACGGACCACAAAGATCCAGGTACACACACTGTAGTGGGCTGTTGGACACTAAGAGGGATGTCTGCGGTGGGAATTTGATATTAGAACCCTTGATCTGCTGGCAAATGTCACAGCAAAGGACATACTGCTTTGTTCGTCTGCATAGACCAGGCCACCAGAAGCGTTTCTGTAGAAGTGTTATCGTGGCCTGTATGCCAGCATGTGCAGAAGCTACACCCTCATGTGCTGCTTTAATTAGATCTAATCTCTGGTCTTCATTGGGAATCACTTGATCTCCAACCCCAGGAATTGTTGTGTAAGCAACATTCTGCGCATTGATATGGTAAGTATAGTTTGTAGGGTATCCTTCTGGAAGGTGTTTGCCTGCAGCCGAAGCTTTAACAGCAATCAATATTTCACTATCCAATCTCGTCTGAGAACGAGTCACTGCAGCCACAGAAGCCGTAGCTACTGCTGCTTTGGCCACTTCATCAGCCAATGTATTTCCGGTAACGTGTACTCCTACACGTTGGTGTCCCAATGTATGGACTACATGGACACACGTCAGCTTATCCTTAAGATCAGCCACCCTCCCCCACAGTATTTTGTGTTTAATGGTGTTCCCTTTAGAATCTCTAAACCTGTTCAGTTTCCAATGATTGAGATAGTCATTGTATGACTGGATGCAGTAATAAGAATCACAGACTATTAAGGTCTGGCATCCTGGCTCAGTATGTTTGAGCGCTAGAATAAGAGCTTTGAGCATAGCCAACTGGGCTGTGCAGTCCCCTAAGGTCTGCGTGTAGGTATTGTGAGGGCAGAAAACTCCATCTTCCATCACTCCGCTGACGGCTGCGCAAGCTGCCGAGTATTGATGTTTAGTACCTACAGCCGGTTGTGGTGAACCATCAGTGTATATGACAGTATGGTAGTTGTCTAGTGGCAAGATATTTAGAGGAGCGGGGTATTCTTGTTCGTACTGGAGAAACTCTTGTGTCTGAAGTTTTGGATAAAAAATGTAATCGACATCAGTAGCGGTCAGAGAGGTTGCCCATTGAATACAATGCAGATGTAATGCTTTAGCGTTTGGAACGCTTGCTTTGGTGACAGCCTCTAAGGCCGGCACCCGGGAGACAACAATAATACGTTTCCCCTGAGCAAGTGGCCTCTCTTTTATGACAGCCATCCGAACTGCCGTCAGAATCTTTTCTGAAGGTGCAAAACGCTGTTCAGCATTGGAGTATAAATGTGATTTATATGCTATGGGTACCGTGTCATCCTCATTAAAGGTGACATAAGTAAATTCATTGGCACCAGCAATTATTCTGATGACCAAATTTGTTTTATTGTCACGTGTGTGCAAGTGTTTAGCTTCTAGCATGTCCTGTTGCATTTCCCTAAAGACGCGTGTATGTTCAATTGTCCAGTGTCTGCTAGTAAAATTGGGCTGAACCAAGTCATAAAGAGGCTTGATCCATTGTGCATAATCTGGAATGTATGTTCTGCCGAAATTAAAGAAACCTAATAATGACTGGAGTTTCTTAAGCGTGTTAGGAGGGTGCAGTTGAGCACATTTTTCTAGAAAGTGCGGGCCAGGCTCTTTCCCTCGTTTGATAGCTCATATCACAGGAATAATATGCTAAGAAAGGCTATCTTGCTTTTCTTAAAGTTGAATTTGTAACAGAGGTCTGCAAATCCCAGAATGATCCGATCGACCCTTGTAAGATGAATGCCAAGGATGTCGTCCGTGAGGTATATGTCATCTACGTAGGATAACGCCTCGGAATCAATATCATGTAATATTGATGCTACACGGGCTGAAAAGAGCCCGGGCTATTATAGCCTTGAGGTAAACGACAAAAGCGTTCTGAGAGCCAAATGAGAATGCACTCAGGTCCCGACTTTCATGTGCTAAATTCTGACAGAAGAATCCATTAGAAATGTCTAATGTTGTTTTATATTTTTTACGCACTATATTGTTTATTAGTGCCATGCTGTGTGAATTTTGTATAGCATATGTGCGTGTAGAACACTTTAAGTGTCTATAATCAATGACTTTTCTGTCTGAATGGTCCGGCTTTGCAACAGGGAAGTACGGATTATTCATTGCAGATGTACAGGGCTCAATCACTCCCTGATACTCAAGTTGGGGCGAGGATCTCCCTCACCGGAGTTTTTGCTTCATGTTTGACAGGATATTGTGGCTGCGGTTGGGGTGTAGACCTAACGGGAATAACATGACAAAGAGACTCCTTGTCCCAACCTACATGATTGCGGTATAACGCAGGTGCCTGCGCTAAAGCCCATTCAGAAGCATAGGCTTCTTTGTCTGCTTCCGGAACAACATCGGAGAAAGAAGGTAAAATGACATCTTCCCCATGAGGGAGCTTGCGGACGTGTTTAGGTGGCCAGTCTCTTTCGGCCAATAGGATATCACTAGTAAGTTAAGCCCAAAATATCACATTAATGGTGCGCTCCACGTCTCCTTCTATCTGAATTTTTAAATCATAAACCCTATCGGGGGAAGAACGCAGCCATCCGCTTTTTCAACTGCGATGTAATTGCTAGTTGCTGTCGCATCCAGATGTTCTTTCAGACTCTGGCGACATATCATGACCTCTGCTGCGCTGTCTAACAGAGTCACTGCCCACGTCTTGTTCCTTAACAGTGTTCTCAAGTATACTGGCATTCTTAGCTGTCAGTGCTGCCACCTTCTTCTTTTTAATCTGTGGCTTTTGCTAAGGAGTCTTTTCTTCTTTTTTAATGGTAGACTGAGGAGAGTCTTTCTTTTCTTTCACGTGTTCAGGACTTCGATCTTGACGGCCCCCTCTTGCTACGTCTATCCGGTGCGTCCTGAAAGGAAGGAGAGGTTTGTGAATCAGTATATCTGTCTGGAGTTTTAATGTTCTCCCTATTTCTGAGATTATGGGGGTCATTACAACATTGGCGGTAAAAGACGCTTACCGACATGCAGAAGACCGCCAACACACCGCCGCGGCCGTGGTATTCCGCCACAGCTATTATGACCCACATCTCGAAATCCGACAAAATTCAGACACCCACACAAGTCCGCCACACCAAAGGTCAGTGAAAAACTGGCGAAAACAAAACCTCCACTGTCACGCCAACAGAAATACGCCCAAGCTATCACGACCCACGAATCCACGCGGCGGTCTTCCAACCGCGGTATTCCATTGGCGGTACACAACGCCGCGCTCAAAATACACACATTTCTACAAAACACCGCCACATTGGACAATTCGAAATACACACACCTGATACACATACACACACCACTCCCATACACCCAATACAATATAAAACACACACCCACATCACCCACAAACCCCTACTACCACTATTACAGAGAGAAGGCCAGAGAGAGACACCACTATCCACAAACTAGCATCCACAGGCACTCAACACCATCACCCACACAACTTCCACGCACAAAACACCACACACCACTACATATCACCACACTTATCACCACACACACCACCCCACACATCACCCACACCACCACATGGCACGGCAAAGACACCCCAGTATCTCGGAGGAGGAGCTCAGGGTCATGGTGGAGGAAATCATCCGGGTAGAGCCACAGCTATTCGGAGCACAGGTGCAGCACACCTCCATTGCAAGGAAGATGGAGCTACGGCGAAGAATAGTCGACAGGGTCAACGCAGTGGGACAACGCCCAAAACATTGGGACGACATCAAGAAGAGGTGGAACGACCTACGGGGGAAGGTGCGTTCTTTGGTCTCAAGACACCACCAGGTGGTTCAGTGGACTGGCAGCGGACCCCCACCTCCTCACCCACAACTAACAACATGGGAGGAGCAGGTCTTGGCGATTCTGCATCCTGAGGGCCTCGCAGGAGTCGGTGGAGGAATGGACTCTGGTAAGACAAATCTTAACTCTTACATCCCCCACCCTACCTGCATGCCATCACATACCCCCACCCTCACCCCATCACTCCAACTCCTAACAAATGTCCCAATATCACAAACCACCCATCCCAACACCAAGCCCTGCATGCAACACCAAAGCATGGACACACATCACTAAAGCATGCCCACTTCACATACCCATACACCCCCCTAAACCATCATCACACAAGCCGCCACACAGGAATGCCAGCACTGGGGTGCACGGTCACCTACCCATTGCACAGCATGACACACAAAGATGAAATGATCATGCTTTTCCACCCCTGCAGGACCACTACCCAATGTCACCAGACAGGTGGGTCCAGACATCTCCACCCCACCCACAGAAGAGGCCCACAGTGATGACAGCAGCTCTGTCCAACTGGATCTAGATGACCAGCCCGGACCATCGTGGGCCTCAGGACAATCGGTTCCCCTCACACAGGCACAGGCCACCACAGACCTTCCACCCTCTGGTAACACCAGCACAGCACCCACCCAGCGGGCCCATACCTCCGTCCCCAGGACACGTCAATCAGCTGTGTGTCCACCACTACAGGGAACCCAGGATAACACACCCAACAACAACAGGGACCTGGGGGCAGTGGCAGTGGGCACACGGTCCAGGGGACGGAGGCCCAGGAACACAGGGGAACTGCGAGGGCTGCCATGCGACAGGGGGCAGACAGGCCAAGGGAACCCACTCTCCACAAGGCCCTCTCCTCCATCATGGGAGCATACCACCACTCCCAGGAGACGATGGCAACGGTCCTGGCCAAGTTTCAGGAGACCCAGCGCATGCAGGAGGAACAGTATTTGGGGTTCAGGGAGGAACTCAGAACCGTCAGCTCCGCCCTGGGCACCATCGTAGGGGTGCTGAAGGAAATACTCAACACCAGGAAGGACACTGTGGCACTCCAAGGGGCCCCTGACACTAGCATGGACGATGAACTGCCCACCCCCTCCGCCGGCGCTATTGGACAGGAGGCACTGCCACAGGACCACCACACCAGCACCCCACCCCCTGCAGATGGAGAACCACCCCGCAAGAGGTCCCTGAGATCCAGGAACAAGACAGAGCACGATGCCAAGACCCCCGCTAAGAAATGAGACCACCCTGATTGTCAACCCACTGTCCCACTTTGTCACCCTGTCCATATTGGAACTGCCCCAGCTCCACTTCCTATGCCCATATGGGCAATGCACCTATGAGACAAATAGACTGGACTCTGCCATGGACACTCCTCCGCCATCACCCCTCACCATTTAACTTCCCCCTCTAATATTTTGTATGTAAATAAACACACCTAAACCACCAAAAGATCTGGAGTCTGTCTGTGATTTTGAAATAGTGTATTTGCAATTACAGTGACAAAATTTCCAGGAAATAGTAATGTCAACATACCTATGTCACACAGCTCTAGTCCATGAGGAATCTAAGCAGATGACACACGTTGGGACTTACACCTGTGAAACCGTAAGGGAAAGTGACAACTCAGTGACCATACACTGGGTGAAATCGACAGACAGGAGAGAGGTAGAAGTGTAAAAGTACTTGTAGTAGGCAGGAATGTATTCTCACCTGTGTTTCACTGGAAATATTGCTGGATGACTGAGTCCCTGTTGTCAATGTCTTCTTCCTCTGCTTCCTCTTCATCATTGTCCACAGGCTCCACAGCTGCCACAGCACCGCCATCTGGACCATCCTCCTGCAGAAAAGGCACCTGTCGTCGCAAAGCCAAGTTATGAAGCATACAGCAGGCCACGATGATCTGGCACACCTTCTTTGGTGAGTAGAATAGGGATCCACCTGTCATATGGAGGCACCTAAACCTGGCCTTCAGGAGGCCGAAGGTGCGTTCGATCACCCTCCTAGTCTGCCCATGGGCCTCATTGTAGCGTTCCTCTGCCCTGGTCCTGGGATTCCTCACTGGGGTCAGTAGACATGACAGGTTGGGGTAACCAGAGTCACCTAATAGCCACACCCGGTGCCTCTGTAGTTGACCCATCACAGAAGGGATGCTGCTATAACGCATGATGTAGGCGTCATGCACTGAGCCAGGGAACATGGCATTCACATGGTAGATGTACTGGTCTGCCAAACATACCATCTGTACATTCATGGAATGATAACTCTTCCGGTTCCTGTACACATGTTCACTCCTGTGGGGGGGGACCAAAGCCACATGGGTCCCATCAATGGCACCTATGATGTTGGGGATACGTCCAAGGGCATAGAAGTCACCTTTCACTGTAGGCAAGTCCTCCACCTGAGGGAAAACGATGTAGCTCCGCATGTGTTTCAGCAGGGCAGACAACACTCTGGACAATACGTTGGAAAACATAGGCTGGGACATCCCTGATGCCATGGCCACAGTTGTTTGAAAAGACCCACTTGCAAGGAAATGGAGCACTGATAGCACCTGCACTTGAGGGGGATTCCTGTGGGATGGCGGATTGCTGACATCAGGTCTGGCTCCAACTGGGTACAGTTCCTGGATTGTGGCACAGTCAAACCTGTAGGTGATGATCAAATTTCTTTCCTCCATTGTCGACAGGTCCACCAGCGTTCAGTACACCGTAGGATTCCGCCATCTCCTCACATTTCCCAGCGGATGGTGCCTATGAAGGACAACAGCGACCACAGAGTCAAACCACTCAGAGGTATGTACCCACAGTCTAGACAGAACACGATTCATACACAAAATCTGAACTCTATGTGTGTTGAGATTAGGCCTAGGTATGTGTGACGTAGTTGGTAATTAGGCCATGTGGGCCCCTGAAATGGCAGCTGCCTGACCTCTAAAGCGGGACAATGGTATGTGAGGTAACTGCGCTGGGGTTGTACATCGTCGCGGTAGGCGGTCGAAGACCGCGGCGCAATTCTGCATTGGTTAACATTGGACCCTATGGGTCCCAGGAGCCAATGACGATGTACGTCAGCGGGGATGGTACGCACCGCCGCGGACGTGACCACCATTTTCTAGCTGTTTAATCACTCGATACCTGATCTTCGACAGGAGAGGACCTACACTGCAAGTGCTGCTGTGACCTCGGTCTGGAAGAGACAATGGTTCGTGCTTCTGGGGAAAGGGCCCCTGCCTTCACATCGGAGGAGTTGGAGAAGCTCGTCGACGGGGTCCTCCCCCAGTACACGCTACTCTACGGTCCTCCAGACCAACAGGTAAGTACACAGGGAGCATGCTGTATGGGCTATGCCTGTGTGGAGAGGGCTGGTTGTAAGAAGGAAGGGGGCAGAGTTCTGCGTGCATGAAAGACGGTGGGTGCATGTGCCACATGGCAAGGGTAGGGATGGGGGCCACTCACTTTGACGGTGCAGTTGGTAGTGACTTGTCTTCTTCCCCTGTACATTTCATGTAGGTCAGCGCCCGCCAGAAGAAGGATATTTGGCGTGCCATCGCCAAGGACGTCCGGACCCTGGGGGTCCACCAAAGACGGAGCACCCACTGCCGGAAGAGATGGGAGGACATTCGCCGCTGGAGCAAGAAGACGGCGGAGGCTCAGCTGGGGATGGCCTCCCAACGTGGGAGGGGTGCCCGTCAAACCATGACCCCCCTGATGTTCCGGATCCTGGCGGTGGCCTACCCTGAGTTGGATGGGCGCTTGAGGGCATCACAGCAGACACAAGGGGGTGAGTACACTTTCATTCTGCTGACTTTGCACGCAGTGGAGGGGTCTGGGTGGGGGAGGAGGTCTGTGGGTTTCCCTAGGCCAGGACGAGTTCCTTCGTGTGCCAAATACAGCTATTCATGCACCTGTGTCATTTATGTGTGCAGATGTCGTCCATAGCCTTTTAGGCCATTTCCTAGGAATTGCACTGTAGAGCCCAACAGCGCGACGTAGTGCAGGGGGCTGCTATGTCTGTCTTGTCCACCAACGGTAGCGGTAATGCATGCACTCAACATGTCTTTCTTCTGTTTCCCCCCTTTTTTTCGCGGTCTCCATGTTCTTGTGTGCATTAGCATCATCAGGCAGAGGTGCAGTGGCACCGGAGCACGAGGGAGCTGCATCCCACATGGGCATGGAGGCCCACACTACGGACTCTGAATACACCAGTGGGACAGAGGCCGAGGGGAGAACCACGGCTGTCACAGGATCTGCAACCAGCGATACGGACTCGTCCTTCGATGGGAGCTCCCTTGTGGTTGCGGCAACATCTGTGCCCCCCAACTTCAACAGGTACAGCCGCCACCCCCCCTTCCAGCCCCGCCCTCCCAGCAGCCCCTCAGCCTTCGCCCCGTGCCCGCTCACCCAGGAGGGTGGGCATCACCTTCGCCCCAGGCACCTCAGCCTCTTCCCCTGTCACCTCTGCTGCCCTCAGTGAGGAGGCCATTGACCTCCTCAGGTCCCTCACTGTTGGACAGTGTACCATTTTGAATGCCATCCAGGGTGTAGAAAGGGAGTTGCAACACACAAATGCATTCCTGGAGGGCATTCATTCTGGTCAGGCTTCCCTTCATCGAACTGTTCAAACTCTGGCCTCATCACTGATGGCAGCCATTGTCCCTGTGTCTAGCCTTCCCCCTCCAACTTCCTCCACCCAGACCCAATCCCCTGTACCTCTGCCTATCCCAAGCACACCATCAGACCAGCCTGCACACACCCCACCACACAAGGGAAGCTCAGGCAAACATAAGCACCACACATCCCAAAGGCACTCACGCAAGCATCACACACATACAGACACAGCAACATCCACTGCCTCCACTGTGTCCCCCTCCTCGTCATCTCCCTCCTCCCTCCCAGTCTCGTCTACACTCACACCTGCATGCACTACCACTACAGCCACTACGTCCCTCTCCAGCACATCCACCACCACACCCCGCTCACGTGCACTCACCACCCCCACTACCATTCACATGTCCCCTGTGTCCTCTCCCAGTGTGTCTGTGACGCCCCCTCCGAAGATACACAAATGCAGGCACACACCCACCCAACAGCCATCCACCTCACAACAGCCTCCAGCGCATGCACCTACACCCAAATCCACAAAAGGTACACCTCCTACAACCACCACCTCTTCCTCCACTCCCACACCCCCTCCAGCTACCCGTCCCAGTGTCTCCCAAAAACTGTTCATGTCCATCCTTAACCTATTTCCCACCACCCCCCGTCCAACTCATAGGTCCCGTACTAGCACCTCAGCCACAAAATCACCGGGACCAGTGGTGCCTGTTGTCACAGGTATGTGGAGTGCACCGGCCACCAGACCAGCCAGTGTATCACGGAGCCAGAGCACAGACAGTCCCCCCCCCGAGAAGCACCAGAAGTTGGCCAGTGCCCGGCGGGAGAGGGGGAAGACTCCAGCCACCCAAGCCGCTCACAGGGGTCCCGGGGGGAGTGTGGACTCAGCTGTGACTCCTCCCAAGGTGTGGAAGGGGCAGAAGAAACCAGCAAAGTCTGGGAGGACCAGCACGGCGGAGAAGACTGCCATCTTCCCTGCTGGCCAGGAGGCCACTGCCAGCCCCATCATCGCTGTCCAGGAGGACCCCGCCAGCCACAGCCCAGCTGCCCAGGAGGGCCCCGCCAGCCACAGCCCAGCTGCCCAGGAGGGCCCCGCCAGCCACAGCCCAGCTGCCCAGGAGGGCCAGCCAAAGCCCAGCTGACCAGGAGGGCCCCACCAGCCACAGCCCAGCTGCCCAGGAGGGCTCAGCCAGCCACAGCCCAGCTGGGCAATGAAGGACCGCCAACTCAAGAACCGCTGAACAGGGCAAGCACCGCTGAACAGGGAAAGGACCGCCAAGTCAAGCACCGCTGAACAGGGCAAGCACCGCTGAACAGGGCAAGGACCGCTGAACAGGTCAAGCACCGCTGAACAGGGCAAGCACTGCTGAACAGGGCAAGGACTGCCAACTCAAGCACCGCTGAACAGGGCAAGGACCGCTGAACAGGGCAAGCACCACTGAACAGGGCAAGGACTGCCAACTCAAGCACCGCTGAACAGGGCAAGCACCGCCAAGTCAAGCACCGCTGAGCAGGGCAAGCACCGCTGAACAGGGCAAGGACCGCTGGACAGGGCAAGCACTGCTGAACAGGGCAAGGACCGCCAAGTCAAGCACCGCTGAACAGGGCAAGCACTGCTGAACAGGGCAAGGACCGCCAAGTCAAGCACCGCTAGCCCATGAGCGGCAGGGGCAGTGACGCAACAGGGACCATCACGGGGTGAGTGATGCACTCTGGGCACCAGTCCCCCTCCAGAACCAGTGGAGACATGCATCCACTCCGTCTGTCCTGCACAGGATGAAGCACTCTGGGCACCAGTCCCCCTCCAGAACCAGTGGAGACATGCATCCACTCCGTCTGTCCTGAACAGGATGAAGCACTCTGGGCACCAGTCTCCCTCCAGAACCAGTAGAGACTGTTATCCACTTGAGAGACTGTGGCTTTGCACTCCCCAGGATACAGCAGTGGGCAAACCACCCACTGGAAAGACTTGAGAGACTTGCTTTGCACTCCCCAGGATAAAGCAGTGGGATACCCACCCACTGGAGAGACTTGAGAGACTGTGGCTTTGCACTCCCCAGGATAAAGCAGTGGGCAAACCACCCACTGGAGGGACTTGAGAGACTGTGGCTTTGCACTCCCCAGGATAAAGCAGTGGGCAACCCACCCACTGTAGAGACTTGAGAGACTGTGGCTTTTCACTCCCCAGGATGTTACAGTGGGCAAACCACCCACTGGAGAGACTTGAGAAACTGTGGCTTTGCACTCCCTATGATACAGCAGTGGGCAAACCACCCACTGGAGAGACTTGAGAGACTGTGGCTTTTCACTCCCCAGGATA
This sequence comes from Pleurodeles waltl, assembly GCF_031143425.1. Taxonomy (NCBI): domain Eukaryota; kingdom Metazoa; phylum Chordata; class Amphibia; order Caudata; family Salamandridae; genus Pleurodeles; species Pleurodeles waltl. The sequence goes on from NC_090437.1 coordinate 1,096,360,274, forward strand.
CATCAATGGGCATGGAGCCCCCTCGTGGATCTGGCATCGTGCACTCATCCGGCTGAGGAGCCCCCCCTTCCCTTCCCCCTGAGGTGCCTGTTGTATTTCTATCTGATGCCCCTGCAGTGTTCTCTCCGTCATGTTCGGGTATCTTGTGTGGGCCTCGCCCATGCATTTTGGGCCCAGTGGTCCACGGACTATGAATGGTGCATTACATGGACTACTATTCGTGGTGTATATTTTCTTAATAGTGTATATATGTATATTTTTGCTTACTCTATTTTGATATATTACAATGGTTACACTCATTTCCTTTTGTCTTTGCATCTTCCAGGGGGTTGGGGGCTGTTACTGTAATGCTTAGATATGCATTGGTGTGTGTGTTGTAGTGGGTGAGGGTGGGGGTGGGGATTGGGGTGTTGCGTGTGTGTGTCCCTGTTTTTTGCCTCCCCCCTTCCCTATGTCCCCTATTTGAATCGGCAAGACGCACGATTCTTTCCTCGTGCTTAATTCATGTTATTCATTGTGCGCTACCATTCTAAGGCATTTACTCGGTAGCACTCGAGTTGACAAGTCACGTGATTTATTCCTTGAATCTATGTTGTGTTATTCATGGTGCACAATCCTTCTACGTTGTTTACTACCAACGTGAAAATCTGCAATGTGCGCAATTCATGTTCCAACATTTTGAGAGAACAAAAAGGCCAGAGTTCTAGATGTAATGTTGTGTGTTCTTAATATGTATTCTCAAAAAAGGATTCATATGATGGTTCAGAACTTATTCAGATTGTTTTCATGATTCTCATGCAAAGGAAAGTACTTGAATTTGAATGGTTAATTTAACCTCTCTTGATTTCCTCACAGGTATCCAGTCATCTTGAAGCCTAGTCATTTTAAGTCTATTCTTAGGTTGTTTATGTTTTCAGAATGACGATGCTTAGAGTCATAGCCTAATACTGATTTTCATGAGATGTAATTTTGATGCTGTGTGTTTTAACCTTTTGCTTCCTACAGGTCTCCTTCCCAGCTGTCCCCTTCCTAATCCCCTTTTCCCCACTTGGACTCCCTTAGACTCTGTGACAAATCTAATCAGAGTATTGGAGCTGTCTTGTGGTGGAAGTGTTGGGAACATGTACAGACCCCGAGGATCTGGTGACTCTGACAGCTCCCTGCTGTCTAAACTATTCAGGGCCTACCCTAGGGGTGACTTATATGTCTTAAAAAGGAATTTTAGGGCCTGGGAAAAAGTTTATTTTTCCAGATCTAAACAGTACACACGGGTTGCAATGGCAGTCCTGAGACATATTAAAAGGGCTTCCTAAGTGGGTGGCCCATCAGTGCTGCCGGCCCACTAGTAGCATTCAATTTACAGGCCCTGGGCACATGTGGTATCACTCTACTAGGGGCTTAAAAATAACTTAAGTAGGCCAAATGAGTGTAATCCAATTCTACCATGTTTTAGGGAGAGAGTGCAAGCACTTTAGCTCTCATTAGCAGTGGTAAAGTGTGCAAAGTCCTAAAGGAAGCAAAATTTAAGTCAACAAAACTGGACAGTTAAAGGCAAAAAGTTAGGGGAGAATCATGCCAAGGATGCCACGTATAACAGTTATCTAGCCTACATATCTTCAAGTTTTAATGATTTGATCACGTTACATTTGACCCCGGGTATGTGCATAAGGTGACCTTGTGCTTTATCCATTAGCAGGAGGTCCCCCTTCCTCCTTTTAATCTATTCCAAGGCCTGGGGATCAGGAGAGCTGGCATGTGTTGGATGATACTAAAGTGGAGCAGACTTACATTTTCAGTGTCCATGCTTTTCTTCGTGTGCTAGCTTAAACTGGTCTCTTTTGCCAGGGCAGGACTGTTCCACTTCCATGCTTGGATATTAAATTAAATCTGTAACCTTACGTACATGTGAGTCAGCTTGTTCTCCTGTGTCTTATGCTGTAAAAGGCACATAGACTTAGGGGTAGGTGAATCTTGGGAGGAGGCTAGTGAAGTGTCGCACTAGGATATTTGAAAATTGCTACTTGTCCAACTACTTCTACATTTTGTGGATCACAGGTTGGAGGTGGCAGAGCAGGGTTTCCTGATTTGGCTTAGTAACATTATGCTGTTGCCTGTGCTCCATGAGTGATTGTGTTTGTTGAATGTTTATCTTTATGAATACAATTAATATGTTGCATTTCTGTTGAGTGGGTCTTTTTTCTGGAATTGTGGTATGGCTAACTGCTTTGAGATGTCCTCATTTATTTAAGGACCTGTTCTGTCTCCCTAGGTTCTCCCTGATTATGGGAATGTTTGGTTATGACAGATAATTATGGGTAATCATCCCCTTTAATACCTCACACTTTATAGCACACACTGGTGAGGGGAGAAGCTAGAGAGAGAGGAAATGTCAGGAGAATTGAAGAAGTGAACATACCTAATTTATGTATGTACTGAGACAGTGAATGCATATCAAACCAATGAAGATTACTGGTAAGTATTCAGCCTTTTCCACCTCCCTAGATGTGACTGCTCCAGACATTCCCGCCATTTCTCTAGGCATTTGCTCCTCTCCATAGTGTTATTACCCGTCCCTTATTTGGGGTAGATAGGGGCAAGACATTTTGGGCCGGACCAAAAAAACTCTGGAGTCAGCTACCAAGAGTCCTTCATACATTGTCAAGTCACTGCACTTTCCATAATGCTCTCAAGGATCACCATGTCTGTTATAGTGGTAGAACGTTTTCTCTGTCTTTGTCTTTTTTTAGGTCTGGGTTTTAACAGCACAAATGTCAAATAGACCTATCGCTAATAATATACAGAGTGGGGTTTGGGTCTGTCCCTTACAACCACTGACTTTCATCGTTCAGCCTCTTTCAGCCATTGACATGATACTTTGTCAATCATATCCTGACTGACACCTCTTAAATATTCATCCCTCTCCTCATTGCATTGTCTGTTTCAGAGAATCATTTCACCTTCATTCCAGTGCTTGAATTGAAATGATGGAGGAAGTGCTTTACAACTATAACCCTCTTCCTAATGTGTTACTCAATCTAATGTGCTAATGTTGCATGTGTTATCATATTAAAGGCAGAGCTATTGGCATTATAAGTGATTGTGTTCCTAAAAGGTGTTCAGTGCTACAAAGTATCTTTTCTTATTGTCACTTTCATTCATTGTATTGCTTGTTGACCAATATGCTGGGTCCTTTTTATTGATTGAGTAGTTTTAAATTGTTGAAAATTGTTTATATTTCTTCAATTTGCTTGTGAACTCAAGCAAGTGGGATATGGCTCTATTACCATTAGCAAAATAGGTCACCTTTGTTTTAGCCTAATTCATAAACTGTTACCCTTGTGCAAAATACACATACATGTGGAAAAATTTACAAACCATGCATGCAAATCCAAGAGTTGTTTAACAAATTCAGTTGGCTCATAACATTGTCATATAATATTGCAGAAATTCTGCATCCGTAAGAAGTATGTGGCTTAGAAAATGCAATGCAAACAAGATTACTGCTAACTATGTCAAAGTAAGGGCCAATGGAATTCTGCAATCCTACAGCTGTGACTTTTTCTACATAGTTATTGATTGCCCACATTTGCCCCATAATCGATTGTCTGCTACATAGTTTGCACATTTTACAAAAAACGTTTTTTCTATCTCAGACGGCTCAAAGCTTACTAAAAACATGTTAACACGAGTTGTCATGCAAGAGAATACCCTGTGGAAAAGTGTAGAGGTCACCTATAAATTGCCTTTTGCTGTATTTACGTGCTAACCTGTTTCTAGTGAGAAGGAACCTTTGCCCAGACAGTGTTAAAATATGTAAAAAAGGGAAAGTAAATGATGCAATAAGACTGTCACAAAATGTGTCACATTACGCTGCATAATTGCTTTCCGTGTCACAAAATAGTTTTGTGAAAGTGCAAGTATCAATTTTCAGTTTACACAGACTTCATGCAAGGTTGATAGTATAAATACATAGTATTAAGAAATGTGTGAATACCACATTTTTCTGTCTGGAAATTCTGAAACTCTGAACTTATGTACACTTACACCTCTCAGTATTTTACCCAGGGTGTAGGGTGGCAGTAGTATGGCATATCTTTCAGATTTACGCCCATGGGGTCATGGAGTCGCCAAAGGTTTCAGCTGCAACCCCTGGCTTGCCCCTTGCGGCACCTGGCACTGACTTTGCGACACCTGGCCTGGGAGGTGGTCAAATCCATGCCAGAAACACAGGGACAACTCGTCCTTAAGGCCATTTGCTGCAGATCCATTTTGCTTTCAGTCAATTTCATTAGACTTATAGCAAACAATATATTATTCACTATTAGTGTAATACAAAATGGAGTAAATACAATTAGCTGGAATATGATCCTCCCTGGTGGCTGAGGTAGGTAAAAATGGTTTTAAAGGTATGTTGTGTGCTCGCTTGTGGGTGAGAGTGTGTTTATGTGAGAGTATGTGAGAATGTGTGTGTATATGTAAGCTGTGCTTTAAATGGGAATATAGAAGTGCAGGTACTCTCTATTTAGAGTACCTCTTTATTCCTGAGAAGTGAGAATCTATTGCAACAGTGATGGGAAGTGCAGGTACTCTCCCTTCAAATTAGGTGCAGGTACACAGTAACAGAGTATGCAGTACCAGTACGTAGTACCTGCCCATTTAAAGCACTGTGTGTGAGTGAAAGTAGAGGTCAAATGGCGTGTGATGTCACTTCCGAATTTTTGTGAATTGACGTCCGCATAGTTGCCAAGTTGCCCAGGTCCATGCATTATGTGTTGCTCCAGGCCAGTTTTTTTCTTTTCAGTCCTGGGATTTGTAGTCCTGTTTTCTATTAAATAAACAAGCCAACAATTCACAGAATTCAAAGAAAAAACCTGGACTGGAGCATCACGCATGGACAGGGGAAACTTGCCTGGGCTGCATTCTTTTTAACACCCCTTTTTTATCAAATCAAATCAAATCATTAACATTTATAAAGCGCGCTACTCACCCGTGCGGGTCTCAAGGCGCTAGGGGAAAGGGGGGGGTTACTGCTGCTCGAAAAGACAGGTTTTTAGGAGTCTCCGGAATGCGGAGTGGTCCTGGGTGGTCCTGAGGCTGGTGGGGAGGGAGTTCCAGGTCTTGGCTGCCAGGAAGGAGAAGGACCTCCCACCCGCCGTGGAGCGGCGGATGCGAGGGATGGCAGCGAGCGCGAGGCCAGAGGAACGGAGGAGACGGGTGGGGGCGTAGAAGCTGAGGCGACGGTTGAGGTATTCCGGTCCCTTGTTGTGGAGGGCTTTGTGTGCGTGGGTGAGAAGTCGGAAGGTGATCCTTTTGCTGACTGGGAGCCAATGCAGGTGTCTCAGGTGTGCGGAGTACGTCGAGGATGAGGCGGGCCGAAGCGTTTTGAATACGTTGCAGGCGTTTTTGGAGTTTGTCGGTGGTCCCAACGTAGAGGGTGTTGCCGTAGTCCAGGCGGCTCGTGACGAGGGCGTGGGTCACGGTTTTTCTAGTGTCGGCGGGGATCCAGCGGAAGATCTTGCGGAGCATGCGGAGGGTGAGGAAGCAGGCGGAGGACACGGCGTTGACTTGCTTGGTCATGGTGAGAGGAGGGTCCAAGATGAAGCCGAGGTTGCGGGCGTGGTCTGCGGGGGTCGGTGCGGTGCCAAGGGCCGTGGGCCACCAGGAGTCGTCCCAAGCGGTTGGGGTGTTGCTGAGGATGAGGACTTCCGTTTTGTCCGAGTTCAGCTTTAGGCGGCTGAGCCTCATCCAATCTGCGACGTCCTTCATGCCCTCTTGTAGGTTGGTCTTGGCGCTGGCGGGGTCCTTGGTGAGGGAGAGTATAAGTTGGGTGTCGTCGGCGTAGGAGGTGATGATGATGTCGTGCTTGCGTACGATGTCGGCGAGGGGGCTCATGTAGACATTGAAGAGTGTCGGGCTGAGCGATGAGCCTTGAGGTACGCCGCAGATGATCTCGGTGGGGTCTGAGCGAAACGGTGGGAGGTAAACTCTTTGGGAACGGTTTGAGAGGAAGGAGGCAATCCAGTCCAGGGCCTGGCCTTGGATCCCGGTGGAGCGGAGGCAGGTGATTAGGGTGCGGTGACAGACGGTGTCGAAGGCAGCCGAGAGGTCGAGGAGGATGAGGGCGACTGTTTCACCGTTGTCCATCAGGGTTCTGATGTCGTCTGTGACTGAGATGAGGGCGGTTTCAGTGCTGTGGTTGGTTCGGAATCCAGTTTGTGGAGGGTCGAGCAGGTTGTTGTTTTCCAGGAAGGTGGTCAGCTGTTTGTTGACGGTCTTCTCTATTACCTTGGCGGGGAAGGGCAGGAGTGAGATGGGGCAGAAATTTTTCAGGTCGCTCGGGTCAGCCGTACGTTTCTTTAGTAGGGCGTTGACTTCGGCGTGTTTCCAGCATTCGGGGAAGGTAGCAGAAGAAAATGAAGAGTTGATGACGGCCTGGAGGTGCGGGCGATGATGTCGTCGGCTTTATTGAAGATGAAGTGAGGGCAGGGGTCCGATGGGGCGCCGGAGTGGATAGAGTTCATGATGGTTTTGGTTTCTTCAGTGTTGATGTGGGTCCAGTCGTTGAGGGTGATGGCCGGGGGTGCGGGTTCGGTGATGCTTGGTTGGGTCTGGTGTCTAAAGCTGTTGTGGAGGTCGCTGATCTTGCGATGGAAGAAGGTGGCGAGGGAGTTGCACAAATCTTGTGAGGGCGTGACGGCGTTGGCGTTGGGGTTGGAGAACTCCTTGACGATGCTAAAAAGTTCTCTGCTGTTGTGGCTGTTTTTGTCCAGTCTGTCGGTGAAAAAGTTCCTTTTGGCAGCGCGGATCAGGTGGTGGTGTTCGCGGGTAGCGTTCTTGAGGGCGGTCATGTTGTCAGCGGTGTGGTCCTTGCGCCAGGCCTTCTCGAGGATGCGACAAGTTTTCTTCGATTCTTTGAGGGTGTCAGAGAACCAGGGAGGTTTTTTGGTGTTGGCCTGTCGATGCGTGCGTTTGAGGGGAGCAAGGTTGTCTGCGCAGTTGGAGATCCAGTTCGTGAGGCTGAGGGCTGCGTCGTTGGGGTCGGTGGTGAGGGTGGGTTGGTTGGCGGCGAGTGCGGAGAAGAGTTGCTCTTCGGGGATTTTGTTCCACTGTCGACGAGGGATGGGTTGAGTGCGGAGGTGGCGGGTCTCGCGTCGGAATGTGAAGTGGACACAGCTGTGGTCGGTCCAGTGTAGAGCGGAGGTGTGGCTGAAGAAGATGTGTTTGCTGGCGGAGAAGATAGGGTCAAGCGTGTGTCCGGCGATGTGGGTGGCGGTGTTCACCAGTTGCTTGAGGCCGAGGTTGGCGAGGATGTCGAGCAGGGCGGTGGTGTTAGGGTCGTTGTTTTGTTCCAGATGGAAGTTGAGGTCGCCTAGGAGAATGTAGTCCGGCGAGGCGAGGGCGTGCGGGGAGATGAAGTCGGCGATGGCGTCGCTGAAAGGGGCGCGCGGTCCGGGGGGAGGGTAGACGAGGGATCCTCTGAGGGTGGTCCTGGGGTCGGTGCGAATCTGAAAATGCAGATGTTCAGCGGCGAGAGGGGTTTCTTCAGTGGAGGTGGTGACGCTGATGGAGTCTTTGAAGACGATGGCGATACCTCCTCCTACTTGGTTGGTGCGGTCTTTTCTGGAAATCTTGTAGCCTTCGGGGATGGCAGTGGCGATGTCTGGGGCCGACGAGGCGTTCATCCAGGTCTCCGTGATGAAGGCGACGTCCGGAGCTGTGGAGTCCAGGAGGTCCCAGAGTTCAACGGCGTGCTTGTGGACAGAGCGAGCGTTGACCAGGCTGCACTTGAGGTGGTTGATGGCGCGTGGGCTGGTGGTCGTGGTAGTTGCGTGGTGGAAGATGCGTTTGCAGGAGTTACAGGCGAAGGGTCCATGGGTGCGTTTGGGGTGAGCTTGGAAGCAGGTGTTGGAGCGCCCTGGGTTGAGGGCGTGGAGGGTGGTGGGGTCGTAGCGGGTCAGCGGGGTTCGGGAGAGCTGGGGACCAGGGGTCGTGGCGCTGGGCGCGGGCCATGCGCAGACGGGCGCCATAAGAGGGAGGAGGGTGGGGGGAGGGGTCAGCTGGGGGCGAATGGGAGCTGGGGGGCGGGGGCGTGCAGGAGGTCGCGGCGGGAAAGCGCGAGGGAGGTGGGGACAGGTAGAGTGAGAAGAGCTGGGGGAGGAGGGTTTAAGGATGGAGGGGGGTGGGTGTTAGGAGTTTTAGGAGATTAGAGAGGGAGATAGGAGTAGGGTTGAAAAGATAGGCGAGGGGGGGTTGTTGAGGTGGGTGAGGGTGAGAGGTAGAGTGAGAGGATAGGAAGATAGGTAACAGAGGGGGTGTCGGGACGGGGGGAGAGATAGAGAAATAGATAGATGGAGAAATAGGTGGAGAGATAGAAAAATAGGTAGACAGGAGGAGGGGGTGAGTGAGGGAGTTAGATAAAGGAATAGGTAGATTGGTAGATAGGAGGAGTGAGGGAGGCAGGTAGCGAACGGGGTAGATACGGGTGATAGAGAGGGGGAGGCGAGTGAGGGAGGGGGGTGAGGCAGGAGCAGGAGGTCAGGGGCGGGAAGAGACAGAAGACGGAGAAAGCAGAAGAACAGAAGAACAGAAGATCACAGGAGAAGATACAGAAGACGAAGAAGCGGAAGACAGAAGATCACAGAAGAAGATACAGAAGACGAAGAGCAGAAGGCAGAAGACCACAGAACAAGATGAGGAAGAAGAGAGGCGACAGGAGAGGCTGAGAAGCATACAGAAGAAGAGAGAAGACGGGGAAAAGAAGAGTACAGAAGAAGATTACCGAAGAGGAGCGAGGAGGAAGAGACAGAGAGGAGGAAAAGAAGCAGGAGCAGGAGAGAGGGTGAGTAGCGCGGGGCAGGGCGAGGGGCTGGGAGGTGGGGGGTACTTACTGCGAGGTGGGTCTCAGGAACCTGGAGGAGCTGGATGAGCTGCAGCGGCAGGGGGAGCGACCTACCCTTAGGATCAAACCTGCTAGTGCATGCACTTGAACATGCGTCTCATATGCAAGACGCTGTTGTGTTCAAGGAAGAGCTTAGAGCCTGCCTGTCATGGTTTGTGTGGCACTCTTCTTTACAGCCTTGTAATTTGTCAAGGCAAGTCTGGCATCATTTTCGTTCCTCTGTGTGGAGCAGTGATCAAGCACTAATTGATTTCCATCTAATTAGTGCCTGTCTGCTGCTCCCAACTTGATCAAGGTATTATTTTGTTGTAACTTCCAGTGCCCCACAAACAGAAGGCTTGTGATTGGCAAAAACGTGCCCAGCAGGACAAACAAAATTGTTGCAAAGTTTTATTTTTTAAAAGCTTACTTTATTTTATTTTGTTAAGTCGTATTTTCTCAGGTTTCACTCATGGTTTTTTTTTTCTCTTGGGCGCTGTTGTCAAAATATGACAATTAACTTGTTGGTGCTTCCGTCCAGGAGTGTTTTAAATTGCATTTGCTGAGCGGCTTGTTTATCGACATAGGTGGTTGAGGTATGTGTAAGCTGTGCATTTGTGTGGACACAGAGATAGGAAATTACCCAAGCGACGGAGCTGTAGAGTGAGAAAATGTTGAAGTACTTGCTGTTTTGCACTTATTTGACAGTTGTTATTCCCGCTCGGTTTGCAGGGGGCTGCGAGAATGAGATAAATACCAGGCGAGGTCACCCATTATGCAAATACGGGATGTTCCGGCTTGTCAAAGGCAGAGCAGAACTTGCCCACTTAATCGCCAGCTGTGAACTATCACACGAGCTTCAGTCTCGAGGAAAGAACTTTGACACCGACCCTCATCCGTCGCCACAGCTTTCACCGGAGACATGGAAACATGCTGCTCGTGTAGTTTTTGCAATCTGTTTCCCAATGATTGCATCGCGGGAGAAAAACACGGTGGCAAGCAAACACATCACATTTGGTTGGTCCTGAATTTCCATACTGGTATCCATCATTTTTTATTGTGAGAGAGGCAGGAGATATGTCTTTTTAAACTCGAGAAAACAAATCCGGGGTGCTACAGTGGACGGGGAGGGAGAGTGACTGAGTAAAATAAAGTAAGCCTTGTAGAACTATTTTTTTAACACTTGGGAAATAGCTGTGAAAACATTGGCTGTTCCAACCACTTTGTCATTTTATTCACAGTGGCGGGCATGCCATTTTCTAGCCGACAATATAGGTGCAATAATTCTGACTGACAACATGACAACTCTCACCTTCTACCAGCTACCTGGACAGGAGGCCCAGCTGGACATGTCACTCTCCAGTCATCTGAGAGGTAGTTCGTATCATCATAAAAGATACACTGCTTCAATATCACCCGCACGTCCGCATTTCAAACCATCGCCTTTCAAAGTATCCTATGGAAGAAAAAGGTCCTGTTTTACATTTGGCAGTGCTGAGACCGATTTCATACCCAATCTGTTTCCTTATTTCTACATTAATTATTATTATTGTTATTTAATTTAAGTGTGACATATTTGGTACTACGAGTCAATGGCAATAGTGCTACTATACAATTGTTGCAGTGCTTATTATTATGGCTCCTCAACCATCATCATCAATATTATTATTTGTAATAAATTATGAATGTCATACTCGTATTATTGTGAGTAGCTTGTATTATTGTTATTATAATCATTATTATAATTATCACTGCCACTGTCATTTTTTATAAGGACCTTCAATCCCTTAATAAATGCATGCTAATTATAATACAAAATGCCAATACTAATAATATTGATCATTGTAATACCTCACTTTATTATTATTATTATTATTATTATTATTATTATTATTATTATTATTATTATTAATAATGATTTCATTGTTAATATATATAAATTGACAAAAATAATAATAAAACTAATGATTCTTTTTGTTCTTTTTAATATTATTTTAATAATACTATTGATTATTATTAATATTATTATTGTTATTATTATTATCAGGGGCGGAGAGGGCAGAGGAGCGTTGACATCCCCGCCAGCAGCAGCAGCTGCAAAACCTTTTCAAGAAAACAATAATAAACAGTGTTTATTATCGTTTTCTTGAAAAGGGGTGGTGTTGGAAATGGTCCTTCTTGCAGTGTCATCTCCAGTCTTTTTGCCTCCTGCCTCCTATTTTTTCTGACCTGTTGCTTTTTTTGGCTTTTGAACTCTGAGCACTTTACCACTGCTAACCAGTGCTAAAATGCATATGCTTTCTGTGTAAATTGTATTGTTGATTGGTTTATCCATAATTGGCATATTTGATTTACTAGTAAATCCCTAGTAGGGTGCAATAGAGGTGCCCAGGGCCTGTAAGTCAAATGCTACTAGTGGGCCTGCAGCACTGGTTCTGCCACCCACAATGGTAGCTCTGTAAACATGGCTCAGACCTGCCACTGCAGTGTCTGTGTGTGCAGTTTAAAACTGCCAATTCGACTTGGCAAGTGTACCCACTTGCCAGGCCTAAACCTTCCCTTTTCCTACATGTAGGACACACCTAAGGTAGGCCCTAGGTAGCCCCATGGGCAGGGTGCAGTGTATGTTCAAGGTAGGACATATACTAATGTGTTTTATATGTCCTAACAGTGACATACTGCTAAATTCGGTTTTCACTGCTGCAAGGCCTATCCCTCTCATAGATCAAAATGGGGGCAACCTTTAAAAATGATTAAAGTGTAGATTCCCTTTGGGAGTAGCTAGACATGTGGAGTTTGGGGTCTCGGAGCTCACAATTTAAAAATAAATTTAGTAAAGTTGATTTTAAGAGTGTGTGTTTGAAAATGCCACTTTTAGAATGTGAGCATGTTTTGCTTAAACCATTATGTGACTCTGCCTGTTTGTGGATTCCCTGTCTGAGTCAGTTTGATAGTTGGGCTGTTTGCACCTCTCTCTAGACAGTGACACAAAGGGAGCTGGGGTGTAGCCTGCATATCCTGATGGGCCATCTGTGCTAGGACGGAGGGGAGGAGTGGTCACTCACACCTGAAAGGGCTGTGCCTGCCCTCACACAATGCACTCTCCAACCTCCTGGTGTGTGTCTCGGGCCTGGCCTGGGCAAGGCAGGATCTCACAAACAAGAAAGACTTTTCTTTGAAGTAAGCCTACTTCAAAGGGCAAAATGGGCATAAGAAGGGCACCCAAAACCACAGACTTTAGATCACTTCTGGAAACCAAGAAGAACCTCTGCCTGGAGAAGAGCTGAAGAGCTGAGGAAGAAGAGCTGCCCTGCCTGTGACTGTGCTTTGTGGAGCTATCCCACAGTTGCTGCTTCTGCCTGTGCAAGAGGACAAATACTGGACTTTTTGTGCCTTCCTTCTTGTGAAGAACTCTCCAACGGCTTGAAACTGAACTTGCCTCCTGTTGAAGTCTCAGGGACAGCAAAGACTTCTCTCAGCCAGCACCTGAAGCCTCTGCTGAGACTCCTGCCCTGCCAAGTGTTGCCCTATCCAGTTCCTGGCGCCTTGAAAGGAGAAGCTGTCAGGACAGGTTTAAGAAATCCACGCACAGACCTCCGTGCAGGGAAAAGTTCAACGCAACCTCCGGAAAATCGACGCTCCGCCTGCAGCACAGCTTGGAGATCGACGCACGTAGCTAGGAAAGCAACGTGCAGCATCGCTGACGGAGGCTGGTGAGATTGCATCCTACACTGCACGGTTTTTGGATCACCGCGCAGCAGGATTTCTGATGCAAACATTGCTGGGCATGCAACAACGACGCAAAGCCTGCCCGGACCCGAGAGTGCTTGTCCAGCTGAACGCATCGCTCTCCTGCGGAGAGAAGAAATGACGCACGCTGACCCGACCAAAGGAGAAACGACGCACGGTCTCGCTCGTGAGTGATATTGATGCATTGCAAGCTTCTTTCGATGCATACTCACCTGTGTGGGGTTATTTTTGATGTGACCCAGGTACATTTTCATGCTAACAGCGTTAGCATTGTGTTTAAAAGAACATGAAGACTCTTTTAGCTTTTTAATTAATAACTTGACTTGATTCTCTATTCGTCTAACCCTGTGTGGTGTCATTTTGTAGTGTTTTCATTAAGTTACTGTGCATGTTGGTACAAATACTTTCCACCTAGCACTCTGAAGTTAAGCCTGCCTGCTCGTGCCAAGCTGCCAAGGGAGTGAGCGGGGGTTAGCTGAGGATGATTCTCTTTTACCCTGACTAGAGTGAGGGTCCTTTCTGGGACAGGGGGTAACCTGACTGCCAACCAAGGACCCCATTTCTAACAGGTGGGCATTGGGGGTGACGAGCACTTGAGGGGAGTGCGCAGAGCACTCCCCTCAGAGCACATGTGTGTTTGACAAGACCGTCTTGGGCCGGCCAAGCACACATATGCAGAAGGCACTTTCCAGCCCAGGGCTGAAGAGAGCCTGCATAGGCTCCCAGCCAATCCTAACCCTGCTCTGAGCAGTTTCAAGATTGGCTGCAGGGCAGGCTGGGAGACTGTGCCTGCAATGCAACAGAGGGGAGCAGAGTGGATGGTGCGGCATGTGAAAAAGGTACTTTTTTTTGCATCCCCCAACCCTCTCTGCCATGTGCCGCTCTGCCCCAATATTTTTCCCTCCTGTGAGCCGTGCCTAAATATTGTTATTATTATGTGTTTTATTTAGCACTTTATATTACACATTTCCCACATCTAAGCACAGCAAATATTTTAACAGTGTGAGAAATGAAATTTTTCTCTCCTGTTGTACCTATTTCTTCCTGTTTGGTTTTGCTGACTATTGGAATTTGTGGACTGCAAATCAATAGTAAAGTGCCTGTGCTTCCCCCCTTAAAACATTCAGTACATTGTACATTAGAAGTCCTCCACTCTATTAGGACCAACGAGGATATTCCAGGCATCCCCTTAAGAGAAGACCCAAAGTAGCTTGCTGCATATCCAGACAACATACTAATTTTCTCCACCAAGGCCGAACAGGAAATACCTGAAATTCTTGAGTTCATATCCTCTTTCGTGAAAGGGTCAAGTTACATCCTAAACAAAGATAAAACTGAAATGTTGTCTCCTAATATTTTCTGCCTCCCACACATGGCCTCCTCTTATAACTTAAAATGGCAATGTTTGAGATTAAAATACCAAAATCTCCAAAATGTATTACATGCTGGGGGAGGATTGAAGTGGTTAAAATGCTATTAACCCGCCAAATCAACTTCTTTCTCAACATGCTCCTTGCTAACCTGGCTTTAACATTCCACAGAACACTTAACACTATTATATTGAATTTCATATGGAATGGGAAAAAAGTAAGAATATCCTTTTCAAAAAACCAAAAACCCACAGCTCTGCAATTACCCTCCCACGCTTCTGCCCGATCCCGATACCTGGTCTGCTGGCAAGGGTGCAAAATCGACAGAAGACTCCTTGAGGAGAGGGGCAGCTCAATTCCCTCGACTGGAGATGCGCTCCTCCCGGAGCGGGTCAGGAGCCCTCAGTCACCCTGCCCGATCGGCAGGCAACTTGTCTTTTCTTCACCCCGGCCGCGGCAGTGATCTGGCATGAACGCAGTCCCTACTGGTACCCAGGGGGCACCCTACACTGCGCTCCTCATAAAAGTGAAGCACCCTTTGTTATGGGGATATTTGCAGGGGTCAGGGGCCACGGTACCCTGCCCTTGGAGACAAGAGAGAGGGGAAGCACAGGTCTAGCAGTCCCAGCAACAGGCCAGCACAAGGGATGCAGATAGTGACAGTTCCTCTTGGTGATCAAGCAGGTCACAGGTCCGCACAGCAGCAGCCGCCCAAGGTGGGTCCTGGTGAGTTCATTCAGCAGCATCCTGTGTCCAGTTTCAAGTAAGTCTATTCAACTCTAAATTGTAGGAAAAATTCCCTGTGCTTATACTCAGTTCTGCAAAGCATTTTCAATGAGAAGGAGAGGGGGTTTCAACCAGTTACAACTGGTTCTAGAGGTGTACCCTCTCTATTCCAGCACAGGCTCCAAACATCAGTTTGGGGTAAATGACCCTATTGTGTGAGGCCAGGGCACAGCCTTTACAAATGCAGGTGTACCCCGCCCCTCCATTCTCTCAGCCCAGGAAGACTATTCAGTATGTAGAAGCACCTCTGTGACACCTCCACCCTTCCTGTGTACAGGCTGTCTGAAAAGTATGCACAAAGCCCAACTGTCAATCTGCCCAGACGTGGATTGGAGTCAAGCTGCAGGCCCACTAGTAGAATTTAATTTTCAGGGCCTGGGTATAGGGATACCACTTTACAAGGGACTTATAGGTAAATGAAATATGCCAATTAGGTACAAGCCAATCATACCAAGTTTTCAAGGGAGAGAACATGCACCTTAGCACTGATTAGCAGTGAAAAAGTACTCAAAGTCATAACGTCAGCCAACAAGGGTCAAAAAAATAAGGAGGAAAAAGGCAAAAAGTTTGGAGAATGACCCTGTAAAAGGGCCAGGTCCAACAATACTGGACAACAGATTGCTTACGCAAAAGAAACCCACTAGACTCTGATGCATGCTGGCATTGTAATGAACAGAAAGTGGAGCTTGATTATCTTCTCTTTTACTGTAAATACACACTTCCTTTCTGGAAAGACATGAAAACTCACTAAGGGACATTTTCAAAGTCATGATTAACCTGAACCATAGTCTGATCTCACTAGGTATCCATGCAGGGCCGAGCATAGACCACCTCAACACCTTATCATTCTGGGACAAAATGCTATTGAACCAACTAACAGCAGTGGGAATTGAGACAACCTTATCCGAATGGAAAAATTACAATAATATATCCTACCATAGATGGTGAGATTTGGTCTGCTTTATTAGAAGCTCCGACAATATCATATACAATACTAACTTCAGTGGTAGCTCCTCCCACCAACTTTGGTCCAAACTGGATGCATATTTAGAAAAGATACAACCTCCATAACTAACTAGGTGCCGATGCCACCTCTCCCTTCCTCCACCGTCTTCCCCCCCGCTTCAACCTCTGCTTATATTAACTCTAGACTTTAGGAGCAGTTTAATATAGAGTGAATCTCTCCTATGAATCAGTATTTATAACAGTCATATGTCTTGAAAAACTGTACCATCTATTCTTGAATTGTACTGTATTAATTTTCTTACAAAAGAAATGAAAACTTTTTAAATTAACCAAACTCCTTGTTAGGCCTATTTAACTTCCCTATGTGTCTGTTGTAAATGGTGCCTAAAATACACCAACTGCATAGAAGGTTAAATGTCATATTTAGGCTGCAGTGTGTTTATACCACTCACATGTATCACAAAAATATAAGTTAGTCAGGATCACCACTGTGCTTTGCCTGAGTTTCAAGTCAATGCAGTGCAGTGATTCTTGGGGGGGGGGAGTGCATTTACCATGCTGGAAAAAACTATTTTTCTATGTTCGTAGGTCACCCCTAAAGTGAGCCTTAGGAGCCCACAGTGCAGGGTGAAAATATATAAAAATTGGGCACAATATAGTATTAGGGTTAGTGTGTACTCACAGTCAAATAAAGCCCAAAATCTATTTCACTGAGTAGTCCTCTCAGGATATGTACCTGAACAGGAAAAAACAGGCCAAGATGGGATTAAAATGTGTTATTTTCTATTTGTGCTTGGAGAAATGCTAAAACAAATGCTTCAAAGTAATGTTTAAGATCTGTTTTATTAAGAAAATCAGATTTGTTATCATTTATGCGAAGAACAACTATGTAAAAATTGTACTTTAAACTGTCTGAGCTTAAAACCAGCTCTTCCACTGCTCACATCTCCAGAAATGGAATCCTTGAGTGGGAGGGTTAATACTTTGGCTTGGAGGACAATAGCCTCCCTCTGAGCGTAGGAAGAATTGCTAACCACTTGGCAGGGATTACCTCTCTTGGACTGGACAGGAACAGTTGGCAGAAAAAGAATCAGATTAGCAATAATTCTTTTGACTTGGGGTGCCATGGAGGGCTTCTCCTATTCATTCTCAGAACTCACCCAACAGCCAGGTACCAGTCACAATAGATGGAAAGAGAGGTAAATCCAATGGGGGACTGTCTAATGAGGTGAAGATAGACCCGCTTGGTGGTAGTTGGTGCTTCCATCTGTAAAAAGGGTGTCTATAAGGAGAGAGGATTTGCTGAGAAAGCAAGTTTGGGGACTGCGAGAAAATAGCTAGAATTAGATAGTAGAATTTATCCACTCACTGGCTAGTGCACAGAATACAACTGGCACTTCCACCACCACCCCCTAAGTACATTCCTGGGCCTGGGAAAACTCCACCAGAAGAAAAAGGCCGTGCTTGAAGAAGACTGCTGGCTTCTGCTGGAAGAAGAGAGCTCACTTAAGGACACAAGGAGTCCTAAATCATGTTGAAAGCCAGGGACTGGCACTGCTCTCTAAATTTCTTCATTTTTGCCAGCTTTAGGGACATAAAGAGCAGAAGGACAGGATTACAAGAGGAAATAAACATGGCAGGTACCTAGCTGAAGAGAGTCCTGGTGCCTAGAAGCTTTCCCTTGAGAGCTATTGGCTGCAGGACATAACATTAGGAACCGTTCCTGCACTTGGGAAATGTACTTAGAAAGTAGTCAAACTCCAAAGAACTGGGACAAGGTGTTGAGGTTTGCCCAGGTAGATCACACCCTAGGTGGGCAAGAAAACCAGGTTCATGCAACTCAGAGATTTTTGCCACACTGGTTCCAGGTTCAGTGGGACCTCGGAGCAAAGGTGTCTAGCCTTGTTAAGCCATGTCCTGTTAAGGCTTCCAGGCTGCCTGATGAGGAAGGGTTTTGACTTTAAAAAAAAGTTACTATGTGAGAAGGTAAAATCTTGGACCATGGGGAGGCAGCAAATCTATCCAACCCACAAAGAGACCTTGTGGCCATGAAATCTAGGTTTGTTTCACTTTGAGTTTGTGGTGCCCAAACCAGTGACTTTAGCAAGCGCTCAACCATGACGTAGCTAACTTTGTGGTACTCTGACCGGAACTTGCCTGCTGGAAGGTTTAGACTTCCAATTTAGGGACTGGTGCAGACATAAAAACTGATTGGGACAAGCTGCTTGCTGTGTCCAACCTCTGTTTAGTTGGAGTCAGCCTGCAATCGCAGCTAGGTCGTGGTCAGCCACAAACAGAGCCTTTTCTACATTTGTTTGGAAATGTTGGTATGTGTTCATTACTTTCAAATTGTTGGGACTGCTTGAACTTAACACGCTCTTCTCTTGGGATTGCCTTCTTCCATAACTACCAGGGGTTCAGCAGAGATTTCCTCAGAGGTGTGCTTAGGCCTAACCAGAGTGGAGTTATTAAGTTGTTTGGGGTCCTCTCCTCTCCAATTAATAAACCCACTCCTGACAAATCGTAATCAATGTGGTGTAGTACTCTATAAATACTAATGATATGCAAAACATAGGGCAGAATGTAAGAGTCTCCAGTCTACCTGTCAAAGAGTTACCTGATCCTTAAAGACTTAAAATAAACTGTAAATGATGTTTTGAACCTCATTGGCTTTCATCTACTATATGTATTTATTTCATTCATGATATATAGGTGACTTGTGACCATTGGCTACTTTTGCAGCACTAGAATGAACATCCAATTACCTATGTAGTCCATTACTCACCCATGAGCTAATTACTTATTATGGTGTTCCGAGTCAAACTGCTGATGCAAGAAGCCCTATCTACTCATTGGCTGACTAATTTTGCCAACTCACTCTCAAGTTGACAAGTAACAAAAGTATTTATTGAATTAATTCTGCACTACATTTCTACACTTCTGCAGGTCGATCATGCCTTTTGTGCATGCCCATCTGCTTTTCTTCTCATTTCATGCTACAACATACTTTACAGAGTAATACACGATGTTTAGAGTAAGTTAAAGAACTTTACTTTTTGCTGCCACATATTAAAAAGCAGGGCTCCCAGAGAGCAGAAAGAGTACAGTAAGCAGCACACAATGAGTAATGATGATGGACCTGCAGTACTGCTATGTTGGTCGATCCATTCAATAGCACTGCGATAGCAATAACAAGTATGAAAGAGATATGAATGGCACTTAAGTTAAAAAGCCCATTGTAACCACGGCTCAGTAAAAAAGAGTAGTTATTGGTATAATGAGGGGACACTGAGAAATCCTGCTGGCTGGTACCTGCTGGCACCATGTCCTTGAATGATCTAGAAGCAGCATCTCTGTTGGCCTTTAAGGGAGAACAAGAAGGTAAGGACAGCTCTCGGATGCAGACGCGCATCTCCTGCCCTCCCAGAGCACAAGAAGTCATCCTAGAAGAGAAAAGTTGAAAGACTCACTGCCAGAAACCCGTTCTCTCGATTTAGAGGAGGGGGAGAAAGAGGCCAGGCTAGATATGAAATCAGGCACTCGCGAAAAAGTATTGTTTGTTTATCTTAAATTGTAAATAATACAAGTTTGTTCTTTTTAACTAGAGTTCGTTGGCAACTGAAAGGACATATGCATATGCATTAGTCTTTATTATGCCTTCTGCTCTGTGAAGTATTGAAGAACAGGCATAATCTAGCAAAAGATGAGTAGCAGAGCATAGCACAGGCACTGCCGAGATTGGGTAATTGTGCTTAAACCAGTGCAACGCATGCATTTATGCAACATAAACAGATAATGATTTCCTTCCTGACTCTCTACTGGGCTGTGCGCTAGATTGGGACTTTCCTCATTAAGCGGCAACGTTATGGATCAGTCACCTCCCGTCTGTGTGAATTATATATTGTTAAAATCACTTCGATATGTGTGGGCGAAGCATTAGAGCCTATTTCAAACAGTGAAGCTCTGCAAAATGCTTGTTTATTTTCGGAGATCTTGTAATTGCTTTTCATCTGGCTCATTCCGAAGATGCCTGCTGTTTGTCATCTCAAGAGGAAGCACAGACGCTTAATGCACTTATTATTATATACCTTTGTGGATAATGTATGTTAGGCTACAATCATATGAAAATCAGTATCAGAAGTAAATCATCGCTGGGGCAGATTTCCAGCGACACAATGTGAGGAAGATTTACCATTGTTTACACAACGGAGCACTGCATGAACAATTGCTGAGATGCATTTAGTTAAAGAGGAAAATTGTGCAAATTTACAAAGACTCACACACCAATGATGTCATCAGTGGTGCTTGTGCAAAATAATCTGATTTAACATGATTTATTCTTTTAGCAGCAGCGTCTTGCGTGGAACGTGTTCTTGCAGTGCGAGCCTGAGTACAAATTCCTACAATATAGCAACCGGCAAAGGGAAAAACTAGTGAATTGTGTTGGTTTGCTTAAATATAGTACAATATTTCTCTCGTGCTTTGTTTGTTTCTAGTTAGATTTGGTGTTCGGATTTCACACAGAGCAAGGCGGTGCTATGTAGCTTTGCATTAAGTCCTATAGCTTGTTGCCCTGGTACTCCCTGTTGTATCGCATATGTTGGCAGGGGCTTGGTCCTGCGCTGTACAAAGCATTTTTGGCTCTGTGACCACGTCCAGGTAGTGTTTACTTGAGAAGGTTGATTGCTGCTGATATTTGTGTCATTTTGCAAACCACACAGTAGAAATCATAAGATCATGTAAGTGACAAGGCTATGCTACAATACATGTGGGTCTATGCTTCTTTACTGAGTAATATGCTGTGGTGAGCACCTAAAAGTGTTAGATGCCAGCATACTACTATAAAGATGGGGTTTCATTCTTCACTGGACTGTTATAGTGGTAGTATCATTGGGCAATGATTGCAAGAGGTTGAAAACACGATAGAAGGTGAAAAGGCAATGGATGCCCAGCTCCAAAGACTTGGGACTAAAGGCTTTTTGGGCGAGTGCCATCTTCGGATTCTTCTTTAAGTGGTGGATATTTGATAGCTATCCCACACTGCAGTCCTGTGAGTTCCACAGGTGAGGTCCTGCAACCTAAACCCATCATCTCAGTGTTTTTATCTAAATCTGTTGTTGCAGATGGATCAAGTGGGACTAGACTATGGATTTCAGTTTTTGATATGGAGAGTGGCTTCTGGTTTTTAGGATAACCTTACAGGTGCAGTAATCATAGCTAAATCGCTCTAGCCCTTATTATTCTGGGATCACCTCACCACCTCTGCCCCCAATAAATATGTACATACACATGTTCGCCCTGGCAAACCTGCATACTAAAATATACAGGCTTTTCACTCCATTCCCGGGCTAAACCACCTGCAAAACTGATGAAATTCCAAGCAGTCTTTCTACCTCACTCGATTTGCCTTTCCTGCTCCACTCAGGCACCAGGCATAAATAGGGTGGCAGCTAGTAGAGACTGGCAGAAACTGTCCTGATTGAAAGCTTCTAATTCTCTAGCACTGGTTCCTAAATTATTTTCTCATTGCCACACACCACAGATTTGTTGGCAAAAGCAATACAAATCGATCCCTTTTTAACTGTGACATAAAAGATTAATTCCAATGCAAGCTTTTTCAAAACATATTCTATATTTTTGTAACATGGACTGAGAAAGATCTCAAGTTTATTTAGGTCAAGGGCTAGATAGTGCTAGTGATGCAGCAGATTTTTACTGTGCAGATCGTTGGTGCAAACTCAAGTACTTGCTGCATTCGAGCAGACATACCTTTAGTCCCAGACTGAGGTGTGACACAACTAATCAAGTACAATGGGTTACAGTTCAGCATATCTGACCTCATGATGTTTACAGAGAGTGATTGATTTGCAAACTATAAATGTTTATTAACAGGCTAGCAAAATTACAAATAAATTCAAATTAGTAAATACAAAGATACACTGTTGAACGTTGTCATGTAGCAAATTGAAGCAACACAGTTTTTTCATGTAGAGAAAATCTCTAATTTGCCAAGCTCAGAAGTCAGGTGAGTTAGGGAGAAGTCATGCAGAAGTTGTCAACAAGTAAGCATCTAAAAGCAGAATCAAATGAAGATTCAGCTAGGTAAACAAGAATGGATTTGCCCAAGAGTCTAACTTTTTAGGGCAGAAGCAAAGAAGGCATCTCCTCCGAGGACAGTTTTAGGGGCATCTGCATTACCTATCTCAGCAATGTACAAGTAAATCATGCATTCTACAGTACTTCAGTCCAGTTCCCAAGAGGAAAACCAATCAAGATTGAACACTTTCTGATAAACTAGTTTCAGCCATCTTACCATGCATCATTAAACTGACGTTTCTGCTGCAAGACAATCAATGGGTATCTTGTAGTAGGGTGATAAAGTGTGGTCAAGGTGTTTTTCTCAGAAGTGCTGAAGTTTATTATTCAGCTCTCCAATGAACATATACAGATAAACATTCACACAGAAAATCAAAACAATATGAAACTATTTTAAATAATGAGTACTGTTCTAGCTTGACTCCTAAAATGTGGGAAAGGAAAAAATACACTGCAGGCAAAAGACAAGAAAGTTTACGGTAAACCGATTTGAATCAAAGCCCACATTAGCCATGGTCAACATTAGCATGAACATCACACTCTAAATGTGTGTGTGCAATGTGCTGATAGATATAAATTCTATGGAAAGCATAAAATAATGAAAAATCTTCACCAAATCCCACTGGTGACTCACAGCATCATCACACATTACATTCGTAAGTCCACTTGTGACTGAATTTCAAATGCCAGTGGTTATTTTCTACTGTTTACATCTAGATTCCTCTAAGTCCCCTAACATTATATATGTGACTCTGCAACTCCTCAAACCTCCTTTATTTTTCTTTTCCTCACATTTCCACTTGTCACAGAGTCTCCACCCTTACATTTTAGTCCAGCCCTTGCAATCATTAGTTTAATTCTACTTATGATAAGACATACGTATTTCAGAAAGATTACAGTGATTAATATGGGGTCAATATAACTCCCAATAGGTCATTGCATTGCTATTAAGCCATTTACCAACAGCTGAAAAATAAATCACTATTGCTTCTCAAGCACCTGTCACTTCCAACTCCTTCATATATTTAGCAACATCTTATATAGTAGTAATGAATATATTAATCTCACTACTCTTGTTAGGCACATAAGTCTATTGTTGTTATATGCTTAGCATGTGGCAGACTTTGCCCTCTTTGATAAGAAGGATATCTAAAGCAAGCTTATTCTGCTAACCCATTGCTCTAGTTGCTATATCCTCTGTATTTATAGCAGTAAGCACACCTGCTTTATTGGTGGCAAGACAATCTTCTAAGGTAGACAGGTTTCTAATGTTAAGGTCATTCAAAACTTATCCTACAGAAGGAATCATAGGATCATAAATGTCACAAACCACTTGCAAAGCACTACAGTTATGTATTCCCTGAAGCACTACTCCCTCATCATGTTTCACCTATATGGTACTCCTCTGGAAACACTAAAGCTAGATGATGGCTACCTATCCAGTTTGCAGGAATATGAAAATAAGCATTCTTCCTTCACACATAATAAACTCCAGGAACAACAGGATTATTTCCAGCAATACCTGACCCCCTAAAACTTCAAATCGTTATGCACATTCACTCCAACCCACCATCTGAGGATTCCTGACCATGTCCTTTCTTCACATAAGAGAATTTCCCCTCTCATTATTAATCTAAATTCAGCTTCAGGGGTTTTCCATCAGCCTTCAACTTCACTACTTCCTTTTCCCATTCACTCTTAGTTTCTCTCCTTGCCTTTAATTCAGACCTTCCCTTCCATCTTCCAATTCTTCAATAAAACTCTCTTCGGATCTAGTCAACTTACATGTAATTATTTCTTTAAGAAAAAAGGGGACATTACCTTCTGTGAGTGAGCTTTTAATTTTGTCCATATACCTAGTTTTATATTGTGGTTTCAGATTTGTTGAATATAATACTCAAAGTGATAAAGGAGACTAATAATTATGTTACAGGACAGAGAAAAAGTGGGAGACAAATGATTACATTTCACTCCCTCTGCTGTGGACACAGGTAGGTAAGTGCAGATGTAGCAGTCATGTGCATGCACTACTCTTGAGTACTCATGCAACATATTGAAATAAACATTCTTAGCATAATTTCCCTCAAAACCATCTTCATGTAAGATTTTCATATTAAATGTACACTGTTCTTCTATGTGAGCATAATTAGGCTTAGCTATGGTGGAAGTATGCACAATAGGAGAATTTAAGCCCACTAATAGACCAATCATGAAGATGACTAAAACAGTTGCCATTGCATTTACAATCACACCAAATTTGTTTGGTGAAATAGACACCATGCTTTCTCCCTTGCCATACCAGAAAGAATACCAAAATCAAAAAGCAAAAACAAATTTTATTTGTCCTCTTCTAATTGTGCAAATCGGCAACACTTTGATGAATTCAAAGATGAATACATGAGTTTAATTATCATTAATAGTTGTCCCTCCTGCCACATTTCCTTCTTTGAATAATGACATCCCTATTTTTCTTCTGGAGCCTGGGCCCTAAGAATTTTCACAAGTTCCAACACAATTTCAGTCATTTGAAATTGTCACTTGGATTGGGTCAGTCAAAAACCAAATTCAATCAATATTTTCTCTGGTAGCTATAATCATGGAGGCTTTTCCGGCACTGTCCATTGTTTCTGAGTTGCATGTGTCCTCGGGCCACTCTCAGCAAGGTATGTCCATTTGGGGCCTGAGTTCCTTTGACTTAACACCCATGTTCTCTTTGATCTCCTGACCACTGATTGCTCACCACCACTTTGCTCACCTGTCTCTGTTTATTCATTAATTGCCTCTGGAATGTGTTCCTCTGACACAGCGGTTCTCAGTCTTTCACCATTCCTTGACCATCTTCCTCTTCTTAGCCCTCCTCTTGCTGAACTGCTTTTCCCTTCTTCCGGCTCAGAGTTATTGCTCACAGTTTAATGAGCTTGGTTTACTGTGGCTACTTTTGGCTCATTCACAACAGGCTCAGTACTTGTCTTGGGATGACCTTGAGGCACTTGGGCACACTCTTCTCCCTCTGTGATCGATCAGGGTGCACTGGGATTTGACTGTGCAAATCAGTGGTTACTGCCACCACTTCTTCACCTGCTTGTCCAATCTCCTGGTATGAGACAGATGTCCCCAGTTTGGGAGGGGACCACACATCACACCAGTGTTTGTCACAAGGTTGACGTCAAAGGGGCCATGCCAGCAGAGCTCCAAACAGCTTTTCCTGATGTGTTACTTCACAGGAATCAATCTCCTGGATTTGGACCATGCAACTGTTCTTGACTTGGAAGGGTAGTTACCAAGTCAACTTGGTGAGAGACAGAACATACCATGTCAGCTAGCCCTTTTCAGTATTCAAGAACCATTTAATCTGTAATAATCACAAGCACAGGAATTCTCATGGCTCTCCCCATTAGGATCTCATGGGCAGACAGTCCTGTCGTCCAATCAGGAGTGCTTTGGAAACTCCTTAGCACCAAGGGGAGGTAATCAGGCCACTTGAGGGTTGTGGACACATACACTTTGGGAAGTGGGACTTTAGCATCCCATTGATATGTGTGATGAAGCCAGATGCCTCTGGTCTGTAACCACAATGGAACCTCTGATCCACTTACAGGGCTACAGACAGCATCCTCTTCACCTGATTCATAAAGTGTGTCCCACGATCTGACTCCAGCAAAACTGGTAAACTGAAATGAGAGCTTATCTCCCTCTGTAATAGCTTAGCCACAGTGAGACTGTCATTCTTTCCAGTTGGGTATGCTTCCACCAAACAGGGAAAGATGTGTACTGCCACTAAGATGTAACATAGCCTATTGCACACTGGCATCTCAGCAAAAGCAAGTTCCATGTAAGTGAAGGGACTAAAAGATCTCTCTATATGGCTCATTGTACAAAAACATCCTCTTACCCACATTTAATGTTATCTACTGCAGGTAACACATCGGCAGCACAGATTACCTGCAATGACATGGAAACC
Organism: Pleurodeles waltl; assembly: GCF_031143425.1. Taxonomy (NCBI): domain Eukaryota; kingdom Metazoa; phylum Chordata; class Amphibia; order Caudata; family Salamandridae; genus Pleurodeles; species Pleurodeles waltl. The sequence goes on from NC_090437.1 coordinate 1,096,386,081, forward strand.
GTGGTTGAACCACTGTATTCTAAACAAACATACCATTACATGGGCCAGGCCATGGAAATGTCTAGCCTTGGGTGACTATTTATGCAACAAGTGTCTTGTGACACGCACTCAAAGTTATACTTTCTTATGTGTCTTAGAAGGAACCCAAAGTTACTAAGACTAATTCTTCGGACCAACATGCGTTCTTGTTGAAGAAATAATTGAAATAAAATTTTGGGCAATTTTGCCTGAGAATTGGTACTTGTTCTATCTGTATTGGACCAGCTTCGTATCATTTGATATGATGGGGATTGGTATTGTCCCTTAACGCATATGGTCCAGCACGGAAACAATTGACTGGGATAGGTCCAGTAATCAGATGACTACATCTTGAAGAGTCCCCAATAGTCGCAGGGCATTGAGACTTCGATAAACCTATCCCTCTTGCTTGTTACAAGTAATGTACCTTCAAAGGTTTCCACGCTGACATATGCAAACCCTGTTATGATTTTTATCAATCAATGCATACAATCACAGGGAATTGCACAGTTTCTTTTATGTTGTGTTATGGTGTGTTATAAAGACTTATAAAGTGCATAGCTGTCCCAGTAACAGGGCTTCCCAGCGCTAACCTACTATCAAGGCGATACAACACAGAGCCAACACAAAAAAGACCTATGCTGCAAACAGCCAGGTCCACAGCTGCTTTCTAAAACAAAGATGGTTCTGAATATGCTGTAGGTGTAAATATGCTATTGCTATATAGAAACACCTTTGTAATTAATGTTGGTCTGATGAATAAGTCTGAGTAACTCTGGGTTCCTTGTAAGACACATAAGAAGGTACCACCTTTGAATGAGTGCCACAGGATGGTTGTTATATAAATACATACCTAACATGGTAACATGTGCAGATAGGTCTGTCATTTTTATTTAAACACTAGCAATGAGTAATAACATTGCATTCAGTAGGACAGGTCTCCCATTTGTTGAACTCCAAATCTCATCCTGATTCTTCACACATACAGCTCTGATCCAACTCTCTTGATTATTTTCTGGGACGTCTTCCTGCAAACGTTTGATTTCTTCCCACATATCAGCAGCAGTCAACAAACCGCTAGTTGAAACATTATTTTGAATCACCAGGATGATCCATATTCAAAGAGCACAACTCAAGAGCATAGTTTCTTGCCACCTAATCCACATGGAGGTTACCAGCAATCACATAATCACTGGTATTTCAGCAGGCAATTGCAATGCTTGCAACAAATCCATAAAATTATTCCCATTAGGGATAGGAGATCCAGAGGAGGTCATGAAACCCATCTGGAACCATAATTGCCAAAGTCGTGGATCACACCAAACCCATATTGAATATCAGCATAGATGCTAACTCTCAGTTCACCCACCTGTGCGGAGATTACATTACTACAAATAGGAGCCTTCCACCACAGCTTCAAAGATGTACAGAGCAGAAGTAGCTCTCAGAATTCCTCATCCCTCTCTTAAACAAGAGTCATCCACAAACAACATTCAAATCAATCAGTTTCTTCCAAAGGGACATCTCAAATATTGGGTTTTGCTTGGTGCACAATTTGGTAATGCCCAGACAGTTATGATCAACCCCATGCTCATCCTCATCAGACATGGGAAAAGGAAACAGTAGGGGAAGGTTGAAACAGGGGCACCATCATTCTGATTGCTCAGAACCTGGATCTTTAAAGCTGGCAAAGACTGGGAGCTATTGGAAACTATCAGTTAGTGAAAAGATTTTACTGAACTCTGTAGTTAGGATTTGCATTAAACTTCTGAATAGTCATATTTTGCTTTATCAATGGCAATGGGGATATTAGCATTTTGTGGTCTTTGCCTTTGCTTGTTTGGTATTGGTATGACATTCATGTTTGATGTTTGACCATTATTGCTATAATAAGTCCATCCCTGAATTCAGATCAACTGGTAATCCTTGTCCTCTTTCTCGTTGGACCTTGATCTCATTCTGCATCATCTGACCACCACCTTGAAATCCAATTTCCTGCATCCCTGCACCAAAGCCATGACCATAACCTGAATTTGCCATGTATTGGCCATTCTGAAATCCCTTCTGAGGTAACTTTATTTGTGCTAACATGAATTTCTCTTTACACATTTTTTCTGCAGTAATTTGCATAACACAGGTCTTATCCAAGGACTTAGACTGCCAACAAACAACCAACATTATTCTGCTGAATATGAGAGCTAATCTCTGGTTGCAATCAAAGAACAAACTGAGACATTGAATTACTAAGAATTCCTCTCTCTGGATTTTAAACACCACTATACTGTCGGAAAACTTGCATCAACCACGCTTAAGAATCCTGCACAGACTCTTTGGACTCGGGCAGTCCTTAATATTTTCATCCAATACATTTCTCTCTGCAGAACCTTAGTTATCAAAAAGGCAGTCACTTGGTTGCATTTTCCATGACAACAGGGCAACTCTCAGCACCTCATTAGACGGCCACTGCTCTGACATCTTGCATTCTGCCCATAAGTCCCTAGAGATGATGATACCAAAGAAAGCATTCAAATCTTCCCAGAGCACCTTTGAGATTTTTACAAATCACTCAAATTGAGTGTGTCATAGGTTACAATCGTCTCCCTTTGGAATGGGAAAAGATCACCACGACCCAAAGGTATACGCACATACCATCCCCATGCATCTCTCTCAGTGGGTAAACTTTGACCGCTTTGTCGCTTTTACTATTCTCCGCCACCAGTCCCCTGTGTCAGCTTTTTCTTTTTTTCTTACCTTCTGGGTTTATCCATCTGTGAGTTTTTGAATGTCCCTACACTTCTGAATACTACAGATTAAATTCTTTTATCTCTGTGTGCATCATTCGACTCTGATTCCTTATGTAACTGCCAGTTTCTCCTGCTATACTAGCAGTTTCTTAATAGCTCAGAGTGGAGTTTGGTGCCCTGTTGTGGTTTATTGGGATTTCCATGTACTATCCTACCCTTCCAGTCTTGTTTCTTTAGCTCATGACTGTGCATGCTGGCAGATTATTCTTTTGATACTGCAATAAATGTACTCGTCCTACTGATATGGTCGTGGCTGCTGTCTTTTGCTGCCACATTAGTCCCATTTCTATAATTCTGGTTTGAAGATGCCAACCGAATGTGTCTGTTTCTTTGATTTCGGATGTGGTCACATTCAGTTTATCCCTACCTACTCAGCTTTATCTGAGAATGCAACTCTATTAAGTTAAATTCTACTGGCGGGAACAGCACCTGAAGTGGAGAACAAAGAACAGAGTGAACAGAAGCCACCCACCTCATGCTATAGAATGAAATGTTTCATCTCAAGCTTATACTTCTAATTATTACTTAGTGAAACACATAAGTAGAGCAACTCAAAAGGTTGCATATATCTTCATTTAAGTGAAAATGTGTTACCCACACTTTATGCCCTAACATTTATGCCACCCAGTTGCATGGCACAGGTGTCACATTGAGCTAGGTCCAGCTGTTTAGCCACCAGAAAACGTCTCACAGTTATAATGAGTAAACTGTTGTCTAAAAGGAGAGGATCAGCTGAAGGTGACTGTGAGGCGAGGAGGGTCAGCAGATCAAAGGTGGTGGAGTAATTGCCAGTGAGCTCATGAATCCAGTTGCGGGTGAGTTAAGTTGTCTAAAATTCCGTTAGTTTGCAGTAATGTAAAGAGCTGCTTTTCTGATCTCCTTCTACGTCACCAGTGCAAGGACTCTATCAGTTGACTTCACAAAATCTCACCTATGATGAGCTATGTGGAAATTAGGACCTTTCAAAATTAGCCCTGATTAAGTCAAGTTTCACATGGATGAAACATGTGTTGGCTAGACCATAACCAGCTAATGTGGGGACTACTGGGGAATGTGCTAATAAAGAAGACTTGCTCACACTACTTGGTAGAAATAATTGGAATTTTTTGCAAGTGCTCACATGTTTTTATATAGCCAGCGGGGCCCAATGGCAGGCATGTTTTCATCCAAAAGGATGACAGATGACCATTTGTTTCTACTCTGTGTATAATAAAAGAAAGTAGCCATGTTTAAAATGTTTTGGTCTTCGCAAGAGCCTTGACTGATTTTGTATCAGCTCTTCCACCACCTACTTAAATAGCTGACATTGCTTCTGCTTTTGTTTAGAATTTGTTTAGAATTTCTGGTATTTCGCCTGATTGTGACAGTGTTGTCTGAAATCACGGAGATCTGTTTTGTATCTAGCAGACATATTTGTACATAGACCTGTATGCTTCAACCAGGCACCTGGTGCAGGATGGGAAAGGTACAGGTTGAGTTGTTTTGCCTGACACCAGGGCTTTTTTTCTCAGGGAATCATATGGAGTGTGAGTTACTATATGAAAAGGCATTTTTTGTGCTCATCAAGGCAGTCTCTTCTTTTCTGTCGATGGGTTTGAATATGATGATTGTAGCTGTTTCCAATAGTAGGCTCAAATTTATTTTCCACTATTTACTTCTTTTTAGCATGGAGTTAAACCTATTTTTACATTTGTTTGAAGAACGAATAGATTCATCATTTAGATTTATTCTTACAATATCTGGGGCAAGGAGAAGCTTCCAAGCTCTAGACACCTATTATAGCTTAAGGTTTATATCTAATCAGTGTGTACCTAATCATGATGAGGCAGCCAGAAGTAAAAGTTCCTGGTGCTTCAGCTCTTTCCTGAGCACTGTGATGTCCTAAAACATGGTGTCATATTGGGGTTGACAATGGGCAGAAAGAAACATGTCTGGCTTCTTTTTGATTAGATGGCATGAAAGTGTCTAAATTTTGAGAAAGGGGCAAACGTTTAGAAACCAGGGGCATATTTATACTCCGTTTGCGCCGAATTAGCGTCGTTTTTTTCAACGCAAATTCGGCGCAAAACTAACGCCATATTTATACTTTGGCGTTAGACGCGTCTAGCGCCAAAGTATGGGCAAATAGCGTCATTTTTTTGCGTGAACGCCTTCCTTGCGTTAATGAGATGCAAGGAAGGCGTTCCCGTCTAAAAAAATGACGGCGACGCAAATGCGTCGTATTTATACTCCCGGGCAAAAATCACGCCCGGGAGTGGTCGGGTCAAAAAACCCCGCATTTGCGCCACTTTTTAACGCCTGGGTCAGGGTAGGCGTTAAGGGGCCTGTGGGATCAAAATGAGCCCACAGGTGCCCTCCCCTGCCCCCAGGGACCCCCCCTGCCACCCTTGCCCACCCCAGGAGGACACCCAAGGATGGAGTGACCCATCCCAGGGACATTCAGGTAAGTTCAGGTAAGTATAATTTTTTTTTTTTTTTGGGTGGCATAGGGGGGCCTTATTTGTGCCCCCCTACATGCCACTATGCCCAATGACCATGCCCAGGGGACATAAGTCCCCTGGGCATGGCCATTGGGCAAGGGGGCATGACTCCTGTCTTTACTAAGACAGGAGTCATTTAAATGGCGTCTGGGCGTCGAAAAAAATGGCGCAAATCGGGTTGAGGCGATTTTTTTGCCTCAACCTGACTTGCCCCATTTTAAGACGCCCTAACGCCATTTTCCCCCTACGCCGGCGCTGCCTGGTCTACGTGGTTTTTTTCCACGCACACCAGGCAGCGCCGGTCTGCTAGCGCCGGCTAACGCCATTCCATAAATACGGCGCCCGCATGGCGCTTCAGAATGGCGTTAGACGGCGCGAAATTTTTTGACGCTAAACTGCGTTAGCGCAGTTTAGCGTCAAAAAGTATAAATATGGGCCCAGGTACTTTAAAATTCAATAACCCAATAAAAGTGTTAGAATAAAGACCCTGACATGAACTTCATTCAGTTCCACTCTAAATGTCACCGCTTTGAGTATGTTGGAAATTACCATCTTTTGTGTGGTATTCATCCAGATTTTTGCCTTCTGTTGCTGAACCCATTTTTGCTGGCCATAGAATTCTGCACAAATTACCCATGTCAAAAAGTACTTCTGCTCGCCTTTTTAAATATGGTAAAATTGGTATATATATAATTGGCACATTTAGTTTACTCATACAACCATAGTATATGGCAGTACCTTTACACAGGGCTGGTCAATTAACAGCAAATAGTGGGCTGCAGCACTCACTGTGCCACCCACTGTAGTATCTCTGTAGAGGATGTCTCAAAGCCTGCCACTACAGCCTGGCTGTGCAGAGTTAAACTGCAGATTCAACCTCTTAAAATGTACATTTGACAAGCCTAAACCTTACCTATGAGATAGGACTTTTGCTCATTAAGGTGTGGAATTTAAAAAAAGGACATGTACAAATTAATGTTTCCCATATCTTGGCTGTGAAGAGCCATCAGAGTCATTTTCACAGAGGCAAGGCTGGCTCTCCGACAAGGAAACACTGGGTTACATTATAGCAACCTGCAATGCTCAATTTAAGTTTGCAGCTTGTCCTGCCGGATAACTGCTTTTTCTCTGTAATTGTTTCTCATTTCCATGGGGGCGAACCTGGTTTCTTCAGTTGACTGTGCTACCTCATGGTTGGCCTTAACTTTTGACGTTAATCCAGTCTGTCGTGCCAGGTAACCAGAGTTGGTGTTTTGTGCTTTTTGGTGCCATTTTTAATTCACATTTTTAAACTCCATATCTCCGGTTCTACTTATTGGATTATTCTCATTTTAGTGTCATTTTATCTATTAAACTATTCTCTATTATCTAAGTTGGTGTGATATTGTTCTAGTGCTGTGTTTTCACTTCACTATTTGAGAGCTACATAAAAACTTTACACATTGGCTCTACGAGGCGTTTGGCTGCTTTGTGCAAAGCCTGCGTGCTTTATGCAAAGGTGTCAGGTTTATTTAGGGACTTTTGTAGTTTAACCTGACAAGGACTGTGATTATTATTTGAGGTGGGATCTCACCCTCCTCAAATAACATTCCAGTGTCTCACAAATAAGATGTAGGGTTAATTCTTTTATCGAGTAAATGAGTGACATCATATCCCTTTTCCCATAATACAACAGACATTTCATACATACCTTAGATACATTTGTCTTTTGTACAAGCTACCTGGTATGTGGAAATGTCAACCAACCTAACCTACAAGTAAGTCATTTAAAATCTTGATTCATTTTTAGAGTTCTGGGCCTCCTGCATACCAAGGTTACAGACACTCAAGTAAGGTACTCTGCGTAAATCCTTTTAGATTGTATTAGTTTTAATAGGCTTTGAGGAACACCGTTTTCAAGATTACAATCCCTATTGAACAGACTTTGAATAACCCTCCGCATATGGGATATAAATCCAATTGCAGCCACAGGAGTATACTTTTAGCAGTAATTACCTAAGAGGGCACCTCGAAGCAATGATGATTTCAGTGAAAGAACTAGATGACAAACTAAAAGAGAAGGGATGGACCGAAAGGCAGCACTGGAAATGCCCTTGTTTTAAAAAAGCAGAAGTTGAAGAAACACCCAAAGAATATTCTATTCTCATATGCTCTTTGGGGAACTGCCAGATAACATACCCCGTTTCCTTTTGTGTCCTTGCTATTGGTTTGTGTTAATTTGGACTGTGGGGTTATTGGTCACCATTTATATCCTTATGGGGTGAGCTATTTTGCTCCAACTCATTTTGATCTGGCCATTACTGATGTGAGGCAGCATCAAGAACGTTTGTCTTCACAAAACAATTACATTAATATTTGCTGCTCTATCAAAGTACTAAAGGCCTCATTCTGAATGGCCCGGTAGTCTCAATTCAGGTGTAAATGGAACTTTGCACCAAGACTGGCATTACAAGTGGTGCAACACATTATTTTCCTGCACATATTTCTCCATGCAAAGCTGGTGGCATTTTTGCAGAAAAACTATAACAGTCCGAGTTTTGCGAGTTCGAATGGGGGCAGATTACACTGCAATACTGTGTTATGTCCCACTACAGCACATGGACTCTGAATTTGAGAAGTAATGCCAAATTCTGTAAATAAATCATCCTGCCATGTCGGTAAACACAGGATGCGTTATTACCTCTCCAAATGGCAGGACATTCGTAATGAGGCCATGAAAAAGGAAGCAGATTTAAATAGTACAATGCTACCCCTTGGAGATCACACAATACCCCCTAGACATGAGGCAGGGAATTTCCAATGCAATCCAATGAGCAAGGCAGCACTCACAGCAGTGAGAAGCCAAATGGGCTGTTTGTCACTACCAGGACAAGTCACACAACCAGGCACATGTCCTGCCTCTTACATACATAGCACCCTGCTCATAGTGCTAGGTAGGGCCTTCTTTAGGGGTGACTTATATGAGTAAAAAGAGATTTCCAGACTTGGCATGCAAATTTAGATGCCGGGTCCCTGTGGCAGTAAACTGCGCATGCAGGACCTGCACCAGCAGGCCTGAGACAGGTTTGAAAGGCTACCTCTGTGGGTGGCACAAGCAGCGCTGCAGGCCCACTAGTAGCATTTGATTTACAGGCCCTGGGTATAGGGGTACCACTGTACTTACGGTTAAATTAAATGTTCAGACTAGGTGTAAGTCAATCACACCAACTTTAGAAGGGTGCTAAATAGTAGCTTAAAGCACAAAAGCACAGTCCAGCTTAGGTACATTACAGGGTTTTTCCAGGTGACCGTTCTGCAGATAGGTAACAAAAGCTGGATGCTACTGTCTTAGACAATCTGAAACAGAGAGAGCCTGAAATACCAACGATATTTCTTGTCAGACAAACAGTATGAGACAGAAAAGTCTGACCTGGATCTTCTAACAAACAGCATCTATGCGAAAGGAGTGACTAGAACTGCACGCATTAGCATCATGAAACTATCAGCTGCAACAGCAGACTAGCATGAAAACCCAATAGTAGCGCTGCACCAATCGGCACTGCTTCTGCATCTGATTCCTGATAATGCATATAAAGTGAGCACATCACGCACATGTGATGGAAAGTCCCATAGGCCTCACCGCGAACTGCGATTTACCACTCTCACCCAGCACAATGATTCCTTCTATAGGTAGATATATTGCCAAAATCTTGTGTAACAGGTGCAAAAGAGGAGAAATATCAGAGGCACTTAAAACCTCACCTTTCCTCCATCCAGTCACAATAGAGGCTGTGGAGCACTGACACGTACACATACTACTGGATTTGGCAAGAAATAAGTGAAGGGGACTACTATGCAGGGAATAATATTTTGAGTGAGGCTGGCACTTTTGGTTTACCAGAGAACACCAGGCAGCAAAGCTAAGATAAAGTAGCTTAATTGCTCAATACTATCAAAGCTCCTTGAAAAGGCACAATCCATTGAACCAACAACAGATAGGACCCATCCAATAATCGCACATGTAGAAGTACTTGCTTTACTGCATCTGTAATCCACGTGCTCCTTCAAGGGCACATGTGTAGAAGTAAGTGGGGTCTGCACTAACTGCATTTCTGCCTGGTGTTTTAGAGGCACTCTTGATATAACCCCACTGCACCGGAGGTTCCCCAAATCCGGCCTCAATATACAAGAAAAGTCTTGCTACTATGTTACGATACATGCATTCAATCTCTCACATGTAACATTTGCACCCCCCGAGGAAATGACACTTTGTATAGAAACAGGAATCAGACGGTCCATCAATGTTCATGCGATGCTGGTTCCAAACTACTGTTGTATACTTTTAGTAGATAAGATCCCTGGGAGTCACCACGATTCTTGTCATGGCACTTCAAATAAATATATGAATGTGGACTCAAAACAACTGGTGACATGATTGTTGTGTAAATTGAACTTCACACAACTCAGCTATGCAAAGTGATATACTGCCAGATGAGTACCCAAACAGTAAATGCAATGTGGCATGCCATTTCCAACCTGGACAGAGTGTCACAGGATGGAAGGGTGAGGAGACGCAACTTCAGATATAACTTCACATCTGACCCTTCACACACCTTTTAAACACAGTATATTTTAGGAATAAGTCAACGTCTCTAAGCCCATGGTATCAAAATGGTATTGTTCATGAGAAAACATTATAGTTCTGTAAATGATGACAGAAAAGATATAAACGCACATCAGAAATGTGAATTACGGGACATTCACCATCAACTAACGTTTTAGAAAGTAAATAGCGATTTCTGAGCTAAGCAATCTTAACAAAATAGTTGTTAGTTTGAAAATCTCTTTAAGATTCTCTCTCCAGGGTATGGACATATTAATGTCCTATGTACATTTGTCAGCCATCACTAGTTTGGCGTCCTGTGACTGTTGATGATTTGGTTTCAGACTGTTGTATGACTCCTGTCCTGAGACCTAATGGAAGCAGGTGGGTGGTCAAAAAAGTTTCAACATCTTTGTGATGAGCTGTACAACAAAGGCCAAATCCCCTTGTGATATTCGGGCACGAAGACGTCAGATTATGCTGAAACATTGTGAACTGTAAGGTCTACAGTTGCGTGCATGATTGTTCCTACCTGGGGTTAGTTTTCCATCACTGTCAATTGATTTGCTGCTGCTGATTACATTCAACACTTAAGAACAAGTGTGTCTGCAGCCTGCTCCTCCTTTGGAATGAGTCTTTCCTGTATTTGTCCTGTGAACCACCTGGTGCTCACATCAACATCCTCTTCTTCAGCAAATCTTCCTCTGTTGAGCGCTCCATGTCATTACTTCTTTATTTGAGTTCCTTGACAGTTCTTTCTGTAGATGCTACTGGTCTATTTTTAATAGGATGCCATTCCACAATGCAGCTTTCTTACCAGGTACAATTCTTGAGCTCCTCCCGTTGCATCAGATATTGAGTCTCGTCCCAATGCAGTGCTTTGCTTTTTGGAGCAATGCAACCTTCTCTTCTAGGCACAGCACAGCTGATATTTGTGTTGCATTGCTCCAAGCTCCTATTACTTAATGTGGGCTTATACCTCTTATAAAAAATGAAAAATCTTACTTGAAAATATAATCACTTTGCATACTAGGCCAGAATTTGGTGATGAAATGCTGCAACAACTGCTGCCTCGCAACACCCTGTTCAACGGTAGGACCTTTCACCTGCAGCCACTGCCTCTTTGCCTGCAACTCAGCACCACTGGTCCCCATGGAGTCCTTCACCACACCCACCTCACTGACCGTGAATACCACTGAACCACTCCATGACCTCCTGCCCAATGCCCGATCCCTCTGCATACACATTACTAAAATCTCGGACACCATCACAACCCTCACCCCCAACGTTCTTAGAAATGGGGTCTTTGGTTGGCAGTCAGGTTGCCCCCTGTCCAAGCAAGGACCCTCACGTTTGCCAGGGTAAAGAAGAATCACACTCAGTTAGCTCATGCTCACCCCCTTGGTAGCTTGGCATGAGAAGGCAGGCATAACTCCGAGACAATGTGTTACGTATTTGTACCAACACACACACAGTAATACAGTGAACCACTACAAAATGACACAACACAGGTTTAGAAAAATAGAAAATATTTTATCTAAATAAACAAGACCAAATACAATAATAATCCATAATACACGGTTGAAAATATGAGTTCAGCACTTAAAAACACAAAAATAGTGCATGGAGGCACAAATTCAGAAATTTGTTATTAAGTGTAGTTTCCCACAATATAACACCACTGGCCCCATTTAAGGAGTCATACAGATTGGCAGGTACGGTACCTTTGTAAAGCAAGTAGAAAACCGGCTGGTGCACGGAGTCGGGGAGCGAGGCATCACTGGATCCTGATGCGGCCTCGGTTCTGGTGCTACAGGGCAGAGGAGCAGAGGCATCACGAAGAGGCGTCGGGTCCTTACAGAGCGGTGGAGGTGAGGCAACGTCGGTTTCGAGGTGTCGGTCCCTTGGTACCTCCGGTAAAGACAAAGGTGGTCATTACAACCCTGCCGGTCTTCGACCGCCAGGGCTGTGTTGGAGGAAGCACCGCCAACAGGCTGGCGGTGCTTCCAGGGGAATTACGACCGTAGAGGAAGTGCCGTGGTCGCACCGCTGGGACCGGCGGTTTCCCGCCACATTTGTCCCGGCGGTTTCCCGCCACATTTGTCCCGGCGGTTTAAATCCTCCAGGGCAGCGCTGCTTGCAGCGCTGCCCAGGGGGTTACGAGTCCCCCTCCCGCCAGCCTTTTCATGGTGGTAAGAGTCGCCATGAAAAGGCTGGCGGAAAGGGGAGTCGTGGGGCCCCCTGCCACGGCCCCATGGAGCTTTTCACTCCATTTGGAGCCGGCTCCTGTGTTGCTGCTGAGATCCCTGCTGGGGGAAACCCGTTTTCCGCATGCCGGCCCAGCGGGGATCTCATAATAGACCCCACAGGAGTGCGACTGCATCGGCGGTTCAACCTTGGAGGGCGCCCTCTGCCGCCCCCCAAGGTTGTAATGAGGGACAAAGTCCGGAGAAGTCATGATGCTGCATGGCAACCACAAGGGGTCGTGCTCACATCACAGGGTCACAGGAACCGCAACGGAGTTGAGTGTCATGAACATCAGTGCTCCGGCACTCCAATCTCAGCAAAGTCAGGCAAGATCAGCGGCTGTGAGGCCTGCAGAGTCGTTGGGGTCGTCGCACTTCTGTGAGGTCCACGGCTTCAGGTGCAGGCGGTGTCGTGGGTTTCATGCAGCGGCGTCCATAGCAAAGTCACACGGCATCGTCCGGCATCGTTTCACAGGATTTCACTAGGAATTCGCTTCCAGGGGCCCAGGAACTGGAATGGCACCCTCTAGCAAGCTAAAGTCTTGTAGCTTGTAGACTCAAAACTGGATGGTGAAGCCTTTGCTGTCCCTGAGGCTTCAAAACAGGAGGCTATCTCCACTTCAAGCCCTTGGAGATACCACTCAAACAGGAATGCACAACAACGTCCAGTCTTTGTCCCCTTTCATAGGCAGAAGCAGCAACTGCAGGATAGCCCAACGAAACACCTCTAGTGGACTTTACTAGGGACTTATTAGTAAATCAAATATGCCAATCATGGAAAAGCCAATACATAGAATTTCACATAGGGAGCACTTGCATTTTAGCACTGGTCAGCAGTGGTAAAGTGCCCAGAGTAACAAAAACTGCAAAAACAGAGTCCAGCAACCAGAAACAACCTGGGAAGTAGAGGCAAAAAGTTAGGGGAGACCAGGCCAAGGATGCCAGGTCTAACAGCTCTCTTAATTTCTTAGACCTGGCTCAACCCCTCCACCACCCCCACCCAAAATCACCACCGCAACCCTGAATAGATACAAGATGATACACTTGGACAACACCGACAAACATGGAGGCGGCATTGCCATCATCCACAGAGAAACCATCTGATGCACCCTCACCAAAGACAACATTATACCAATCATGGAGCACCTCATCTTCCATCTCCAAAGCAACAGCAGAAGACCCATCAGAGATACCCTCACTTAGAGACCCCCAGGCCCATGCACCGGCTTCTGCAACATAATTCCTGAATTAATTGCCCCACTTGCCACAATTCCAAACGCTACATCTTCCTAGTGACCTCAACTTCCACTTCAACGACCCCAAAGACACCAACACTGCCAACCTCCTGGAAAGCATGAGCAATATCAGTCTCACCCAACTGGTTCCTGACCCCACACACAGTGCAGGACACACACTTGACCCAATCTTCACTGCCAGCAACAGTCAAGAACAGCCATTTCACTGAACTCACCTGGGTGTCATAATCTGCCATCACAGGAACACCAAGCACCACTACCAAGATCTCAAGCTCCTCCCACCGCAGCTGGAATAAAGTAACAAAGACCCAATGGATGGATGTCCTCAACACCACCCATTTCAACCCCGCACCTAACCTCAATCAGGCCATCAAGAACCTCTCCGCCAGGAACGACAGTTGCCACCATAAAGCCCTCAGATCTACCAAAGAAGCTAGCTGGTACACATCAGAAGTCAGGATCACAAAATGGAACTTCAAACACATAGAGAGATGATGGCACACCAGCAAAGATCCCACAGACAGAGCCATCTTCAAATCAGCCCTAAACAAATACCATCAATGCCTAAAAGACACAGAAAAGATGCCCTGGCTGACTGCATCAAAGCCAGCTCCAACCACAGCAAGGAACTTTTCTGTATTGTCAGAGAGTTCTCCTGCCCGTCAGCCACCAAGAACACGATCACCCACATCCCAGGAACTCTACAACACCCTGGCAGACTATTTCCACAACAAAATATCCTCCATCTACTGTAACTTTGAACTCCAACCTACAGACTTCCACAACCTCTTCATGCCAACTGACACCACCCACAACCCTCACCACATGGGAACAGCTCACCACACAGAGCACCACAGCCATCAGGAATAAGATCCACTCTGGAGCACCCATGGACCCCTGTCACCACCACTTCTTAAACCTCAGGAGCAAGAAAATATTGTAAAACTCTCCTCCATCCTCAACCCATTCGTCACCACGGCCACCTTCCTAGATCAATGGAAACCTGCAGAGGTTTGACCCCTCCTCAAGAAACCCTTCTTCGACCCCAGTGACCTAAAGAACTACCGCCCCATCTCTCTACTTCCCTTCTTCACCAAAGTCCTCAAGAAGGCCGTCACCGACAACTCACAGAGCACCTGGAGAACAACAACCTGCTGAACATCTCCTAGACAGGCTTCCGTGCCAACAACAGCACTGAGACCACCCTGATCGCTGCCACCAATGACATCAAAATCCTCTACAACTGGGGAGACACAGCTGCCCGGATGCTCCTCGACCTATCAGCAGCATTCAACATCGTTTCCCACCACATCCTCTTCAAGAGACTCTGCCACATTGGGATTCAGGGTGACACCCTCAAATGTATCGCATCCTTCTGGGATGAACCCAGAGAATATGCCTACCACCTTTCATGTTGGTACACAAAAGCATCATCTGTGGAATCCCAGAAGATTCAGTTCTCAGTTGCACCTTGTTCAACACCTACATGACGCCCCTGGCCAACATCATCAGAACCCATTGTCTCAATATACTTCCAACACAGACAACGCCCAGCTCATCCTTTCACTCTCAGAAGACCCTCCCCCCCCAGGACCAATCTCCACAACTGCATGATGAGCGTCACTAAATGGATGAAGAGCAACTGCCTGAAGCTCAACATGGACAAGATTAAAGTGATAATCTTTTAAAGCAACACCTCTCCATGGAATGACACCTGGTGGCCCTGCAAACTCAGAGCCACACTGACAGACCACGCCTGCAACCTTGACACCATTCTGGGTAGAAAACTCACCATGAATCACCAGATCAACACAGTAGCCTCCACCTGCTTCCACACAATTTGCATGATCCAAAAGGATTTTAGATGGCTCCCTGTCGACACCAGGAACTGTCACTGAAGCCCTAGTCACCAGTCGACTCAACAGGTGACAGCCAGCTCATCCTTTCACTCTCATAAGACCCTTCTAACTCCAGGACCAACCTCCACAACTGCATTATGAGAGTCATTAAATGGATGAAGAGCAACTGCCTGAAGCTCAACATAACAATATTAAAGTGATGATCTTTGAATGCAACACATCCCGATGGAATGACACCCGGTGGCCCTCCAAACTCGGAACCACACTGACAGACCTCACCCACAACCATGGCACCATCCTGGACAAAAAACTCACCATGAATCACCAGATCAACACAGTAGCCACCGCCTGCTTCCACACCCTTTGCCTGATCCAAAAGGATTTCAGATGTCTCCCTGTCAACACCAGGAAAACTGTCACCCAAGCCCTAGTCACCATTCGACTTGACTACAGCAATGCACTCTACACATGAATCACCACCCAACACCTGAAAAGACTACAGACAATACAGAACTCAGCTGCCAGACTTATTCTCAACCACCCCAAATGGACCCACATCCCCCCCCACCTCAGGGACCTTCACTGGCTCCCCGTCCAGAACAGATGTCAATTCAAGATGCTGATACACTCATACAAGGGCGTCCATGAGCACAAGCATGCATGAACCACCACCTAAACTACCACCAAAGATCCAGGCATATGCGCCCCGCCTCCCTCATACTCGCTCAGACTCCCCGCTTCTGTTGAAGCCACAGCAGAGGTTGCTTCTTCTCCTACCTCACTGACAAGAACTTGAATGACCTTCCCTTCCATCTACTAACAGCATCCTCTCTCATAGAATTCAGAAAAGGACTCAAGACCTGGCTCTTTGACTGATCGCAACAGGATCCTAAGGATCCTAGCACCTGGATACCCTCATGGGGGATTAGCGAGCTGTACAAATCCTGATTGATTGATTGATTGATTGACTGGGGATTACTGTCTTGTCTATTTTGTGCTTTTATTAAATTATGAGATGTAATTTAGATGTTATTCTGAAAAAGTTCGCACCAATATCTATGTATCAATTAATCACCTGTAGAATGTGAAGTGAACACACTGTCATTTGCCATTTTTCTTTACCAAGAAGGAGAACTGCAGTACAGAGATATATGCTAAACCACGTCTTCATTTTGTCCCTATCATTTTAAAAGTACTATTTTGTTAAACCCCACATTTAATTTACTAACGCTGGGTTAAGAAGTCTAGAAAAGTGCTGTTATTTTTTATAAAATAGTGTCAACTAGTTTACTGGCCTGTAGTTGATTAATTATCAAATGATAGTCTCAATAAAGTGCTTAGAAGTTGATAATTACAGCTATATTACCATTTTGCGGAGGAGCAGATGGTATTCCGCAGAGCTGCCACGTAGGATTAGTGCTGATGCTCGACTGTAATGTACCATAGGCTCCGGCAAACCACAATCAACAGACTCTGTTCTGCTAATGTTCCAGATTGTGCAATTGCCTCATCGAAGATTTGTACTGTGTGTACTTTTTTAACAGACTGCAACGCTCTGTGGCTTGGCACGTTGTTCCTTTATACCTTTTAACACCATTACTAGTTTACATTTTGCCACTTCTTATTTTTTGATGCATTAATCTGCTTAAATTGTTCTTTGTTCGTTTGAAAATAGTCTGGTGCAAGTCCATTTTCAACAGCAAAAGCTTTCCACCTCCAAACATGTATTTACTATTAAAAACAAACAGAAGAAAACCTTGATTTTTTTGTTTGTGGTTAGTCTGCTTGAAAGAAAACTTTGAAGTCGCTGCGGGTTATTTACTATCATTTTGCGTGGGTGACAGCGCTAAGGAATGCAACAGAAAGCATTGTGTTGCTCTAGTTACCATTCAAAAAGTCTGTCAGCGAAGTGCAACATTGCGCGGCGCCGTGCGAGTGCCCGTGGATCCTTTAATAAATAACCCCTTTATAATCTGGCAGGAATGCCATTGGTATACCATCTTGAATTGACTCTTTTACTAGGGGTGCAAGAACGAGCTGTCGAGTGCTAAGTACCACCATGTTGATCATAGCTTGCATTTATACCACTAGTTACCTGTTATCTGTGTGGCTACTGGCGGTACAACCTGTGCACACATTGACAGCAGACAAGATAGGAATTATTGAATTAATCACTAAACCACCTGCCCATCACTGGAGGGTTGCTGTCAGAAATGGGGTTAATAATTTGGGAGGGAGCACCGTTGCCAACTCAATAAATCCACTCTAGTTAATTCAAAACACTGTTCTGAGAGAATCTCTGTTTAACTCTTGGCAGCTATGGCACAAGCACCATGCAGCCCCCAGAGAAATACCAACAATTTTCAAGTAAACACAGTTTAACCAATTTAGAAAAAAAGAGAAAAGTGTAAGGAACAAAATTAAACCAAGATCATCAGAATAGGGTGCAGCAGGCTGGATATATGGATTTTTTAATTTATAACTGAAAACACACTTAAAAAAACGTCAAGTACTACTGAAAGAAAACAGTTCTCAGAGGACCGAATATAGGTGCAATTTCAGGAGAACTGCGAAGGAGGTCAAGGGTTTTTCTTTCAGATTTGAGGGGCAATTTGAATGCTGGTGAAGAGAAAACTCTCGCCCTGCCAACACAGGGGTCTACCCACCCAATTTATATGTGGGTGGTCCATAGGTTTGGCTGCGGTGAAGACTACTCCGTCACCGTCATCACCAAACTTCTCCAATGGCTCCATGAAGTACATACAGTCATAGAATTATCTATATGTCCATTGGCCCAATTAGGATGGAAAGACATATAGTCGGTTTTTACTTCCCCGCAAGGCAAACCCTTGAGGTAAGGGTAGTAAAAAACAAAACAAGACCCTCTTCGCCATGGGAAATGACTTCCAGGGTGAGGGGGCATTGTCTTTTTATTTTCAAAAAAGAAAATCCTGCTTCTGGATTTTCTTTATGGAAGTAAGAAAGAAACCTGTTTGGTGCAAGGCTCCATCACGCTGAAGGAGCCCTGCACCAAACTGCGAAAAGCATCGACAGGAATCGCAGTAACTGTAATTTACTCCATTGCCTTCGTGGAGAAACACCCATCTTGCCAAAATGTAAACTGCCCCCTGAGTCTCTGTTTGTTGGGAAAGCTTCTTCTGGTCAGCCCTGCAACCACTAGCTCCTTAGGGCAGGCGTCTCTGCACGGTCTCCTGGAAGGTTTTGTCCTTTTTATTCAGCTGGGCCGTCAGGAGCATCTCTGTTGTTTATGTCCCTAAAGCAGGTTAAAAGAAAAGGTCAACCACTTGACCCTTGGAGAGCAGTTTCAGTCTCTAGAAGCAATCAAGATTCAGGGGTTCTTGAGTCCTTGTCTTAGTCCTCTCAATCTAGCAGGAAACAAGAGTTAGGAATCAGAAATAAGGATTTTTCTTCCAGCAGGTCCTTCTTTTCAGATTAAGTATTCCCAAGTCCAAAACTGTTCTGAGGAGGTGGTGGTGGAGGTACCAGAATTATCCTGTGGAATAGTTGGTGACTGAAGGATCACAGTTCATCTACCTACTTTTGCAGCACTTCCTCTGTGCTTTACTGTAAAATGACCCAGGAGCTCCTTTCTCAAGAGTCCTGTCATACTTCTTGGACACTCCCCTTCCTGACATGGTCAAGAAAGGTTCTCTCTTACTGTGGAAGGAGCCTAACTGTCTAGGAGGGTCTAGGGAATGAAGAGAAGAACCCCTTCTTGGCACTCCAAATCAAAAGAGATAGTGCTAAATCTGTCCTTTGTTCTGCCAACATTTCCTGCCCACTCCCAGATAGGTAATCCCTGCTAGAGGTCAGCAGCTAACACTTTTGGCCTTTCCTGGGCCCAGATACAAGCCATTGTCATTTGAGTCAGGGTCATTAGGTCTCCCAGTCAGTATGTGTACTCTATCTGTGGAGGTGTACTATGTAACAGAACATGCTGTAAGAGTGCTGGCTCAGGCA
This sequence comes from Pleurodeles waltl, assembly GCF_031143425.1. Classification (NCBI taxonomy): domain Eukaryota; kingdom Metazoa; phylum Chordata; class Amphibia; order Caudata; family Salamandridae; genus Pleurodeles; species Pleurodeles waltl. The sequence continues at coordinate 1,096,405,307 of NC_090437.1, forward strand.
GCATGAAGTATATTTTTTAAAAGTTACATTTCTATTTAAGTTGCCATAAACCTTCACCCTTGAAGTCATATTTAAAAAAATAAGCAGGAAGTATATTTGAAGATATTTTCTACTTCTTCCTTAAGGGACAATGTAAAATAAAGATTTTACTCCCACCTAAGCCTATTAGAGAAAGATCTAGGCAGGCCTACTTTGAGTCCTGGCATCTATGGCGTGGTTTTCTCAGTAATTTTTTGCCTTCAGACCTGTTTTTTCTGACTCCGTTTTTGCTGGCCTTCGGACTTTGCATACTTTACCACTGCTAACCAGATGCTAAAGTGCTTGTGCTCACTCTTTAAAACATGTTATATTGGCTTATTCCCATTTAATTTACTAGCAAGTGCCAAGTAAAGTGGCACTGCCTGTGGCCAGGGCCTGTAAATTAAATGCTACTATGGGGCCTGCAGCACAAATTCTGCCACCCACATAAGTAGCACTTTACACATTTCAGACCTGCAACTGCAGCCTGTGCGTGTGCAGCTTCAAACTGCCATTTCAATCTGGTACAGTAGTTTAGACCTTTTACCAGGTCTAAACCTTCCTTTGTAATATCTGTAGGTAACCCTCAGGGTAGGCCGTTGACCGCCCAGAGGGCACAGTGCAATATATGTAAAAAATGGCACATGTACTTTTCAGTTCTACATGTCCTGGTAGTGAAAACTGTACTGTAAGGCCTATTTCTCCTATAGGATAACAATGACATTACCATCTTACATTTATTAGGAGTAATTTTCAAATGTGAACAGGTAAGCAATTCATGTTTGGTATCTCTGGAATTCCAATGAAAAATCTGAACATTTGGAGAAGTCAGATTTTTAAGTACAGTTTTGAAAATGCTATTTTTAGAAATGTGCATTTTCTTGCCTCAGCCAATTGGTACCTGCATTCTGTCTTTGCATCACATGACTGAGTGTAGTTGACCGCTGGGATTTGTGTATTGCTCCTAGCCAGCAACACACAAAGGCCACCTTATATGTGACTGGATGGGCCATCACTGGCAGGATGGGAGGGAGGAGCTGGACCCAGCCCCACTTACACTTGAATACACTTCTCTACACAAAGTGCTACATATCCCCTATAGTTAGTGTGGAGCCAGGGCCAGGAAGGCATGGCACCTGCACACTTGAAAGTCATGACTCCCAACGCTTCTCCTTGCCTCAAAGGCACAACTGCATCTATATACTGGACCTCAGACACCAACCTTTCAGTACTCCTCTGGGCCTGTGGATACTCTGCAATTAAGAAGGACTGTTGGTCTGCCTAAAGGACTGCTACTCTGCTCGACTGCTGCTTTGAAGGACTTATGCCCTGCTGTGCTGACCTGCTTCCCACTTGCCTGGGTGAGAAGTCCTGGACCTCCATTTCGTGAACCCAGCACCCAGATTGACTCCAAGGGCTAGTTGGTTGGCCTCCTCATCTGAAGCTTCAGGGACACTACAGGCTTCCTACAATCTTGCACCTCCATGTGGTGTCTGCCATCTGTGAGTCTACCCTGCCAAGTGGTGCCACCCTAGTCCTGTACCCTTGGAAGTGGGCTAAAGGTGCTCTGCCAGCCTTTGTGGATCCAGAAGAAATGAAGCATCTCTTCTTCTGCACAGTGAAACCCCAAACAGAACTGACACATCACTGATGTTGTGTGGATTGGACCTATTGCCAAGACCCTCAATGCCTTAGAAGCCCCATTGGAACTGCCACTGCACGACACATTCTCAGCACAGACCCTCACATCCTTAATGGATGGCAGACTTGACGACGATGCTGGACTCTGCATTGCAACCTCATAGCTCATAGGAACCAGCACATTGCCCCGACTGCGCACCACATCCTCGACCCCGGACTTCACAACGCAAGCCCCATTGACAAGCTGTTCGACAATGCAGGCCTTCGCATCACAACATTGCCACATCTCAGAACTGACGCATCGCTTTGGCTGCGCAACCCATCTTCGACGCAGACTCTCGCAACGCTCTGCAGACTAGCATTTGAGGTACTCTGTTCTGCAGGCTTAACTAGGTCCTTGTAGCTAGCATGTGCTCCATTGCAGTTAATCTAAACTTGTGACTTAGTCCTGGTTCGCATAACCATGATATCCACAGTTGGCGTTTCATACTTTTTGGTCCAATTTTCACTAAAATCATTAAAATTGCATATTTCTAGTTCTACTGATTGGACATTTGTCATTTTGTTCTTGTTTTATTCATTAAAAGAAATTCTAAAATTCTAACTTGGTGTGGGATTCTTTATGTGTAGTGTTTTAACTTTGTTACTGTTTAAAGTGTTGTACAACTACATAACTCATTGCCTCCAACTGAAGCCTGAGTGCTCTGTGTGATGCTACCAGAGGGTTGAGCACAGGTTATTTTAGGGTTGCTCACCTTGATGACCAGAGCTCACACCCCAGTCAACCAACAACCCAATTTCTGACATCTATCAAGTAAAAAAGTTTTTGCCTTGTAGCTCACAGTGAGGTCACATTACCTCCAATATAAGGTGTGGCCTGCCTATCGTAACATATTAACACCCTACCTTCTGGGTTTGTAAGGCACATTTTAGGGGTGTCTCATGAATATATAAAAACAGGCTTTTCTACGGTTAAAGAGTGTTCCCCTGCCACATCTCATTGTCATGCATTTACATTGCAGCTTAGCCAGAGCTTGGAAATAGTCCTGTTAGAAATATATTTCTGGCATATGTGGATGGTGTAAATAGCCACTGCATTCCACAAATTAAATATAACTTTCCATGTCAAAGGCACACCTGAGGCACCAGTTACTATGGACTTAAAGTGAAGTTAAGTAGGCAAACAAGGAGTTCTAATGTAAAGCACACGATTTTGAGAAGAAGCACAGGCATTGTTCTACTGTCCACCAGTGGTAAAGTCCTAAAGCCGCCAAAAGTAGAGTCTAGAAAAAGGCAAAAAAACCTGGGATGACCATACTAAAAAGGCAAACTTGCAACAGCCACATTCCAGTTCACCATTTCTTTCCAACTATGCCACTTTAGACAGAGACTGCCCGCACATTAATCAGGCTTGGTTCTGCTTCAATGGGAAGAGTCTAGCTTGAACTACCAGGCCAGGCCTCCTCCAGATGGAACACATGCAATACCAGCCTCGCTAAAATGCAGCTCGAGTACTTACTAGTGACTATGATTAATTGAAACATTCCACCCATCATCTTTTTTGTTTTCTTAGTGCAATGCTTACAGTTTTACAGGTAGGTCTAGATGTTTGTCCAGTTCATCATTTGCCATGAGAATCAAGATGTACTTCACAAAGGAACCCTAAATTGACTCAAACTAGTGCGAAGTTTCTTGTATGCCCATCTGGAGGAGACCTACTTTGGAGGCTGGTCTTTTTCCATTGAAGCTGGACCAAAGCTGATTTACTTATGGTTGGTCTCTGTATTGAGTAGTATAGTGGCCAAAAGAATGATAGACTAGAAAGCAGTCCAAGTTTTTTCCAATGTCTGAAATTAATTCAATTATTTCACTCACCACCCTTTTGTTTCCCATTTGAAATAGATGGGACGTATTCAGTCAATAGAACAATACTTGCATTACTCTTGTTCTGTAAGAATGATGATGGGACTGCAGATAGCAGTCAAAGATTGCTGATGACCTTTGAAATATGGGCTGGCAGGCTGATCCAAGCCATTATCACAATGGGCAGGCATGTTCAGATTGGGACCGCCATATTACGAGTAGGGGAATGCAACTGCACAACACAGCCAGGTTTCCGTCGGAACCGCCAGTGTGGACGGACTGTCGCAACTGGTGGCAGCATCTCCAGGCCTGGGGACAAGCAGATTCCTATGACCGTATTACATGGTTGCACACCGCCAGGATTTCCGAGGCAATCTCACCAATACAAGAAGCATGGCAGAAACAAACAGCATAAAAGGGGAACATGCACCGTCAGGAACACAGGCACGTCCGTAGGCGCCATAGCACGTGATTAGCAATTCTTCCCAATGCTCGTGCTGGCCATTGACTCCAGGACCAGTGACGCCGACCAAGACATCAACCATAAGTATACCAGCCTAGCACACACTGGAGAGAAGGACATTAGTTCACACCCACAACACACACAGATGCAATATTGCACATTCACCACACATACACGTTGAACGAAAGCCACACCAGGGTTGTAACCATCGACACCAACTGTGGAGTGGTGCAGATATATTGAAATGACAATAAAAATGCCCATCAACTATTTACAAAGGGGCCCAAGGGCCAGTCCAAAAGTTCTTCAGTGCCCCGAACACACAGTAACACGCCCCAACTTGACTCCTGACTGCAATGTGCTGGCCTCCACAGGGCAGGAGCATCAATGGCGCATACAGGTACCTCAGGGGTGATTGTTGGAGTGCTGCTGGGGGGATTTGGGCTGGGGGGCTCTTTTGGGCTGGGCTTGGAGGGGTGCTCTTTATGCTTGCCTCTGGATGGTACAGGTTTATCCTGGAGGGGTGATTTGGGCTTGGCTTTGGTAGTGGAGGGGGTGGTCTTGGCCTTGGGTTTGGGAGGGACAATGGTTGACTTGGTGGGGGTGGAAGTCTTAGGTGGGGTAGGGGCATGGCGATGACCAGGGAAGGCCTGGGAGGTGGAAGGCAGGGGTCTGGGAAGCATTGCAGGGTGCTTGGGGGGAACAGGGACTGGGACAGTGGTGGGGAACAGGGAAAACTCTGTCAGGAAATGTTTCTTAGGGGAACAAGGTAGGTCGTGGGAAGGATATTTGGGAGTGGAGGGAAAAGGTATGGTTGTGAGGTGTGTACGTGGAGGTGGCTTGGGTCTATGTGTGTGGGTGGATGCCATGTGTGTGCTGGGTGACTGCTGGGTGGGTGAGTGTGGGGGTTTAGCAGTACTAGGAGGAGGAGGGGGAGGAGATGCAGGGAGATGGCAGAAGGGATGTGTGAGTGAATGTTGGGGAGGTGTCTGCAGATAGGGTGCATGTGCTGCATGTGGTGGTGTTGATAGTCGTGCTGCATGTGCAGGTGGTGTATGGGGTGCATGTATGGGGGTCCGATATTGTGGTGGCGGTGGCAGTGAGGGCACATGTGGCAGGATCTGGGACTGATGAGGTGCTGACTGCAGGTGTGAGTGGTGTTGTGACTGTCAGGGGGAGGTGGTGGGGGAGTCAGTGATGGTAGTGGATGTTGGCATGTCTGCATCTGAATGTGGTTTGTGTGCATGGCGGTGGTGGCATTTGTGGTGCTTGTGTCTGTCCTTGCATACCGTGTCTGTTGATGTGGATGCATGTGGATCAATAAGTGTGCCTTGGATGGGTGAGGGGAGAGGGATGTGGGCTTGGGAACAGGTAACTGAGGGGGACAGAAGAAGAAGGGACACTGGCTGCTGTCAAGGAGGAGGCCAGAGCCTGAAACGATCTCTGCAGGCCAGACAGGGCACAGTGAATGCTTTCCAGGAAGCATTGGTCTGCTGCATCTGGGAAGACAGTCCCTGGATGGCATTTATGATGGTTGTCTGTCCCACAGAGATTGACCTCAGGAGGTCAATAGCCTCCTCATTGAGGGCAGCTGGGCTGACTGGGGCAGAGGCAGAGGTGCCTACGGCGAAGGAGACTCCCACCCTCCTGGGTGAGCAGGCACGGGCAACTGGGTGAGGAGCTACAGGTAGGGCGGTGCTAGTAAGGGGGATGGCAGACAAGGACGGTGCTAGGATGGTCCCAGATGGGTCTGCCACTGCCAAGGAGCGTCCATCAGAGAAGGAATCTAAAGATGTTCTTGTCTCCCCCGTGGCACTCCCTTCGCCCTCCATCTCACTGGTCCCCTCAGCTCTGCTGGTATGAGCCTCCTGGGTCCCGTGGGCTGCAGCATCCCCATTCGCTGGTGCCCCTTCCTCTTCACCAGGTGATGCTGATGCACACAAAGACAGAGAAGAATGGGAGGGTGGGTGGGTGGGACAAGAGAGAGAGACAGGGTACAATCGGTCAATGCCAGAACAACTACATTATCTACTACTGATGCCATGCAGTAACACGCCTACACACACTGAAACAATGGAACACCATGGGGGCACATGTATCCCGCTGAAGCTGATACAGATGCAATTGTGTACATGATGAGAGGAATAACCGCCACACCTGCCCTCTTCACATGCCCGTAGGGTGACACTATTCCTGGACTATGAAACCAACAGAAACCAGCATGGCTAGCTGGCATGCAACTAGGCCATAGTCAAATTGCACAGTTACACCTTGGCCCACCTTGCCTCACTACACATACAGTACCTGGCAGCAGACTGAGGAACCAATATTCCCCCTGGCACAGTTGTTGGCATCAACTGACTACAATGGCTTGACACCACAGATGTTGTGACCCAGTTGGCTTGTGCTGCCTAGCACATCTTGGGAGTAGCTAGCGACACAGATACTACATTTGAACTAACTGCCCCCTCCACCCACTGACTGCATGGCCACACATCTATGATACCAATTCTGCCTGGCTGTCACATACCCAGAGTGGACATGAATCCACCTATTACCCACGCTTCAGCTACCCAATAGTGCACGCCCAGAGACACTATGGCAACACATATTGTAAGTGAGTGTGTGTATTCACCCCCTCATGGCTGCTGTGCTGCCCTCAAGCACCCATCCACCTCAGGGTAGGCCAGTGCTAAAATGCAGGCCATCAGGGGGGTCAAGGTCCGATGGGCACCCCTCCCACATTGAGAGGACGTCCCCAGCTGGGCCTCTGTGGTCTTCCGGGCCCAGCGTCTCAGGTCCTCCCAACTCTTTCTGCAGTGGGTGCTTCGCTGGGCATGGACCCCCAGGGTCCACACTTGCTTGGCGATGGCACGTCAAATCCCCTTCTTCTGATGGGCTCTGACCTGCATGGGTGACACAGACAGAAGGGAAAAGTCATAGAGTGTCATCACAGGGACAGCTGTGGACAGCACAAATCTCATGACCACATTTACATGACATCAATCCACGTAGACTTAGACTCCTTACCCATGTCCGAACTCCAGTCACACTGCCTCGTCCCAAAGCCCCCATACCCATATGCCCCGCTCACAGACAGAACAGTCACATTGGCCTCACCTACTGCTCTGGTGCCCCATACAAGTGTCCATACAGGGGTAGGACTCCCTCCACAAGCTTATCCAATTCCTCCTGGGTGAAGGCTGGGGCCTTATCTCCCGCAGGATGTGGCATCTTGGCTACCAGAGTCAGAACACAGCAGCACACACAGTGGAGGTCTTCTGTGCATGACTATCAGGAGTCAAGTGAGCAAGAGCACCTGAAATGGTGGTCACGGCCACGCGCGGACATCACCATCAACGCTGGCGGCGATAACCATTGGCTCCTGCCTCCAATAGGCAACCATGTTAACCAATGATGAGTTGCATGACGGTTTAGACTGGCTACTGCCATGACATGTTATGCCGGCGGGATGAGCTCACGTCCATCGGTCCAGTGCATGCAGGAAAGGCAGCTGCCATTTTACATGTCCAATGTGTATGGGTAAAATTTTGTGAACTGTGCACAGCTCTACGACATCTACACAGGCAATGCTGCGCATAGTGATTTCGACTCCCTCCTATTTGCAGGTACAGTGGAAGGTTGAGGATGAGGAATGCTCCGTTGCACAGGCCCCTATCAATCAATCAATCAATCAATCAGAGTTTATGGAGCGAAGCTACTCACGTGTTAGGGTCTCAAGGTGCTGGGGGGGTGTAGCGTGTACTTAGGTGGATTAGAAAAGCCATGTCTTCATTTCCTTCGTGAAGCTGGGGAAAGAGGTGGTTTGTCTGATGTGGATAGGTAGGGTGTTCCAGGTGGTGGTGGTGAGGTAGGAGAAGGAGTGTCCTCCTGTTCTGGTTTTGCTGATGCAGGGTACTTCTGTGAGGGATAGCTGGGTTGAGCGTAGGGTCCTGTGGGGTACATGGAAGTTGAGTTGCTGGTTAAGGTAGGCAGGTCTGGTGTAGTGGAGGGTTTTGTGTGTGTAGGTGAGGATTTTGAAAGTGATTCTTTTTTTGATGGGGAGTCAGTGCAGTGTGTGTGAAATGTGGCAGTGGTGGGGTAGGTCGAGGATCAATCTGGCAGCGGCGTTCTGGATGTTTTGCAATTTACAGGTGAGTTTTTTGTTGATTCTGGTGTAGAGTGCGTTGCTATAGTCCCATCTGCAGGTGATGAGGGCGTGTGTGACGGTCTTTCTATGCTCAAGGGGGATCCGTTTGAAGGCCTTGCGTAGGAGGTGGAGGATGCGGAAGCAGGTGGAAGTGACTTCGTTGATCTGATGGTTCATGCTGAGGTCAGGGTCCAGGATGATTCCGAGGTTGCGGGCGTGGCTGGCGGGGGTGGGTGAGTTTCTGAGGGTGGGTGGCCACCAGGAATCGCTTCATGTGTTGGGAGCCCAGGATGCGTACCTCGGTCTTGTTTGTGTTGAGTTGACGGCAGCTATCTCTCATCCAGTTGGCGACTGCTTTCATGCCATTGTGGGAGTTGTGTCAGGCTTTGTCTGGTTCGTTGGAGAGGAAGAGGATGAGTTGGGTGTCGTCGGCATAGGAGATTATGTTTATTCCGTAGCTTCTGACAATGGTGGCTGGCAGGGCCATGTAGACATTGAACAGCATGGGGCTGAGGGAAGATTCTTGGGGCACTCTGCAGGCGGTGGGTGTGGGTTCTGCGAGGTATGGGGTGAGGTTCACTCGTTGCTTTCTGCTGGAGAGGAAGGATTGGATCCAGTCGAGGGTCTTGTCTCTAATGCCAGCTTCATGGAGTCTTCTTATCAGGGCGAGATGGGAGACTGTGTTGAAAGCTGCTAAGAGGTCAAGTAGGATGAGTGCTGACGTCTCTCCCTTGTCCAGTGGGGAGCTGATGCTGTCTGTTGCAGACAGGAGGGCTGTTTTGGTGCTGTGGTTTGACTTGAATCTGGATTGGGAGATGTTGAGGTTATTGTGGCTTTCTAGAAACGTGGTGAGTTGGCTGTGTAGTGAATCCTAGTTTGCTTTAATGGGATAACAGGAGCTAGCTTAGCCTCTGGCTTGCAGACTCGTGCCCCCGTCACCTAGTGACTTTTAACCTACTTAGCTTGCTCTGTCTTAGCCCATTTAATTATTTATTTGTTCTAAGATGGCTGCCTTGTTTATAGATAGGCCACTTGTTATGGATAACATTATCAGGGTCACCGCGCCAAGGCGTCAAGATCAAGCACCAAAGACAAACAAACAGTAGGTGTTCACACTTGGGGATTTTCCCTCTCTATACTTTCGAGGGATTGTTTATATTAATTGCCGTCCCAAGCATGTCTGTTATCTATTGTTTAGGAACACACCTACGTCAGGGGTCCTTGTAGATCTGTATAAATACATCACACTTTAGACAGATAATCAGAGGGATTCCGAACAGAGGGCATCGCCACCATCGCTGATACCGATGCTGCAGTCGTCTTGACTCTGAACAAGTCTTCGTGTCCCTGCGGAGTCTGAGATAGAGACCTCATTCCAAGGTAACGAGGGTTGGGGGCTCCTCTCATGGACATGGCATTGGCAGATTAGGTTTAACAAACCCAGCTCTCCTTTAGGTAGGAGGTTAGGCCTTTTCACATTAGGGTATTAGGGCATATTACATCTCGTATGTCTTTTCTACATATTGCAAGAAGGTGGGGGTCTTTGTAATAATGACTCTTGTCTTCACAATTCTGTTTCTTGCATTATTCATTATCCTAATCATTGCAGCCCATGCAACTTATCGCAAATTGCAGTTATGTTAAATTAAAACTATTGAAACTCTACTGCATCTTTGTCATTGCCTGTGTTTGTATGACACATGAAAAATCTGTGAGAAAGGGGTAATCTCCGTTTAACCACGACACTCGCTGAGATATCTTATTCTCGAGTCCATGCGCAACGGCTGCCATAAATCACCTTTTACTATTGTGTTTCTGGTGAGGTACTGCTAGTGAGCCAGTAAGGTTGGGACAACAGTTGCGACTTGTTGTAGGAAAGGCGTAGTCGCCTACAAACAAAAGTACTGTCATCCTTAAACCAGCAGTCTTGCTCAGAGCAAGAGTCCAAACTACGACATGGCGCCACCAACGATGGTGTTTAGGCACTAATCTACGGATACCCTGACTATCACTGTCTCACAGACAACAGGTACCCTAAGTACCATTATACGGAGACATCCGTGGTCTTTGGGAGAATCCTCCTCAGCTGAAAAGGTAACACCTGATCAATCTGTAGGTTGTTCGAGCTCAAACTCATTAAAGGACTTAACTACCCATTTTTGGTGTTCCGTTTCGCTAAACAAATATGGCTGATGCCATAGACATTCCTGAAAATGCTAGACATGCACTAACACAACATTTATTAACGCATGGCCTTACAGATGAGGGCGGGGATGTTACTCTGATAATAGAAGCCAATGAAGCATACCAAACAGAAACATTTTACTGTTAGGTCACCTTTCCTGAGGTTGACCAAAGAACGCACACATTTCACACATATGAAGTTGCAAACGTACCTTTACGGTACCAAGCATACCAGTATCAGGAAATATCGCTCACCTACCAGGAGCATCAGAACTGGTTCGAAGGTGCCCTACCACATGTACTACAAAGAGTGATGTTAGGTCCCTTAAGTAATGATGGACCTACGTGGCCTATGTTGGCCACATACACACCTCACCCAGGCTTACAGAATATGCTAATAGCAGATTTACGAGTTTTACATAATGAATTAGTGGCATTATATAGACGATTAGTCCAGTTCGTACTGCGAACATTGAACACAACACCAGCACGTCCAGCACCCCCAGTAGCTGGTGGTTATCAATTGGCTACTGGGATTAATCCACAAACAGTGCATACTATTATGGGTAAAGTGCCCATGGAACGGGAAAAAATACCGTTCTGGATTTCCCAGAAAATGAATCAGCTGGAAGCTGTGTTTCCCCATACGGGACCACAGGAAAAACATAGATTGCTCACTATGTGCTTGCCTTTTGGGATGGTTCCCTCGGTGGATGACTGTGCCACCTGGGGTACAGTCTTCGCTGCCATATATACTACCACACATGGTTTCTGAGGGTGGGTGGCCACCAGGAATCGCTTCATGCGTTAGGTTGGGGGCCCAGGATGAGTACCTCGGTCTTGTTTGTGTTGAGTTGACGGCAGCTATCTCTCATCCATTTGACGACTGCTTTCATGCCCTTGTGGGAGTTGTGTCAGGCTTTGTCTGGTTCGTTGGAGAGGAAGAGGATGAGTTGGGTGTCGTCGGCATAGAAGATTATGTTTATTCCGTAGCTTCTGACAATGGTGGCTGGCAGGGCCATGTAGACATTGAACAGCATAGGGCTGAGGGAAGATTCTTGGGGCACTCTGCAGGCAGTGGGTGTGGGTTCTGTGAGGTATGGGGTGAGTCTCACTCGTTGCTTTCTGCTGGAGAGGAAGGATTAGATCCAGTTGAGGGCCTTGTCTCTAATGTCAGCTTCATGGAGCCTTCTTTTCAGGGTGAGATGGGAGACTGTGTCGAAAGCTGCTAAGAGGTCAAGTAGGATGAGTGCTGACGTCTCTCCCTTGTCCAGTGGGGAGCGGATGCTGTCTGTTGCAGACAGGAGGGCTGTTTTGGTGCTGTGGTTTGACTTGAATCTGGATTGGGAGATGGTGAAGATATTGTGGCTTTCTAAAAACGTGGTGAGGTGGCTGTTGACTGCTTTTTCTATGACTTTCACAGGAAATGGAAGTATGGAGATGGGCCTGAGGTTTTTGAGGTTGGTGGGGTCACCCAACGGTTTTTTGAGGGGGGGTTGATCTTGGCATTTTTCCAGTCGTCGGGGAAGGTGGCAGCAGCTAGTGAGCAGTTGATGGTGAGGCAGATCTTGGGAGCGAGGGTGACTCCAGATCTCTTGAAGACATTGGGCAGGCCATCAGTCCATGGGGGCCCCGGAGTGGATGGACTTCATGATTTTCAATGTATCTTTGCCAGAGAGGGGTGTCCAGGTGGAGATAGTGGGTTTGTTGGCGTTGGTTGTTGGACGGGTGGGGTTTCAGCACATGGGTTGTCCTTGATGAAACTGCCATAGATGGTCTTGATTTTGTGGTGGAAGTAGGTGTTGAGTCTGTCGCGTAGGTCCTGTGAGGGTGGGATGTCCATTATCTCGAAGTTGGGTTAGGCGAACTCCTTGATGATGTTAAATAGTTCCTTGCTGTTGTGTGATTGCTAGGAGATCCTGTCTTGGATGGTCTTCTTTCTGGTGTTTCTGATGGGTTGGTGCAGTGGTGGTAGCTTTGAAGTTGCAGTGGGCTTCTGGGCATTTAGTGTTTCTCCAGATTTTCTCAAGACGGCAACAGGTAAGTCTTGATTCCTGGAGTACGGGGGTGAATCAGCTGGCTCCCTTTGCGTGGGTGTTGTTGGTCTTTTTGAGGGGAGCTATGGTGTTGGCGCAGTCGGTGATCCACTTGTGAAAGGTGCGTGATGCGGTGTTTGGGTCCTCGTTGCATGTGATGGTGGGTGCGGTGATGGAGAGGGTGGAGGTGAGCTGATTGTCAGATATTCTTGTCCAGTTTCTATGCAATGGCTGGGGTTGGGGTCTGGTGATGGTGGGTGAGTTGAAGGTAAAGTGGATGCATCAGTGATCTGTCCATGGGAGTACTGTAATGTGGCTGTATGTAGTGGCGGTTCCTGTGGTGAAGATGGGATCAAGGGTGTGTCCTGCCGAGTGTGTTGGCTCCGTCACAATCTGTCAAAGTCCTATATTGTGGAGGTTGTCTAGGAGGGAAGCGGATTTGCGGTCTCGTGGTTTCACGGGGTGGAAGTTGAAGTCTCCCAGCAAGGTGTAGTAGGTGGCTGCGATGGCTTGTGCGGAGATGAAGTCCAAGATGGAGTCGGCAAAAGGTGTTCAGGGTCCGGGGGGGCGGTAGATGATGGTTCCCCTGATGGTGGATGTCGGGCTGGTGTGTAGCTTGAAGTGTAGGTGTTCCATCAGGTTAGTGGCTTCTTTGGAGTCTTCGGAGTGTGTGTTCAGGCAAAGGTTGGACCTTTGGACGATGGCGATTCTCCCCCCAAGGGCGGCTGGGGTGATCTTTCCGGGTGATCTTGTACCCCCCCGGGTTGGCTATGGCGATGTCTGGGCCTGAGGTGTTGTTGGTCCAGAGCTCGATGATGAATGCGACGACCGGGGTGATGCTGTCGAGGAGGTCCCAGATTTCGTGGCATGTTTATAAAGGGAGCGGACATTGAGGAGGATTCACTTCAGGGGTTTAGGGTTCGATGAGTTGTTGTGGGTGGGTTGTGCTGGGACCCGGGCCTTGGTGGTGGTGCAGGTTTAATGGCAGCGGAGGCAGCTGAATGCACCATGTGTGTTGCCTGGAGCTGCTTGCTTGCAGTTGTTGTTGCGCCCTGGGTTGAGTGTGATGAGTTTGTCTGCTGGTGGCAGGGCCAGGGGTCCTGGCACTGGTCACCTTCGGGTCACGGCAGGGCACAGACGGGCTTGTCTTGGTGTGCCTTAATGGCGCTGCCGCATAGTGGCCGCCATTAAGTATGGAGGAGGGGAGGAGAGCACAGCTGGGATGCTTTAAAAAGACATTTCTTCTGAATTGGGTGCCAGTGTAAGGCCATAAATTGAGTGGTAATATGGGCATGCTTCTTTAAGCTGGGAATTCTCCCAGTGGCCACATTCTGGATGCATTTCACTCCAGCCAATGAAGAGGAAGGGAGATTAAGAAGGAGAGGCTTGCAATAGTCCAGGTGAGAGATAATAGTGGTGTTGATTAGCATTTTCCTACAGAAGAATGGGGGGAAGAGAAAGATTTCCTCAGGATTCAGAGGAGCTTAAAGCAGACTAAAAACAACTTGGTAATAGGGTAAAACATTACCCCTAATTTGATTGTAGTTTCTACCAGTGGAGGAGGATAACCTATGATGGCATACCAACCTGAAACAGTATTCTCAAAAATAATGTTTTCAATTTTTCCAAAGTTAAGACATGAACAGTTGATATCCATCCATGAAGCAATGGTGTTCATACAGTCCTTGAATTAATCCTTATACATTTGCCCTTAAGTTAGATAATCGGGTATCACAAGCATAGACATAGAAGTCAATGCTGGATGAATGAATGAGAGTGACATGTGAGTAATTAGATGTGCAGTTGAGGCAGAGGCACATAGATCATTGTGCTGGGATTAACTATACTTGTCCATCACAGGTTTGGTTTTGCATTTGTCACAGTGCTAGAACCTACACTGGCAGTCATGGTCTGACCAAACTCAACACAGCAATACATTGGGTCACTAGTCTTGGCTCTTGTCTGAAGACATAAATATTCTCGTAGGATAATTTTAGGAAGATTGGGCCTTTTGGCAGGCTGACTATTCAAACAAGTGGTAAAGTTTTGTAATAAGTTGCAGAGTTGCGAACCATAAGGAGTTTAAGATTGCACACACCTAGTTTAGGGACTGTACCATCCAAACATCATCTGCATTGGTCAGTAGTTGCTCTTCTTCTGTTCTACAGGCCGAGAGTAATTAGTGAATGGCATTTTTGTGGTTACCTCTAGGAAAGGTGGGGGATATACACTCACATTGGGTTCAAGTTGCTAAATTATGGCTGCACAATGGCTTGAACTCCGGGGCCAGAACCACCCAGTGTAAGTCATAAGTACTATGAAGGGGTTGAGTTTCTTAGAGGATGATTATATGTGCACTGAGGAGGCAGTGGCACATAGAGTCTGATGCCAGAAGCAATATTTCTCAGGAGGTGAGCCCTCATCACAGGATTAGCATCACTTTTATGTCAGTGGGGAGGGCTCACATGCCTCCAGTCTGTCTCAACAGTTGCAGACCAACCAAATTCCTTATAACAATGCACTCTGGCTTGGCTCCACTCGGGTGTCAGGCATATCAGGGAGTATATATCCATCTCCTCTTCAAGCTGCATTTATAACGCCTTGTCCTCTTTCATGTTATATATTTTCTGCCATCATAGATATCTTTTTCTTATGCTAACCTTCCTTGGTACAAGTGTACAGCGATCTTCCAAATGAACAATGAATACACCAAAGGAGCAGTTATCTCTTGCCAACTGAGCGCTCAGATAAGAAACACCCTCTATAAATGTAACCAACCTACTAAAAGGTAATTCTTTCAGTGGTACCACAGCTCAATTGCAACATGTTACTGGGAAGTTATCACTCTTGGGTTGTGAATTAGGAGCAGATGGCCTTTGCCAAATCATGTACTGTACTGATAAAACAGGACATATGATGAGAGGGATAAGCAGGCAGGCAATCTTCTTTGAGTTGGTGTAACATTCTGGCCATGGCCTAGGCCTTTGTTTAGATATTGCTTTTGTCAGGCCACAACGTGACCTGGTTTGATTTTGTTCTTGTGCAGGGAAGGCAAAGACAAAACTCCTTTCTTCTCTATTGAAGTCCATGAGATTTCAAACCAGATATATGAAACATGCTTTACAATGGTTTTTAGAGGTGGTAGGAGGAGCCATTTTTGCTGGTTTTAGGAGCATGTGTACTTCACCACTGCACACCAATACTAAAGCACTTGTGTTATCTCTTTTAAAACATGGTGCAATTGGCTTCCAATCGATTAGCATATTTAATTTATTTGGAATTTACCTGTAAGCCCCTGGTAAAAAGGCAGTGCATGTACGAGCGGCCTGTTTATTAAATGCTACTAGTGGGCCTGCTGCACCTTTTGTATCACCCTCTTAAGTAGCTCATTGGAACATGTGTCAGGCTTGCCATTGCATCCAGATAGGCAGTTTTAAACTACCAATTTGACTTGGCAACATAAACCTTTTGCAGGGCCTATACCTTCATTTTCACACCTAGGGTACGCCCTAAACAGTCCATAGGGCAGTGTGTATTGTTTTTAAAATGTTGGACATGTATTTATGTTTTACATGTCCCCTTACTGAAAAAACTCTTACATTTGTTCCTCACTATTGTAAGGCCTACCTCTCCATTAAGATAACATTGGGTTACCTTATTAAACTGAATAAGTAATAACCCTTGTTTGGAAGCAGTTAGAAAGTCCTGTTTGGCCTCAAGTTAATTGTAATTGAAAATCATATTTAATGGTAAAGTTGGATTTTAGATTACATTCCTGAAAATGACACTTTTAGCTGCCTTGGCCTTTTAATTGCTCCCCTATTAGGGATGCATATTGGGCCCTGACAGTGGACAAAAGGACCTGGGTGTAGTTGGGAGAGGTCCATCCTGTCAGGATGAGAGGGGCAGAGCTGTTCCCTGCCCCACTTACATTTCCGAGGGGCTGCCCCAGCAGACTCACAAAGAACTTGACACCAGGCATTTGTCACTCCAGACAGATGAGGACCTAAGCAGGGAGGAAGAAAGTTCCAGAACCACCTGTTGGGGGGAATGGGGGGACTTCTCCAAAAGCTTTTTCCTCTGCAAATCTGGCACCAGGTATGAATAGTGGACCCTTAGACCAACTCTTCAGTATACCTGTGGAAGACTACAGAAGGACTGCCTTGCATTTCAGCAAACTGCCCTGCTGCTTGAGTGTGCCTTGTTTCACAGAGGACTGCCCTGCTGCTACCAGAGGACTACCCTGTTTCTTGTTCTTCAGAGGACTGTCTTGCTGCTTGAGACCTGCCTTGCTTCTTGAAGGAGCGAGGACCATTTCTTTGAACCCAGGACTATCATAGTTACGCCAAGGTTCAATTGGTTTACCTGCTGTTCAGAGCTACAGGGACACAACAAATTCCAGAGGCCTCCCTGCAGCAGCCCAGCTCACCCGCTGCAACTGGCCCTGCCTGGACATACAACTGGACCTGCCTGAGCCCTGCTGACTTCTGCTGGAATGAGTTCCTGATGCCCAAGAAGTGCCTCCCCAGGTCATGGACCCAGGCTGGCTTCAGGTCCTCCTATGAAATCCTGACATTTTGAGCTTTGCAGACCAGACTTTTTTTCAGTGAGAGTAACGTGGGCAGCCTGAACTTGTGACTTTGTCCTGGTCTAGCTCGACCAGATACCCACAGTTAGCATTTTCTGCTTCTTGAACTTATTTTTACTTACAACTTTAAAAGTGCATACCTACAGTGCTACTGATTGGACATTTGTCATTTTGGTCTTATTTTAATTATGAATGTTACTCTTGGGTTGGGATTTATTTTGTTTTGTGTTTTCATGTTATTACTGTTTGCGTGCTGCATAAATACTTTACACGTTGCCTCTAAGCTAAGCCTGACTGCTTCTGTGCCAAGCTACCAGAAAGATCAGCTCAGGTTAATTCAATGACTTTTGTGGTTCACCCTGACAAAGATTGTGGTTATTGCTTGAGAAAGCTTTTTAACCCTCTGAACCAAAAACGCTATTTCTCACAGTTGACTACCCATGATGGTGCAGGTTAAAAGTTCTGTACACCAAGAGTGTTACCCAGAAGCCTCTAACTGTTAGGAGAGTCATTTTTAATTCATCCTCTTCATGTAATACATCCTAATGATCTGTTGTTGAGAAACAGAGAAATACTTACTGTTGGAGGAACATGTGGCATAAGTCTCATTCACTAAACCATCAGCATAAGAAAACTACAAAATCTGTACTCTGTTAGATAATAATTCTACTGTACAGAATCTGTAAAAAATTAACATTAGTGAAAAACAGCACCTAAACCAAATCTAACAGCCATACAAACAGCTATAGCAATTTACCTAGGCTCAGTAAGCAGGTCACTGGCATAATGACTAGTCCTAACCAATATAGTTATTTAATGATTATGGCATTGGTTGTGAATCAGCATGTGCAGTACCCTATGTAACTGGTTGCACTATAATTTATTCCAGAAAAACCCTGACCCCTGGCATCAGTTGTAATGATCAGAAATTTCATTTCACACCAGAATTATCTGGCTGGTGCAGATGTGTGAAAAATTGAGGTGGATGGGATTCCACTACAAGTAATAAAGCTACTAACTTATTAGGTCTAATTATAGGTTTTAGTAATTGAAACCTTAACTCAACCTATAGTAGCTACGGCACAGAGCAGACAGGATTACCTTACAGAAATGTGCAAAGCATTAAAAAGTAAAAAACACAACACACTAAGGTCCTCATTATGACACTGGCGGTAAATCCCGCTTACCACCACGCTGACAGCTGCCAACTTACCGCTGCAGCGGCGGATATCCACCCACCATATTATGACACACACACACCAATCTGACAGAATACAGCCACAGACACAAATCCGCCAGCCCAAACGTCAGTGATAAAGTGGCGGTATCAAAACCCACACCATTACACCAACAGAACAACGCCCACCACATTATGACCCACAAATCAAAATGGCAGACATTCAACAGCGGTAAACCACTGGCAGTACATACCGCCGCACTCACAATAGACACCCACAGACAAAACAACACCACATTGGACAATTCAAACAACACACAACTGGCACCCATATACACACCACACCCACACCACTATAAAACACACACCCACATTACCCACAACCCTTTGCGATTACAAATCATTGGCACGAGACCATGACCACTGACACAACTACATATACACACCACATACACCCATACATCCCTCATGCACCCCACTTCACACACCCCAGCACATTACCAAACACACTTTCACCAACACACATCACATAACACCCATGGCACCACAAAGGCACCCCCGTTTCACTGAGGAGGAGTTAAGGGTCATGGGGAGGAAATTGTCAGGGTAGAGCCACAGCTATTTGGAGCACAGGTGCAGCACATATCAATAGCCAGGAAGATGGAGCTGTGGCACAGAATCGTGGACAGGGTCAACGTTATATAGCAGCAAGACAAGTTATCCAGAGGACTGGCAGTGGACCCCCACCTCCTCCCTCACAACTCACAGTATGGGAAGAGCAATTCTTGGCAATACTGCATCCTGAGGGCCTGGTCGGAGTCGGAGGAGAACTGGAGTGTGGTAAGTCAACTTTCACCAATTATCACACTCTAACTGCATGCCATCACATAACCTCACCCTCACTCCCATCACTCCACTACATCCCACACACTCCACCATCACATCTCTATAATCCCAATGCCAAGCCCTGCTTGCTGCACCAATGCATGGACACCCCTCACAGCCCTCCATGGACACTCATCACTAAAGCATGCATGGCATAGGGAAACTAACAATACCACCATACACCAACATACACAAGCAAAAGCTGGCAGGGCAACACCAACCATAGAGGGGGAGCCAGGGATGTACAATATGTCACAAACATGAAGCAGAATACATTCTTACCCCAGCCAATGTCACTGGAGCGGAGGTGCCAGCACTGTCCAGTCCCCTAACTGAAGAGGCCCACAGTGATGACAGTAACTCTGGTCTTCAGTATCAGGACGATCTACCTGGCCCATCAGGGACCACTGGACAGCCCGTTACCCAAGCCCAGTCACAGACCACCACAGAGCCTTCTCCATCAGGAAAGAACACCACAGCGCCCACCCAGCATACCCAAACCTCTGTCCCCAGGACAAGTCAATCAGTTTGTGCCCACCTGTACAGGGACCCCAGGCCACACATCACCCACAAGACAATCAGGGACCTGGGGTCAGTGGCAGTGGGCACACGGTTCAGGGGACAGAGGCACAGGCCAACAGGGACACTGGGAGGACTGTTGTGCGCCAGGGGAGGACAGGACCAGGGAACTGACTCTCTAGGAGGCGCTCTCTGGGACCCTAGGAGCATATCAACATTCCCAGGACACGATGGGCCAAATCCTAGACAACGTGCAGGAGAACAGGCGACTGCAGGAGGGACAGTATCACAGGATCAGGGAGGACTTGCAGACTATCAACAACAGCCTGTTCTCCATAGCAGGGGTGCTGGCAGACATGGCCAACTTTATGAGGGAGGCAGTGTCACATCAGTCGGCCCCTGCCACTAGCCAGTCACCTGAACAGCCTTCCACTTCCGCTGCCGCTAGTGGCCAGGAGGCCCTGCCACAGGACCAACAGACCACCAGCACGCCTCCCCTGCATAAGGTGAACCACTCCGCAAACGCTCCCTGCAATCCAGACAGATGCCAGAGACACTTGCCAAGACCCCTGCCAGGAAATTAGACTCTCCTGATTGTCCCCATGTTGTCCCACTCAGTCACCCTGTCCACCTTGAACTGCCATTGTTCCCCTTCGTATGTCTCCTTGGACAATGCACCTGTGCTACGAATAGACAGGAACAATAACCTGGACTCTCCTCCATCATCACCCCATCCCATTGCACTTCCCCCTCTATATATTAGCACTACAATAAGCACCCTTTGATATAAATCGATTTTGAGTATGTATTTCAAATATGTATTGATTGAAACAGGTACAAGCATTGCAAATGAACTGTACATAGAATGAGCATAGAATCAATGACCTGTAGCTGGCTGTTGTAATCACAGCAGGAATATATGTTGAATCACCAACCGTAAGTGGGCATAGAAGGGGGAAATACCAGCATGCCAATGCCACACAGAATACAACCAAAGTCATTGAAATGTAAAGTTGCACTGTCTCATCTGTGTGTCATTGGAAGTACTGACATATCACTGAGGTTTTGTTGTCCACATCCTCATCCTCTGCCTCCTCATCCTCACTGTCCACAGGGTCCACTGCTGCCACGGGGGCACCTCCAGTCTCCTCCTCCTGCAGAAAAGGCACATGGCATCTGAGGGCCAGGTTGTGCAACATGCAGCATGCCACCACTATCTGGCAGACCTTCTTGGGTGAGTAGCACAGAGATTCACCTGTCAGATGGAGGCACCGGAACCTGGCCTTCAGGAGGCCAAAGGTCCCTTCAAAGATCCTTCAGGTTCACCTATGTGCCTCATTATAACGTTCTTCTGCCCTTGTCCTGGCATTCCTCACAGGGGTCAGCAGCCATGATAGGTTTGGGTAACCAGAGTCACCTGCAAATATTGAGGGACAACATTTAGCCACACACTATCCTATATGGCCAACACTATAGGCATACACCAAAATATCCCGGGTGGGAACCAGGGCTCACCTATTAGCCACACCCTGTGCCTCTGTAGTTGGGACGTCACATTTGGGATGCTGCTATTCATCAGGACAAAGGCATCATGCACCAACCCAGGATACTTAGCATTGATGTGGGAGAAGTACTGGTCCGCCAAGCACACCATCTGCACATTCATAGAGTAGAAACTCTTACAATTCCTGAACACCTGTTCATTCTGGCGGGGGGGCAAATGCAATATGTGTTACTCCAATCACCCTAATAAAATTGGGGATAAGTCCCATTGCATAAAACCTGGCCTTCACAGTGGCCAAGTCCTCAACCTGGGGGAATGCTAAGAGTTTATCAGGGCAGACAACACTCTTGTCAGCACTATTGAGAACATTGGCTGGCTGTGACATTCCTGCTGCCAGGCCTACTGTCACTTGGAAATAACCAGTTGCCAGGAAATGGAGAACTGATAGCACTTGCACAAGAGGGGGGATCCCAGGGTGGTGACGGATAGCAGATATCAGGTCAGGCTCCAATTGGGCACACAGCTCTGTGATTGTGGCCCTGTCCAGCCTATAGGTGAGGATAATGTGCCTGTCCTCTAGTGTAGCCAAGTCAACCAGGGGTCTGTACACGGAGGTATGTCTCCATCTCCTATTCATCCGCAGCAGTAATTATCTAAGGGACAAAAGAGTGAGGAGGCTGTCACAAACTGAACAATGGAGCCACAACAGTAGTCCGCAAACTGTAAACATGTTATGGGACAGTGTAATTTGTCAAGTATGTGCCTATTTATCCTGTGATGCAGCATTATTCCATAGGCCTGCCCCCCCCGAAATGGCGTCCACCTGTCCTGTGTGGTGGGACAGATGGAAGTGAGGTAATGCTGCTGATGTTGTGTGCCATGGTGGTAGGCGGTTGGGAACCGCTGTGCAACTCCTTTTTGGTTATAATGGGCCTTATGGGGTACAATGGCCAATGGTGATCTACGCTGTCGGTGACAGTGTGAGCCTCTGCGGATGTGACTGCCATTTTCCATCTGATTCCTCACTTTTTTCCTGACTTTCCATAGGAGAGGACCTACACAGCATCTGCTGCTGTGACCTGTGTCTGGAACCTACCATGGCCCATGTGACTGGGGAAAGGGCCCCAGCCTTCACTTCACAGAGGAATTGGAGAGACTGGTGGATGGGGTCCTACCTCAGTACGGACTGCTGTATGGGCCTCCAGGTGAGTACACTGTGGGAACAATGCATGTGGCATGAATGCATGGAGGTGTGTGTGAAGGCATCGTGTAAGTGGGGAGGGATGTCCTCTTGGCTGGGTACACGTTGAGTGCTGGGCTATGTGTGTGCCAATAGTGATGGAAACGGGTATAGTGGGCCATGTGTGTGACAGGCTGGACTGTTTGTTTAATGGAGTTCTCCTGTCTGTATTATCCCTGCAGGCCAGCGCCCATCAAAAGAAGGGATTAGGGCGTGCCATCGCCAAGAAGGTGTGGACCCTGGGGGTCTATGGCAGGCGGAGCACCCACTGTCGGAAACGGTTGGAGGACCTGAGACACTGGGCATGGAAGACCACAGAGGCCCAGCTGGGCCTACCAACGAGGAAGGGATGCCCATCGGAACCTGACCCACCTGATGGTCGGCATACTGGCGGTGGCCTATCCAGAGCTGGATGGGCGCTTGAGGGCATCACATCAGCCACAAGGGGGTGAGTACATTGGCCATCATTGAAGGACACGGCTTGAGGGGTGGTATCCGGCCACCCTAGTGAGCCCTCCTGCCCTGAGTGAGGAGGCTATTGACCTCCTTAGATCCATCTCTGTAGGGCAATCAACCATTGTGAATGCCATTCAGGGGCTATCTGCCAAGATGCAGCGATCTAATACATTCCTGGAGGGCATTCAAAGTTGATTGGCTGCCCAACAGAGATCGATCCAGGCTCTGGCCTCCTCTCTGATGGCAGCCATTGTCCCTGTTTCTACAATCCCCCTTCCAACTTCCACTTCCCAGTCCCATTCTCCTCAACCCCAACCCATCCCAAGCACACAGGCACACAAGACAACCCAACACCCAAGAGTGTCACAGACAAACACAAGCACTACACTTCATCCCACAGGCACTCAAACAAACACCATTCAGTTGCAGACACAACAACATCCACTATTTCCTCTGTCTTCCCCTCCTCCTCCTCCACCGCCTCCCACCCAGTTACATCCACACTCACACCTGAATGCACTACATATACATCCACTACCTGCATCATCACCACACCAAGCAGAGCACACACCTCACTGGCAGACACCTCCACAACATCCATGCACACGTCTGCTGTGTCCCCTCCCACTGTGTCTATCCCCCCTCCTAAAGTACACACACGCAAGCACTCAGACACCCAACAGCCATCCACCTCACAACAGCATACAACTCATGCATCTGCACCCAAATCCAGCAGACAAACACCTCCAACAACCATTCCCTCATCCTCCACTCCCATCCCTTCTCCCTCTTCCCGCCCCATGTCCCTAAAAAGCTTTTCCTTTCCCCGATTGACCTCTTCCCTACCCCTCCTCCCCATACTGCACATATGGCCAGGGTATTAAGGACACCGCCAAGCACCTCAGCCAAACAGTCCACGGGCCCAGTTTCAGAACCACCTACTCGTGATGGAAAGGATTCCAGGCCACAAATACTGACGGGGAATGAGTCTGCACCAGCCACCAAGAAGGGGAAGGAGCCTGCACCAGCCACCAAGAAGGGGAAGAAGCCTCCACCAGCAGCTGTCACAGATCCCCCACCACCAGCCGTGGTTGTGCAGCTGTCAGAGAATGTAGGGGCTGAGCAGGAGCCTCCCCCATCCACCACCGCAGTGCAGCCATCGGCGGGTGCAGGGGCTGAGAGGGAGCCTCCCACAACCACCACCACAGTGCAGCCATCAGAGGGAGCAGGGGCTGAGAAGGAGCCTTCCCCAACCACCACCACATTGCAGCCATCAGAGGGTATAGAGGCTGAGCAGGAGGCTTCCCCAACCACCACCACAGTGCAGCCATTAGAAGGTGCAGGGGCTGATAAGAAGCCTCCCCCAACTGCCACCACAGTGCAGCCATCGGAGGCTGCAGGGGCTGAGCAGTAGCCTCCCACAACCACCACCTGCAGAGCAGCAGTCGCCGCCGGCGCACTCCAAATGATCCAACCTCCATGGGCTCCTGTGTGGCCTGCCCCCACCTGAACCAGTGGGGTACTCACCCACCTGAGAAACTGTGACCTTGCTCTCCCCAGGACCAAGCTCAGGGCATTTTGCCCCCTCCAGAACCAGTGGGAGAGACACCCACTCCAGAGACTGTGGCCTATCACTCCCCAGGATCAAGCACAGGGAATGCTGACCCCTCCAGAACGAGTGGAAATGACACCCACTCCAGAGACTTTGGCCTATCACTCCCCAGGACCAAGCACAGGGCATGTTGCCCCCCCCCAGAACCAGTGGGAATGACACCCACTCCAGAGACTGGCCTATCACTCCCCATGACCAAGCACAGGGCATGTTGCCCCCTCCAGAACCAGTGGTCTTGTTTCCACATCTGGCTGAGGTGCCCCTCCCTCCCCCTGAGGTGCCTCCCTTTTTGCCAACTGATGCCCTTGCAGTGTTCTCTCTGTATTGGTGCAGGGATCAAGTGGGGCCTTGGACTTTGCCCTGTGGCCATGTGGCCCCTGTGAACTATGGACTGGGTAGTGTCCCTTTTTTGTACATTTGTATATATATGTTGCATTGCCACATCGACTTATTATTTTTGATCTTATTACAATCATTTTAATCAATTCCTGTTGTCGTTGCATTATTCAGCCAATTATCAGGGACAAATTGTTTTCTTGTGCAGCTGGTTGTATGTGTGTGTGTGTGGGGGGTGTATGTTGTGTGTGTGTGTCACTTACGTTTTCCTCCCCCCCTCCCTTGTGTGCTAGGCAGCCATACTCACCATCGTCGTCTTCGCTGGCGTTGGTGTTCGTGGTGGAGCATGACGTGGAAGATCATCGGAAAGCCTTGCAGTTCTGGTTCCATGGCAGCATGGTTCTTCTCTGTGTCTCCAATGGTCCTTTGACTTCTGTGCTCCGTTTCCGCCAGGCTTTTGATGGCGTTGGTACTGCCCCAGGAAAGGTGGTGGTTTGCTATGTCATAATATGGTGGGTGGAACTTTGTCTTCCATCTGGCTGTAGGCGGCTACCTCCGTGGCGGCTGTTGTTTCCGGCCTGGTGGTCGGTGTAGTACATTGGCTGTCTTTCGGAGATATTGTCACGGTTTTCAATGGGCTTACCGTCGAAGTTGAGAAGAGTTGGGGAACGACCCCGGTTCCGGCAGGTTCTGCTCTGGCCGAGGTAGGGGCGACCCCTTCCGGTAGCCACGGTGCTGTTTGACAATAGCAAGCCACTACAGTCCGTGCCCTCCAGAAGGAGTCCCAGAGGAAAAACCCCAGGAGGGTAAAAAACCTCCAACGGGAACTCCCTGAAACAAAAGGAGGACACCAAGGCGTTAGAGTTGAAGATCCGGAGTACAGGAAGACTGGAAACGAAGACAGGTCAGGAAAATACTGGATTCGCAGGAAGAAACCAGTCAGAGCGTGACTACCACCAAGGAGTGTTGCAACGCAATGAGAAAGAGATTAAAGTCCCCTTATATACCCATAGACAGGAAGTGAACAAACAGGAAGTAGAAATACCACCATATTGGATTGGGGAACAGGTCATGTTAAATGATAGGAAACATGTGCCTAGAAAAAGGAAAGCAATGCATGCAGGGAAGAGAGGATGTGAACAGCATGCTGGGAAAGGAGGAAGCATGTATAAAAAGAAATCATGTGCATGCAATCGGCTTTTGCCCTTGTAACCGGTAAGTAGGTGCCAAGAGGGTTTCTGTATGTAAAGGATATTTAATGCACCATAATTATGTTCAGCGCACTAAATGCGCTGTACGCGGCAGGTTCGAGACCCGACTCTGAGTCTCTTCCCCTGCCGCGTCTGCCCTTGATGTGCGAGGCAAAAGAAGGGAGCGCGGCGAGTGCCGCGACCCCTGACCTGCGTCGCGGCTTCTCCCGCGATCTGCCTGCAAGCCGCGGCTTCCCCCGCGGCTTCCCTGAGGACCGTGGTATTCAGAGAGTGCCGCGCTGCGGCGGCCCGTGCTTGCGGCCGCGGCGTGACAGATATCACCGCCATGGTCATAATTTGGCAGTAGTTACCGCCAGCCTGTTGGCAGTATTACCGCCACATTATCACCAACCGCTGGGGTTGTAATGAGGGCCTAAATATCCTAAAATGTTGTCTTTAATAATCAGATTATAAATCCCATCATAGATACTCACTTCATTACCCCTCAAACAGTCTTCCAGTGCTTAGGTTTGTGTGAGATATCAAAAAAATCTACCCGTGTTTGATGTGTCTGCTTTTGAAAGCCCTGGATCATTTTCCTGTATTCTTTGGGTGTAAAACCAAACCAAAGTGTTCCACTAGTGCAGCCTTCATGTTGGTGTATGAGTCAGCTACATCTACCCCAGAATAAGAAGTGTAGCGTTCCCTAATGTAGGTACCAAACCCCACAGCAGTTCTCTCTAGTGTTGCTTCAGCAACTTGAACATTCTCAATGCCCTTTCGTGGGAGTTAAAGTGAGGAGTTGTGTGGCCCCTCACCATTGCTGTTATTGGTGCCATCATCTTCATTAGAATGCATGAGTCCTGTGAGTGTGGCCAAGATGGTGGTGAAGTCATATGCATAAGCTCTGAGCTCTGCAGGATCTTCTGAGCACTGCAATCAGTCTTCTTAATGGGCAGGCCTAGACTGACCTCCTCAATGTGCCCAGAGCTGGGAACTGCTCCTGTAGTGCCGTGCCGTGATCATTGTCGGCACTGCTGTGTTGCAGCGTGATGGAGCCAGTCCTCTCTGCCGAAGGGCGCGGTGGACTTGGTGGCGGTGAGACCTACAGCAGCAGATACTGCAGAAAGCAAGTCCTTGGCCTAGGCCCCTTGGACACGCCTTTGATTGTGGGGCCTGGCAGGAGAGGCAGGATGCCCCTCAGTTTTTTAGCAACAGACATGGGACACTGAGGTGTCCAGGTCAACTAAGTAAGGAGGTACTGCCCCCTTTTCTTTGGGCTCCAAGTGTGGTTCCCCCTCAGGAATGCGGAAATCATGGATGGTCCCAGTTGGTGGAGAGTAAACTCCTTTGGTCCTTCTGTGAGCAACCAGGCCTGTTTTAACAAGAGACAGTAAGGAACTCATTAGGAGTTTGGCGGGTGGAAAAGGCCGTCCGCCAAACTCCAGCAGGTCAGGAGGCTGCGACATTGACGCCAGCTCGTCATACGACCAGTGGCAATACTGTTGTGTGTCAGGTGCGCCAGCACTCGTTGTGCCAACCTCTGTCTGCAAAGCAGCTTGATGCTGCTGGCCCGCACTGCCCATGCCAAGTGCGTGGGCAGTGCATGGGCCCTCCTGGGGCCCCTGGCACTCCATCTCTACCAACATTTACATGGCGGTGAAACCGGCATGTCAACGCCGCTGGAGGCGGGGTCGTAATCCCTAGGGCAGCAGTGCTTGCAGTGCTGCTCTGGTGGACTGGGACTGCCGGCACCGCCAGGCCATCTGGTGGCTGAAAAGTGGCAGTGTCGGCAGTCTGACTGTGGCACTTTCACCACAGTTGTAATGTTGCGGTCAGACCACCGCTTTGGCGGCAGTCAGACCGTGACCATGTTGGTCTGGTGACCGCCAGGGTCATTATAAGGCTGTAGATGTCCTTGAGCCCTGATTACTTATTACTGTGGGCCACAGGAGGCAACCTGGAAGGTGCAAATCCTCAATGCAGAACTGCTCCGCTGTTTGAGGGACAAACACACCTGTGTGCTGAGATGTAACTGCAGTGAAGGGGAGAACCAATCGGAGGTTCTTGATCTCCCTTCCACTCATCCTTTGGGGTAGCTCGGATCTTCTTAGGGATTCCTCCTCCCTGGGGACATAGAGGGAAAATGGAGGGATGCAGAGATAATGCAGTGCATTTCCCCGGCATACAGGCATTCCACTACAGCCCTACATTGACCCAATACCACCACTGAACCTGCAATCCAGGGGCTTGGTGGCTAGGACGATGGACAATAAGGGGGGGCTGGGACTGCTTGGCTTGAATTTGGTGGTGCTTTGGCCACAAACCAGTAATCTGAACTTCCTGGTGAGGCCCCCCTATGATACATGAACAACATGATGGTAAACCCTGAAACGATAAAGCCTGCATCACCCATGGATTGTTTGATACAAGGGCCGGACCACTTATCCCACAGATCTCCCTGCTACAAGTGGGCTCCACACTGGAAGAACATACAGGCAAGTTTTATCAGGTACTACAAGCAATCCAGGACTCCAAGGCTGGGCACAAAATCCTGGTGGACAGAGTGGACATTAACAAATCTACTCTCAGAGTGCTACATCAGTCAAATAGCTCCAGTCCCAAATGGTGGCTTTACAAGAATGGGTCTGACACTTAACACCAAAGTTATGGAGTTAACATTGTTTTCTGGATGGAAAACCTACCTTGTGTCAATGAGATGCAAAGCAGGCGTTCCCATCCAGAAAAGGTCGATATGGGTTTTGTGCCATATTTATCCCTCCATGCTAAAATCCAGCATCGGGGAATGGCGGCCTTAAATAATGGCACTAAGCTTGCTTAGCACCATTATGTAACGCCTGGGTATGGGAAGGCGTAAGGGGACCTGTAGGCATATTTCCATGGTCAGAGACCATGAAACTTGCCCACAGGTGTCCTTCCCTGTCCCCAGGGACACCCCCCCCTCCCCCACCCACACCAGGAGGACACCTAAGGATGGGGGTCCCATCCAAGGTAAGTCCCTGTAAGTATATATATATATTTTTTTTTTATCCAACAAAACTCGGAAACCCTGACTTGGGGCCCCTTGCACGGCGCTGGCACCAATGGGCATGCCCAGGGGACTTTTGTCCCCTGGGCATGCCCATTGTGGTGGTGGGCATGCCTCCTGCCTTTACTAAGACAGGAGCCATGTCCATGGGGGTTGCGCGCCAAAAAAATGGGGCTACACTGCTTAGAGGCACTTTTTCAGCCTCTGAACAGTGTAGCGCCATAATTTGGTGCACAAGCCCTGGTTTCCCCTACGCCTCCCCAGCCCTATTAGCGGCCTTTCCAATGACGCAGATAGGGCATTTGCGCTGACTAGCACCATTCCATAAATATGGTGCCCGGTCAGCGTCTTGCAATGGCGCTAGCCGGCGCTATATTTTTTCACGCAAAAGTGCGATAACGCAGTTTTGCTGGAAAAAGTATAAATCTGCCTCTTAAAGTCCTGAGTTGAAGATGTGGAGGGGCTCTTCTGGTGCAACAACATTAGGATCACTAAGCTTCCTGAATCAGCAGAGGGCCTCAGCATGGAACATTTCCTAGAGACGTGACTCCTTGGCATGGTACTAGCAGGCAAAGCCCATCATTCATTCTTCATCAAAAGGGCACACAGGGTCCTGGGACACCCACACCCCAGGAACCTCACCCACAGAACGGTGGTGCCTAGTCTTTTTAATGACTGAGACAGAGATCTAATAGTCCAGTTAGAAGAGTGCATGGCCACTGAAAGATGAATAGAAATCCTGTCAACAACTGCCCATATTACACATTGGTAGTACAGCGCCTCTGAAGTACATACATGTGGATTTAGAGGCAGCTTCCCCCAATGGGGCTGAAATATGCACTCTTGCATCCTGCGAAGGAGTGAGTGATCGCTGATGGGGAGATCCTCTTCTTCTCAACCTTATACGATGCATGGCAATGGCGTTAGGCTAAAGGAGTGGAGATTTCATGAGAAGAATACAGGTCCAGTAATGCATGAACTATTTGGTACCCCAATGCTGAAGAACCAGGTGAACGAAAGGAAGACAACTGTAGAGAGGGTGGGGGCAGTGGCTGAGCAATAAGGGCCGGGCCACACGTCCCATAGCTATTCTTTTCACCATGCACAGGTGGGCACACTGGCACATTATAGCACAAATGATTCAGGTGAAGAGGACTTTGAATCTGGGGACAGGCCTGCTTTGACTCCTAGGTCAGTGGCCATGCTGATCTGAGACCATGACCTTCAAGTTTGGAGTGAGGATACCTTCTGCCTTGAACTTGAATGATGATTCTGATAAGAGCTATGCCATCATCATTGTCCAGAACAGGGCCTGGAATGGGAATAAGCTGCACTCTCCCTAAGATGGACTTGGTGTCATGACCACTGCCCCCTGCCCTTCAGAATGGACACAAAGGACATCTAATTATGTTTGTACTTTAGCCTTGATTAAAATTGATATATGGCATGTAGTTGGTTGATTGAAAACTGGGAAAGTAAAATGTTTGTTCCTTTATTCTCTGGTCCACATTGTTCATGCTTTGTTAGCATCAGTTGAGCTGGCCACTGATTCTCCTCTCTCTCTCTCTCTCTCTCTCTCTCTCTCTCTCTCTCTATCTCTCTCTCTCTCTCTTTAACCCTCCCCCTGCTGCAGCTTCCAGGGGCAGTCTCATTGTTACTGCGTGTCTAGAAATGTATTCACCTGCTAGATGGGAACAAGACAATGACTGCCGCCAGTGGTGTATAATGTGATGACATTAATTGTAGGTATTTGGCCAAACCTGTCAACTGCTGCAAAATATACACATATCTGAGATGTAGAGAACACACATAGCATGTATCTAGGAGACACACATGGACAGCAGTAGAAAAACAACAGCTCATTAAGAGGGGGAGTGGTCAAGTAATGGGCACCACATATTCTGTCTTTGCTAGGGTATCCTCTTTTGGATATCTATAGATACTCCATTGTGGATCCAATCAACCTACACAGACCTGGAGACTCAGTTGTCCTGTTGTGGATATCTCCAGATACTCCATTGTGGATCCAATCAACATACGCAGTCCTGGAGGACATGTTTGTTGTAGAAGAAGGTACTTATGACACCATAATGACAGAGATCCAATAAAAGGGATATGAGATGTGATTTTTTAAAGATATATGGAAAACTAGGGCCTAAAACCACACAGCACCAAAGGTAGTTAATAGTCACAGTAGACTGGGACCTGGGCACAATTTCAGGCCATCCCTGTGGTAGACTAGTGCAGATAAACCAACCAGGTTAGACTTGGTCAGAGGTTTTACCTTGGGGTTTTCAGTGAGGTAAGGAAGCAGCCTGTGTCCGAGGAAGACATCATGAAGTAGGACAGGCGTAGGGAGAAGTACCAGTGTAACCATGGGTTTCAGGCAGAAAAGCTCATAGCATAAGAAATTACAATTTCACACTCAGGGAAGCCTTCTCACCAGTTGAATAATTTTGGCACTGTCAAATGGTCACGATTTTTACCTTATGACTTAGGGTCTGATTTAGATCTTATCAGAGTGAATAGTCCATCACAAAAGTGAAGGATATTCTGCCCGCCTTATTGCGATCTCCATATGATAGCATGGGATCGTAATAATCCGTCACATTTATGACAGAGTATTCCCCTCTGGCAAGATTTCAATCAGGCCCATCTCTTTTTGTGGAACTTGGAATCCTTCAGTGGGGCAAGGTTGCAACTGTATATGACAATGAGTTTCACAAGGCCAGATACCTTCTTGTTGAGGGTCCACTAAATAAGATTGCTGATGCAGTAAAACTTCTAGTGGGAGAAACTTGAGTTCCTAGCCCAGCAAGGTTGCACCTTGGTCAGATAGTATAGGTTGGCTGCTCCCAGTCTTCCAGAGATGTTAACGTTAAAAAAATTCCCAGTTTTTCAGGAGTGATAGGAGGATTCTAGTTAGACACAGCCAAGAGTCCCTGGTCACCAGAAGATGTCGGGAAAAGGCCTTTTTCAGCTTTTGGAAGTTCCGTAGCCAAATAAAAGGACAGCCAACTAAGCCCTGGAGTATAGTTCTTTACCTTGGATACAAGAGGGGTAGGTCCAATCCTTCAAGATTCATCTCAGGTCACAGAGAGAAGGTCCAGTCATCTTCGGTTCTTCTGCAGGTCCAGACAATGTTCTCAGGAGGGTGCCGGGGGTGAATCCACTAGGTTGTGGTTGGGGCTGACACCCAAAATGTTTGTCTCTGTTCTGGGGGCAGTTTTCACACCTCATCAGGGTTAAGCACTAACTGGGCTACTGCTGGAGAGCTAATGCAAGTTAGTCCAAGGAGCCTCAGCCAAGGAAAGGTAACTTTCTAAAAGTTATTTTTGTTCTTAATATCTAGTACAAAATTAGACCATCAATGTGTTGGGCTTTTAATGAATATATAAAATAGAGGTTTAATAATATTTGTAGCTTTTCCAAATGCAGAGATTGAAGAATTAATATTAAATATTGCTTCCTAGAGTTTCTCAACGGACCAGCTAGACTTGCTACAGTGAAAATAGATTGTTGGTGCTAATCACTGCAAGCATATGTTAAATCTAAATACCGACATGTCCTACCTTTAAATACTAGGCACAGTAGTGGGTTATATGGCTTACATAGGGGTGTCTGTCTTATTATCATTTAAAAAATTTGATTTTTTGTCAAAAATTGTTTATTTTGCAGATCGGGCAGCAGTTTTTAAACTGCAGATGCCAGGCTACAGTGGCAGGCCTGATATCATGTTTGTCTGGTCACACTAGTGGATGGCAGAGTAGTTTTGCAGTCCATAAATGACGTTTCACTTTCCATGTCATGGGTGTATATTGGGCACCACATACTATGGCCTTATAGGAAAGTTAAACATGGCAATTTGAAATTAGGCAATTTCAACATGTTTTAGGGGTCAGAGTGCTTTCACCAGCGGCTCTTTGGGAGTGTCCCAGTGCAAAGAGTCACAAAAACAACAGCATCGGTCCACAAAACAATTGGGGGGGCCATGCAAATAGAGGCACTTTCTCATAGCATGCAATACCAGATGTACAGGTATATTACAGCATTTACATGATTTACTGCTTCAGAAAATATTGTGCATTACAGTCTGATGAAATGTTAGCATATTTGAGTTGTACACCTTCAGAAATGCCTCTGCATCCTGTGACATTTTACTGATATAGTACAAGTATTGCTGCAAAATGCAACAGTAATCCTATTTCCAAAGAATATTCATAAGGTTCCCTGTCCAGACACGTCTGGCGAAAAAACTTGACTGACATTATAGGGTTGACTTTCTTTCTGTAATCTTCGAGGCCAATGCTACAAAACTTAATCAAATGAGATTATTTATTCAATGATGTGTCTCTACCTCTTAAAAATCCCCAGCAAAATATCTGATAAGTAGCATCCAATATGTGCAAATACTTTATTGAATTTTCACATTGATAGTAGCTTGAAGTACTTCAATGAATGAATCACGACAAAAGCATAAATAATTGGTGCAACAATAAAGTATATTTAAAAAGTAATATATAGTTTCCAAACACGTTTTCTCTACCGTACATATACAGAATACAGCAATTACTCAAAATTGACTTTCATCATTATTTGCAACTATGAAAAATGAAAGATGGTTTGTATCAACCTCATGCTACCTCTAGTGTCTGAAATCTGTCAATTGTGAATACATTTAAAATAAGGAATCCGTTTGTGACAAAAACAACATTCATCCTAGAATTTATGGAAAGCTTGTATTGGAAGAACATTTTTGGGGGCTTAAGCGTACCTTTTGATAGTATTGCATACATATGTAGGTAAATTAAGGATGCAAGCCTCCCCATAAATCACTGCAGAGTTTGCCAGTCATCCTCTGGACCTAGCGGTGGTTGGGGAAGAAATCAGACTCCTACTCTGGAGGATTTCCATTCCTACGAACGTGTATATAAGGATCCTGGCAACAGTACCCTTCCAAACAACATTCTGGTGCTCTCTCCCTTAGTCACCTAGGAGCTTTACTAATAGAAACTCAAGCATTCTGCCTGTTTCAAGGGGTCATGAAAAAGTTAGTGGGAAAATCCCTAAAAAGACACAATAATTATGGACTGCTAGACCTGCCAACCTTAGGATGTCCATTTTCTGACCTTGTTTTTGCTGGCTTTAGCTCTCTGTAGACTTTACCACCGCTAAACAGTGCTAAAGGGATTATGCTCTCTGCCCTAAAACATGGCAACATTGGGTCATACCCAATTGGCATATTTAATTTACTTATAAGTCCCTAGTAAAGTGCACCTCATGTGCCCAGGGCCTGTAAATTAAATGCTAGTAGTGGGCTTGTAAAACTGATTGTGCCACCTACTTAAGTAGCCCCTTAACCATGTCTCAGGCCTGCCATTGCAGAGCCTGTCTGTGAGGTTTACACTGCGACTTTGACCTAGCAAGAAAAACCTCTTTGCAGGCTTCAACCTTCCCTTTTTATACATATGTCACCCCTAAGGAGGGCCCTATATAACCCATTGGGAAGGGTGCCATGTATTTAAAAGGCGGGCCCATACTTTTAAGTTTTACAATTGCAGTAGTGAAAAACTGCCAGATTTATTTTCAATCTTTCAGAGGCTATCTCTCCCATGGGATAGCATTGTGATTACCTCATTACATCTTGTGAGTGCAATTACCAATGGGGAAGAGATACGTTTGTCAAGTTTGGTGCTGCTGAACTCACAATTTAAAATCAAAACTTATGGTGACGTCAGATTTTAAATTGAAGTTCTGAAAATGCCACTTTTAGAAAGTTGGCTTTATTTACTTTAGCCATTTGGGGCCAGATGTAGGTAGGTAGGAAATTGCAAGTCGCAATTTGGTATGCAGAAAGGTGTCTCAGACACCTTCTGCAACTCACAATGGGGTCGCAAAGACCCACCTCATTAATATTAATGAGGTGGGTTGCAGTTTGCGACCCCATTGCGAGTATGGGCACTCACGTGTATGGTGGCCTGCTGGAGACAGCAGACCACCATGTCCGTGACTGCTTTTTAATAAAGCAGTTTTATTTTTCTATCTGCAGCCCGTTTTCCTTAAAGGAAAACGAGCTGCACTTAGAAAAAAAACCGAAACCTTTTGTTATTTTTCAGAGCAGGCAGTGGTCCATAGGACCACTACCTGCTCTGAAAAATTATTTTTATTTCCATATTTTTATTTGTTTCGGTATTTTTCAGAGCAGGCAGTTGTCCATAGGACCACTACCTGCTCTGAAAAATTATTTTTATTTCCATTCACAAAGGGGAAGGGGTCCCCTGGGGACCCCTTCCCGTTTGCGACTGGGTTACCATCCACTTTAAGTGGATGGTAACTGCGATTTCAATGAAATTTAATAGCATTGCGAGTCGCAAATAGGAAGGGAACGCCCCTTCCTATTTGCGAGTCGGAAATGCATTTTGCGAGTCGGATCCGACTCGTAAAATGCATTTCTGCATAGCAAAGAGGCTTTTGCGCCTCGCAAACAGCGTTTTTTGCTGTTTGCGAGGCGCAAACACTTTGCTACATCTGGCCCTTGGTACTTACTGCTTGCCTCCAATGCACGTCTGGAGTAGGATGGCAGCTGGGCACTCCCTCTAGACAGCCACACACAAAGGGAGCTTAGTTGTGACTGACAAGCCAACAACATCCTGATGGGCCATCCTGGGTAGGATGGATAGGAGGGGCTGAGACACTTGAGAGGGCAGTGTCCTGCCACACCCAAAGAGCCTCATACTCCTCTGTAGTGAATCAGGAGCCAGGGCAGGAAGGGAGGGACTCTGTGCACTTCAAAAACCCTTCTTTGAAGTCTCCCTTCTTCAAAGGCACAACTGGGTATAAGTACTGGACCTCTGACACTACCAATGCAGTACACTGTGGATACTCTGGCATGAAGAAAGACTGCTGTGGTATGACAAGAACTGCCACTCTGGTGAGCGGCTACTCCTCTGGATAGCTGCTTTGCTGAACTGACCTACCGCCTAGGAGTGAGAAGGACTGGACTTGCATCTCTACACCCCAGAAATACCAAAGTGACTCTAAGGGTTTCCTGGCTTGCCCTCTGTTCTGAAGTCTCAAGGACATCAAAGACTTCCCTTCCATCTATAACCAGTACCTGGACTTTGCTTGCTGCAAGTCTTGCTTTGCCAAGTGGTGCCATCCGAGTCCAGGGACCTTGGAAGTGAGTAGAAAGTGATGCATCTGCTAGAACTTGCACCTCCATGCTGTTGCACCGTTAGGAACTGACACTTTACCTGCTGCGAGATTGATGCATCACCACTGCTGCAGGAACTGGACTGGTACATCGCACTTTGAACCGCCACATCGCTTTCGGAACCACAACTTCAGAACTAACACATCACCGCCACTGTGTGATGAAGGTCAATGCTCTGTCCCTCCATCATTGATCAATCAGTCTGAACCGGTGCATTACAATTATAACCAATGTATCGCCACAGTTGCGTGGAAAAATCTGGCGTAACATCCCAACTCAGTGGGGATGATCAAAGCATCTCGTACTGTGACAGGGATTAAAATACTGTTTCTCATAGGGGCCTGCATGGGTCTTGTAGCTGGCCTGTGCTCCATTGCAGGTTTCCTGAACTCTTGACTTTGTCCCGGTCCAGGGTGACCACATATCCCAATACGTGCTTGTTGATTTTAAGCACTTTTTGCACATTTCTTCTTTAAAAGTTCATATCTTAACTTCTATTTGTTGGATTTTTGTCCATTTGGTCTTGTTTTCGTCACAAGAATATAATCTATTTGTCTAACCTGGTTACTGTTTGAAGTGTTGCACAATTATTTGACACATTGCCTCTTAAGTTTAGCCTGACTGCTCTGTGCCAACCTACCCGGTGAGGAAAGATGAACCTTTACTGTGTATCTGACTTATCTTGACTAGGATTGTGGTTCCTGCTTGGACAGGGTGCACTACTCCGACAATGAGAAATCCAGTTTCTAACAGGGACGAACTGAAATTCCTGCAAAAACTAACAGAGTGTTCCCTAACATGTGAAATGTAGTCAGGTTTTCTTCTGCATACATCATGCAGTCTAATTGTACCCCCTCACCCCAACAAACCACGCACGCAACCTCAACTTTATCCTGGACTCTTCGCTCACCATGACCCGCCAAGTCAACTCAGTTGCATATTCCTGTTTTCACACACTTCGACTTCTCCGGAAGATCTATAAATGGATCCCAGAAGACTCAGAACCGTAACCCATGCCCTGGTTACCAGCAGACTCGACTATGGCAACGCCCTCTATGCCGGCACCACCCAGAAGAACCTGAAGAAACTACAGCACATCCAAAACGCCTCAGCCAGACTCATCCTGGGCATTCCAACCCACAAACATATCTCCAATCACCTAAGAGATCTCCACTGGCTTCCTATCGGGAAAATAATTAATTTCAAACTCCTCGTCCACTCATACAAGGCCCTCCACGACCTAGGACCAGACCACCTCAACCACTGCATTAAATTCTACTCCCCCACCAGACCTCTCCCCTCAACAAGCATTAGCCACCATACCCTGCACACGGAAGACCTCGACTGTTGGAAGATCCTTTGCCTACCTCGCAGCAAAGAGCTGGAACCCTGCCCCTGCACCTCAGGCAGTCACCATCGCTACCTCAATTCTGGAAGGACCTTAAAATCTGGCTCTTCAACTGAAGCTCAGAGGACAAACCCCCTCAGCGCCTTGAGACCCTTACAAGTGAGTAGTCTATAAATCCAGTTTGATTTTGATTGTTTTATATTATATGAAAGTCTGGTTACTCCTCATGGCTGTGCCCCAAGCTTCCCCTCAGTTTGGGACATGCTCCCTCTGCAATCTCCACGGTCACACATTGTTTTTCAAATTATTCGATTCTCAACTTGGCTAGTGTTTCACGAATTCACGAAATTAAAGATGCCTGCAGATCAAAAGTGTTTAGCTCTTCTCAGCCAGACTACAAAGTGGGTAGGCTAATCAACTATGAGTGGTTAGGCAAATCAAGAACGCATGTATGTATTTTATATACCTAGGCCCATATTTATACTTTTTGACGCTAAACTGCGCTAACGCAGTTTAGCGTCAAAAAATTTAGCGCCGTCTAACGCCATTCTGAAGCGCCATGCGGGCGCCGTATTTATGGAATGTCGTTAGCCGGCGCAAGCAGACCGGCGCTGCCTGGTTTGCGTGGAAAAAAAACACGTACACCAGACAGCGCCGGCGTAGGGGGAAAATGGCGTATGGGCGTCTTAAAATGGGGCAAGTCAGGTTACGTCGAAAAAATCGTCGTAACCCGACTTGCGCCATTTATTTTCGACGCCCATCCCCCATCAACATGACTCCTATCATTGTAAAGATAGGAGTCATGCCCCCTTGCCCAATGGCCATGCCCAGGGGACTTCTGTCCCCTGGGCATGGTCATTGGGCATAGTGGCATGTAGGGGGGCACAAATCAGGCCCCCCTATGCCACAAAAAAAAACAAAAAAAAAACTTACCTGAACTTACCTTAATGTCCATGGGATGGGTCCCTCCGTCCTTGGGTGTCCTCCTGGGGTGGCCAAGGGTGGCAGGGGGGGTCCCTGGGGGCAGGGGAGGGCACTCTGGGCTCATTTTGAGCCCACTTGTCCCTTAACGCCATGCCTGACCCAGGCGTTAAAAAGCGGCGCAAATGTGCCGTTTTTGGCCACGCCCACTCCCGGGCGTCATTTTTGCCCGGGAGTATAAATACCACGTAAAGGCCTGGGAGTCATTTTTTAAGACGGGAACGCATCCCTTGCATATCATTAACGCAAGGAAGGGGTTCACGCTAAAAAATGACGCACACTCCGGGCACTTTGGCGCCCGAAGCGTCTAACGCCATAGTATAAATATGGCGTTAGTTGGCGTTAGTTTAGCGTCGAATTTGCGTCGAAAAAAACGACGCAAATTCGGCGCAACCAGAGTATAAATACGGCCCCTAGTTCGCGTTTTTCTCTAGGTAAACTGCTGCACTCATTATCACTAGTCTGTCTAGCAGTAATGTCTGGTTCAAATTGAAAGTCATTATGTTCAGCAGGTTTTCCGTTATCGTGTGGTTACGATGACAAGAAAGTAACTGAAACCCTCATGAAGGAAATTAACACTCTGACTCATCAAAGTGTGATTTACACAGCAGCCATGTTGGTAAGATTTGTCGCCTCATTGCAGATTCAGACTCCATTATTTACTAATCGATTTGTTATTAGGAAAGGCAGATTTGCCGGCTGTCAGTCAATGAAGTACCAGTAATGCTATCTTGAAATAACATAATGACTTCCGCAGTTCTAAATTATCCCCACATAGTTATCCAGACAAATACCATTAGCTTGTATAAGCCTGCACCACCTCAACTACATTTGTGTTGGTAAAAAAGTGCAGAAGGCCAGCATCTGATAATTCCCAACCTTGTAATTTCCTCCTGTTCTTGCCCTCGCTTCTATACCTAAATTGTTCAGTCTTTCTTCTTCTGTATCGTTAAAATGCGTTGCTTCTTGTATTTATAAACATATATTTGCAAATATATGTGCCAATATTAGTTTGTTGAACGTTAAACAATATGGATGTTTTACAGCAGATGTTAGTATGTGGGAATTGTTTAATAAAATAATAAATATCCACAAAGTGAAATCTGCTTTCAGAGGTGACTAGTGGTAATGTTACTTTCCTCTTATTTGAATAAAATGCACATACTTGTGACGATAACTTTTTTTTAAAGTGTATTTTGTAATATGTGCTGTTAGCTGTTTAAGACTTGAACATTAGTAAACAGAACCTTACAACTGTCATCTGCTGTAGGCACTCAATGATAGTTAAAGTATCCGGCCGTACTTTATTCATAACCTGTCCTGAAATGACCCATGTATTGATCTTCGACAATTGCCGTACGGCCTATCCATAATGTCAGTATTCACTCTTCTTAATTATGAACATCATTGTCATCAATTTAGTTTTATGGAGACATCTCACCCCGTTCAAGGGGACATCAAGACAATTAAAAAAATGGAAAACCATGACAATATAGATGTGCAGGATGAAATCAAATAACATAAATAATTCATAGCTCAACAGCTAGTAGTAAGGTGATGTTCAAGGAAAGGTCAACATGAGTAAATGTATCTGAAACATCATCAATCAATAGTCAGGTGGCCCATTCAGGGGGTCAAGGAGGCTCACCCTCTTTATCTTCTAGATCCTCTTCAGAGATTAGTGACCTGTACATGTGTGATCCACCAGGAGCCATGGCGGAAAAACTTCCAAAGTCCTGTTAATAAGATGTGATCAAGAATCTTCTGAAATATTTATCTGCAACTGAAGCATTCCCACCAGAAACACGGCACGTTTGTACACTAGATCAGTTATCTCTCAATTTTTCACATAATTGGCATTGCAATATTGGTTTGAGCTCCTAGTCCTTTGCGTGCACGCAGAATATTAACATCCCATTCCTGGAAAGCAGGGCGCACTTTACAAAGCCTGTGTGCTTGCTCGGCTAGTGCCAGGGCCAGACTAGCCTTATAGTCCATTGGATATTTTCTTGATGGGCTGGAGCCATTCGAGACGGTTTCTGAAGCCTGAGGGCCACTGCTGATGCTTCTGTCGCTTTCTCCAGCTCCACGAGGTTAATGGCAAAAACATGAGAGAAGAAGAGAGTGGAATGAGATCAGAGAGGTGTATTGGAGAGAAAGGGAGCAATAGAGATTGGGTACATGGAAAGAGTTAGATGGAAGGAAGTTAACTGGCTTGCTTGAACATTTTGGCAACTGCTGCACTTAGGGCCAAATTTATACTTGACGCAAACTGCGCTAACGCAGTTTTGCGTCAAATATTTTAGCGCTGGCTACCGTAATTTCTTAACGTCACCTGTGCCAAATTTATACTTTGACGCTGGGTGGCGCTAGGAACATGTTAGAGTAATTTTTCCTGACGCTAACCATTGCGCCTTGTCGTAAGGCAAAATTATGTTAATGCAGGAAAAATGACTCTAATTCGGTTTGCGCCATGGAAAAACATCGCAAAACGAATATGCGCCATTTTTCACTGCAGTAGCTTCAAAAAGAGACACAAACACAGCAAACAGTGCTAAGGAGCCCCAAAATAGATACCAGAAGCCGGGAGAGACCCCAGGGAAACCCGCACAACCAGGAACCAGCCAGGAGGACACAGACCAGACCCAGGCGGAATACAAGAAGAAGAGGAAGTGCCGCTTCAGCGCAGAGGTGCATCCAAATGCAGCACAACACAACACCAACAACCTTTGCATGGGGATACACCGCCATGTCAAGGCTGCTGGAAATTCTGAAGCAGACCAGGAGGGTAGGAGAGAACGTAAAACTGGTCTGCTGTCACAGGACAGCTGCTATTGTCAGAATGTAAACTAAAGACAATGCTCACTCTCAGGCCATTGGCTCAAGCAGCATTTACCATTGACAACACTTGCCTCTGCTAGCTGTGCTGTGTGTGCTGGCCATTTAGGAAATGGCAGTTAGGTGCCCATGGCACAAACACACTCAAAATGAGGGTTCAGTATGACTATGAGATCAATCCCCATCAACCCTTATCCAAGTGCAACTCCTATCAACTGCTCATGTCCATAGACTCAATAACCATCAGGCACTGTCGCATACATTATGATGTACACAGCAGTAATATCATACCTATGCTGCCTGTTCCAGGGTTTACCCCTGTGCCTGTGTCACAATAGCTGCACTGCCACCATGCAACATCTCAGATGGCATAGTGCTAAGACAACTGCATTGAGGGGGAGGACATATATGTGTAGGTAGGCAAACACATCCACACAGTCATAAGAGGAAATGGAACTCTGCTAGGCCCATCAGTTCAATGCAATGTAGCACACATACGCAAACATCAACATGAGAAACTACCAATTATGACACCTGTATCATTGAATTAAAATGCAATACATTGTATGGTGTTAGGTCTCAGCACCGCATAGTTGTATGTGAAAAATGATAGACTGGGACAGGGTCATATTGTTATGTGTGGTGCATGTGGCATCAGCACACCAACAAGCATTGCAATGCCTCACCATGCTAATGGAAGCAGAGGGAGGGTTGATGAGGACAAGAAGGTGGCAAGCCACAATTTGGACAGAACCCACACCTAGAAGATGTGACGCAGACAATTTCCCAAACTGCCCACAGTACATGTGACCTGCAGGTGGGGCATGGGCTGAGAGACTGCAAACATTAATGACAGGAACAATGCATGGGAACCAAGATAACAATGTACCACCAATAGGAAGTCAGTGACGTCACATTACAACTGTCACAACACAGACACACTAATTGTACAATATCTCATTGCAGGGGACGATGGCTCTCCTGTGGATCTGTCTGTCCTGGACTACCCTGATGACCTGGATGACCGGCTGACAACCATCAGCCAGGAAACCCTCCAGGATGTCCTGGGAACCCTCTAGATACCACCTCCAGTCACAAGGATGAGCACACATGTAACAGCCATCTCGGAGGACCCACCCACCACCCCAATAGCATGACCTGCCAGCTCAAACACAGCTGAGGACTCTGATGACACAGGGACCACCTTTGAGAGGACAGTAGTGGGAGTGCAGAGGGAGCTGGCCAAGGAGGTGTGGGTGGGGTTGCAAACTATGGCAGCCAGCCTTGAGGGGATGTGCATTTGCATGATGACGTCCGCACAACAGTCAGCAGCCACGTAAGTCACACAATCCCTACTGCAAGGAGTCCATCAGTGTGTGAGGGACCGCAACACTGCTGTGAGGGAGCTTTCACAACACCTGCCCTCCCAATCTTGCAGCTGTATGCATGACAACAAGCTGGACTCCATGCAATGGGAACTGGCCTCTCTCAGGGCAGACAAGGCTGCCTACCATAGGGATATTGCTGGCATACTCAATAATCAGCAGCTCCTCCTTGCTGCAGTTATGCCATATGTAGTTCCACAGATGGCAGCTGCCAGGAATTTGGAGTCCACTTCTCCAACCACTGAAGTATGTGTTGCCCCCTCAAGCCCACAAGCACCACCATCAAGGGCAGAGGAGATGGTGCACACATCAGAGGATGAAGATGTGGAACAGATCATCTTCACCCATAGGAGTACCCTGTAACACCAGTCCATGCCACATGGGCACTGATTTTCCTTTGTCCTTT
The DNA here is from genome assembly GCF_031143425.1 of Pleurodeles waltl. Taxonomy (NCBI): domain Eukaryota; kingdom Metazoa; phylum Chordata; class Amphibia; order Caudata; family Salamandridae; genus Pleurodeles; species Pleurodeles waltl. The sequence continues at coordinate 1,096,448,389 of NC_090437.1, forward strand.
GCTTGACAACATGCCACTTTTGCTACAGTTGGTGACATGCACTCTTCACCGACACACTGTTAATCTTTCCACTATGGACTGCAATTGTCTCTCACTAGTCAATTGGCAATTCATGTTCCTCTGCACTTAACGACACATCATCACAGCATGTCCAATGACATGTCCCTCAACTTTGCACTTGTGTTGCGTTACAATAGAATGCTTTACACTAATGGGGACACAAACCCGGAATATGTAAATATTGCACTACAGCACTTTAAAATAAACAGCATCTACACACCCACTTTGTCTCGGTGTAATGTGACACATCAACTTTACTAAAGATTTGTGATGCATGTAACATGTCTATGGTCACAAAGTGTCAATACCTGAGTGCAGAACAAATGTTGGCAGATATTCACGCACAAGGGCCATGAATTCTAATTCTTCAGCGCTGCATTTGCATAATTTTTAAGCAAAAGCTGCACAAACTTACAAAATGTTGTATTTTGGAAGTTTGTGCTGCTTTTGCATAAAAAAAGAGGCCAATACAGTGCAATAATAGTATATTTCTGGGCCAAGGTATCTACAAGTTGAAAGTAAATGCTGGCCACATCTCCTACAAGAAAGTCATTGTGTATGTGACACTTTAAAACATACATGCCTCACCCACAACATACAGCAGGAATGGCTGTGTAAGAGTGCTTGGCCAATAACGTCAGTTGGGAATACAATTAAAACACATAGGAGAGAAATTTGTATACTTGACCTCATTTGAAATTGACACTACTCAGTTTAGCAGTGTTCACATGAACATAAGGCTGCAGGCAGACGTCCCATAGTGCCCAACATTCCAACACAGGACCCAAACGATGACAGCTTTAAAACCACACCTACCGGTCCAATACATGGGAACCATAGTCTCGTTGAGTGGTGGGTACAATGGATGTCAGATGCATTGAGATTTAGATTTGTTGTGGCTGCTTAGTTTGAAGTGGGAATTAACATGTCAAGATAGAGATGTGGATGCTGGGTGGAATTCACAGGCCAACAGACAATTGGAACTGTACATTCATTCAAAGACCCTGCGCCCAAAGCAAATGATAAATGCAGTAATGGAGTACCTAAATCTTTAATAACTATGAACAAAACCGAACTTAAAACTATGTAACACACCTATACTAACCTAATCTATTCTAACTACACATAACCTAAAACTGACCCTAACTACCCTATGCTAACCTTACTTACCACATTGACCAACACACTCTAAACATTTGCCCCCCAACCCTCTTATATGACAAGACACATGTAGGACAACATATTTTAACCTAAACAGATACTAACTAATACTAAACAAATATATATTTTCTTGTATTTGATATTTCTTTTTTTTAAATTAAAATACACAAAAGCCCTAACATTAACCCCCAGCCACCCACTGACAAACTAACATATAATAATATGGAACCCACCCCACCTACTTATCCTATCTAAACTACTACCCTACTCTAACCTATCACTAAACCCCCTAAACTCACTAAAAAACTTGATAGGGAATGAGGAGGGAGGGGACAGAATTAGGGCGGAGGGGAGGCAGGAGTTCAGAGGTTTGCCCTCCTCAGAGTGTTCTTAATAGACTTCAGGCTCCCGGCATTTTTGTCCACGTCCCTCTGTAGAGTATCAAGCTTTTTCAAAACTTTTCGCATGTCCCTCTGGAGCTGGGAAATGGCGGCCATGTCCAATGCAGCAGGTGTGGTGGTCTGTGTTGCAGAGGTTGTTGCTCGTGCAGGTGTGGTGGTAGGTGGTGCTATAGTGGAAGGTGCAGCAGATGTGGTGGTTGTTGATCCTGCGGTTGACGGTGGAGCATGTGGGGCTGCTGTGATGGTGGCCGCTCTGCTACTGGGTGTAGCTGTGCTGGTGGCTCTAATTGTTGTGGCCAATGCCGCTTCCCTTTGGCTGAAAGCCCGCCATTCTCTTGTGGCTCTCTCTCTCTCTGATAGCGGCTTGCCATCCTCCGGTGCCCAGACTCGATGTCCAAGATGTACCACACTGCCTGCTTCTGGAAATCCCTGGTTTCTGCTACATTCATGTTGGCAGCTGTACAAATGAGACAGGCAACTATCAGTGTCATCATTGTGTGATGAATGTACAGATGATAATCTAACATTCTCCCTCAATTTGCACATCAGTACAGATGATATAATGTCCCTGATGAATGAAATGGCAACGCTGCCTACCCATCAAGTATTTAACAGCACAGCAAAGTACAACAAGAGGTGTACCAAAAAAAGTGATCTGTGCATTGATGTAGTGCAATGTGTCATAATACAAATGCAGCAGGTACTTCACATGAGCCAGGCCGACTAATATTTATCCTCTGAGTCAACTTCAAGGCACCCAATAACAGTACTTTGTAGATGTAATTGGCAGGATGGTATGCAGTTGCTAATCAAAAGGGGTCAGTGTTGTTTGGGACACATGCATGCTTGAATGAGCTGACTGTCAGCTACACTGTGACCATCACATCTACCTACATATATGTTCTTCCCCTACCCCTGTGCCTCAAGGGGGATGGGCATGCAATACATCATCACAACTGTCGAGGACAACCATGAAGCCATGTCCACTTGTACATGGATTTCGTGAGTGGAACACATGTGAGAAGGGCTGCCACCTAGGAATGAGGTATCCATAGGTCAATCACATCTACATTCTTGTGTCCAGTTGTGGACAACCATCAACACCTGATGTGCCAGCACAATTCCAAAATCACCAACATTGATGCAAGCACACGTCTGGCCTTGACCTGCATGCATACCTATTACATACCACATAAGTGTGACATAATGGAGTACAACTTATGGGGTTAGATGCTGGGGGACAGTTAACCATACAGTCCTACATGTTCATTACAATGCAGGCATGTGCAATTTTGTGGGGAAAGCTGATGCATCACTGTCTTGTGAAAATGAGGGTATGACTCTGTGATAATATTCTGACACTGAAGCACTTCCAAGTCACATGTGGGCCTAGATGTTGCTACTAATCACCTTGTTCACATGCTTCTGCCTATTGTGCAGCACAAGACTCCCATGATATGACTCTCTGCCTGCAAATGTTGAACCCTTGCATGGAACACTATGTCAACATCCAGCCAAGTAATATATCAGATCACATGCCAGCTCATCATATCTTCCAATGAGTGCAACACAAGAGTCACTCACACAACAGCTGCAATCACTACACAGGACAGACAACAAGACACAAGGGAGACACCACAAGATACAAGAAACGCAATCCAGACACGAGCAACACCAAGACACAGCCACACAGTCAAGAAAAAGCACAGACTGTAAAGTAAAAGTGAAAGTACACCCACAGTACTATGTCTGTAAACAGGATTTCCTATTACATCACTTGTTGTCCCCTTTGCATCAGACATTTGAAATTTTGGACAGTTGGATATTGCGAAAACAAACTAAGGCCAATACATCACAGGTAGTTTAAATGATTCATTGCCCTTGCCTTATGAGACTCATCTGAATGACATGTAGAGAGATCCAAGCTCGCATAGGAGAACACAGAAGCAGCATCTGATGTAAGAAAATCACAGCAAAAATGAGTCACCATCATTTTGAATCAAACCACACTGTGGTCATTCTGTGGACCATGGAGAATCCCAATAGACAGACATAGTGGGCCTCATTACAAGTTTGGCGGGCAGTGGAGGCCACCCACCAAACTTGTTGGATTGGAAGACTCCCAGTTCGGTTTTCCGCCCTGGTGGATTAAGACCGCTGGCCGGTGAGAAAGTGGTGGTGCCGGCGGTCAGACCGTGGTGCTTTCACCATGGTCCTAATGTGGCTGTCAGACCCGCAGCATTGGTGGTGGTCCGACCACCACCGCAAGTCTGGCGGTGCTAGGACCGCCAGACTTGTAATTAGGGCCAGAGTTTTCTATTTGAAAAAGAACAATGAGCCCTGTCTCTCACGAGATGCCGGGTGTAGAGGCTATAATAGGTACTTCGACCATGCCAGCACCCTTGATGAAGTAAGTGAAATGCTCTGTCCTAGGGTTGGACTCTTTCTTTACAATGACTCTATCCAGACCACTTTACCTCAAAGAAATATGGTAATAACTTCTCCCTTTAGCCTGCTGTATGTGACTACAGGGTCCACCGGCCTCTATTTAGCCCTATGGGACCTCAATAAGCCCTTTAGAATGTATCTGAATACACTGAATCTATCATCTGTCAATACAGTTAATTTGCTAGTCTCCAGTATGGCATAAGGAATGTTCACAAATTTTTCACATTTAATGATATTGTCTAGCATGGCTAGATGGACTTCCATGAGAGAAGGAAGAGCATTTCTATGCATGTCATGTATGCCTTTGCTTGTACATGAGCCAACATATTGCATACACACATTAATCTAGAGCATGCTATTATAGTCACCTATGGAGAGATGCACTTTGGTTCTAGAATATTTATTCCTCGAAGAACTATGCCTAAAGATCCTTTATTACATTGTGTTATATGTGCTTTCTTTTCTACTGGTACCGGGACAGCATATTATCTGAGAATTGTGTAAGCCAGTGACTTGCATGAACTTTTAGGTTCACTTTGCACACTTGCAGTTTAATAGTAACGTTATAAATGGCCCTTTATGCCTGATCATCCCTAGACTTTTTGCCTTCCACCTCCTTGTTTCCTGAACTTGGTATTGTTGGTTTTAGTATTCTGGGTGCTTTACCGCTGCTGATCAGTGCTAAAGTGCAGGTGCTCTGTACAACAAACATGGCAACATTGGCTTCTCCACAATTGACATATTTAATTTACTTGTAAGTCCCTAGTAAAGTCCACTATATGTGCCCAGGGACAGTGAATTAAATGTGACTAGTGAACCTGCAACACTGATTGTGACAGCCACTGCAGTATCCTTTCAAACATGTCTCATTCCTGCCACTGCAGAGTCTTTTTGTGCAGTTTTCAACTGCCATTTTGACCTGGCAAGTGTGCACACTTGTCCGGTCCAAACTTTCCTTTTGTATTACATGTAAGTCACCCCTAAGGTAGGCCTTAGTTAGCCCCAAGGGTAGGGTGCTGTGAATTTAAAAAGTTAGACATGTACTTTTAAATTTAACATATCCAGGTAGTAAAAAACTCTTCCATTTATTTTTCACTAATAAAAGGCTTATCTCTCCCATCGGATAGCATTGGGATTGCCTTAGAACATCTTTTAAGTGTAATTCCCAAGTGGGAGTAGATGGAATTGTGATGTTTGGTGTCTCTGGACTTGCAATCTACAAATCACAACTCATGGTGAAGTTGGATTTTAAATTGTAAGCATGGAAATTCCAATTTTAGAAAGTTCACATTTTCTTACTTAACCATTCTGTGTCTTAGCCTGTCTATGAATGCAGGTCTGGGCTGGGACCCATAGCTGCATCTGCATTCATCTGCATACTGATGGGTTTCCCTGGGCAGAGGAAGGGGGGATTGACACACTTCAATAGATGGGATGCTGCCGCCACACAAAGGACTGATTACCCCCACAGATATCCTGACAGACACAGTTAGCATGAAAGAGACCCTTGTGAATTTCAGAGGACTCCTTTGAAGTCTCCCCTTCATGAAAGGCAATTTCATTTTGAGTATAAGTAATGGACTCCAACCCCAAACCAAAGTAGTTCACTTTGGGTTCCTGAGAAGACGCTGCACCGAAAAGGAGCTGCACGGCCTGGAGGGACTGCAACTTTGTCATTTGCTTTGCTGTGTTGGTCTTCTGCCTGCTGATTGCTGTGCTGCCTGCTGATTTCTGGACTGCTGCCTGCTGATTGCTGTGCTGCCAGGGGGGACTGCCACTTTGCACTGTGGACTGCTGCATTGGCCTGCTGCTTGCTACCTCTGTAGTGAGGGGGGACTGACCTACCTTCCACATACTTCAAACTTCCCAAGGAACGTCAAGAGCTTGTCAAGCTTACCTCCTTTTAAGAAGCCTCAGGGACAGAAAAGGCTTGATTCTCCTCCATGCTGTGACTGGACTCTGCTACTTGTGAGTCTTGCAACCCTGGTCAGCTCCCCATTTCTGACCGTAGAGGCACCCCTCAAAGGTTGACCGCTTTGCCTTTCAACCTGCACCTGAAGAAGGAAGAAACAGCCACCTGTGCTTCAGGCACCATGTCAGCTCTATCCCCGTGGTGCTGAGGGAAACCCTTCAGGCATGGCTCAAGGAGTATTGTTGTGGTTACCAGGTGTCCCTGGTGACGCAGCAGCTGTCTGCCTGTATAAGTAGTCTTTACACTGTGTCCTGCTATCTGTGGGGCTCCTGCTGAAGCGACCAACAATGCCAACAATGCTTTCAGGGCCACCAACACCCTGAGTCTGCTTTCGGCCTCAAAGCCATCTCCTGGCTGGACAGAATTGGCACAAGGTACTGTGTTCTTTGAGGGCTGCAGGAAATGGATGCAATTGTTTCCGCGCTGTTCTGCTGGATATATGGAGCACTGTTTTTCCCACGCATTAAGAAATGTGACCACATTACCCTGGTCTGGCATGCAATATTTAAAACACTGTATTTATTCAAATACCTATGAAAGTACGTAACTCATGAACCACTGATTGTATTTTTGTACTTTTGGTCATGTTTTAATCAGATAAATACTATCCATTTTTCTAAACTGGTGTGGCGTCTTTTTGTGGTGTCTTTCACCGTGTTGCTGTAATTAAGTTTTGCACAAATTTGTTACACATGTCCTCTTAAGTTAAGCCTGACTGCGCTGTGCCAAGCTACCAGAGGGTGAGCACAGGTTAATTTAGGGAGTGTAACTGCCTTACCCTGACTAGGGCTGTGGTTCCTACTTGGGTAGGGTGCATTTTTATAGATATATAGGGATCTGTCATAGTAAGGCCCTGAGGAAAGCCACAAGATCCGGTCTGGGCCTAGGTGGCTGAAACATTTAGACCACAATCATATAGATGATGTCAGGGATCATTAACACCACCAAGTACATCTCTTGGTTCTTTTAACTTTACCCTGATTCCCAGATACACAATAAAATCAGATCGGGATAACCTAGATCATTTTAACACACATCTCAAAGATCCCATTAATAATTCTATTTAGAAGTGTTCCCATTGTGAGGAGGTTAAGCCCACTCAGCCACATTCGGTGTCTGAATGCTGACCCAATGATGAAGCATGCCACCAGAGAACTCTATTAGGTGAGGGTCTCTTAAATAATCTTAGGAGATTCTAAGTCCAATAAGGATTTTCTGGGGCAATCCACTTCCCCTTGATTTTTGCAGTAGAATAGTCCACTCCTCTTTGATTTTTTTCTGAACTTTTGGACAGTGTCACATAGGTCAGACTTGGCTGTCTTTACCAACCCTATGAGCAGTTTGGTCCAATGTGCCTAACTTGATCCTTTGCAAATCTGCCGTAATGATTAATTGTAGTGTAAACCCATTAAGGGGGATATTTATACTTGCTTTGCGCTGAAATAACTTCATTCATTTTGACACTAATCAGCGCAAACCCAACACCTATTTTATATTTTGACGTTAGACCCGACTAGTGTAAAAATGTTGGTGTTAACTTAATTTTTCGGATGTGTGAAACCTCCTTGCATCAATGAGATGCAAGGTAGGCATTCCCGTCTAAAAATTGACTAAAACACCCTAGCACCGTATTTAACCACCCGGGCAAAAATGAGGCACGGGTGGGAGGCGGACCCAAAAAAATTATGTTAACTCACAGAAGCAACATTACAACCCACAGGAGAAGATGGAGGTGATACTGAAACAGCACAGAGGACAGGAATAACTCCTGCACACACCACCACGACTACATGGCCCACAAAGGCAACGCAGAAGGCAGGAGAGGGTCTTCAGAACCAGGACAACCCTCCTTGGCCTCAGGGACATGGACATTATGAGGACCTACAGACATAACCGCCAAGCCATACTACACCTGCTGCACCACATAGAGCCACAAATTGCAACCAGCCTGCAGACCCCATCCAACATACTACCTATGACAAAGCGGCTCGTTGTCCTGCACATGCTGGCAAGTGGCTCATTCCAAACAACGGGTGCCCTGGTTGCTGGTGTCTCACAGCCGTCGGTCTCTGCATTCCTGCCAAAGGTGTTAGACGCCATCATCTCCCTGATACCCTGCCACTTCAGCTTCTGCAATACCCAGCAAAAGCAGCAGGGGAACAAACAGGGGTTTTATCAAATCCATGGCTTTCCGCAAGTGCAAAGGAGGACTTATACCGGAATCGCAAGGACACCAGTTCCATTAATGTGCAGAGCATAGTGGACCACCTCGGAATATTCATAAACATTTTGGCCAAGTCTCTGACGAGTGTCCATGATGCCTTCATATTCTGGCACAGCAGGATCAATGAACAATTCCAAGATGGACAATTTGGAAATGTCCTACTTGTGGGTAAGTCAACATATCTAGTAATGCACACACAACACACCTACCCTGTTGGACACACAAGACATACACCACTACACTAACATATGGCCAGGGTAACACACATGTGCAGGTGATAACACATATGCACCATGCTGCAGTACAACACAATCAGTGCACAACACTAATACATACACCCAAATGTATGTAACACACCCACAACTTGACAGGCACACCACGGGAACAACAGGTGAAGACATGTACCCTTAGACTACAGCAGAACTAAACAGACCACTACAAGTGCCCTTAGGTTGCCCACTACCTACATGTCACACTCAATACTCCAACCAAAGAATAACACAGAAAGGGCAAAGTCGTACACCATGCCCATGTAATGTAGCTTCCAAATAGGCACAGATGCCTCAAGGCATGTCGTACAAATCACTGCCAGAACTAATAACAAACACCACAAACACCACACAACTTGTGCCTATAACAACTGCATTTCATCAAAACATACCTAACTTACCTGTAATGTGCAGAGACATCTGCCTGACGCATTGACTCACACACACATAGGAATACAAGATCAATGCCCATCACATACCATGTGCCAGATGCATCAGATGTGGTACCACACCTACTGTAGTGCAACCTCACATGCAACACTCACTGATTCACAACGCCATCATGTCAGTACCAGAGCTTAACAGTGGGCAGAGACACAGTCAGACAGTGAAGATCATTGATGTCATAGAGGGACCGAGTAGGAGAAAAAAGGACATAACTGACCTCACATGCACTGTGCCAAGGCACACATTTGCCAAGTAGCTGAGCTCCATCCCAGAGCCTGCACTGTGCATGTGTCAACAGAATAAATGCACATTTATGTTTAGGAAGATATAAGATACACTGCTGGTTATGTTGATCACCCTGTGACAATGGGATACACACCATTGGACACCTCATGGCTGACACAAACATTAGCTGCCACTCATGAACATCAAGGGAACATTGTAACAGCCCAACGTTTCATATTCATGGCCTGCACTGTATGTACAGATGACCATTTCATAATGACTTCAATACATATTGTAAATTGGCCACCCTCCCATGCTGTATCTAGCGTGGAAGGGGTGTGCAATGTTTCTCGCTGCATGTCTGTCACCACAAGATAGATAGCATGATGATGCAGACTCACATGTATCTGTCCCCTAAAACCTGAGGAAGTTCCAACAACAAATACCACCCCAAGGGTGCTGTATGCAGGTTGCAAAAAGAAAGTAGACTGTGCTAAACTCAGATGAATATGGCACAAATGCATGCTGCACAATGCTGCACACACAGAAAGAGCCAATTGGCCATCCAAAAAGTATATGTACAGGGCGGTTTACTGTCCTGCGCAAATACATCTACCTCCACAAGGCAGCTAGCCAAGTACCCTGGTGCAGGGTAGGTATTACTGGTGCACGGCTGCACATGAGCAACTGGCGCAAGGGACAACAAGGGTTTGCCAAGTAACTTGTCACACATGGGGCATTCTTGTGTAGTTGAAATGTTGCAGGACAGTACAGCCAGTTTTGGAGACATGTAGTACATTCTCACTAACCAATTTCAAAGTCCCATAGTGTCACACCTCATCTTCAATGACACATGTCAAAAGGGATGGGATGTCCAGGCTCTGTAGTGCTACCATGTTGCCACCACATCTGTCCACATTGTGTTGTGAGGATGTGTCAACTCCCTTTTAGTGATAGCACACTGATACAAAGGTGCACTACACAACGTATGGTACATACATAATGACTATCAGTGTGGAATCCAAATCATATGTTGCATGTCCTTGAGCCAAACACAAGATTGTCATGTCCAACAATCTAGTGCTGAGGAAATTGCACAAGGATAGGAACTCACACAAAACCATAAATACAAATGAGCCACAACCAGCTCTTAATATCTACTGCCTTGCTACATGACATACCTGTTGCAAACCCTAACAACACATTACTCCTTTAACCTTTTGAGGCAGATCAGGGATATGGTACACAGCCATGGATAATGACCCCATTTCCCAACCCAAACACAGCAGCACAGCATGCATATAATGAGGGACTTTGGAGGACACAGACTATTGTGGCGAGGACATTTGGCATCCTGAAGTCCAGATTCAGGTGCCTGGACATCACAGAAGGCAGCCTCCTATATGCCCCACATCATCGTCTCCAAGATAATCATGACATGTGCCATCCTGCAAAAAGTATGTGTGCGGATGAACGTCCCCTTATATGAGCAGGTATGTGACCTGGTTGAGGAAGAGGAGGAGGATGGTGGAGAAGAAAATTAGGGGGAACAGCACAGCACAGCTGCTGGGAATTCCACAGACTGCACACTGTTGATAACTTCTTCACTCAATAATCACATACCTCACCTTGTAGATTTTGTCAATAAACACCTCACTTATTCACACAATCCGGCTTCGGTGTCTTCAATCTCTTAAACATATACCTTAGGATTATGAATCTAACCTCAAGGAGCATGTCACAAACACTAATCTGAAGAGTACTGTAACAACATCACATGTGAAGCGTAAGAGTGAACTGCTGCCATCACACACATCACAATTAGCCTCATCACTTGAATGTGAAAACTGAAGGACACAACATTTTCAAAACATCCACGTTGCCAACTTGTACAACAATAGCTCATCACACACAACATGTCCAAATAGGAGGAAAATAAGGAAGCCACACATGAGGCAGTGGATGTCAAAATAAGGTGAGACCTTAATGTTTGAAGAGGGCACTAACACAACTCAGTGTGAGAGTTGCAATGGCTGCATGGAGCATATGTGACAAGGGGTGGACATAATTTGTGACAATGCTCAACATGATTAGGGCAGGTCTGACAAGCAATGGGAGAAATGGATTATGCGCAGTACATTCATGGAAATCACTCCTGCCACTGCCATGGGGCCCAATCCTGTCACAGGGCACACATGTTCTCACACTTTGGATGGACACATCTGTGGAATGCACATCAAAATGGATGAGAACATATGCAGCTAGGGCTGCAGGCCCACCACAAATTAATTTTTATTGCAATGCAAAATGGCATGACTTTCAACTGTCCATTGTGTTAAGTACATTATGGGCCTGATTCAGACTTGGCCGGGCGGCCGAGGCCGCCCGCCAAAGTCCCGCCGACAAATGACCGCACCGGCCATTCTTGCATTTCCGCTGGGCCGGCGGGCTCTCTCCAAAAGAGCGCCCGCCGGCCCAGCGGAAATGCCCCTGCAACGAGGATGCCGGCTCCGAATGGAGCCGGCGGAGTTGCAGGGGTGCGACGGGTGCAGTGGCACCCGTCGCGATTTTCACTGTCTGCTCAACAGACAGTGAAAATCAGGGTGGGGCCCTGTTAGGGGGCACCTGCACTGCCCATGCCTGTGGCATGGGCAGTGCAGGGGCCCCCAGGGGCCCCACGACACCCGTTACCGCCAGCCTATTCCTGGCGGGGCAAACCGCCAGGAACAGGCTGGCGGTAAGGGGGTCGGAATCCCCATGGCGGCGCTGCTTGCAGCGCCGCCATGGGGATTCCCTGGGCCAGGGGAAAACCGGCGGGAAACCGCCGGTTCCCCTTTTCTGACCGCGGCGTTACCGCCGCGGTCAGAATGGCCCTGGAAGCACCGCCAGCCTGTTGGCGGTGCTTCCTCTGCCCTGGCGGTGTTACACCGCCAGGGTTAGAATGAGGGCCTATATGTTTGGAATGTAGGCAGAGTGTGTCAATCACAGAATGTAACAAAAATGTACACATGCCCAACGTATGTGTAGTCCACACACGTCATCCATATACTCAAGAGCAACATATGGAGACATTTGTTGGGTAACAGTTGCCAGATTGCTTTCATCAGCCATCATCAACAATGCCTGAGCTGTGCATGTCGTCTGAAATGTGATTCTCTGAAAGACAACAACACACAGCACATAAGTTAACACAATTCACAATCACATACCATGACTCTTGCATAGTACTGACTGCCATAAATATGTGGATATACTGTTGTCAGACATACAAACAAATGCAGGACGTGTACACATTTGCATGCTGTTGATTCTTGAAGACACACATTGGTGTAACAGACCAAAAACACACAAATCACATTTTTAAATTGACAACCACATGTGGCTATAAACAAAATGGCAAACTGCAGCCCTGCCCATTAATGTGTTATGTTGATACAGGGTGCATCCATTAACAAATGACAAATTCACGCAATCAAGAATAGAGTAAAAAAATAAAAAATAACACAAATGCATTGAAAACATCCACAAATGCAAAGTACATGGCCCATAGGCCCTTAGTGTGACTTACACCTTTGTGTGCATTGCAATGCTGATATACTGTAAAATGTACGCATAAAGGTAATGCGTCATTATAAAAAGATGTACGTAACCAATGCGTCTGAAAAAATGACGCAAATATCAGGTGCACCAAAAAATTCATGCATAACAGAAAATGTGACACAAGGGCACAGGAGGTGACACAATAGGATATCCTGTTTACAGGCATGGTACAGTCGGTGTACTTTCTTTTTCTCTTTACAGTCTGTGCCTCTTTTGACTTTGTGGTTGTGTCTTGGAGTTGGTGGTGTCTTCTTGCTCTTTTTTGTATCTTGTGGTATCCCTCCTGTTGTGTTGTCTGTTGTATTTGATTGTTATTTATCCCAGTGTCTGAATTTGTGTGTCAACTGTATTTTACCTTGTACCTGTACTGTGGGGTGTCTGTCTGGGTTAGTTGTATAGGTAGGTTAATTATTTTTTGGGTGTTAAGTTTCCTTTCCTTATTTCTGTTTATTACTACAACATTTTACTTTTCAAGCTGTACGCCAGTGCAATGTCTGGCAGGGAGAGGCAGACCAAAATGGGGAAGGAGGACCTGGGAGGCTTTGTGTGGCTGGTAGCCCACTACCTCCCATTGATGCTAGAGATGGGTGGCTGTGTGACCCAGGGCTACCATGCGGAGGCGTCGTGGATGCGGTGAGGGAAGGTGCTCCACCACCCGAAGAGGGTGTACCACAGCTGTCGCAACGACCACCAGCTCAAGCATCGCTCAGCTGATCTGGTGGCCAGGGAGAAGGATCTTCTGGACCATCTTGGTGTGGTGATTGGTGGACCTGTTGGTGAGTCTCCCATTGGCAAAATAACTACTGTTCAGCACACTTGAATGACAGTGCAGATGTGTTGGCGTGCTGCATGCAATGCTTGTGGACAGGTTGCATGCAACCTGAATGAAGGGTCTCTGTGCCTGTTTAGACATGGGTTTCACATGTCCTACCATTTTACCAATGCAAGTCAGATGTTAGGTGAGTCATGCACATCCATCGCTAAGTCACACATTTCAGGGGCCATGGCAACATCTGTGCCCCAGCATTGTGTCATATATGATAAGCCAAGACACCGCCAGCATACCATATGTAAGTGAATTGTGATAACAAAGTACAACAATCCATGTATGGTGTAACATTGTGAGATTTTCACATACATTATTCCTGCCATTATGTTTACAAAGGGGGCATATCCTCCTTAGGGGGCACTGACATGGGTCATTTGATGCCATCACCCAACTGTGACACATCAGTCATGGATTATTCAATGCATGAAAATTTGAGACTAAAAATGTAGCCGCTTGGTCTCCACAAAGTGCCTCTGTGTGCCTTGCAGGACAAGACAGAATACCTGAGTGAGCTATCTTGCAAAGCACAAGGGTAGTGCCATTTATCTGTCACCCAACTCCCCCTCATTTCATGGAGTTTCATCTTGTGAGAAAACAGGGCTGATTGCAGAGGCCCCCTAACTTTTTGCCCCCATTTTCCCCTTTATGCTGGTGTTTTCCTGACTCTGATGGTGCCCTGGGTACTGCTAACCAGTCCCAGGGCCTGTGCTCTGTGTAAAAAGGATATGCAAATTAGGCTAATTATAATTGGCTAAGTTAACCTACCTATAAGACCCTAGTATATGGTAGGGCATGTAGGTTTAGGGACCACAGCATAGGTGGTGCACACCTAGGTGCATTGCTGAGGTGCCCAGTGTCATTTTAAAGGCAGGCCTGCCTTGCTGGCTGCTTTTAAAATAAAGTTATATGCAAATTCGACTTTGGAATTAAAGGTACTTCCAAAGTCTTAAACTACCTTATTTTTACATATAAGTCACCCCTAAGGTGTGCCCTATGTGCCCCTAGGGCTGGGTGCCATGTAACTATAAGCAGGGACTTTATAAAAATAGATTTATAAGCCCTGGTGAGGTAAAAACAGCCAAATTCGTTTTTCCCTCATTGAAGTAAATGGCCTTCATAGGCTAGAATGGGCAGACTTTATTTTAAATTTTAAAGTCTCCTTAAATGTTACATACCAAGAATTTGGTATCAAATTAATTGTTGTAATAAATCCCACAACTTCCAGTTGTTGGATTTAATATAACTTGTTTAGGTAAAAAGTTTAGACTTTACCTAAAAAGTTGCCAATTTCAGCTCTGCATTGTTTTTGCTGCTGTGCTCTGATTGGCCAGCCTGCAGCAGCTTCTGCCAGGCTACCTTGATGAGGTGTGAAGTGGCCTGACTTCACACAAAGGAATGTGCTTGGGGGAGAGAATCTCCCCTCAGCAGATGGTGAGGCAGGAAGGGGGAGGGCGGCCAAACTGGTCTTCAAAGGCAGAGAAGGACATTTGGAGCACCCAGCAACACCCCCACATCCTGCAACCCCAGACAATTAGGTGCCCCCTTGATTAGATTAGGAGAGGGCAGGAGAGGGGTGTGTTTATGATTTTTAGCCACACCAGTGGGTGGGCTCAGCCAGATGTAACCTCCAAAAATCAGATTCATCCATGTTGGATTTTTAGAGACTGTTGCCTTCTGGGATGGATTTTTGCCACACTTCCCAGGAAGTGGTCATCACAGGGGGACGACCCTGTCCCTGATTGGAGAACCAGGACCCCCCTGCTTTTCACCCAGGAGCAAGGATAAAACTGGCAGACCTACACCCACACCTCAGATCCCCTCCAGAAATCAACAAGAAAGGAACTAAAGAAGAAGAAGGACTGCCCTGCTGGACCCCTGGCCTGCACCTGGAACCTGCACTCAGAAGGACTGCACCAGCTGCACACTTGGGCTTCACCACAAGAAGGACTTTGCCTGGCTTCAACTGGTTCAAGGAGGGACTCCCTGTTGGCTACAGGTGAAAAATTGCTAAACCAGAGTCCCCAGCACCAACTCCTGAAGAAAGCGACCAGCTGACCACTGTCCAGTGGCCAAAAAGGAGTTTGCGCCAGGTGCATTCTGGGAGTTGAAGTCCGCACCCCCCAAGGACCATCACAGAACTTCTGAACCCTTGGGGTGAGCTGTGGACCCCAAAAGAACCTTAAAAGAACATCTGGGTGAATCCCCAGAAGTTTGGAAAAGATTTGCGAATTTTTGGAAAAAAGCTCCAGAGAGGGACCGACCCGCCACGGAAATTCTAGCCGGCTTGCCTCAACCGCGACCTGGCCTGATTTCGTGGTTCGTCCCGGTAAAGAAAAACATCCAAAAAAGAGACTAAGTCCGAAGGTAAAAAGTTGACCGGGACCTCCCAGCCATCGTATCCGAGAAGGGCTCCATGGACGTCGGATCAAGATCCAGGTTTACCCCGGTTGAAGGATTTTCATCTCGAAAAAACGACTAAGTCCGAAGGTAAAAATCACCACCGAGGAAACCGACTTCGCGTATCCGGACAAGGGCTCCAGGAGGTCGGATTCAACTGGCAGGTTCGTCCCGGTGAAGAAAAACTTCAAAAAAGAGACTAAGGGCCTCATTCCGACCCGGACGGGCGGCGGACGCCGCCCGCCGGGCGGAAACCGCCCAAACACCGCCCCGCGGTCAGAAGACCGCGGGGGCATTTCAACTTTCCCGCTGGGCCGGCGGGCGATCTGCAAAAGATCGCCCGCCGGCCCAGCGGGAAAGCGCCTTCCACGAGGATGCCGGCTCCGAATGGAGCCTGCGGAGTGGAAGGTGTGCGACGGGTGCTGTGGCACCCGTCGAGCTTTATAGCAGACACTGAAAAGCAATGTGGGGCCCTGTTAGGGGGCCCCTGCAGTGCCCATGCCATTGGCATGGGCACTGCAGGGGCCCCCAGGGGCCCCACAACACCCGTTCCCGCCAGCCAGGAAGGGGGTCGGAATCCCCATGGCGGCGCAGCTTGCTGCGCCGCCATGGAGGATTCCCATGGGCAGCGGGAAACCGGCGGGAGACCGCTGGTTTCCCGTTTCTGACCGCGGCGTTACCGCCGCGGTCAGAATGCCCATGAATGCACCGCCAGCCTGTTGGCGGTGCATTCGCTGCCCTCAGCCCTGGCGGATTCAATCCGCCAGGGTCAGAATGAGGGCCTAAGTCAGAAGGTAACTTTTCAACCGAGGCCTCCCGCGACTTGTAGCCGAGCAGGGCTCCATCGCGGTCGGCCTGAAAGTTTGACTTTGCCCCGGTCGAGGTGCAACCAGATGACCCGATTGGCGCTTTTTGTTTCTAAGCACTAGAAAAGTAATAATTCTTTAAAAATTCATATCTCCGGTTCCCCTGAACCGATTTTAATCATTTTTGTGTCATTTTAAAGATAAAAATATAAACTATTTTTATAAATTGGTTTTGGATTTTTAAACTGTTTTCTGTGTTTTATTTAATTACTGTTTTGTGATATTTGAATGCTTTACACTTTGTCTCCTAAGTTAAGCCTTTACGCTCGATGCCAAGCTACCAAGGGTAGAGCTGGGATTAATTTACTGAGACCTAACTGTACCTATGTGGAGGTTAGTGGCTTGTTGCTAGGTGTAGGTACCTACCTGCCCTACCAATAACCCATTTTCCAACACATCTTATACAGATTGGCCACAAATGGTTGTGGCAGGGTGTAACACTACATGAGTTTCAGGTGAGGTGTAAGAGTGCAGAAGTATGGCTCTCACTCACCTGAGTGTCAATCACATCATGAGTTTGCAGTGGTGTGTCTGTTGCACTGTCCACAACCTGGATAATTACCTCACTCCTCTGAAATAGTACATACTGCCATATGTTGTCCGCTAGTAGTGACAGAGATGTGATACTAACCATGGTTTTCTATCCATATCTTTCAGATGGACCTGCCCCTACATCATAGGCGAAGAGGCAAGATTTGAAGACCCAGATGTACCCAGTAAGTGTGATTTTGTCTGTCCTGTGTAGTGTTGAAGTGTTTCGTGTGAGTGAGTCAAGAGTGTTGAATCCAATGCTAGAAGTGATGAGCTATAAAATAATCAGAAATCAAAGTAGGCTTGATGATGACACTGTGTCACATTTAAATGGTTTCTCATGCACGTGCAGAGAGTCATATCTTGTGAGGCGTGTGGTGCTCAATGGCCAGCATTGTGCAAACAAGGTGATGACAAGCCACATGTAGCTCCATGTGTGTCTTAGATGTGCATCGTTGTGTAAATAATGGCACTGGAACACACTGCCATTTCCACAACACAGTTATGCACCATTTTGTAGACAAAGTGGTGCATCCCTGTATTGTAATGTACATGTAGGACTGGATGGACAATTGTCCCCCAGCAGGGTGCCAGTAATTTTTTACTCCACTTACGTGACACTGGAATTATGGAATGTAATATGCGTGCATGCATGCCAAGTCCAATCGTGTGCTGGCATTTTAATGGGTGTGTGAGGAATGGTAATGGCTGATCAGGTATTAGTGGGTGTCTACACCTGGACACATGAATGTAGAAGTGATATAACTGTGGAAATCAGCTTCATTTTTTTTCGTCGTCTAACATATGGTCCACCACTCTCTCACTCCATGTATGAGTGGGCATGCATTGGTGGATGACGTGGACAGTTGAGATGTTGATCTGCATGGCCATACCCCCTGGGGCACAAACGGTGGGAATAACAAATTTGTAGGTAGATGTGTGTAGGTGATAGTCATTTTGATCAGGCTTGCATGTGTACCAATCAACATTGAGCCCTTATGGTTACCAACACCATCCCATACTCCCAATAACAAATGCAAGTTTCTGGTGATGGAGGTTAGAAACTTTGACACAGATGATGAGGAATAGTGGCCCTGATCAATGTTAATTTGACGCTGCCTTAGCATTGTCACACATGGTACAAAATCTAAGCAGATCTAACTTGGTTTGATTCATTATCTTGTTGTGGGTGGATATGGTGAAAAGGAAATGGTGCTAAGGTAGCGTTGTCGTTTCATCCATCAGGGCGATTGTATCATCATCTTGTTGTGGGTGGATATGGTGAAAAGGAAATGGTGCTAAGGCAGCGTTGTCGTTTCATCCATCAGGGCGATTTTATCATCCGGAATGTGTGTAGGAGTGCATGTGCAAATCGATGTAGATAGTAAGCTAATTTACTGTACATCCTCCATACAATGCTGGCACTGATGGTTGCCTGTCTCATTTTAACAGCTGCCAGCATGAATAACAACCAACTCTATGCCTTTCAGGAGAGGGAGGTGCATAGGCACATATTGGTTGTGGAATCTGGGTTCGGGAGGATTGCAAATCGCTATCGCTCGGCGCGATCCACTGGTGAGTGGCAAGCATTCAGCCAAGGGGGACACACAGTGCCCACGCAGGCTGGACCAAGCACCACAGCTGTGCAGGGGCCTACAGCTGCCAACATAATTATTGCTTCAGCTGCAGCACCCTCTACTATCATCCCACAGCCAACCACACCTGCTGCCATGGACATGAGTGCCATCACAGATTTAGAGAGGGATGTACAACAGGTCCTCAAAAAGTTGGCCTCCATTGAAAAGGAGCTGGCAACAAATACTAAGGCCCTCAAGAACATTAAGAGGAGACTGAAAAGGGCCAGCCTCTGAATGGCATGATGTCACTTCTCCGAAGTTCACTCGCCTCCCTCCTCTTTTTTCAAGATTTTTGTGGTTATTAGGAGGTTAGTTGTAGGTTAGAATAGGTTAGTTAGGATAAGTAGGTTTGAGGGTGGGTTTTCTACTTCTCATGTTTTACTATGTGGGTGGGAGATGATGTTGGGGCTTTTATGTGTGTATTAAAAAAATACAAAAAAAAATACAAAAATACAAAAACAAAAATAAATGTGTTGTTTAGTGTATGTTGTCCTGCATGTGTCCTGTGATATAATGGGTATGGGGGGTGAATGTTTAGAGTGTGTTGTTAAATGTGTTAGGTAAGTGTAGCATAGAGTAGTTAGGGTCTGTTCTGGTTTATATATAGTTAGTATAGGTTAGGTTAGAATAGGTGTAAATATTTTTTTCACTCATATCATTTTCATAATAAATAATCTTGGGTATTCCCTTACTTCATGTGTCATATGCTTGGGTATCAGGGCTTCCCATGGGTGTACAGTAAAAATTGTGTGTTGTCCTAGGTACTCCGTACTGCATCCAAATCCCACTCTTGACATGTTCAACACCCCCTTATGACTGAGCTGTCACATTGGCAGCTACAACACATCTACTTACCTGTGCATCTGCCATCCAGCATACCCACCACTCAAGGTGACTATGTTGACCATGTATAGGACAGGTAGGTGTGGGAATTCATCTGAGATTGTATGGGGTTTGTTTTGGAAATGTGGGCACTGTGGGACATTTGAAAACAGTCTACATTTAATTCCTATCCTGCTAAACTGACCAGTGGCAATAATAAGTGAGGTTGAGTCCCTCTGTTTCACACCAATGTGTTTTACTGGCACTCCCAGCCGACGATATTGCCCGATTACTGTTTCACACCCATTCCTGCAGTATGTAGTGGGTGTA
The DNA here is from genome assembly GCF_031143425.1 of Pleurodeles waltl. NCBI lineage: Eukaryota > Metazoa > Chordata > Amphibia > Caudata > Salamandridae > Pleurodeles > Pleurodeles waltl. The sequence goes on from NC_090437.1 coordinate 1,096,468,608, forward strand.
GCATACATGTGTTCAACATGTTTCACATATTCACTGAATTGCTTGTAGTGGGTGAGACCATCATTGACGTACAACATGTAGGTACCATGTGAATAGATTTGTGCCCACATATTCATGCACTCTTGTACTGACAGTCTGTGACTTGAGAGATGTTACACACATCACAAATCCTAGCAGGTAGATGTGTCACAACACACATAAACATGCTGGTTGTGTACGTGGTGTTTACTAATAAGTGTAATAGTGCTAAATATATACAATGTCCAGGTCTGTGACCCCATTCGTGGAATCCATCCAATTGTGACACAACACAAGTCCAGGGTTGAGAGACATGTCATGGGACATGTTTGGGTAAAGTGTATTTCAGTGCAAGGTAACATAAATTGCCAATTGAAAAGTTAGAGACAATTGCAGTCCATAGCAGAAAGGTCAACAGTGTGTTGAGGAGGAGTGCATATCTGTAAGAGTTCTATTGTGGCATGATGTCAAGCGCAGGACAAAGGAAAACACTACCCATGTGGCATGGGCTGGTGCTACCGGGAACACCTACAGGTGAAGACGATATGTTCCACATCTTCATCCTCCGATGTGTGTGGTGCCTCCTCTATCTTTGGTGGTAGTGGGGAGGTAGAGGGGCTACACACACTTCAGTGGTTGCAGATGTGGACTCCCAATTCCCGGCAGCTGCCATCTGTGGTACTACATATGGCATCACTGCAGCATGGAGGAGCTGCTGGTTTTATGTATAGCTGCAACATCCCTGTGGTAGGCAGCCATGTCTGCTCTGAGGGAGACAAGCACACTGCTGCCTGTTTGGGAGGGTAGTTGTTGCAGTCTCTCCCTAATGGCAGTAGCTATGTTCCTCAGACACTCCTGGACGCCATGCATTGGGAAGTGTGTGCGTCGGTTGGCTGCAGTCTGTTCTGTTGCCGTGACCATGCACGTCCGCATCGCCTCAAGGCTGCCTGCCAAAGTTTGCATTCCCACCCACACCTCCTTGGCCAGCTCCCGCTGGACTCCTACCACTGTCCTCTCAAAGCTGGTGCCTGGGTCCTCAGAGTCCTCTGCTGTGTCGGTGCTGGCATGTCGTACTAAGTGGGGCCTGTCGGATGTCTGCTACTTCAATACTCCTCCTTGCGACTGGAGGTGGTGTCTGAAGAATTACAAGGACTTCTTGGAGTGTCTCTTGGCTGATAGTTGCCAGCTGGTCATCCAGGTCATCAGGGTACTTCAGGACAGGCAGATCCGCAGGAGAGCCATCATCCTCTGCAATGAGATGGTGTAAAATCAGTCTATGTGTGTTGAGGCAGTTGAGAAGTCAGGTCACTGAGGCTTATTGTCATATTAGCCCCATGTTTATGTAAATGTGGTGCAACATGGTGCTGTGCAAAAATAAGCAGTGCCACACTGCGTCACTTTGGTAACACAAGAATTCACTATATGTAAGTGAAAACAGGGCACCCTATGTTGTCCCCCGCGATGGTGCAAGATTCCACTGCCAGCGTCAACACAGGCATCCTTGCACCATCAGGCAAGGATGTATGCGTTGCAGGGTGTGACTGTTTATGTGCGTGAAGGTGTCCCTTCCTTCACATTGTTAATCAATAATGGCGCTTTGGTACATCTGTGTGAGCTGTAGAATGCAGCACACACAAAAGAGACAAATCGTTGTTTTCATATGATTGTTCATGTGCATGAAGGAACACCTTCAAGCTCATAAACAATCATTGCTGGTATTTTGCTCTTCCTATGCATGCTGCATGTATGTATTGACAAGCTGTTTGTGTGCTACATTGGATAGCACTCACGGACCTTGCGGAGTTCAGTTTCAACTCCTGTCTGTGTAGGTTGTTTGCCTTACTAAACACCTATGTCCTCCCCCTCAATGCAGCCCTCCTTGCACTATGATACATGAGTGCAGCTTGGTGACAGTACAGCTCATGTGATGAAAGCACAGGGCTGAATCCAAGGATGGACAGTACGGGTATGAAATGCCTTCTGTGTAGATCATTCTGTATGTGACAGTGCCTGATGGAAAATGTGTCTATGGACATAGCCAATTCACAGGAGTTGTACTTAAGTTGGGGCCTGAGGCAAGTTCATATTTCATGCACATCAGCCCAAGGGGCACCTGACTTCCACTGTGTGATTGACCACACCCAACAGCACAGGTGGTAGTGGCAACTGTTGTCAATGTGGAATGCCCCATGGGCCAGTCGCCTGGACATGGCAGGTTACCAGCAGCTTAAAGACTGGCTATGGAATCTGTCCTGTGACACCAGACCAGTGATACGTTCAACACTACCCTCTAGGTATGTTTCCACATTTCCACCAGCCTTTGCACGGTGATGTAACCCCCATGAAATGGTTGTTGGTGATGTGTTGTGGTGTGCCCCTGGGTGCCACTGCACAGCCCATGCACTTGGCATGGGCAGTGCAGGGTGTCCCATTCCTTGGCCCTTTGCCCTTTCCACTGCTTGATTTGCAGGGCTGAGTGCAGTGTGTCCTGTCACACACAATGCAGGCCAAAACTAGCACTTACTCTATTTGATTTATCAATAATGTTTAGTAAGTGCCCCACAGAGCTATCATGTGCAGACAGATTTCCAGCTGCCATCCCAACGTGTGACTCATACTGCCAAGTGCAAAGGGTACACTGCACTGGCAGTCTTACCAACACCGGGCTGGCCCATGCACCATCCCCTGCCCATTGATGTGGAATTATCTGCCATTATGTACACAGCCATATCCCATGTGTTGGATGTGTGTGTTTATTTCCCCATTCCCATGTGTCTGGCATGGTTGTGTCCAACTAGTTGTTGGCTCAGCCTGTGACTGTTGTGACGTACTGTTTGCTATCTGTGGTACACATTTTCTGTAGTGTCACATTTCAGTTCAGCATCAATATGTGTGATTGAACACAACTTCCGTTTAGTTGGTCTGGGTAGTGGCATCTTACCAATTATACCGGTCCAGCCTGCTATTTCTCCAGCACCTGTTGAGTTAATTGTTCCATGCACCCAGATGACACCCTGTCTGCATGATGTTGGAATGGCTGCCTCATCTGCATGTGTTGTCTATGTGCGGTGTGGTGGTGCTTCATGAACATGACTGGGTACTGCTGGAATGACTTGTGTGGCGTGAGATGCAGCACACATGAGTTTGGACAATGAGGCAAGGCAATTGCAAAGTGTTACTGCAAGGGACACCACTATTAACTAACCCCAACAATTGTGTTGACTGACTACCTGGTCTCTGAGGTCTTGGTTGTGTTAGTGGTGTTGATGTGACTACATGCAAGGGATATTGTGATGTCACAATCAGTGGCACGGTGATTATACATGCCATCCATCCCATGTACTGTATTTGTACATATAGGTATTTAGGCATGGCTTTCTAAATATGCCCAGGTTGTGTATGTGTCAATGGTGCATTGGCATGCTGCAACTTGCTTAATGTGCATTGTTTCCCTCTGCACTCCTTTTACATGCATTGTGTGAGTCCTATGTGCCCCCCACTTCTTGCACTTTACATTTAAGCATATATTTCCCCCATGCAACTTACCCTGCATTTGTGGGTTTTCCTGGTACTCTGAGCTGTCCTGTCCTTGTCTACCTGTGATGATTTCCTCTGGAATGACCGCTGCAACCATCTCCTCCATCTCATCCAAGTCCTCTTGAGGTGCTGGACTCCCAACTTCAGTTTGCAGTGTTGCCTCCCTGTTCCATACTATTTTTTTCCTTGGTCCCTCTCTTGCAGTCATGCCAGCGTTTCTTGCAGTCAGTTACAGTTCTCCTGACCTCTGCCACACTGTTGGTCTTATCCACAATCTGCTGCCATATTGCCTCTCACCTTCCAATTGGCAATTTAGAGGTGAAAAACTGCTGATTTTGATGCTCCATCACCTCTCTCACCAGTATTTCATGCTCCTCTGTGCTGAAACAACACTTCCTCTTTTTCTTCTCCCTCCCCTAGGTTTTGTCTGTGTCCTCCTGACTAGGTGACAAAGTGCTGATTTTGATGCTCCATCACCTCTCTCACCAGTATTTCATGCTCCTCTGCGCTTAAACAACACTTTTTCTTCTCCCTCCCCTGGGTCTTGTCTGTGTCCTCCTGACTGGTTCCTGGTTAAATGGGGTCTCCCTGTGGTCTCTCCTGGCTTCCTACATCCATTTTGGGGCTCCTTTGCACCGTTCTCTCCGATAGTGTCTCTTTTTGACGCTTTTGTGGTAAAAAATGGTGCATTTCCATTTTTCGATGTGTTTACATCGTAAACCAGATTAGAGTAATTTTTCTTCCGTAAACCTAATTGTGCCTTACGACAAGGTGCAATGGTTAATGTCGGAAAAAATTACTCTAAACATTTTTTAGCACCACCCAGCGTCAAACTATAAATTTTAATTTAAACTTAAAAAATGGAGCTAGTCAGTGCTAACTTTTTGACGCTAAACTGCAGAAGTCAAATGAATGCTCTGTGACCAAATATGTCTGCCATTGCTCCACAGCAGGATGAGCCTCGCCTCCCGGCATCTGTCTAAGCAAAGATTTGGGGACAATTCACAGTGAGGCAAACCCTGACTCACTCTTGACGCAGTTATTTGCTGCACCATGATTGACACCTTTTTTTATGGGGGTGTCTTCGTCTGCACCCACTCCCCTTGTGGCACTGCCACTAGGCACTTCATCACTAATTTAGTGCTGCAGAGCAGGCAGCAAAACACCCTTTTCACCCTGCCGATAGGCAATTCACCACCTACAACTGCAAGGCTGTTTAATTAAGTGCTGCAGAGTAGGCATTGAAATGGCCATTGGCACCATTATTAACCAATATTTATAGAGCACGATGTTCACCATTACAGGTATCTTGGCGCAGATGTGACTATGCCTGGTTCCAACTACACCATATGAACTGTCTCAATTTACTGCAGGCCCCCTAGCCCGCATATCCTAATCCTATTTTGGAAAGAGCCACGTTTTTAGATTTGCCCTGAAACTGTTCAGATTTCTGTTGTCTCTGAGCTCAGCAGGTAGCTTGTTACACATCTGGGCCACTTTCAGCTTGAAAGTCCCCCCCCCCTGGCATTTCTACATTTTTGCAGATGAATCAGATTTGCTGTAGCAGAACGTAAGTTCCTACTTGGTTTGTAGTAGCAAATGTTTTTTTTGTAGCAGTACTGGTCCACTGCCATTTAATGCTTTACGTTCTATACACAAATACTTGAAGGAAATTTGATCCCTCACTGGCAGCCAGTGTAAGGCTCTCAAGGCTGCTAGGAATCCTTTCTTGCTTTATTCAAGGCCAATATTGCTGCACATTTTTGTACCTTGTACAATCTGTTGATTAGATACGCTGAAGCTCCAAGAAGCAATACATTACAGTAATCTAATTTGCTCAAGATTGTGCTTTGTGCGACCAGTCTTCGTGCTGGCTGAGGCAGTAAAGGGTTGATTTTCCTCAGATTTCTCAACAGGTCAAAACAGGTAGCTGCTGTTATAATAATGTAATTCCAGGGACAGTTTTTCCTCTACATATACACCTAGATTCCACACAACTTGAGAAGATTGCAGGTTCTCTGTGCTTGGCTATGGCCACAAATTCCTTGAGACTGCTTCAGGACTATTGCTTGGAAGCGCTTCGGAACTATTGGAAGGGGAGCAACGCAAAAAACACAGTTTTTCCTTCATTGAACTTTAGGCAGTCCTTTTTTAGCCAACTAGCCATTTCATGTATAAGGAGCTGGACATCATTTGTCAAGTTACAGGATACGGGATACAATAAGCTGTGTGTCATCAGCATAGTTCACAAAAGAGATCCCAAAAGATCTGATTAGGCTTAGTAATGGCCGTATATATATATCTTGAATAGAAGGTACCCCATGTTCCATTTTCCTAGATTTTGACTGGAACGCTGGAGTAGAGATCACTTGATGTCTATTTGTCAGGAAAGATTCAAACCATTGTAAACAGGTTCCCTCACACCTATTTATTAGAGTCCCTGTAGCGGCAACTGGCGGTTGACGGTATCAAATGCCGCCAATAGTTCTAGTGATATCAGTACTGCCGTTTGGTGTTGGTCAACCCAGAATGTTCGTACTGTCCTTTGGCCACTGTCACCAGAATGACACTAATGTCCACATACCCTATGCAACCCCCCATTCTTCTTCTTGGGTGTTACTGGGCTTACATAATAAAAGCCTGTCATGCTTTAAAAAATTGTCCACATCATGTGAAATTTATAACACTAAAGTTAATAACCTGAGTCTCAAAGGACTTGCACTATTGCAAAGAGATTAGTCAACTCCACTCTCCAGCATGGCTATACCTCGAGCACTGAAACATGCTCATAATATCCATTAATGCCATTAATCTCCTAAGGAAAAGTCGAGCTGGCCGACCTCATGCTTGTAATCAAACAGCCCATAGGTGACTTTTGTTGGGGCTTTAAGCCTCACAGGGCCCCTCAGACAGTATTAATAAATATCAGGGAAGAATTATTCAACACTAATGCATTGATAGTATTGGAACTCTGTACTCTATTTGATAATATTGACCATCAGATGCTCTTTCACAGATTGTCACTATCAGCATGCATCATTAGACTAGTGTTGCCTTGATTTGCCTCCTTCCAACAAAATCCATACCAAGCTAACTTGGGGGCAAATTAGGAAGATCCTCCACATATTCTCCAACATCATATACAGAGTACTTCAAGGCTTGGTGTTGTCACAGATGGTATTCAGTCCTTACATGGCCCCATTCAGCAACACCTTGGACACTCTTAAAATTGGCTATTGCATGTATGCATATTATAGTCAATTTTATCTAAAGCTACAATAGGACTCTGGGAACCTTCAGACTTGCCTCATTGAGTATAGATTTAACATAAATGGTGGAAAAGCATACATTACCACTCTTTGGGGAAGATTTACTAAGTTTTAGTGCACTACAGTACAACAACCAAGTTTCTGTGCTGCATCAAAGCACATGAACTTGGACAAACAGTGCTGTTAAACATGTCAGCCTTAAGGTGGTCTTCCCCCAGACGTTTTGCCTCTCCTCCTCCATTTTCGCTGGACTTATTTGGTTGACCTTGAGACTCTGAGCACTTTGTCACTGCTAATCAGTGCGAAAGTACATGTGCTCACTCATTAAAGCACAGTAAAACTGGCTTATTCTCCAGCTGGCATATTTAATTTACCTATATGTCCAGAGTAAAGTGCAAACCTGTGCCCAGGGCCTGTAAATTAAATGCTACTAGTGGGCCTGCAACACTGATTGTGCCACCCACTTAAATAGCCCTTTACAACATGTCTCAGGCCTGGTACTGCAGACCCTGTGTGTGCAGTTTACACTGCCATGTCGACCTGGCAAAATAAACCTTTTGTCATGGCCAAACCTTCCTCCTTAAGACATATGTCACCCCTAAGGTATGCTGTGGACAGCTCAGACGCAGAGTGCAATGTATGCAATAAGTAGGACACGTACTTTTTAGCTTTACATGTCCTGGTAGTGAAAAACTCTTACATTTGTTTTTCACTACTGCCAGGCCTAGCTCTCTCATAGAAAACATTGGAGTTGCCTTGTTCCATCTTATAAATGCAACTTCCATATGGGAAGAGATGACCCCTTCGTGTTTGGTGTCAATGGATTCACAATTTAAGATCCTAACTTATGGTGAAGTCTGATTTTAAACTAATTCTGGAAATATTTAGAAAGTTATGTCCTTCAACATTATCTCAACATGTATCATTCAAAAAATGATTTCAACAGATTGAATAAAGAAAAACACAAGAGTAAAAGACCAACCAAATTACTGATATTGTGTTCACAAAATCAAGAAATACAATATGTAGCACTATAAACGATAATATAAGCAAAGCACAGAGAAAAAAAGACAAGGTGAATGCATAGGGTTCGTAAACAAGTGTCCGTGAACGGTACGTGTGAAACACAGAAAGGAAGAACAGCAAGAGGGCAATGATTACAAGGTTTTGGTACTTGAATTTTGATAAACCAGACAAGTTATAAAAATCATGTAATAAATCATAAGCCGGAATTTGCTGTTTTAACTGTAACTGATGGCATTTCAACCACAATTATTCAAGGTCATCATCAGGACAAAATAACATGCAGATAATGTAGTGCTGCCAAGAAAATATTGAGAGAAACTGTTAGAGAAGAAAGAGGGGAAAAAACAAGGGTCTATGAAAGAATAAATGAAGTCTCACAGACCTGATGGATGTTGGTCGTTGCGGAAAAAGAAAAAGAGGTGAAAAAACCTCAGCGGCAGTAGATCTGGAATCAGTCAAAATGCGCTTCTAAAAACCACTGTGGGTGATGGGCCCAATAAAATCCATTCAGTAAGGGTCAGCTTGACCTCAACACCTATAACATAAGAGGAAAGGGAAAAATCATGGGATGAAAATTATCAATAACCATCCCACATTGTACAAAATAAAATAAAAAACCAGAGTGCAACAAAACTCACATTAAAAGGAGCAAGACAAACTGGCCATTGATAATCCAGTAGGATCTAGCTGTAGCAATCTTTAAAAAGTGTGCCCACAGGGGAGCATTTATCCCAGTGACAACACAAATGATTTGTGGTAGCCCAGTAAATTGAAAGACGAGTCTCAGAATAAACAAATCACTACAAACTAGGAACATCAATTTCTATAGGCGTAAGTAATCCTATGTGACTTCCACTGTGGGCATCTGCCTCAGATGACAACCGCTTCTGTTATGCAGCCCCACAAAAAATGCCAAGATAAATGGAAGCCAGACATGTTCTGCAAAAAAACTAGAGCGAGAATTGTGCAATTGCCGTTGAATGTTACAAATGCCCCCTGGGGGCAGCCGGTATCCAAGCCACAGGGATGTGAATTAAGAACAAACATACCTGCAGGTATCCGATTCCGTTTTTTAAACCCTGGAATTAGAAAGAGAGGAAAGAAAGGAAATCAAAAAGAGAAAAATGAGAAAAAAGAGTTGTTAGAAATGGGGTCTTTGGTTGGCAGTCAGGTTACCCCCTGTCCAAGCAAGGACCCTCACTCTAGTCAGGATAAAGGAGAATCACCCCCAGTTAACTCCCGCTCACCCCCTTGGTAGCTTGGCAAGAGCAGGCAGGCTTAACTTCAGAGACCAGGTGTAAAGTCAAGTTATGGATTTTGAAAGATTAAACTCAAAAATAGCACTTAGGAACACAAAATGCTTAGATGAGGTGATAACACAACATTGTGACGTGTACATTCCCAACAATCTGACGCCAATGGTGCCGAGTACGGAGTCACTCAGACCCCAGGTACAGTACCTTAGTAAACTGTGAGAATAAGTTGGTGTGCGAAGTCGGGGATAGCGGTGTCGCTGGATCCGAGGTGGCGTCGGTTCCTGCGCTGCAGGGCGAAGGAGTGGAGGCGTCAAGAAGAGGCATCCAGTCCTTGCTGTGGAGCTGTGGAGATGAGGTTGCGTTGGAGTGAAGCTTGAATCCGCGCACTTCGGGTGGAGTCGGTCACGACGTGGTGCGGAGACTTCCATGGAGTTGCGGACTTCACGGGGCTGCAGCAGTGTCGGGCCTGCAAGGGTCGTCGCACTCTAGCGAGGACCACGGAGTCGGTTGCATGCGGCGTCACGGGATTCGGCAGCGGCGTCAGTCCGGAGTCGTCCGAAGTGGGGTTTCTTGGATTTTCACCAACTCCTCCTTTCAAGGACCAAGAGACTGGATAGGGCAACACTTTTCAGGGCAGGAGTCTCAGCAGAGAGTCCAGGTGCTGGTAGGGGAAGTCTTTGATGGTCCTGAGACTTCAGAACAGGGGACAAGCTCAGTCCAAGTCCTTGGAGATTCTTCTCAAGCAGGATTATTCCACAAAGTCCAGTCTTTGTCCCTTTTCACAGGCAGAAGCAGCAACTGCAGGATAGCCCAAAAAAGCACAGACACGGGCAGGCGCAGCACTTCTCCTCAGCTCTTCAGCTCAACTCTTCTGCTTGGCAGAGGTTCCTCTTGATTCCACAAGTGATCTAATCTTCAAGGGTTTTGGATGCTCTTCTTATACCCCTTTCTGCCTTTGAAGTAGGCCAACTTCAAAGAAAAGTCTCTCTTGTTTGTGAGATCCTGCTTTGCCAAGGCCAGGCCCCAGACACAAACCAAGAGGTTGGAGACTGCATTGTGTGAGGGCAGGCACAGCCCTTTCAGGTGTGAGTGACCACTCTCCCCCCAGCACAGATGGCTCATCAGGATATGCATGCTACACCCCAGCTCCATTTGTGTGACTGTCTAGCGAGAGGTACAAACAGTCTAACTATCAAACTGACCCAGACAGGGAATCCTCAAACAGGCACAGAATGATTTAAGCAAGAAAATGCCTGCTTTCTAAAAGTGGCATTCTCAAACACAAAAACCAACTTCACTAAAAGATGTATTTTTGAATTGTGAGTTCACAAACCCTTAAACTCCACATGTCTATCTGCTCCCAAAAGGAATCTGCACTTTTAATAATATTTAAAGGCAGCCCCCATGTCAACCTATGAGAGAGATAGGCCTTGCAATGGGAAAAATGAATGTGGCAGTATTTCACTATCAGGACATGTTAAACACATAGGTACATGTCCCGCCTTTAACATACAGTGCCCCCTACCCATGAGGCTACCTAGGGCCTATGTTAGGGGTGTCTTAAATGTATAAAAAGGGATGGTTTAGGCCTGGAAAGTGGGTACACTTGACAAGTCAAATTGGCAGTTTATAACTGCACTCACAGACACTGCAGTGGCAGGTCTGAGCCATGTTTATAGGGTTACTAATGTGGTTGGCACAACCAGTGCTGCAGGCCCACTAGTAGTATTTGATTTACGGGCCCTGGGCACTTCTAGTGCACTGTACTACAGACTTACTAGTAAATCAAATATGACAATCATGGAAAGTCACTTACACATACATTTTACATATGAGCACTTGCACTTTAGCACTGGATAGCAGTGGCCAAGTACCCATAGTAACAAAAACAGCAAAAACAAATGTCCAGACCACGCAAAGGATGCCAAGTCTAACATGCGTCTCTTCATCAATTCAGCGGGTGATCACATAATATAAATATTCACATTAATTACATAGCCTTACTCACAAGTTGTCAAATTATATTTCCAGAGGGAGGGGATAAGCAATTATAATGAAAATAAAGTAGAATAACCCCCCAAAAAACAATAGTGTAATATTGCCAGCACAAATAATTTTAAATTAGCAGATACACAATCAATTCAAAGTATTATGTAGACAGATCATATATTCTGATATCAAAGCTACAATAGGTTAGTCTCCATCTAAAGGCAATGACAAGACAAATGATGATGAGAACATTTAATCAAACAACAATGAAAAATAAATTTAGTGAGCGGCTGCATTGTTCCATTCATCAAGTGTATTTTGGCATTATTGACTGAATTGCAATGTGTGATCCTAGGACACTCACAAGGTTGCAACAGTTTTAACAAGTCACCCCTCCACAGAGGAAAGACTTGTTGACATATCATGTCGGTTTTCGGATGTTTATGTGCAAGGAAATGGGAAACCAAAGGGGCATTTTCCTCTTTACAATGGAATCTCCTCTTAAATTGTTTAATCAAGGTCTTGACCATTTGGGTAGTTTGCCCTATGTAGAGTAAATCACAGGGACAAAGAACAGCATAAAACATATTGGTAATCTGAGAGTCACTAAACTCCTTTTTATTCATTCATAGTCAGGGAACAAACAGTACAGTTCTCACATTTTAATGTCCCACTACTGGAGGTAAACCCCAGAATCTCATGGTTGATTGATTGGCATTATTCCTAGGTGTGCATGTCACAGCATGTACTAGGTAATCACCCAAGTTATTACCTCTCTTGTAAGACAAAAGACGGGGTTCATTAAAGATGGAATAAATATGCAGAATCCCCAAATTTCTCCTTATCACTTGCCTGATTTGGTTACTTGAAGGACAGTGTGCTTTGCTTCTGCAAAACCGATGCATCCTGTGCTTCAGGATCAGAACCAATGCATCACCTGTTTGTGCGTGGAGAAAATCAACACTTCACCTCTACTGAATGGGTCGGAAGCAGCACAACCAGAATCGCATCGCTGATGTACCTCATATTTGGGAACCAGCGCATCACCTTCAGAACCAACACTGCAGCATTTTTCTCAGTGCAATGTCCTCACATCCCTGTTGACGGAAGCCTTGACGAAGATGCTGCAACTCCACTTTGCAGCCCCTGCACTCAATGGAAATGATGCATCTCCTTGACAGCCCAACGCATCATTGACGATGCATCGTGAACTGTCGCATTGCCACTGTTGCATGGAGAAAGCAATGCATCATCTGTACTGCGTGGTTTGGAACCAACACATCGCTTTGCAATCCAAATTCAAGGTACCTTGGTTCAGTCGGCCCAACCGCATATCTGTAGCTAGCCGGCACTCCATCCTGGTTGGGCTGAACTTTTGACTTTGTCCTGGTCCAGTGTGACCAGATATCCCTGCTTAGTGCTTCTTGCTTATAAGCGCTATTTTACAGTTTAGTCTTTATAAATTCATAACTTAAGTTCTGTTTATTGGATATTTTTCATTTTTGTCTTGTTTAATTTATTGAAATACGTTTTCTTGTTCTAGCCTGGTGTGGCATCCTTTTTGTGTGGTATTTCACTTTTGAAGTGTTGCACAAATGCTTTACACTTTGCCTCTGAGTTAATCCTAACTGCTCTGTGCTCAGCTACTGGGGGTGAGCACAGGTACATTTGGGGTTGCTTGTGTCTTGCCATGACTAGGACTGTGGTTGCTGTTTGACCAGGGCTCACACCCCAGTCAACCAACAACCCAAATTCTAACAAGCGCCATATCTACTGCTGTTTTACTCCCCCAACTGCTGGTGCACTTTAGGTTGTCAGGTGCCAACACACACACAATACCACTGTATTGTAAGGGAAAATGAGTTCTGTCAAGCATAGTTTTTGTACTTGTACTGAAAGGGGATCCTCCCAGTACAAAAACTGTGCTTTAATATGTTCGCACCTGAAGACAAGTAGAGCATAGAGCTGCTTTCCGTTACTTTAGGCAACTTTCCAATGAAAATCATGATTTTGTGATGCAAACCCAGTGCTAATTGTTAGTTTATTTTCCCCTTAGTGTTTGCTAGCCCAGCCAGATTCTCTCAGACTTGGCCTGGCTCTCCCTTGATATGTGGCAAAGGTTTTATGACCATGTAGTGCTCTTTGATTGTGAGTTAGCCTTCATCTACTTATAAATTCTTTGTGCAAATAGGGTTCTATCTTTTGTATCTGATATGAGGTTTTCTGCCACATGCCTTCCTCTTTCACTAATGTAGCTGTCATTGTGGTTATGTCACATCTGCAGAATTGCAATAGACTCTATTGTAGCTTGCTAAATAAATCACTCTCAAAATTGTTCAGGCAATTTCACATAACATGGAACAACTGCATCACATCTATATTAAATAAGTATATTGGCTCAACAAAGCATTACATGCAGCTTTCCAGTCTGTCTTGCCAAACTATTTGTCTGTCAACATAGAACCACTGTTCATATGGGTGACACCCCACAAGAAATTAAGAGGAGGGTTTTTTCAAATACAAGACTCACCTTTTTAAAACTCTCTACCACTTCAACCTCGGCCAGAAACCAACTTTCTCAGATTAAAAAAGGCTCTAAGAAGTCACCTATGCAAGCAGGGATACACCTGGCCCATTACAAAGCAATTGCAAAACTATCTCCATGACTCCTTTCCATTCTTAGAACTTTCTTACATGAGTAAAACAAGTGATGTCTGCTACGTCCCTAGTCGGCTCAATACCTTAATGCAAGGAATTTTGCAAAGGGCCTGAATGCAGTTGGTGGCTTGCAGCTAAATGGGATGACGCAAAGCCTCACAGTTAAAACAAGGTTCTTCTTATTCTGGATGCAGTTGGTGGAACAGCTAAAGCATTCTCATTCTGTGTTACAGGCAACCAAATGAAAAGATGAACACAGTGTGAGTGAACAATCCAAGACAGAGACCTTCATTATACAACAACATAGTGGGTAGAGTTATGTACCATAGTGAAAATAATAATTAAGTCCTAAAAGTTACTTGAGTGGAGTGCATGGGACAGTAATTGTGGAAAAAGGTGCACATTACCTATCCTTGGACAACCATTGTTGTAATTTATTCTCTGCTCTATGATGTCTCTTTTTTGCCTGGTTGACATGGGCATATTTGCACTTTTTAACTTCTTTAACAGTTGCCATCTTGTGAATTGACAGGCAGGAAAAAAAACTAAGCAGGATACTAGCGAGACTTGGGCAGTCTAGTTAGTGCAATACAAGTCATCATCATCATCATCATCATCACAAATGCTACACAATGATGTATCCATGCACACAGTAGGATTGTTTTCTAGACATTATACAGAAAAAGCTAACTTGGTGTCTCTCTAGGGATGATGTGACACCTACGGAAGGCAGACATAAATCAAATAAATCAGTTACATAATAGCTGGTGCCCTTCCAGGGTCCATGATGGAAGTAATATGGAAATCAAATGGAGGCAGTCAAAATCGAATTAATTAATTAATAATAACTGGTGCCCCTCCTGGGGCTAGGGCACCCCTAAGGGAGACAGACAAACATTGAATTAATTAATTAAAAAGATAGCTAATGTGACTTCAGGGACCACATGACCTCTAGGGATTGAACTTTTAAATATCACCCCCAGAATATCATGGTACGTGAATATTGAGGATAGAATATGAGGGGCAAAATACTGAAAGGTGAGTGCAAATGCAGAAGTATAGAATTACTTTTCTAAACTCCACATCTACATACCTTGAAGATATATCTAACACATATGTACAAAATATGTGGAGTTAGGAATAGAAAAGCTAGACTTACTTACGTGTCGATGTTTTTTTAAACGTTATTTCCTCTTTATTTTGTTACATCTATATTCGGGGCTCACTTTTCAGGGTGCAGTCCTCTATGAGAGGCAGGGAAAAAATAGGTTGATATGAAAATAACTGGTGTTCCTTGAGGGTCCAAGGGCCCATATTGGAGGCAGGAAAAAATAATATGCATTAAATCTAAAAAATAACTGATACCCTTACAGAGCAAGTGGGAGGTATTAAAAAAGAGACTACATTATTCAGAAACAACAGCTATGTACTATAGACCACAAAAATGAGCCACAAACACAAACAAAAAAATGGTGTGTCTTCTTGAATTAATGTTCTTAATAAATGCTTTTAAAAGTGGAATAAAATGATTGAAATTCACACTGACTCCATAAAACGGTGTTCGCTCATCACCAGCACATGACCAGCAAAGAAGGAGACATGGAGAATAAAGATAAAATGGCCATAGCACACACACGCATGCACGCCTACTGGCACCACAAAATGGTAGTCTCTGCATGGTCAGCAAAGAAGGAGGCATGGGGATGAAGACAAAATGGCCACCCATGCTTCACATTCTTACAGACATAGGCATTAGATACCATAAAATGATGGCCGCCCACATGGCCAACGAAGAAGTAGACATGGAGAGCAAATAACATGATGAATAAAATGATGGCTACCCACATGACCAACAAAGGAGGAGACATGGAGAGCAAAGAACATGATTGACCCATCGTACCTGGATAACACTCCTAAAAAGATATCTTGCAGAATAGGAGGAAAAGGATAGTACAAATATACATACGCAAAATGTGTTTGGGCCTACACATGGGAATGCCCTTCACCCCATCAACACCATCAGAAAATGAAAGAAATTTTAAAATGCTCAAACTGCAAAATGCTTTTAAAAGTTGTAGTAAAGGAGAATAATCATCTGTGTCACACAGATGCAATCACACAAAAAATGGTGGGCATGCACATAGGGAAGAAGGTAGTAGAAAGCATTGAAAAATGTCTGGCTACCTGGCCCTGGAATCCAGTAGCCACTCTGCACAAAGCCACCAACAGGCACATGCAGACAAAACAATATATTTTGCATGAAAACAAGGCCATCCAAAACCCTTAAAAGTATTAAAAAAAACTATAGTATAGCAGCAGTGAGAATATGCAAAACACTTTACAAATACACCTAAAGCCCATTGTGGAGGCAGACCATGCCACAAATAGTAAAACAACAACACAGTAAAATGATTAACAAATCTATACAAAGCACACAAAAAATGCAAAGAAGTGGAGCATAAATGCATATTGTAACCAAAGATCTTCACAAACCTCGAATGTACAAGCATTATCCCTTAAAAAAGACAGAAACCCACATGGGCCCATGAAACAAGAGAACAAATATTTTGGTACCTTTCCTGCCTCAAACAACAAACATTTTGCACAGAACTGTTTTGAACTTACTTGATTTTCCCCAACAAATCTAATGATTTTAAGGATGTGGATGCAGCAGAGATTGCAGACAAATAGAGAATGATTCTTTCCGTCCAGAATCCAAATCCCAAATGACCATGGTCTGAACAAAGCAGAGGCATTAATCTTCAGTACAATAAGAGGTTTTTTTTTACTGTACGCACAATGGCCTCCCACACTCTATGGCACTTTTCTCCTGTAAATAAATAATAATAATGTTTTGCACAAAAAATGAATTACCCAAACAGTCCACTCAGGTAAAAGTTCAACTTGAAAAGATGATTCAAGATGATTTGTAGGAACTTTAATTCTAAAGCTGCCACATCCATTTGGAACTGCAGTTTCATGCTCAAATAGTACCTGAACAGTCCATTCAGGTAGAAGAGTGAACCATAAAATCTATGTTCAAGTTGATGTTCAGCACCTGTATTAATGTACTGCTGCTTGCATTTGTAAAATGAAGCTTGCATTCATGGCAAAACTGCTGATAGAGTAGTTTCTGTGCTCTCTTTCTGTTCTTTTTGTTATAGGGTGTTGCATAATTGTGTAATCTCAGGAGCTACATGTCAGTTTTGTTAGGCAAAATGCCCAAAATTAAATTTAAGCTGGTGTAGCAAACAATCTTGCTTGCACACTAATCACAATGCTAAAAATATTGACTCATTCTGAACCTCCATTGGTAAGGATTCCATATGCTGTGGGATTAAAACAATGTAATTCTTTTGATTTACAATCCTTTTTTGTGGGCAATTGTAGCCAAACTGGAGAGTTGATTTTCCCATGGAAATAGGCTCCAGCCCATTAATCCCCTTTCTTAACTTTTCCTATGAGTGAGTTTCGATAACTGAGTCTTACGCACTGTAAACTCAGTTCAAATGGATTGAGAGTGCTAGAAGTCAAATGAAAGGGTCTGCCTGATAAAAGTATCTTGTGCTCTGTCTCTGTGAAAGCGTATTTACACAAGGGTGTCGGCTGAGTGAATGAGACAACTGTCCATCTGAGTCCTGTAGTGTTATTTTTCAAGCGTTTGGGCCTGTCCCTAGGAAAAGAATGGATGGGGACTGAACCTGCATGTGATAGTTGTTTTTCATACTGCATCTGACCCGTAAAGGTTTATCCCATGAAGGACAAAGGGAAAAGACCAAACTCCAGTAGCAATCACAGGAGGGACTCCCGTAGGACATTTATTAAGGGAAGAAACCAGGCA
This sequence comes from Pleurodeles waltl, assembly GCF_031143425.1. Taxonomy (NCBI): domain Eukaryota; kingdom Metazoa; phylum Chordata; class Amphibia; order Caudata; family Salamandridae; genus Pleurodeles; species Pleurodeles waltl. The sequence continues at coordinate 1,096,486,202 of NC_090437.1, forward strand.
GCTGTGACAGTTTTCGGCAGGTGTTAGTCTCTGAGAAGATATTTCAACAGACCAATCCAAGTCTCCCATGTTGTGCAGGAGGGTTAGGACAGAGGTAGAGTGATGATGTTTCAAACCGTGATTGGACAAAGGCTTGTGCTTTTTGGAACTCTCTGTCCATGCCCTAAAAACCGAGATCATCATCTTCGGCCCCAACAAAACCATATGGGACGACTCCTGGTGGCCCACCTCCCTAGGACCCGCACCCACCCCTGCAAACCACGCACGCAACCTCGACATCATCCTGGACCCCTCCCACTCCATGACACTGCAAATCAGTGCTCTTACCTCCTCCTGCTTCCTCACAGTCTAAAAAAATCCTTCAAATGAATTCCCCAAGAGACCAGGAAGACAGGCACACATGCACCCATCAGCAGCAGACTAGACTACGGTAACGCCCTCTACGCCGGCATTACACTCAAACTCACACACAAACTCCAGAGAATCCAGAACACAGCTGCGGGCCTCGTCCTTGGCCCCCCGCCATGAACAAATCTCACCACACCTCAAAACCCTTCACTGACTCCCCATAAACAAGAGAATCACATTCAAGATCCTCATCCACGCACGCAAATCCCTCCACAACACCGGCCCTACATACCTCAACAAAGGAGTGAACTTTCACACTCCCACCCGCAACCTCCGATCAGCCAACCTTGCCCTAGCCACAGTCCCCCGCATCCAACGCACCAACACAGGAGGCAGGTCCTTCTCCTACCTCGCCCCCAAAACCTGGAACTCCTTCCCCACCAACCTCTGCAAAACCAAAGGCCTCCTGCTCTTCAGAAAGAACCTCAAAACATGGCTGTTTGAACAGTGACCCTCCTGCCCCCCAAGGCGCCTTGACACCCTCACGGGTGAGTAGCACGCTTTATACATTTGTTTGATTGATTGTTTGATTGATTGATTTACATGAGAGAAAGAGAGTGGTGAAGGCTGATGACGCAGAAATGAAGGTTTTACATTTATTAGCGCATAAACGTAGTGCCGCAATAATCAAGTGTGACTTTAACCGAAGTAATAAAGATTGTACGGGGACAAATGTGCCCTCAGAGTAGTTTGCCAACATTTATATGCGTGCTTTATTTAACGTGATGTATTAGAATTGTACTAGTTTGACATAATCGTAAACGTGTGTTACGATTTGCTTGTTTGAAATGTTTAGCTTAGCATAACTTTAGTGGAGGCTTTGGCCTAGTTGCCTTGTCTCACGGTTTAGATGCTCGTGTTTTTCCAACGTGCTAATAAAAGTGTATTCTTGCTTGAAGCTGTACTTTTCCAGTGAGATCGTTCACATGCTTATCTTTAAGGTTTCGTGCCAGCCTGGCATCTTCTTCTTTGCTCCAAGGTCAATCTGCAGGTGCGGACAATGGAAGCTCTGAAAGTGAGTTAATTGGTAAAATATGTTGCAACTTACGTTCCCGACTCCAAGGATAATGTATGCCTAGGTAGAAGCTTGTGAACTGTAGTTTTTGATTGGACAATTTGAAGCCAACCTATGAACCATCCAATGGAAGACCCTTCTGGATTTGAACTGTTGTCTATTTAAACCAGGTGCACAAGGAGAAAGCAGCCATTACGAGCCTTTTACGAACTTTACCAGCCATTTGCCAGCCATTACGAACATTATTGCCCATTGCAGCTATTATGGCCCATCTTGCTGCGACGCCATTTTGAGAGACTTTGATGCTTTCTCTAATCGAGAGAAAGAGACTTTAAGTAATTCTCGCCCTAGAGACTTTAACTTTGATTTGCCCCTTTGCATGAAGTAGTAGTTGTCCTTTTATCTTGCCGCTGTGAGGCAATTGCCCCGTCCACCCTGCCCCTTTGTCCCGTCCCATGCTGATCGAAACCGGTACCTGTGAGACGAAGACTTCCTTGAATGCTGATTGAATTTGGTAAATATGAAAGGAAAATGTACAATTGCATTGTGTTTTCTTTTTAGGTAACCAACTGCTGATTTTTGATAAGAGCCCTAGTTAGGAGTTTTCCAAATTAATGTTGCTAATGTTGCTAAATTGTTTTCGCATGAAGTCCCACATGCTGATGCTAATTCGAGGTTAGATGAGGATTCATTTGTTGCACGATGCAATTTGAGACCTTGTTCTGCTGACTAATGTATGCAATTAGCTCATTACAGATTATAGTTTTAGTGGTTTGCATTGCTATCATCGAAGGTATTGTTATTCAAATGCTGCATAGATTGCATCTGTTTCGTCGTTATGGACAGCTATTACATTTATCATTTGGTGTTGAGACACATTTATATTGTGCTAGCTTTGTTAATATAGGGAAATAAATTCATTAAGTTTGCATAAACTGGTGTGGTTATTCATGACCGAAAGGTCATGGTTCGCCGAAATGTATTCTGGATTAATTGTGAAGTGTTATGTTGATCAAGGTATCGCTTATGTTCGTTATTGATTATTGATTTGATTGAATTGATTACTCTCGGGTGAAGAGAGCCCCACTTGGTCAAAAGATTCATCGACCTCAGAGCGTCCAGATACAGGTAAATTATTAGGTCGGAACGCTCTATCAGTAGATGGTAGCAGAGGACGGTTACGCCCTTTGGGACCCCGCTCGAGAGATAACGGTTTCGCCCTTTGGGACCCCATTCGAGAGGTACATGGTGTTGAATTAACGGTGATGCTCTTTGAGACCCCACTCGAGAAGTTGAATTAGATTTTTCTTGGGTAAAACAGATTGAGAGAATGATGATGGGCTAAGTCCCCCGCGACTTTCCCGGGATCTCGGAGCTTGCGAATGGAGAGAATGGAGGTGTGGAATCGGCGTTGGCGGTACTAGTGATGGTATGAGTGAAGTTAGGATTTTGCGCTTGCACAGCTTATTGCCGCAGATTGTGTGAAAAGGTTGCGAGGATTTTAGAGAATAGCGGAGGTGCAACTCCGAGTGTAGGAGTAGGGAAGTCGTCGAACTTCATAGAGAATAGCGGAGGTGCGACTCCGAGTGTGAGAGTAGGGAAGTCGTCGAACTTCATGTGCATGTGGCGCTTCGTGCAGAAAAAGGTCCACGTGGTTGTTGTTGTTGAGACGGGCCCTGCGAGGTCAAGAGACTCCGGAGTATGTTGAAAAGTGTATGAGACACTTGTTTTATGTTGTGGTCTGGTTGGTTTAGTAGGTTGACCGGGCGTGGTCAACGAGTCGGTACGTGTGTTAGGGGAGTGAAAGAAACTTCGACTTCGGGCTTTGACAAATTCTAAGTGCACTAGAATAGATCACTGACAAGTTGAGAGCAGAGTCTGCGGGTCAGATTTGCTTGCGAAAGTGGGGACCGAGAAAGATGGAATAACTGCCGAGGCTAGTGAAAAATCCCTAAGGTCCTGAAGCGATTGTGTTACCCTTCCTGTAGTAAACCGACAGATCTGTTTTATTATTATTTGGTTGCTCGCGATATATGCTAGAAGTTGTTACGAGAGGAGCTGAGTGAAGGAGGACAAGCCGCGAGGCTTTGTCAGCCGCAGTGTGTGTGAGTGTGACGTCACTAGGAGCCGCGCTGGGATAGGTTGGTTGCAGAGAAGGGTCGCGCACGGATTGGACGCAGTCCGTGGGGCTCGATTGGAAGGGGAAAGGCAAGTGAAGAGTATTCCGGGAATTAAAGTCACTTATTGATTACAAATTTGTGAAATAAAAGACGAGAAAATGAAATTTTTTAAAGCATTAAAGGGTGCGATGAGGGGGGAGTCTTACATTAAAGCGAGCGTAGGAGAGGAGACGCCACCCGAAGGTACACCAGCTTACATTGTAATGGAGGAAAAGGGGGTAGCTCCGTGCCTTTGGCTAAAGCAATGGCACAAGCTGACAGAGAAACATGGGAGCGTAGCGTTCCCGATCCATGGGACATTCAATATAAGGATCCTAGAGAATTTGAGATTCGCAATGTACGACATGAAGGTACCTCCAAGGCCAGCACAGTTTGAGGCTCTAGCGATTTGGGAACTAATGGCTAGACAGCAACAGCAAAAGAAGTTCGAGACCAGGGTAAGAAAGGTAGAAAAGACACTAGCGGACGCTAGGTGGGATAATTCACAGAAGGTGTGGAGGTCAGATGTATTGCAGGGGATAAAATTGTTTCCCGCAATTACTAAGGAAGAAGAGGCGACAGGCAAGAAGGCTACCTGTAAGACAGACAGGAGGTGTTCCAAAGATAGAGAAGACGAGTCAGATGATGAGGAGTTCATCATGCAATTGCTGAACGACCGTCCACCACCTTATGTAGAGAGTGAACGAGGTCCAAGTACCAGTTCTGCCCCTCCGGCACCGGTACAGAATATTGAAACTCCGAATTCAGAAGCGCCATTGGGATCTAAGGACCTGAGTTTACTGTTCACCCCGCAGATACCACAGGTTAGGAGAATATATCCAGATGTGCCTATATTGAAAACAGCAGAAAATTACCAGCCGCAGGTCCCAAGGTACTACAGCAGTGACAACAGTACGGGAATGGTTCTAGATCCAACCGTAATGGGAGTACAAAATGGTCACAACCAAACATTGACACAAGCTGAATCAACCCAGTTTTTGATGCCTCAAAAGCAGATGCAGGGGGGAACCGCACATGCTCAGATGACGGGAAGTCAGACGGGCATGCCGGCAATGATGACCCATAGTGTGGGAATGAACATGCCTCAGAACCTGGGGAATGGACAGAACCCAGATGCGATATCCCTACCCATCACTGTAGGTCCACCGGTACCTTTGTACACCCAGCCTAACTTGGGTATGAGCGCCAAGGATTAGTGGTGCAAAATGGGATGGAAAGGAGGTGCATAGAAAACACTCCAGAGACAACTCTGATAGCGGCTCAGCCAACTGGATCTGGGTCCTTGATGGAGTTTAGTCCCATATGTGCTCAGTCAACAGTGGTAAAGTCGAGTCCCCCACTGATGATACCGCTATCATCGCACACTGAAAAGTTGCCGCAACCATCAATGGCAGTCGACATGAATGCTACACTGATGGGGTTGAATGCGCAACAGCTAACACAGTGGTTCAACAGTCTGAATTCCACACAAAGCTCAGCCAGTGGGAAGGAAGAAGACTATCTGAATAGGGTAAGGTTGAACATGGAAGCAGAAGAATTGGTGGAAGGGACTATGGGTGTGAATAGGTTAGAGTCCTATTCGGAAGAAGAGCTGAGGTATCTATGTCCCAGGATTACGAGAGAAGTGAACAAGGTACATAGAAGGTTGCAAGAAATAGCTGACAAAAACGGGGTTGAGATAGACAAGACAAAACACTTGAGCAGGAGCTATAGATTGGATTTCGGGATCACAGACTTTGAACACATGAGGTCAGCAGGCATGAAAACGCACCTTAGAGAATTGCTGCAGAGTGCACAAGTGTGGAGGTGCTTAGACAAATGGGAAAGCAGGTGGGCAAAGAAAAAGGAAAAGAAGAAAGACAGTGTCCCAGAGCAGAAGGAGAAAAGACCACAGAGTAGTGATGCAATAACCATGTTACCAATGAGGGAGACAGCAGGGGGAAAATTGATACATGTACCGTGGCACAGAAGCGACATTCAGTCTTTTACGGACGATTTTCCCAAACTGAGAGAGAAACCGATTGAATGGTATCAACAGACTGATAGGTTTGTGAAGCTTGCGAAATGTCTTTGGGAAGACCTGAACACCCTCTTTGAGATTGTGGTTCCGGCAGATTTGTGGGAAGAGTGCAAAAGGGCTGTAGGTTGGCCGACAAGTGAACCAGAGAGGGACAGGGATACGGGTGCACCATCACCTATGGTAATGAGCTTGTACTATAAGGTGATTGAGCATTTGAAGACGAAGGTTGCCGCGAAAAATGTGGATTGGCAGAAGATTGATCGAACTGCCCAAGAGGCTAAAGAGTCGATTCATGGTTACTATGAGAGGTTGTTGAAGGCGTTCAAGAACTACAGTGGCACGGAAACAATAGAGGCGAAGGACATGCTTCATTTCGTGTTTAGATTTGTGGAAGGGCTGAGACCAGAGATAAGTCAGATGATAAAGACGCATTTGATTTGTTGGCAGTCGAAACCGATTGATGAGGTGTTGAATTATGCGAAATACTGTAGCGACGAAATTGAAGTGAAACAGAAAAAGTTGAAAGAGAAAGTGATGATGATGCAACTTAAAGCAGCTCAGACAGGGTTGCAAGGGTTGCAAGGGTTCCAACAGCAGGTACCGCAACCGCAGCCGCAGGGAAATATGGTGTTTCAGCCACAGGCGAGAGGCAGAGGCAGAGGAGGTTTTGGGAGTAATGGTCCGGATTTGAACACTGTTACGATGCCGAATGGTGTGCAGGCAATGAAAAAGGTGATGCTGTGTCACGTGTGCGGAATCGTCGGACATTGGAAACGCGAGTGCCCGATGGTGGTGCAGGAAGGTGCAGGTGTTGGTCAGCAAAACAATGATGTCAATGCATTTCAGACAATGAGGGGACCGAAAATGAGAGGTCCAAACCCAAATTTTCAGACCATAAATCAGCTGCAGGGATTACAGCCTATGCAGCCGCAGCAGATGCAGATGCCCCGTATGCAGATGACGCAAATGCAGCCAATGCAACAGCAGTTTCCCATGGTACCTAATCAGCAAATGCAAATACCTTTGGCACCAATGAGTCAGCAGCAAGTGATGGTTCCTCCACAGGTCTCGAGTCAGGTGATGAATACAAATGGCACAGTACAACAGTTCCCATTACACAGTGAGAATGGAATAAACAATGTATGGGAGAGTGAAAGTTCAGATGAGGAGGGAAATTGTGTGCTTGCAGCATCCTTGGAAGTTGATCAAAAGGGTCCATATGTGGAGGGCAGAGTTATGGGTCATCGTGTTTCATTCTTGGTTGACACAGGAGCCACACGTTCAACTGTTAGGAGCATTGAAGTACCAAATTTGCCACTCTCAGGGAGAACAGTTCAAGTAGTGGGAGTAGCAAACAGGCAGCTGACGAACCCAATCACAGATCCAGTACAAGTCAGCATTGGTAACTATCAAGGGTTACATAAATTTGTGGTATGTGACTCAAGCCCGATAGCACTGTTAGGGAGAGACCTGTTGTGCAAATTGGGATGTTCGATTATGTGTTCGGACGATGGAATTAGAATTCAGACGAGCAGTGATGGGGAAGAAGAGGAAAGTGTAGAAGGGGATGAGATGGAAACTGTTGATGAAGAATATCCTCTGATTAACCTTTTTCCGATGATAACTGAAGAAGATATTCCAGCTGAATTACGGGAAACAGTCGGAAAGGAAGTGTGGGATATGACAGGAAAAGAGGTGGGATTGGTGAAAGGAGTGGAACCAGTGAAAGTGACAGTAAAACCCAATGTAATTTTTCCCCAGACCCCACAATACCACATGGCACAAGACACCCTCATGAAAGTCGCCCAACTCATTGACGAGTTTGTAAAACAGGGAGTGCTGAAAGAAGTGTTAAGCAGTCCATGTAATTCACCAATCATGGGACTGATAAAGCCGAGTGGAAAGGTCCGAATATTGCAGGACTTGAGGAAAATAAATGAGATCATAGTTAAGTGCTGCCCCGTAGTACCGAATCCAGCTGTGATAATGTTTCAAATCCCTTGTGATGCCGAGTGGTTCTCAGTCATCGACTTGTCACAAGCGTTCTTTTCGGTGCCTCTTCATGAGGACAGCCAATTTCTCTTTTGTTTCAAATTCTTAGACAGAGTTTACAGTTGGTGTTGAATTCCTCAAGGGTTTTCTGAGTCACCGTCAATTTTCAATCAGATTCTAAAGAAAGACTTGGAAGCGTTAGAATTGCCATTTGAGTCAATCCTAGTACAGTACATTGATGACTTACTGATTGCATCTAAGACAGAAAATGGCTGCACAGCCGATACCATTGCTTTACTGAACCATTTGGGAAGGAATGGACACAAGGTGTCTCCTTCAAAGTTGCAGTTCTGTCAGAAGAAAGTGAAATACTTGGGACATCAAATAGAGAAAGGGTCACGGAGAATAATGAAGGAAAGAATAACAAGTGTACTTCAAATGAGTCCACCAAAGACGAGGAGGGAGGTGAGGAAGTTTTTGGGGATGGTGAGCTACTGTCGCCAGTGGATTCCCAACTTCTCGACTCTAGCAAAGCCTTTACTGAAACTGACCCAGAAGGATGCCTTGGATGAAATTGAGCTGAAAGGAGATGAGATGGATGCTTTTATTGAATTGAAAGAATGCATGTGCAGGGCTCCAGCTTTAGGTATGCCTGATTACACAAAGCCTTTCACATTGTTTTGTCATGAACGTGATGCATGTTCTTTGTCTGTCTTGACCCAAGCCCATGGTGGCATAAACAGACCAGTAGCGTATTTTTCAGCTACTTTAGATCCGGTTGCAGCAGCACTTCCAGGGTGTTTGCGCGCCGTAGCAGCAGTTGGTATCAGCCTCACTCAGAGTGAAGGAATAGTGATGGGACATCCAGTAACAGTCATGGTCGCTCACTCAGTTGAGATACTTTTGACCCGCTCCCGAACGCAACACATGACTGGAGCAAGACTCACAAGGTGTGAAACAATAATTCTGGGCTCACCGAATGTGCAGCTGAAGAGGTGCACTACGTTGAATCCAGCAACCTTGCTTCCCGGTGAAAATGCTGAAATTGAGAACGCTGAAGACGTCGAGCACGACTGCCTTCAGGTGACTGAATTTTGCACAAAACCCCGACCTGACATTAAGGATACTAAGCTTGATGAAAATGACCAAATTGTTTTTGTTGATGGGTCATGTTTAAGAGATGCATTGGGAATACTGAAAGCAGGATATGCTGTATGTACTGTAACAGGTGTCTTGGAAGCGTCCTGGCTTCAAGGAGTCTATTCCGCACAAGTAGCAGAGCTTGTAGCCCTTACAAGAGCATGCCAACTGTCTACATTGATGAAGGTTACCATTTTCACTGATAGTCAGTATGGGTTTGGAATTGTGCACGACTTTGGGCAACTATGGTCACAGAGAGGTTTCCTGACCTCTTCAGGGTCCCCAGTGAAAAACGGGGAGAGAATAAGGGAATTGTTACACGCCATTCAAATGCCAGCCGAAATTGCAGTGGTAAAGTGTAGTGCTCATACAAAAGGACAGGACTATGTTTCCCTGGGAAATGCATATGCGGATCAGGTTGCAAGATTTTGTGCCCTGAACTGTATATTGCTTAGGGATGAATGGAATTCGATAAGTGAGCCAGAGCTCGAACCAGCTGAAGCATTTGCCTTGAAGGTTGTGGATACAATAGATGAACTAAAAGCATTACAGAATAGCGTCGGGGAGGATGAGAGAGTTTCCTGGATTAAGTCACAATGTACAAAGAGACCAGATGAGTTATGGGTTTCAAATGAGGGAAAATTTGTTTTACCAAATTGTCTCTTATCTCAGCTAGCGCGGTTCTATCATGGGCAGGCTCACCTAGGGAGAGATGCCATGATAAGATTGTTCAAAACTGATTGGTTTAACCCCAGATTTCGTCAAGCTGCAGAAGCAGTTTGCCATCGTTGTGTCATGTGTCAGCAGATGAACCCAGGGAAGGGAACAGTTGTGAACGCGAGCCATATTGGCAGGGCGAGCGGCCCGTTCAGCAGAATGCAGATGGACTTTATTGAGATGCCTCTGCATGGAGGTCTGAAGTATGTGTTGGTGATTGTGTGCATTTTTAGTCACTGGATTGAAGCATACCCCACACGTAGAAATGACAGCCTTACAGTTGCAAAGCTATTGTTGAGGGAGTTGATACCACGTTTCGGATTCCCGATCTCTTTAGAATCAGATAGGGGAAGTCACTTCAATAACGAGGTGATAAAGTTACTTTGCGCAGCGCTGAACATTGAGCAAAAGCTGCATTGTAGCTATCGCCCAGAAGCCTCAGGACTGGTGGAGCAAATGAATGGTACACTGAAATCAAGAATGGCGAAAATATGTGCATCGACAAATTTGAAATGGCCTGACGCATTGCCTTTGGTGTTAATGTCAATGAGAAACACCCCTGACAGAAAGACTGGATTGTCCCCGCACGAAATTCTCATGGGCAGGGCCATGAGACTTCCTGCAGTCCCCGCAAACGCGCTTTTGAATATTACAGATGATATGGTGTTAGACTACTGCAAGGGTCTGGCTGACGTGGTTCGCTCTTTCTCTCACCAGGTGGAAGCAACCACCTTGCCACCGATCCAAGGTCCAGGACACACACTGAAAGCAGGTGACTGGGTCGTGGTAAAGAAGCACGTGAGGAAGTCGTGTCTGGAACCCCGTTGGAAAGGCCCTTTGCAAGTGATCCTGACGACCACTACCGCTGTGAAGTGTGCGGGAGTTCCCAACTGGATTCACGGCAGTCACACAAAGAAAGTGTTGTGTCCCACAGATGAGGAAGTTGAAGCGCTGAAACTGCCAGTTCCTGATAACAAAGTGCCGAGCGCTGAGACAGAGCAAAACGGAACTAGAAGCGAACAGGCAGAAATAGAGGAGAGAGAAATATTCTCTGAGGACGAAGCAACAGATTCACTTGGGGAAGACCAAGGAGAAACCTCAGACAGCGACGAAGCAGCTGAAGGTAACAAAGAGCCTGAAGCAGCTGAGGGTAACAAAGAGCCTGAAGCAGCTGAAGGTGACAAAGAGCCTGAAGCAGCTGAAAGTGACAAAGAGCCTGACGAAAGTAACGGTGACGAAGGGCTCGAAAGAGGTGAAAAAGCAGGAGAGCCTGATCAGAGGAGGGCTTTCCCAGAAGCAGACGGTACAGAAAAAGAAAAGCAAAATCTGATTGACTCCCCAGAAGGAGGAGACAAGGTAGAACAGAACAAAACTGTTCAAACTTCTTCAGAAGAGATCGCAGGTCCATCGAGTGGACACAGTGCAAAGAGAAGGCCAAGTATAACACCAGTAAAACTAAGAACGAGAGAAAAGTTGAATGACGGTGAAGGGCCAAGAGTGAAAGAGAAAAGAAAAGAGGTGTCTGTCGTGGTACCAACATCAAGTGAAGGAAAAGACTTGGCCAAAGAGGAAAGTACCAGTGAGGCAGAATTAAAGAGAGAGGCAAAATTGAAAAGGAAAAGGATACCAAACAGGAGATATTCCGGTCCAGAATGGGCATATGTAGTCAATGACGATTGGACTGACGAATTTGTATCTCTTAGCCTCGAGAACGAAGAAGAAGAGATACCAATAGAAAAGAAAAGTTTTATGGACACTGTTGATTGAAAAACTGATAAATGACATTGCTTGCTATAATTTAACGTGATACAACCAGCTGAGACATTGCTAAACCGGATGAGACATTTACTAACTTGATAAGACTTTGATAACCTGATTGACTTTTAAACCCGATTTGACAACTTTGAAAAAAAAAGAAAAGGAGAGACTGAGTTATTGCTGAATTGAGACAAGTGCTGCTAACCGATAAGTCACTGAGGTCCTGAAGAAAACTGTGTGAACGTTGCGCTCGTTCAGCTTGTAACTAATTGCTAAATCGTTTCTTTTATAAGTGCTTCTAGCTCTCTGATTCTATACAGATCATGACTAGGTACGCTACACAAAACAGTAGAGTGAAATATTGTAAATATGCGTGTATAGGCTTGATAGCTGCATGTGTACTAATAATAATGGCAGTAGTGCTAGCAACGCGTGGTAAGAGTGAGAATGAGAAAATTGATGCTTCTACTTCTGCTCCTGTTACTGTCACTGAACTAACTGCATTGAAAAGACTAGAATTAGATGAGAGACACTTGCATGATAAGAAGGAACTTTCGTATAATGTTTTCTATCACCTACTAACAGAATATGTTGAGACTATGGATGCGAAAGATTGTTATGTGTGTACACAGATACCGACATCGGTAAAAGAAGGGGTGACTTATCACCACATGCCTCTTACATATGGGATTACATGTAGTATAGCAACTTCTAGGTTTTATGGTCAAACCAACATACAGTATTTTTACTCAAATTATGATGTTACCTTTGCATATGTTCCTATAATCACGCAGCTAAGTCAGATTGCTAAAGATTGGGATGCTAAAATAATGAGGGAATTTTTCGAGCCAATGCAACCTTTTGAAACAGCTCACGCTCATAGGGAAAATCTTACCTGCTCGCTCTCTGCTGTAGAAATAAGCTTTTTAGATCACACAGATGATAGACGGGCACAAATGAATGCGAAATTAGAAAAGGAGCTACATAAGAGGACTTCAGTAGATAACTATGCTTTTGCCGCAATAAGAACACAAGGGAGAATAGCTTTAGATGCTTGGCATGTAGGGAAATTTTGTATATATCGTGGTGAATCTTATTATGATAACATTTTTGTAGGAGCGAGTGAGTGTAAACATACGTTTATCTTTAAGGCCAAATGGACATTCATGCTGAACGGACTTGACCCTGTCATACCTGGTGTATATTACATTTGTGGACATAATGCCTATTATCGTCTTCCAAAAGGATGGTGGGGGAGATGTTATTTGGGTATAGTGTTCCCAAAGGTTTATCAACTGGATGACCTATCGGTGATTCCAAAGACGTCTGGATCTCATCGTATCCAGAAAAGAGAGACCGCAGCTGCTGTGGTAGGAGATATATTTGGAGCCATGATTCCTTCATTGGGAGTTGTGTTGAATTCCATCAAAATAAGAAAGTTGTCTACTATAGTGGATAACATGTTGACAAAGTTTTCAGGTGCTATAATCCTGATGGATGCTGAACTTGCAGCGGAAAGAGCTATGACTCTTCAAAACAGGCTTGCCCTAGACATTCTTTTAGCAAAGGATGGCGGCGTTTGCAAAATGCTTGGTGCGCGCCACTGTTGTACATATATACCCGACAACAGTGTGAAGATTATAACAATGCTTGCAAATTTAACGAAAGAGAGTGCAGATTTGAAGGAATTGAAAGAACCAGGAGTGTGGGAGAAGGTTGGAAAGGGAATTGCGTCAGTGGGAAATTGGCTTGGTGGCATTTGGAATGGAATATTATTAAAAATAATACAGGGAATATTAATAGTACTGATTTGCATCTTTGGAATTTGGGGAATAAAAAGGGGAATATTAATGATCATGGCAAGAATTAAAAGAAGGAAGGAAGAGAAAATGATGAAAAGAATGGCAGAAGAATACAAGGAAAGAACGAGGGGAACTAAAAGGCAAAGAGAACTGACATAATTTTAATGGAATAAAATTTGTGGGCATGGTTTTGTGTGATGACAAGTAGTCATCAGAGGAGGGATTGATGACGCAGAAATGAAGGTTTTACATTTATTAGCGCATAAACGTAGTGCCGCAATAATCAAGTGTGACTTTAACCGAAGTAATAAAGATTGTACGGGGACAAATGTGCCCTCAGAGTAGTTTGCCAACATTTATATGCGTGCTTTATATAACGTGATGTATTAGAATTGTACTAGTTTGACATAATCGTAAACGTGTGTTACGATTTGCTTGTTTGAAATGTTTAGCTTAGCATAACTTTAGTGGAGGCTTTGGCCTAGTTGCCTTGTCTCACGGTTTAGATGCTCGTGTTTTTCCAACATGCTAATAAAAGTGTATTCTTGCTTGAAGCTGTACTTTTCCAGTGAGATCGTTCACATGCTTATCTTTAAGGTTTCGTGCCAGCCTGGCATCTTCTTCTTTGCTCCAAGGTCAATCTGCAGGTGCGGACAATGGAAGCTCTGAAAGTGAGTTAATTGGTAAAATATGTTGCAACTTACGTTCCCGACTCCAAGGATAATGTATGCCTAGGTAGAAGCTTGTGAACTGTAGTTTTTGATTGGACAATTTGAAGCCAACCTATGAACCCTCCAATGGAAGACCCTTCTGGATTTGAACTGTTGTCTATTTAAACCAGGTGCACAAGGAGAAAGCAGCCATTACGAGCCTTTTACGAACTTTACCAGCCATTTGCCAGCCATTACGAACATTATTGCCCATTGCAGCTATTATGGCCCATCTTGCTGCGACGCCATTTTGAGAGACTTTGATGCTTTCTCTAATCGAGAGAGAGAGACTTTAAGTAATTCTCGCCCTAGAGACTTTAACTTTGATTTGCCCATTTGCATGAAGTAGTAGTTGTCCTTTTATCTTGCCGCTGTGAGGCAATTGCCCCGTCCACCCTGCCCCTTTGTCCCGTCCCATGCTGATCGAAACCGGTACCTGTGAGACGAAGACTTCCTTGAATGCTGATTGAATTTGGTAAATATGAAAGGAAAATGTACAATTGCATTGTGTTTTCTTTTTAGGTAACCAACTGCTGATTTTTGATAAGAGCCCTAGTTAGGAGTTTTCCAAATTAATGTTGCTAAATTGTTTTCGCATGAAGTCCCACATGCTGATGCTAATTCGAGGTTAGATGAGGATTCATTTGTTGCACGATGCAATTTGAGACCTTGTTCTGCTGACTAATGTATGCAATTAGCTCATTACAGATTATAGTTTTAGTGGTTTGCATTGCTATCATCGAAGGTATTGTTATTCAAATGCTGCATAGATTGCATCTGTTTCGTCGTTATGGACAGCTATTAATGTTCATTTACATTTATCATTTGGTGTTGAGACACATTTATATTGTGCTAGCTTTGTTAATATAGGGAAATAAATTCATTAACTTTGCATAAACTGGTGTGGTTATTCATGACCGAAAGGTCATGGTTCGCCGAAATGTATTCTGGATTAATTGTGAAGTGTTATGTTGATCAAGGTATCGCTTATGTTCGTTATTGATTATTGATTTGATTGAATTGATTACTCTCGGGTGAAGAGAGCCCCACTTGGTCAAAAGATTCATCGACCTAAGAGCGTCCAGATACAGGTAAATTATTAGGTCGGAACGCTCTATCAAGGCCCACTTACATCCTCTGAGGGACCATAGAGGGATAGACCTGCTGGGATACCATGGTGTGAATGGGTTCCCTGGGAATTTCTGAGGGCTTGGTCTGCAGAGTGGAAATCCTCCTCAAAGGGCCACCTTGTGACTCTGTAGGGTGTCACTAAAGGCGATCTCAGCATGATTAGACATAAGGTGCTGGATAGAGGACAGTTCCTGAAGATGGAGCAAAAGAGCAGTAAAAGTCAGCTCCTACAGGATTACAAAATTCCAGAGGTAAGCAGGCTTGATGTGGGTAGGAGAACAGAGACTCAAATTCAGTGCTGACACAGAACAGTGTCAGTTGAGCAGAGAGCGAGCCAGGCTATGCAGATGTGGCCTCCCTGCATGGCCCCAGTGATTACCGTATGCCAGGTCTCATATAGAATGGGTGGGGCACCTGGATTTCAAAAGAGGAAAAAGGGACTCCATACTTGGGGAAAAAAGAAAGATAGAAAGGAAAAAGCAGTTTGTTGCAGTACAAAATTGGCAACAGAAATAAATGTCTGACTTAAAAGAAGCACCCCAGAATCTTCTGAAGTGCAGGGCATAGATTGCATATTTATTTCGGTAGTGGCCCAGATAGGGCACGGACACCACCAATATGCTTAGATGTGCTTTAGTGGATTGACAACAGTTCAGCAACACCCACTGGAGCAATTATTCAAGTTTTTAAAATTGTTACCTTCAGTCTTCCAAGCATCAAATCAGTAACACCTGGAGAGTGTTTTATTGTAGTTTGAAGCACTTTTGGATCTTAGCTTTTTGTTTTAAGGCTTCAGTGTTTAGATCTCTGTTGGTGGGACATAAGGCTGTGTTGCAGTATTTTGAAGGTAAAAGAAAGACCCAGGCACACAATTTAATAACATTGATAATGACAAATTTGATACTATCATTATGCATATCAATGAAGATATTAACATTCTTGACAATAACATGTCAACAGTGAATCATTAAAAGTATTCATGAAGGTCATTGAAATTCTTTATTGAGGATCACAAAGCTAACAATGAGCCTTTATATGTTCTAATTAATGTTCTTGAAAGATGATGCAACCCTTAGTGATTTTAAGATGCGATGCATTGGTTAATCATGTCATATTTCTGCTTTTAATAATGTGGTGACACCCCTGTCAAAGCCAGTAGGTCTGCCTTTTGAAAAGTGCACCCCATTATATTTTGTCTAAGATATGTGAGAGGTATCATTTTCTGAGTTTGATAGGGTGTGCACTGTTAGGAGGACATCACCATAAGCATTTCCGCCTGCCATCAATTTTATATTTGTAAATTAAAGTGAGTATTTAGTAATGTGTGTGTAATAAAGTACTTATTGTTTTACAAGAAATATCACTGATTAGACAATCGTTTATTTGGTGTTCCTTGTTGTGTGCCTGCCGACTGGGTTACTTGCTCATATCACCTCCCCTGCAACAGAGTACTTGGTGCTCAGTAGATTGCAGACCTATTTCTTATGAAGGTCCCACATACTTCCCAACTAATAACCCATTTTCTGACAATTAGTTTTTGTAAATGGTTATCTTTTTTGCTATAAAAGTGAAGATAAAGTCTGTGGATGTGCTAGGACATCGAATAGGGCCAACAATTTCAGGGCCGGCCACATACAGAAAGCTGGCACTTTGTGGGTTAAATAGGAGATAGATTTGTCTGGTGGGCAGATGTGCTGCACACATTTTATGAACTATGTTATGCACAGGGACTAAAAGTGATCCAAAGAAGATTGCTACCTAAATGTAGAGGGGAAGAAAGCAGGTTTTTCCTAAAAGAATTTACCATTTGTGATCACAGGTTTGAAGTTCATAAACTTTGCTTTCATTCCTTCCATGCTGTACTAAGAATAATCTGTGTCCTAATCCTATCCTTAGGGTATTTTCAATATTATTTTATTATGTCTGCTCTGTCCTACATTTACTCACCTTAAATCTCGGAGCTTATAGTTAAAGAAAGTGTTGTAGTTGGACTCTTGCTCTAGGCAAGACTGCTGGTTTAAGTATGACAGTACTTATGTTTGTAGGCGACTATCCCAATCCTACAATAAAACACAACTGTCATCCCAACCCTTCCAGCTCACAAGAAGTAACTCACCAAAAACCCAAAACAGTTAAAAATGATTTGTGGCAGCCTTTACGCATGGACTCAAAAGTGTGACATCTCAAGGAGCGTCGTGGTTAAACGGAGATCACCCTTTCTCACATCAATAACATATCTCAGTCACACACAGGCAATGAAGAAGATGCAGTGAAGTTTCAACAAGGTTTATTTTAGTAAAACTGCAATCTGCGATACGTTGCATGGGCTGCAATGATTAAGATAATGAACAATGCAAGGAATAGAATAGTAAAGACTAGAGTCATTAATACAAAGACCCCCACCATCTTGCAATATCACGAAACAACATGGAGTGTGCGAAATGTCCCAATACCCTAGAATGTTGGCCTAACCCCTAACGTAGAAGAGAGCTAGGTGTATTAAACCTCAATCTGCCAACGCCATGTCCATGAGAAGAGCCCCCAACCCTTGTTACCTTGGAAAGAGGTCTCTAGCTCAGACTCTGCAGGAACATGAAGACTGGGTCAGTGTCAAGGCGACATGCTGCATCGATAGCAGCGATGGCATCTGGTCAGAATCCCTCTGCCTATCTGATAAAGTGAGGAGTATATATACAGATCTGCCTGGACCCCTGACGTGGGTTAGTTCCCAAACAATAGATAACAAGGCGTGTAATTAATATAAACATTCCCTCGAAAGCGTGACGATGGAAAGTACCTAACGCAGACACCTTCAGTTTGTTTGTATTTGTTGCATGATCTTGACGCCTTAGCGCGTTGGCACTGATAAAGAAAATCAAAACATGGGCCTAAGTCAAAACAAGGCAGCTATCAAAGAATTAATTAAATAAATGCGCTAAAACAGAGCAGGCTAAGTAGGGTGTAAGTCACTAGGTGACCGGGGCACGAGTCTGCAAGCCAACGGCTAAGCTAACTCCTATATCCCTAAAAAAATAAACTAGGATTCACCACAAAAGAGGTTCCTTTCTTCAGGCTTAGCTAGATCATCGTATCATGATAAACTTGATCCAGCAAAGAATCCAGTTGTTTCCATCAGTAAGTAGAAGAAATTATCACATATGGTAGATGATCAAGACAGAATACATATCCTTTCAGTTGACAACACATTCCATCTACTGAAACTTAACTTACCTTTCAGAGCCTGTGTTGGTGCTAGATAGCTTACAGTGTACCAGTGCAAGGAAATAGCAGAAATGCTTCATATCTTTGTAAATATGGGGCATTTCTGCCCCCCCTTTCATGCAAATGCAACGCAGCAAATGGAAAAGCTGACCAATTGTTTAAATATAGACAATACTCAACTAAATATAAGATTTCTACATTTTATGGCAGAAGTAGAAAACAAAGTTAAAGAAAAGCGAATCAATGCCTTCACGCTTTACTGTTGAGTTGTCACCCATGCAAAATTAGCCCTGTAATACCCGTTGACTTTTAGCACTTTGACTTTTTAGCACTTTGACTAATACCTGTATATTGCCTCCTTATCTCCCGATGTGTTTACATGTTTAGACCCAGGGTGTGCAACTAGACCTGTATTTGGGGAGATTAGAGGGGGGTAACACTTTGCATTATAGAGGTGGAGCCATCACCAGAGGCTGAGTCAAAATTATTTCAGAGTATCCCTTCACTATTCTCATACAGTGTGTCACATGACCTGTATTTTTCAGGGCAATATGTAAAATGTATTCATTTTTAAATGCACTAGACCAGTAAGGTTTGTCTCAACATGGACAAAAATAATGTTTATCATTGGTTTAGGATTCTTGCTCAAGAAAATTTTACAGAATGAATTACAAATGTTGCATTCTAAGACATGTTGATAGTATAGATTTGGTTAGAGGTGGACTTGTGGGTTCTTGTTGTTGTGACAACAATGGCAAATGTTCAATACTAAAATACATTAGGACAAATATGACACAGTAGAAAATGTTTTAGAAGATATCTGGGTACTTTACTCCAAAACAGATTTGGGAAAAACAGTTCTTTAGTTACTATTCTATTCACACTAGATTTACCAGCATGTAGCACCTTCATGTTATCTGCAGGATAGAATGTTAGGACAGAAGACAACACTCTTTTGCACAAATTAAGTCTATTGGGGCATATTTAAGAGCTCTTCTCTTACCGCCTTAGTTTCGCCATAGTGTTATTTTCTTCACGCTAAGGCGCTGCTAAAGTGGCATTTTATTTACAAAGTGGTGCAATGCATGGATTGCGCCAATTTGCAAACCATTGCACCACTTTATGCCTGCGCCAGGCACAATGCATGCAAGGGTGGCGTTTCCTCATTAGGGAGGTCGAAAAAATGACGTAAGGAAATCTAAGAGATTTGCTCGCACTATTTTTTTCGGCACTTTCAATGCCTGGTCAGAGCACATGTGAAAAGGGGCCATACCATTATTTATTATGGGCCCCTATGTACTCTGCTGAAGTAGCGCGAAAAGGTTGGTGCTACTCCTGTAGAGTACATCAATAGCTTGAAAAAAAATAACGCTATTGCCTCCTACCCCGCGCCATGGTGCGCCATATTTTAAATAAGGCACACAAATGGTGGTTGTAGGGGGGCGCTAAGGGGTGCAAGGAAAGTGATGCTGCACTGGGTGCAGCATCACTTTCCTTAAATCTGCCCCAATGTTTGTTGTTCTTTCACAACACACACTATGAGGGTCATTCCGACCCCGGCGGTCATGGACCGTCGGGGCCGGGGTCGGCGGTAGCACCGCCAACAGGCTGGCGGTGCTCCGCCGGGCATTCTGACCGCGGCGGTACAGCTGCGGCCAGAAACGGAAAGTCGGCGGTGTACCGCCGACTTTCCGCTGCCCATCGGAATCCGCCATGGCGGCGCAGCTTGCTGCGCCGCCATGGGGATTCCGACCCCCTCACCGCCATCCTGTTCCTGGCGGTTCCGACCGCCAGGAACAGGATGGCGGTGAGGGGTGTCGTGGGGCCCCTGGGGGCCCCTGCAGTGCCCATGCCAATGGCATGGGCACTGCAGGGGCCCCCGTAAGAGGGCCCCACTTTGAATTTCAGTGTCTGCTCAGCAGACACTGAAATTCGCGACGGGTGCTACTGCACCCGTCACACACCTTCCACTCCGCCGGCTCCATTCGGAGCCTGCTTCATCGTGAAAGGGTGTTTCCCGCTGGGCTGGCGGGCGGCCTTTTCCGGTCGCCCGCCAGCCCAGTGGGAAACCCAGAATGACCGCCGCGGTCTTTTGACCGCGGTACGGTCTTCTGGCGGTCCCAGAATGACCCCCTATATACCCAAGCTAGCAGCATATTTATGTAAACCAGTACCAGAAAAATATTAAGAAACAAGACCATGTTTTAAACATTTGGCAAAAGTTAATGAACGAAAAACCTAAGCTACACCTTAAGCCTATGGAATTCTTCCAATGACATAAGAGAATTTCCGTATAGTATTTATGTGAGGCGAGATGACAGCAGAACAAGGTTCTTGCTTAAAGATTTCTAAATTAATTATTCTAACTGTTGGACTTTTGCTTATGCAGGGTCATCCCCAGTCTTTTTGCCTCCTGCCTCCTATTTTTTTCTGACCTGTTGCTGTTGGCTTTTCAACTCTGAGCACTTTACCACTGCTAACCAGTGCTAAAGTGCATATGCTCTCCTTGTAAATTGTATGTAATTGGTTTATCCATGATTGGCACATTTGATTTACTAGTAAGTCCCTAGTAAGGTGCACTAGAGGTGCCAGGGCCTGTAAATCAAATGCTACTAGTGGGCCTGCAGCTCTGGTTGTGCCACCCACATAAGTAGCTCTGTAATCATGTCTCAGACCTGCCACTGCAGTGTCTGTGTGTATTTTTACACTGTAAATTCGACTTGGCAAGTGTACCCACTTGCCAGGCCTAAACCTTCCCTTTTCTTACATGTAAGGCACCCCTAAGGTAGGCCCTGGGTAGCCCCACGGGCAGGGTGCAGTGTATGGATAAGGTAGGAAATATAGTAATGTGATTTGTATGTCCTGACAGTGAAATACTGCCAACTTCGTTTTTCACTCTTGCAAGGCCTGTCTCTCTCATAGGATAATATGGGGGCTACCTTTAAATATGATTAAAGTGTTGATTCCCCTAGAGAGTAGATGGACATGTGGAGTTTGGTGTCCCTGAACTCACAATTAAAAAATACATCTTTTAGTAAAGTTGATTTTAAGATTGTGCGTTTGAAAATGCCACTTTTAGAAAGTGAGCATGTTCTTGCTTAAACCATTCTGTGACTCTGCCTTGTTTGTGGATTCCCCGTCTGGGTCAGTTTGACAGTTGAGTTGTTTTTCACCTCGCACTAGACAGTGACACAAAGGGGGCTGGGGTGTAACCTGCATTTCCTGATTAGCCATCTCTGCTAGGAGGGAGGGGTGGAGTGGTCACTCTCATCTGAAAGGACTGTGCCTGCCTCTGACAATGCCGGCTCCAACCCCCTGCTGTGTGTCTGAGGCCTTGCCTGGGCAAGGCAGGATTTCACAAGTAGGTGTGAGTCCCCTTTGAAGAAAGGTGACTTCAAAGACTAAAATGGGTATAAGAAGAGCACCCAAATCTGCAGACTTTCGAAACACTTCTGGAACCAAGAGGAACCTCTGCCTGGAGAAGAGCTGATAGCTGAGGAAGAAGTGCTGCCCTGCCTGTGACTGTGCTTTGTGGAGCTTTCCTGCAGTGCTGCTTCTGCCAGAGTAAGAGGGCAAAGACTGGACTTTGTGTGCCTTCCATCTTGTGACAAAATCTCCAAGGGCTTGAGTTAGAGCTTGCCTCCTGTTGTTTGAAGTCTCAGGGACAGCAAAGACTTCTCTCTGCCAGCAACTGGAGACTCTGGAGAGACTCCTGCCCCGACAAGTGGTGCCCTATCCAGTCCCTGGGCCCCTGAAAGGAAAGCTGGTGGAAATCCAAGGAAATCGACTTCGGACGACTTCGGACCGACGCCGCTGCTGAATGCGGTAATGCCGCCTGCACCTGACGCCGTGACCTTCGCTGGAACGAGCGCTCTTCGCAGGCCCGACGCCGCAGCAGCCCCTCTGAAGTCCGCGACTCTGTGGAAGTCGCCGCACCACGTCGTGACCGACGCCGCTCGAAGTGCACGGATTCAACGTTTCGCACAGACGCCGTGATTCCCAACTTCGCGCATCGGCTTGTTTTCACTCTTCACCATAGGTACTGTACTTGGGGGTCTACACGACTCCGTGTCCGGCGCCGCTGGTGTCGGCTTGTTGGGAACGACTCCGTCACGACGCCGTGTTAACATCTCATCGAAGCATTTTTGTTTCTAAGCGCTATTTTTTAGTTTAATCTTTAAAAATTCATAACTTGACTTGTGTATGTCGGATTTTTGTCGTTTTGGTCTTGTTTTGTTTAGACAAATATTTCCTATTTTTCTAAACCAGTGTTGTGTCATTTTGTAGTGTTTTCATTGAGTTACTGAGTGTGTTGGTACAAATACTTTACACCTAGCGCTCTGAAGTTAAGCCTACTGCTCTGCCAAACTACCAAGGGGGTAAGCAGGGGTTGGCTGAGGGTGATTCTCTTTTACCCTGACTAGAGTAAGGGTCCTTGCTTGAAGAGGGGGTAACCTGACTGTCAACCAAAGACCCCATTTCTAACATTGGTGATCAGCGGTTGGGATTTGGACTTGTATTTGTACTTGACATACAGTAATTAAGTGTGCACTACTGTTTTGAGTTCAGACCACTACGTGACCACATACTACTTGTCTTGTGATTCTGCTTTTTGTTCTCTGATGTCCTCTTGGAAGTATTGCTAATATTTTTGGACTTTGGTTTTTGGTTGTGAAGCCTTTGCAGAATGGAAGTCAATTTCTGGCACCTATTTATGTATAAAAAGTGGCAGCTTAAAGCATTCTGCATGGACAGGGGACTGGCTGTGAACAAGAAATCCAGAAGGGAGGATCTTGAGTCAGCACTGTTTCAGTATGAATTGAAACGTTGTCAGGCAACACCACCAAATGAGTCTGAGGAGGATAACTACTCTGAGGAGGAGGACTACTCTGAGGAGGAGGGCAGTGGCCCTGAGGAGGGAACAGAAAGAGATGATTGGCTCCTAGCTTGAATCTGGAGTCTGGAAGAGCTAGATGCAGAGCTTGAGAGGGCTGAGGAGAAGAGAGCCTTAGTCCTTGAAAAAGAAAGGATTGCAGCTCAAGAGCTGAGCTGTGAAGAGCTGAAGCTGGAGGCCATGAGGGCTGAGGATTTTGTATCCAGTACTGCTGAAGAAGTGCACATGCCCAGAGATGTGGTGCCCTACTTGAAGGAGGGAGTTAACACACACCAGGAGGTTCAGGGGTATGAGGTAGCTCCAGTGATGCACAGGGTCCCTGAGGTGGATTGGGGAACTGGCATGGGGAGTCATATTCCTACTGGTGGGATCGACACTCTACTGACTCTAGGTGAGAGTGACAGGGAGAGGGGTTCCCCCAAGGTAGAAGTCCTGGTTATGGAGTGTGAAGACATCCCAGAAGAGTGTGGGTTGAGTGTCAGGGACAGTCAGGTACTGTCTCACCAGTCTCAGGAGTGTGATGTGGGGTGCTTTTCCAAAGCAGAGTCACTGGATGGTTGGGTGCAGGGTACTTTGGTTAATTCATGTAAGGGGCTGAGTGATGTAATTGCTGGAGAGCATATGTCTAGTCCTTATTTTCCAGAGCTACGCCAACACCAGGTGGAGCGTGAGTTATCTGACCACAGTGAGCTTACAATGGAGGCAGACCTCTTGGTGAGTACCAGAGAGTCTGAAGAGGCATTTGGGGGGGGCTCCTGAGAGGAGTGGTCTAGGTATTTCCCAACCAGGTGAGGTAGGGAAGGATTGTAGTGTCCCAGGTAGGTCCCAGTGTAGTGGGATGGGTGAGGGACCCCATGTCCAGTCTCTGAGGAGAGGGAATGGGGATGGGCTGAGGTACAAGGTGCCCGAGATCTGGTCCCAGGTCCTGGAGGGTTCCATGAGGGAACACCAGGAGGGGAGCCTAGCCTGTACCATAAGGCCATCTGTTGAGGGAGATCCCACAGTGTCAGGAGAACTTAGGGGGCGGCTGTAGCCAGCGTCCCACCAGTTCTGGTGTCTGGCAGTACCACTCCTAGTGAGGGGGTGCAGAAGTCCAGACAGAGGGTTGAGAGGGGGTTGCGGACTCCAGTGGAGAACCTGCAGGGTCAGGGGTCAGCTCTGAGAGCAGAGCCCCCCAGGAATGACCTTGGTGAGACCATTTCTGGGTTGGGGGGAATCCAGACTTTGTCAGATGGGCAGAGGTCAGGAGACCTGCGCCAGACAGACTCTTGTGTGGCCCTTGGGGACAGTGTGTCCCTTGAGGGGGGTAAGTGTGCCCCTCTGGAAGTCCTGGTGTGCCAGGCAGTGGTTCAACCACAGGGTGGTGACTCTGGGTTGAATGATCAGGTTCAGGAGGTAAACTCTGACTTGGTGGGGGGTAAGTGTGCTCCCAAGGAAGTCCTGGTGCGCCAGGCAGTGGTTCAACCACAGGGTGGTGACCCTGGGTTGGATGACCAGGTTCAGAGGGTAAACTCTGACCTGGTGGGGGGTAGGTATGCCCCCCAGGAATTCCTGGGTTGCCAGGCAGTGGTCCAGTCTGTGGGTACAGACCCTGGACTGGAGGATCAGGTGCAGGGGATAAACCCTGACCTGAATGGGTGGGCGGTTTGCCCAATCACCCCCCCTGGTGTGATTTCAAGGGGTACTCTCCCTGAGGGGTGGGTGCAGAACCCTGAGAGTAGGGGAAGGGGAGAGAAAGACTCACCGCTGACCCCAGAGCAATCTAAGGGTATAGACCCTGGATTGGAAGGCCAGGTTCAGGGTGTCCCCCCTGACCTGGAGGAAGGGGCTACTGCTAACAGTGCCCCTACCATGTTGTCTTCTGGGGGGGCCACTCCTAGTTGGGTGGTTTAGGACCCCAGAAGAGAGGGCAGGGGGAGGGAAGCCTCCCCCTGGCCCTGGTCCAACCTGAAGGTACGGACCCCAGGTTGGAGGATCAGTTGCAGGTTAACATCCCTGCACTGGTGGAAGAATTGTGCAGGTAACCTGACTGTCAACCAAAGACCCCATTTCTAACACTAACTATTAGCAGGATTAGTTGAGAAGGTTTTGGACAAACATGAGTA
The DNA here is from genome assembly GCF_031143425.1 of Pleurodeles waltl. NCBI lineage: Eukaryota > Metazoa > Chordata > Amphibia > Caudata > Salamandridae > Pleurodeles > Pleurodeles waltl. The sequence continues at coordinate 1,096,511,296 of NC_090437.1, forward strand.
ATTATCATGTGAGGAAGAGCGCTTGGTGCAGACATTCATTGGTTCGCTATGCTGTAGCAGGCAGGGATGAAGACACAATATATAGTCATAATAATAAGAGTTGTGCAGAAAGGGCAAATTTACTTAAAGTGCATTGTGCTGCTAGAGCACACTGCAGCACGCAGAAATAACGCACACAGAGGCAAACCTCAGCTTCTGGTAGCTGTTGAAGGTAGTAAGAAACTTGAATGCAATGTCTAAAATTTCTAGATTTCAGAAGAGGGACCAAAAACATTTTTATGAACCGTTTTAGAAACCGCAGAAAAAAGCAAAATATAGCATAGACTGACTAGAAAGGTCATTGTAGGGACCAATTTGTGATTCAAGGTTGCGTCGATAGCCTGATGGGAAACAGAGTAGATATTTGATAGTACCAGCCCTAAAACAAAAAGGAATAAAGGAGTTACCATCTTCCTCCAACATTCCACAAGTAACTAGCAGGGGAGTACTGAGGGAATAAATGTAAATAAGCAGGAATAGTCGTTGTTTTGGATGATTCTGTATTTAGCCTCTGAGCTTGTGCCTGTGCTAGCAATAAGGCTTGACCTTGCTTTTTTCCTGAAGGGGCACATGATGCAGCAGTAGAAAAAGCAAGCCTTGGACCGATATCATCAAATGATTTCTTTACCTAGGCCAGCCAGGTGATACTGAGAACTCCATCACAAGTTAAGCAGTCATTAATTATCTCTCTTGTGAGGGAGGCTTCTTCTGTTTTTCAAATGGACAGTCATAATAAGGGCAGTCGAATGCGAATTCGATCAATCGCGTAGCCTACGCCCAGTTCAGTATGGCGAATAAAATAAGGGGTGGATCGGGGTGGACAGTAACATCCTGCAAAAATGGTTTTCTTCCAATTGGAGGGCCGTGCAATCTCAGTACCCCAAAGTTCCGCCCCATAGGATGCCACCGGGACACATGTGTATCTGAACCACAAGGGCTAATGCCCTGCTACCCGGTGGAGATAGGATGCCTAGAAGTGATCTGATTGCTTCCAATAGCTTCACCCTGTGCTGCGTTATGTTTGGAACCCATGAACCACCTGCGCTGAAAGTGACCCCTAAGTAAGGAGAAGTGCAGGTGTTTAACAGGCAATTAGAGCTAACTAAAATACTTGAGGGATGAGAGCACTTATAACCACACATCACTATAAATGATTTTGTGAAATGTGTTAGTAATTGAGGCTGGCCATGTATTACATGAAAGAGTGAACTAGTAGATGCAGGGCTTTGGTTGTGCGGGAGATTAACACAGCATAGACCGCGTATAGCAGTGCTGGGAGAGGGCGCCATTTATCATTGGAACATCCAGAGTTCATGGAATCCATTTAGAGGTGAGTATTTTTATATATAGTTTGAATAGCAAAGGGGACAAGAACACACCCTTGCCGAACATGTCGCTCAATATTGATTTCGTTAGACATTTCTCCACTTTGGCCGAATCTGACTTTGCCCTTTGTGTTTGCATGCAAAGATGTTAAGAAATGAACGAGTGTCTCATCCAGTCCCGTGCCCAGTAGCAGTTGCCATAGCTTTGACCAATTGATGCAGTCAAATGCCAAAGACAAGTCCATGAAGGCAGGGAAAAGTGCAGTTTGTTTTACCACTGTATATTCACCCAGAATTAAATTCAAGTTCAGGCATTGTTCTATGGTGCTTAAGTGGCTACGAAAGCCATACTGTCAGTGATTAAGGATTTTGTTATACTCTATACTCTGCCCACTCCAAGACCCTGTTATTTATAACCCTGCCCAAGATTTTAACTGGTATGTCGATCAGAGAGATTGGGCGATAACAACCTGGTGGGGCTCCTTCTCCTTTCTTAAAAATCAGAACAGTGATTGATGTGGCCTAGGAGGCTGGTATGTTAGAATAAGATATGTTGTTAAAAACATTTGTCAGCATTGAGGCCCAGAAACTAAGATTGTATTTCTTTAGATCAATAGGAACACTGACTGGGCATGGTGACTTAACACCAGCTCTCTTCTTTATTGCTGCGATAACTTTTTGCAGGGTGACCTGCATAGCTTGGAAGGAAACATCAGTCCAAAGAGTCACAGGGTCCGAATCCACCCTTGAGTAAATCTGAGATAAATGTGACACCCATGCCCCACTGTCAATATGGGTGCTATCACCTGTTAGTTACAGATTTATAACAATTCTGAAGGGTAGCCAATACCAATGGTCTTGCACAGTGATTGGTTGACTACTGAACACTCATGATCAAACAGCATGAGCTGTTTTGCAAGGTTTGAGGAAGGACTGCTTGATCCCAAGACAAAAAGTCACAAAGGAGCCAACTATCCCCCCATTTACAACATCATCTGCCAAACACTCCATGACTGTCTCCTTGTTCCTTGCGACAACTTGTCCCAACTCTTGTAGAGGGTCACAGAGTCTCTAGTTCTGCCTGAGGTTGTTCATAGAAACTGTTAAGTTACTGAGCCTAGCATCTGCTATGGATGTCTCAGTGGAAGGCAGGGTCAGGGATAGTGTGAGTGGATTATGATCACTGAAATGTGAACAAATATTAATACCATATGTTAGTAAATCGATTAAATTGTGTCAATAGTCAATAAAAGAAGCACTGGTCCCACCCCGGAATGTAGGCAGCCCCAGGTCACCCATAGCTGCCACTTCGATCACAATGTGCAGATCTGATGCAGAGAGGAGGGCCTCCAATTCCTACTTCTCTGATCAGGGCCTTCACCGTCACCTGTCCCTTTCAAGTGGTTTAGGTTTGACAGGCTTGCATTAAAGTCTTGTCCCAAGCATAATACGTTTTCTGGCCCTTATCAGACATTGTCTCTACAATGCAATCAATGTTTTCAAATCGACTTTGGAATATGCTTTTAGGCAAACTGTCAAAGTCATTATTATAAAAATGGATAAGATGTAAGGTCAGGGCCCCCTTATAGACCATTACTTGAAAGTCAGAACCAGGAATATTTAGAGATTCTACGTGACCACCCATTAACAAATGTATCCATATTGTCAGGCCCCCTGAGGCATGGACTGAATGAGATGGAGTGGACAGTACATTAGAACACAAGAACCCATCAAATGCAATTGGATTATTGTCCAATGTTTCGTGTAATAACAGAATCTTTTACAAATGACTTCTAGTCCGGGAGATTTATCTTAGAATTAAGGACAGCAATGTTCCAACTTAGTATTTTCATAAAAGAGCCTTCTGCATTAATAGCTGATGAGTTTAGACTTGAACCTGGGCTCAGAAGTGAACTTGTGAGCAGTTGGGAAAACTATCTCTCTAGGTGCCATGGCTAGGCTTATATATTGACAATCAGGTGTGCCCATAGACTCAGGTGATGGGAGGCTCACCGCAAGAGGCCTGTTTACACTCAGTCAATCACTCTCATTTAGGAGGAGGCAGAGTGATTGCTTGGAGGGTTTATAAAAGTGCCCCAGAGGTAGATTGAGAATACTGGTAAAAAACAGTTGGCCCATCCATACATGGCCTTAATACCTTCCCCGTGCTGGATGGGTGTCTAATCTCCCTGCAAGTTTTTTGGTTAAGGGCCAATCCAGCCAACCCTACGTACCATTAGAATCTCTTTAGTCTCTGCCGGGATGACATTTTTATGGATTCCAAGCCACTGCATGACCTTGTTGGGAGCCTGCTCCTGGGACTCTGATTGGTTGTGCCTTAAGGGGGCACTCCTACTAATATCAAAACGTACGGGCAGGCTGCAGGATGCAAGTTTAAAGTCTCAGTATTGGGGTTAAGACCAATATCACTGCTTTCTTTGTTCACCTTAACCATCTAACCCTTCAAGCTAGTTGATTTCAGAGATGGGATTTTGTGCACGGTAGTGCTGGAGGCCTCTGAACCCCGGTCCATATTGATGTTGCTAGCAGTGCCATAGTTAGTTCTGCATGATGGGGCAGGAGTTGCTGCCATGGGACTTTCTCTGCTGCTGTCCCACAAGGCATGTGGTAACAAGCTCACTCAGAAGTACCAACAGTGGGGTTAATCTGGCTGAGAGGAGATGTTTGAGAGTTGGCCAGTTGAACTTCCGTAGCGGCCAGTTGCTCCTTGCTTGAACTAAAATACTCATGTAAAAATGCAGAAAATTCTTCACATATTTCTTTAGGGCTAATTGTTCCCTGGCTAGACGGGTCCAACCCCTTGAGTGTTTTATATGTATTTATTTGTTGTGTACACCACAGGACTCGGGTGGTGGTCCTCTTGGAATTAGGGACTGGTTTAGGAGATGAAGTAATGCTGATTGAGCTGGGAAGCACCAGACAACCACCGACTGACCTCAGTGGCTGTAGCCTCATTTTCATCTCCTTCAGGGCCAGGGACAGATGCCCCACCACTCTCCACTGAGATATTTTCCACTGTTGAGTCACAAAGTACATCCTCTGTTGTGTTAATGTTGAGAGCTGTCTCCCCATGTCCTCTCTGAAGCTCCATAGAGAGTCTAGGCTTGTCAAAGCTATCTCATTTGATACTGCCCCTAAGGCTCACTCAAGCATAGTGTCTATGATTATCGGCCTATGGGGCAGTATAGTGTGTCCCATTGCTTTACGTTTGCCCATGGAATATAAATGTTGATACACTCACCAGCAAACAGCAGAGTACTTATTGCAAACTAAAGACCTTGTCAGGGGGTTAACCCAGCCCAGCCTCGGGGAGGTGTTCTGAATAAAAAAGCGCTTGCTAACAGGCCTCCTCTCACTAAGCGACAGTGTCCTGAGAAATGGGATTACATCCTGGTGTAAGAAGCAAGCAGAACAAATTCTGGCTGAAAACAGTGGAATATAGGAGCAAGACGTTGCTTACCCCAAAAATGCTGATGTTAGGGGGATGGCCCAGGACAGCCTCGTCCAGTCACGGATGGGTGCAGACAGGCCAGCCCTTGGCCCGGGCTTTGCCCGGGAATGTCCAACATGCATAATGCCCTGAGGGAGTCTGGGGAGTGCGATACGCGCTAGTCTGCTCCTCCATCTTGCCACAGGTTTTGGCGTGTCCTTCCTGGTGCAGTGATTAGTGGGACATGGAGTCCACTGCTGTTTCATGATGTAGGATGCTGATTACATTTAGAACGATTGTGAAGGAAGCAAGAGGACCTTAATACAACTCCAGTGTAAAAGGTTGTTTTAAGTGTGTATTGCCAGATGAGGAGTCTTTATAGATGATAATAATACCCCATTCTCTTTCAGCTGTCTCTCTTCACAA